>NC_139043.1:128394396-129131392 GCF_965140915.1 Aythya marila
AATAATCAGGACAGATAGCATTATAAAGGATATGAAAAAGAAGACAGGAAAATGAAGTGAAAAATACACATACATGAAACAATCTTGTCACCCATTAACTTATTTATATTAAATTCAATGAACAGTATTGAACACTTTTAATTTTTTGTCAACTGAGAATTATATATAAAAATTTGTTTGTTGAGAAATGAATGAACATATAGAAGTAACTTTAATAGATGACTGGACCTAATAAGCACACTGGAATGCATTACTTTATATAATAAACTTCCAGCTCTTTTGAATTTTAGAAAATAATCATACCTCCTCCAAGTACTATTTGTGTTCTACATCAGTAAAAACATACATCTTTCTTGAAGAGATATTGCTGGAAAAGTTTCCTGTATTTTTTTTTATTTTTTTTTGTGAGACATCAAGTCCATCTCCTCACCTCTTCCCTCCCTCCCTCCCCCTCCACCAACTCCTCAAAAAAAAAAAAAAAAAAAAAAAAAAAAAAAAAAAAAAAAGTGCTCCCTATACTTGTTCTTCATTTATTTCTATTTTTACTACAAAAAGTATTGATATATCCTGGAACACTTTAGACCTGTAATGCCCTTTGTAACCTTTCTTAGCTCAGGGATACACTGGCAGTGTAGTGAAGAATATTTGGTTGTAATTATTTCAAGTAATACAGTCTCTCGACAGTGCAAAAAGCTGTAGAGATTTTATATTTGTTTTTCATGTGACTGCAATGTTAAATTTTAATATATATCTTTGGTCTCTTTCCAGGATTTAGCAGTTCACAGGAGTTCTGCATATGAAATGATTCAGAAGAAATATCTATCTATCTATCTATATGTATAAATAGTTAAAGAATGCTTCAATACACCGTAAGTAGACCAAAAAAAATATAATCCTTTGAGTAAGTATTCCTACCATGTACATAAATAAATGAGTAGATATTTTAGAAGGATGTCTGTTGAAATTCTTTCGTAATTAAAATCTTTACATATATTGGAAATGTTTTTTCTACAGGTAGTCTGTTGCTGTAAACTGTATTTCTGAATGTCAAAGTATGTGTCAACACTGAGGCATAATTTCTGAATAATATTTCTGAATTTTATTTCTGAAAGTGCAATTTTTCAGAAATTACAATAAAGTACTAATTAATATATATATATGTATATATTTTTTCTGGTGGGTCGACTGTCAAATAATAAATTACATTAAAGAGAAGAGGAGAACAGGCAGAAAGAGTCCCCCTTCAAATACTCTATGTCCTATATCTGTTTCTTGCTCTTACAAGCTATCTTATTCATATTACCCTATATCTGTTTCCAGTAAAGTTATGTCTTGGCTGAACATTGTTTCAGAAATGTGCAGCAATTAAAACAATAATAATAATAATAATAATAATAAAGGCACAACTCTACAGCATGTACTATTTTGTACTTATTAAAATAGACTTGAATGTAGAGTTGAGTGACAAGAATATAATATGAGGTTTCTTCACAAGTAAATAACAAGTTGAATGTGAAGTTTTATAAACACAAGTGTTATTAGAATCATAGAATGGCTTGGGTTGGAAGGGACCTTAAAGATCTAATTCTAACTCCCCTGCCACAGGCAGGGACACCACCCACTAGATCAGGTTGGCCAAAGCCCCATCCAGTCTGGCCTTGAACTCCTCCAGGGATGGGGCATCCACAACGTCTCTTGGCAACCGGTGCCACTGCCTCACTACCCTTGCAGTGAAGAATTTCCTCCTAATGTCTAATCTAAATCTATCCTCTTTTAGTTTAAGACCATCCCCCCTTATCCTATCATTATCTACCTGAGTAAAGAGTCCTTCTCCATCTTTTTTATAAGACACCTTTAAGTATTGAGAGGCAACAATGAGGTCTCCCTGGAGCCTTCTCTTCTCCAGGCTGAACATTGCCAGCTCTCTCAGCCTTCATAAGAGAAGTGCTCCAGCCCTCTGATCTTTGTAGCCGTCCTCTGGACTTGCTCTAACAGGTCCATATCTTTCCTGTGTTGGGGGCCCTCCCAGGCCCAGGCCCCAAACCTGGATGCATTACTCCAGGGGAGGCCTCATGAGGGCAGAGTAGAGGTGAACAATCACCTCCCTCAACCTGCAGGTCATGGCTTTATTGATGCAGCCCAGGATGTAGTTGGCTTTCTGTAAATTCAAAAAAATTCTCTGTGCCTAAAGGCATTGTATGGGACCTGTATGGTATATGTGTATACATTGTAACATTAAAGTAATGGTAGTGAGATTTTTTCAATAACATGAATTTTCTTGCCCTAGGCACAAATACACTTATATCACTCTGTCAGATAATTAGAAAAAAATAATTTGCTTTTTTCCCAGGTTTGTTGTTTAAGTAGTTGTATTTGTATGTGGGTGGCAGAGAGAGGAGAGTGATAAATGTACCCTGACTACTATGTGCTAGTCCTCAGTTCTCTAGAAGTGAAGAAAGAGATGAGATGAAAGGAACACTCACAAAAGATCAGGCACATCTCTACAGAGGAAGAGGCTGTTCTAAAATTTAAGAAGCAATGAGTAGGAAGAGCCAAATATATAGTTCATGTAGCGTAAACTGAGAGTGAGAGTTTTCTGTGAGGAACCCAAAGTTTTCGGTAAATTGAACATGTCTAAATCTCTCCCCTCTTTCCCCCTGTTCTTCCCCAGTGCACATACATGCACACATGAGAAGTGGAGGAAATAAAAGGATTTTCCTCATTAGACAAAGTAAGATGCTAGATGGGGAACTCTATGGCACATTGTGTATTTGAGTGGAATATGGAAAGGACCACTGAGTCTGGGGTCAAGTGACAGATTTCCTTACAAACCTTTCGTTTACTTTTGTCTGGATTATCAGTTCTGCTCTGTCCCTTTTAATAAACTTATCTGGTTGTGGTTTAGTTTAATTTCTTATAAAATGTTAGTTTAAGTGATGAAAAGTCTAATACAATTTGTTTTTTGTTTGTTTGTTTGTTTGTTTTACAGGTGAGAATTGTAGAAAAGAGATTCTACTTTCAAGCTTTCAGGTCTTTGTACAACAATATTGTAGCATTTCCCTGTAAAATGCCATTAGAATTATAGGTTAATGTTTTTACAATTAATTCTGTCACACAGCTTTGTAAACAAGTTTCCTTTAAATACTGATTTATTATCTAACCAGAGAGACACAGTTGTTGTTCAAGATCTAACTTGTCTCACCGGTCACATTTGGAATTGGAAACTCTTCCTGCAGCAAGGCACAATTGTTATTTAAGATCTAGCTTGCCTCACTGGTCACATTTGGAAGCTGTTGCTGTCTGTGCTGACTCTATTGCCTTCCTGGTAAATAATGTTCTGTCTCCCTTGAAATTACTTCAGCTTCCCTGCATTCTGCATTCTCTATGGAGTTCTCTGGAATTAAACCAGAGTGTTGTTATCTCGGCCCCCCCTCCCTAACACCCCCCCACCTCCCTTTTTCCTCTCTCCTCTCCTTACTTTAGTTAAAATACTGAACTAAGAAGTAACTCTTTTTTTCTTTTTCTTTTTTTTTTTTTTTAATTTTTTCTTTCAAATTCAACTGTTGCCTTTGACCACTTATGTAGGTTACTTGAAAATGTTAATGAAAACCCTAATAGCAGCAGCAGGACAAGGCATATGGTGAAGATTAACTGAGCAAAGTTACATTCTGGCTCTCTGTTTCACTCTGAACATGAAAAAGGTGAAAACCATTGTGTCCACAGATGCAAAGGATCACCCAGCTGCCTACAAAGCAGTGTGTGCTGGAGCATGGAGGTGCAAATCAATAATATCAGTCATTGCACTTTATCTGCTGTAGCAGAGGAAGGTTTCTGTGTATCTTATTAACTGTAAACAAAAACCGTAATGCAGGGGCATTGGGAATGCTGTTAATGCCGGGAATCCATCTGAATATCCATAACATCCCTTCTGTTGTTACTGGTTTAGAGCTTAGACAAGAAATTTCACTGTAAGCATTAATTTAACATAAATGCTGCGTTTTTCAATTTTACAAGTGTTTCTAATTCTTTATTTTTATTTTTTTTTAATCTCTAAGTAACTTGGATCCAGAAAGTTGCCAGATTTACAAAATTACATAAATTATTTGCATGATAACATAGTATATAGTACATTGAAGTGAATGTTACACAACTCCACTTTGATAAAAAAAAATAAAATAAGAGGAAGGAAGGAAGGAAGGAAGGAAGGAAGGAAGGAAGGAAGGAAGGAAGGAAGGAAGGAAGGAAGGAAGGAAGGAAGGGAGGGAGGGAGGGAGGGTACAAACCAGTTTGACTGGTGGGAATTCTTTTAAAAATTAAAAATTCTTTTAAAGAAAACAGTTCTGGATGAGGATTTTTTTTCTCTCTCTTGGAAAATAAAATCTACCAGGCCAGAAGATACCTCCAAGATATTTATCAGTTTCACTAAAATATAGCAACACATTAATTTTGTTTTCATTAGATTTTTTTTTGTATAAGAATGCAAGAATTGCTTTCCTGATTCACACCAAATATCCACTATTATATCGACAATCGTGACAAGATGCATGTGACAAAGGTGCTGCATGAGAAGTGGGGTATTTTCTATGTAGAAATAGCAGTCTTCCTCCCTAGTGTACTGTTCTGGCAATCCTTAGGTGGCATTTCTGATTAGCTGATATCAATGGACTATTCTTTATTGTTTTTTTTTTTTTTTTTTTTTCAGCTTTGACTCTTTCATATTTAGCCTTTGCAATGTTTTATAGAAAAGATTCTCATAATTGAATTATACTTTTTTTTGACAAGACTTTTTATTTTATTATATCTCTCTGTTCATTGTCTATTGTTTACAAAATATGTTAATATTAAAATATGTTGTTAAATATGAATTGTATAACACCCATGTACCTATATCATTTATGACCTGCAGACATCAACACTGCATACATCAATCCCTTTCCTAGGAAAGGGATATCTGAACTGAAGGTTCTGCAGTGATTTCATCTCTCCTTGCATAGAACCTGTCCCCCCAAAAAAAAACAAAAAACAAAAAAACAAAACCAATAGTAACAACAACAAAACAGACAAACAAAAAAACACTACCAAACACATTCAAGCAACAGAATACCTTTGAAACACCATGAGTATCCTGAAATTTAGTTCTTTCCATCCAGACTCATTTCTATAGCATGTGAGTTAAACTGAAGGAAGCTTTCTATTAATTTAGTTATTTGTTTGGATACTAGCTAATAATATCTCAAATGGGCATCTCATGTCCAGCATTTACAGAGGGGATTAATTTTAGGACACTGAAAAACTGCTAATAAATACCATGTATGTGCATTATGGAAGTGGGATCCTTTGTAACAGACAAAGTATTTTGCTATATTCTGTTTGGACATAGTACTGTTATTAACAGACAGACATATATGTAAAATACAGATGACATTTTATTAGTGTTAACAGAACAAGGTAAACTAGTTTTCAAGTGAGTTAATAGTTGAGAATGTGGGACAGAATTCTATAAATGCTTAGTATTTATACTAAGTGCAAAAAATCTCACTCCGATTTTTGTTTGTTTGTTTGTTTTGTTTTGTTTTGTTTTTACACACTTTTTGAGAGCAGATTTTTTATTTTTTTTTTTGGTACATCTATCTCTTCTACAATCACTCTTTGTTCAGTCATGTTTACCTTGCTCATTAGGCCATTTCAGTTCTTACAAGAAAAAAAAAAAAAGAGAAATAGTGATGCCTTCAGTACAAATAAGAACTTTAAATTTAGCTGTGATTGAGAGCCCAGTTTTTCTAACAGAAGATAATGATGAGCAATACCTACCACTTAGGTATTCACTTATAAAAGAGAACAAGTCTAAGAACTGCAAGATGGCAAAAGAGAAACAGTGCAAAGAAACAATTCTTGTTGGCAACAATTTAAAATATGTAAATAATCAAAGACAGGAAAAGAAATCAGATGTAGCCAGATGTAAATACATGTATTACAGACTGCACTTAACTTCTGTGTCATCCTCCTTATCTATCAGAGATTTGGCATTAAGGTGGAAAAGCTGGAAAGATCTACAGCTCACTATTACTTTTTTATTTTTTTTTTTTTTTCCTGTTTTAAATGCTTCATTAGTTGAAGTCTAAAGGTTGGACCTAATTTCTGAAGACTATGACATCTTGTTTTGAAGAAGAGGGACTTTGGTGCTAGAATTCAAATCTCTGTTGAGCAGCTTGCTAAGACAGTGTGACTGAGATAATAAATCAATATCCCTTATAGGTCTTGCTGCTGTTTTAGCTGACTGTACTGCAAAAATATTTTAATGATTTCAGAATGTCTTGGCCTGATGTTATTGGTTACCCAGTACTCTGAAAGGATGCCAGAACTCATGAATCCAAGAATTTGGCACAAATACTGTTATAGTATACAAAAATATTTAAGGCTTGCTGCTTAATATCATATGTGTAACTTGTATAATTATGCTTAAAATATGGGTGGGAGGAAGAGAAAATGTATTCAAACTGTTTTTTTGGTATTTTTTTTTGCTTTTCAGCTTTACCAAAATGTAATGTTTCTATCTAAAGTGGAAATTGTTTCAGAACATGTTAAATAGTGTTGGTTAACATAATTAAAGATGGTGTGTGTAGTATCCAAACAGTACTGCGATTATTGTAGCTGAACTTAGCACGGTCAAGCAAGTGACTCTGGAAGTATTTTAAGTAGCATATATACAGTAGTGGTACTGGGAGCACTGAAGGAAACAGACGAAAGCACCTTCTACCTTCAACATAGTAAGACATAAGACAATCACCTAGGCAAAAAGTATTGTGTCTTTTGAAATAGTGTCTTTTGACTTGTGCCAAGGCAGGCATATTTTTCTTAAAGTTACTGTTGTTAAATCTTTACTGATAGCTTACAATCTGTTCAGTTTCAGGCTAAGGTAGATTTCAAGTCACTTTTACTTGTGAATATTGTGTTTTGTATAACTTTAATTAAAAAAATAATTGCATATGGATTAATGATATAAAATAATTGCAGATGGATTAATGTCATTGTTCGTTATGTGAACTGCAGAACCATTCTTTGTTAAATAAAATTTAACCTTTAAAATTGCAAGAGGGTAAATATATGAGTAAAAAAATATATTTCTAGTAATGCCAAGGTCAAATATACTACCTAAGAGCCTTTATCTTTTCATGAGATTTTTTTGTTGTTGTTGTTCCAGTCCTTTTTTAAATATTTCAGTGAAACTATGAACAGTATTATTTATTTATTTATTTATTTATTTATTTATTTTCTGATTTCTTAGTGAAGTTGCAAGGTGCTTTTGTTGCTATTGTTTGTTTGTTTCTCTTTCCTATTTCCTTTAGTCTTATTATTATCACAGAATCACAGAATTTCTAGGTTGGAAGAGACCTCAAGGTCATTGAGTCCAACCTCCAACCTAACGCTAACAGCCCTCCACTAAACCATATCCCTAAGCTCTACATCTAAACGTCTTTTGAAGACTTCCAGGGATGGTGACTCCCATCTTTCTTCCATGGCTCTGTTTTAGTGGTGTTTTTTTTTGAGACTTTAACCCCAAGTCTCTAGTCACTTACTAGAAATGAAAAGGGATTTTCCAGTGATCAAGGGTGGTCTTTAAGGATAATACTGTTTGTATTACAGAATGGACCATGTCTTAAAAGAATTTCAGAATTCTTTGATCCATTTTTCACTTCTTTCACAGTAACTCTGATGTCCTTTCTTCTCTCCTAACAGTTCATTCTTTAAAATGTTTTTTTTTTTTTTTTTTTTTTTTTCTTCTCCTTTTAATCCCCAATATGTTCATTCCTTGGTATTCATTTGTACGCATGAGAACGGCAAAAAAATTGTGTAAGACTCTTGCGTAGGCTTCATAGTCTGATTCACTTGCATTTTAAACTCACCTGCTCAGCTGGTTTAGACATGGGATTGTGGGCCCATTTTTTGTCGGTGAAGATAAAAAATCTTTTCACTAAGAAGAGCACTGAAAAACTTCAGTTAAAAAATGTGTACAAAGGTATCTTCTGACTGATATCCTGGAGAAGACGCTATAGTCCAGTGTGAGATGAAGATAAGGTCTAATAAACAATTTATTTATTTATGCATTTGTTTGTTTATTGCTGCATTAAAAAAAAAAAAAGCAAACAAACAAACAAACAAAAACAGGAAAAGCAGATGGGGCCCCCTTTTTTAAATTATGAAATAAGGTAGAAAGACACATTTCTTTTTCACTGGTTTATGGAGTCTTATTGCGTAGTGTTATGTTTAGCCCTGGCAGGCAGCTCAGAACCACAGAGCCAACCACTCATACTCCCCAGGTGGGATAAGGGAGACAACCGGAGAGGTAAAAGTGTGAGAACTCATGTGTCAAGACAAAGACAGTTTGCTAAGTAAAGCAAAGTCATACACAGAAGCAAAGCAAAAGAAGAAATTCATTCACTACTTCCCATCATTAGGCAGGTAGGTGTTCAGCCACTTCCAGAAAAGCAGGGCTCATCACATGTAATGGTTTCTTGGGAAGACAAATACCTTCATTCTAAATGTCCCTGCTTTCCTCCTTCTTTACCCCAGCTTTTGTTACCAAACATGATGCCACATGGTGTGCGATATCCCTTTGGATCAGCTGTCCTGGCTGTGTCCCCTTGCAGCTCCTTGTGCACCCCCAGATTCCTTGCTGGCAGGGCAGCATGAGAAGCTAAAAAGTCCTTGGATCTGTGTAAGCACAAATCAGTAACAACTAAAACATTGATGTTTTATTACCACCATTTTCATTAAAAATCCAAAATACAGCACTGTGTGAGCCTCTGTAAAGAAAATTAACTCTATCCCAGCCAAAGCCATGTCACACAGATCAACTCAATTCATTGTAAAAAAAATGCTGATATCTCTGGACCAGATAAAACATGGAAAAAAAAAAATGAAAAAGTTACTAAAAGTGATGAAAGACTGCCTATACAACAACATGATTAAAAAAAAAAAAAAAGGGCGGGTGGGGGGCGCGGAGGAGGGACAGAGAGTATAGGGTTCATGGGTTTGAAATTATCTTTCAAAGACAAAGTAATGTATTGAAAACTCAGCATGATGTGATTTAGAAAAAAATACTTGGTGATTTTTAGTGAAAACTAGAATTGAGTACTTGGTAACTATTTTATGGTTATTTCAGGCTTCATGGCAAATGCAAACATGTGACAATACTTGAGAACATGACATAGACTGAGAGACTGAGTAAACTGCCAGCAGTAGAAAGTAACCACAGAGTCAACAGAGTTGTTTATTGGTCGTTTATGTGGAATAGAAAATGAAGACTGTGCTTTTTTTTTTTTTTTTTTTCCTGGGAGCTATAAACGTATCTGAGAATTACTTCCATGGTGATATTTTTTCATTTTTCATATTTTTAATTCTTTTTCATTCATTCATTCATTCATCCATTTTCATTCATTCTTTTTCATTTGTTTCATTGTTCAGCATGACACTTTATGGTATGATATATCCCAGCAACTTGTGCACCCCCAGCCTCCCCACATAAGGAGCAAAAAAGTCCTTGGCTCTGTGCAAGTACTGCTTAGCAACAAGTAAACATTGATGTGTAACCAACATTATTTTCTTCCTAAATCCAAAACACAGCACCATACCAGCTACTAGGAAGAAAATTAAATCTATCCTAGCTGAAACTGGGATTTATTCAAAACCTCAGGAGAAAAGGAAAATGTAATAGAATTTCCCACTTTTTATAGTAGGGCCTTTTCTTAATCTCATTTGTCTGAGTTACTGATGTACGCCTTAATGTACTGTTGCTTATGGACATGGAAGAATTTCAGAACACATGTGAGAATGTAGGGAAGGTTCTTGAACTTTTGGACAACAGATTGAATTATACTGGGTGGTTTTGAATTCCCAGTAGGGGCTGACATCAAGCCAATGCTCAGTAATTAAAATAGACTCAACATTAATAAGAACAGAACTCTGAGCGCTTAACCATTTGGAACATGAAGAATGTTCTCTCCACTAGCCATAGGCACACATACAATGTAATTATCATCTTCCTGCCAATACAGCAATATTTCAAAGAGCAAATTTTCTAGTGTTGTGCTTAATTTGTTCTAAAAGCATTAGCAATGATACTTCTACAGCCTACAACAGTAGTTTTCTGTAACAGAAATATAAATGTGCTTATATTGACTTTTATCACCTTAAACAAATCTCTGTCCTTGAATTTTGTGAAAAGAATTTTCAAAAGCACAAAAGATTGCCAGGAATTCAACTCACTGAAGGTTACCACTGTTTTCTACAGGAGTTATGCCCGTGGTTTTTGGTTTTCTCCTTTGAATTCTCCCTCAATTTGCCATCTCTATTTTATGATGATGTAATCAAAATCATATATGTTCTGGCTGGAGACATGAGAAGTGATGATCAATTAGATGTTAAGATGTAATATTTACAAAATATCTTAACTCATCTTTAAAGATGAAATTTAAGTATGTTATAAATTTATCTTTCTTTTTTTTTTTTTTCTTTTTTTTTTTTTCCTGTGTACACGAATAAATGAATTAGTAAATTGAACATCTCACATTTGAAAAACAAGAAAAAGAAACAAGAGATGATGAAGAAAAAAATGTGATTTATTTTAGTTCTTTCTACCTATTTCTTCACACTGTGATTAAAACTTGCTGCTAACTTGCACATTATTTGCATGTACAGAAGGTTCAACGAAAGAAAAGAAGCAGATTTACTCTGGAGATGAGCTAAAAACACTGGTTTTGTTCAACATGGATCCACCCTTTAAGAAAATTAAAGTCTTGTAACTAATAATTTTACAGAGAATATGAGACTATGTGGTGGTTTTACCGTGCTGGGCAGCTAAACCCCACAACCGCTCTCTCACTCCCCCCCCTTTAGATAAGGAGGGGGAGAAGTAAAGCAAAGAACAACTCACGGGTTGAGATAAGGATAATTTAATTAAAGGGAAATAATTATAATAATTAAATAAAGACTACCATGAACTAAACAATTTAACTAAGGGGAAATAAAAGGGAAAGGGGAAAAAAGGGAGGAAAACAAACAAACAAAATAAATGAAAGCTATATAAAAGTGCAGAGGAAAGAAATTACTCTACTTCCCACAAATGAGCGATGATTGACCATGTCCTTGAAGCAAGGCCTCAACGCACGCAGCCGGTGTTCGAGAGGAGGACCGACGTCTTCTCAACGAGAGCCCACCCCTCCCTTCTTCTTCCTGTTTCCACCTTTTATTGCTGAGTGTGACACCACATGGTATGGAATATCCCTTTGATTGGTTTAGGTCAGCTGCCCTAGTGATGTTTCTCTCCTCACTTTTTTGCCCACCCCCTAGGAGGGTTTGAGAAAGGCCCAATGCTGTGCCACTGCTGCTCAGCAGTAGACACAACACTGGTGTGATAACACTGCTGTTCCAGCTACAAGTACAGAGTACGGCACTGTATGGGCTGCTGCCGGGAAAGTTAACATTCCAGCCAGACCCAGTACAACCTCCACCCCTTATTCCATAACATTTGTGTCACACTCAGATCCCCATACTTTAGCATACAAGCATTCTCATCATTATCCCTTGTCCTTTAACAGGACAAGGATTTAACAGGACAGGATTAATAGGCAGATGTATCTTTTCATTCCATAGGTCTTTCTTGGAAAATGTTCATAAGAACTGTTGATGATTAGGTCTTCATCTGCCAAAGTGGCCACTCAAGGCAGGCGGAGTTGGATGTCTGGACACCAGCACCAGCTTAGCTCAAGTCCTTGTTGCACTGCCCGGCTCCTTGCAAAGTTGACCTGTCGTTGATCCTACAGCATCTTCCTACAACATATAACTTAGATTATAGATTAGTTTTCTCTCAATGTCAAATCTCCTTGAGGCACACACTTGATATCCCCATTTTTTTGCATGACCCACCAGGTATACCCTGGTCCTTGGGCGAAGACAATCCCACGAGTGGGTTTGCCTTTTCCCGAGGCAGGAGCAACCCACACTGCCTTCCCCATCCACCTTCCTATATGCACTACGGGAACCTTAGCTCCTTTCACAGTGTGTAGGGGTTTTGTTTCGGCAGGACCAGCACGGCTGTCAGACCCCCTATTGTTAACTAGCCAAGTGGCTTCTGGTAGATTTGTGTCCCATTGTTTCCATGTCCCAGCACCTAATGCTCATAACATAGTCTTTAACAGTCCATTGTACCTCTCAACCTTCCCAGAGGCTTGTGGGTGGTAAGGGATGTGGTACACCCACTCAATACCATGCCTCTTTGCCCAGGAGGTAACAAGATTGTTTCGGAAATGACTCCCATTGTCAGACTCAATTCTCTCTGGTGTACCATGACGCCACAATACTTGTCTTTCCAGGCCCAAGATAGTGTTTCGGGCTGTGGCATGGTTTACAGGGTATGTTTCCAGCCACCCAGTAGTTGCCTCTACCATGGTGAGTATGTACCGTTTGCCTTGGCGAGTTTTTGGGAGTGGTCCGATATAGTCAATTTGCCAGGCCTCACCATATTGAAACCCTAACCATCTCCCCCTGTTCCAGGGAGGTTTTACCTTCATGGCTTTCTTGATTGCAGCACAGGTCTCACACTCATGGGTAACCTGTGTGATGGCCTCAATGGTCAAGTCCACCCCTCGATCACGAGCCCATCTGTAAGTGGCATCTCTCCCCAGATGTCCTGATGTTTCATGGGCCCATCGAGCTACAAACAGCTCACCCTTACGTTCCCAGTCTAGGTCCACCTGAGCCACTTCAATTTTCGAAGCTCGATCCACTTCTTTGTTGTTCTGATGTTCTTCAGTAGTGCGACTCTTGGGCATGTGGGCATCTACATGACGTACTTTAACATCCAGGTTTTCTACCCGGGCAGCAATATCTTGCCACAGGGTAGCAGCCCAGATAGGCTTACCTCTGCGCTGCCAGTTGCTCTCTTTCCATTGCTGCAGCCACCCCCACAGAGCATTTGCCACCATCCATGAGTCAGTATAAAGATACAATACTGGCCAATTTTCTCTTTCGGCGATATCTAGGGCTAGTTGTATGCGTTTAATCAATTCTATTGTTATCTCAACCCTTCGAGCCCCACGTTGGGCGCCAAAAAGGACTGTGGTGGTTTTACCGTGCTGGGCAGCTAAACCCCACAACCGCTCTCTCACTCCCCCTCCTTTAGATGAGGAGGGGGAGAAGTAAAGCAAAGAACAACTCACGGGTTGAGATAAGGATAATTTAATTAAAGGGAAATAATTATAATAATTAAATAAAGACTACCATGAACTAAACAATTTAACTAAGGGGAAATAAAAGGGAAAGGGGAAAAAAGGGAGGAAAACAAACAAACAAAATAAATGAAAGCTATATAAAAGTGCAGAGGAAAGAAATTACTCTACTTCCCACAAATGAGCGATGATTGACCACGTCCTTGAAGCAAGGCCTCAACGCACGCAGCCGGTGTTCGAGAGGAGGACCGACGTCTTCTCAACGAGAGCCCACCCCTCCCTTCTTCTTCCTGTTTCCACCTTTTATTGCTGAGTGTGACACCACATGGTATGGAATATCCCTTTGATTGGTTTAGGTCAGCTGCCCTAGTGATGTTTCTCTCCTCACTTTTTTGCCCACCCCCTAGGAGGGTTTGAGAAAGGCCCAATGCTGTGCCACTGCTGCTCAGCAGTAGACACAACACTGGTGTGATAACACTGCTGTTCCAGCTACAAGTACAGAGTACGGCACTGTATGGGCTGCTGCTGGGAAAGTTAACATTCCAGCCAGACCCAGTACAGACTATGAGAGAAATGATGAAAATAAATTTCATTAACTTAAAATTATTTCTTAAGCTACTGATTTTGAACCAAATATCTACTTGTATATTTTTTTTATTTTTGCTGTGGAATTTAAAGTAGCTAACATTTTTTTTTCTGACATAACAGTAGCTACTCAGGTGTAATAAGAGCTTAAAATTCTCTTTTATACTATAATTTAGCGAAGAAAAGAAGAAGAATTTAATATGCTGTGGTTTTTCTTGTTGTTGTTTTAGATGAACAAAGTGGTTTTTTTTTTTGTTTTTTTTGTTTTTTTTAATAAAAATATTTTCCACATCTGAATATTCATAGACTTACAACATGAGGAAGTAAAGAATGGGTTTGCATTCTGGACAAGACAATCAAAATGAGGGTGATTACACAGACCGTTATAGAAGTTGTAATTCCCATTATGTTCCTGGACCATTTATTCCATGCATTTAGTGGAACATAGACCTCACCATTGAGGAGAGGCTTGATTTGTTTACCTATGCTTGGTAGGTAAGGTGTGTTGCCCCTTACTGCAAGATATGGCTGTTTCAGGTGTAGCTTGAGAAGTGCCTCTTTTTATTCCTAGAATAAGTACCATCCACCACAGAAACATCTAAATTTACCTTACCAATTTGAAATGCAAACTGTTTCATCAGTGACTATGGATATGTAGACCATATATTGTGATTATAAAGAAATAATATTGTGGTCATGACAAGAAAATGTCTAGTACCCACAATCTACTGTGTCTAAAATTGATATGAAAATAGTATATAGGAGAAGAAATAATATATTTCTTAAGCACAGAAAGAAAAGGACCTAAACAATTTCTACATTATTTTTTTTTCCAGTGGAAAATGGTTTACAATTGAATAAACTACTTCGCATATGGAATTAATCCTCAAAATTAGGATGATTTGACAGACAACAGTACTTAACCATTCTGTGATTTTTACTGCTTCTTTTTCATCTAGAGTATGCACAAACTTGAAAAGAAAGAACACAGCCTGACACTTCTTCCTAAAATCTATAGGGGAAAACATGTATGTCAGTTTGTTTTTGTTCGTTTTAATGTGGTATCAAGCAAAAGGTAGTTGAAATAAGCCCACAGTTTTTGAAACAAATATTAGATTTTTAGCTTAGGGTATGCCTGGATGTTTTTCTGGGAAGAAAAGGAAGACTAAAAATGTATGTTCTAATAATTTCAATTTACATTCCTTTCTCCTTATTGGAAAGACAGAAAACAGAAAGAATGAATAGTCTTGTAAATTGAAGTTTTAACATTATTTCCTTAGGAATGACTTGTGTGGAAATTTGGATTTTCTGATTTTAATTCTTAAATAAAGTATGATGTTTATATTATTTTGCATTTGGAATGAAATTATGTTCAATTTATTTCAGACAGAACAGATGTCCTGAAATGATGGTAACATGAATCTGTCTTTTAAGTTGCAGCACTAATTGGAATTTCAGCACTAGATTGATTAGTACAAAAAGAATACCGTGAATAAATAGGCAGAAAAATCTTAAAGTAGCACAGAAAAAAAAATACAATTTCACTCCCCAAACATTATAGAATATATGATTTTCATTAAATAATTATTATCTTTTATTAATTAAAGATGGAACAATATATCTGAGATTTTTTTCTCTCAGTGTTTCAATCATACAGTAGGAAGTAGGTGATTACTCGTACAGATCAGTCTTTGAAGGACAGTTTGGATTATATCCTAGAATGACGATATTCTCAGTATGCCAATAAAATAGAAATTACCATGATGATTATTAAGAAAGGCACAAAAATAATTTTATGTACCTATGGGTCACATTCCAGCTGAAGACTCCATGTCTTTGACCTGACCTGATCACTCTAGGGTATATAGTGACTTTATATGTAATACTTGCCTTATATTCTAACCATCTCAATGGCATACTGACATGGAATTTATCCAGTTTCTGAGAGGTTCCATGCATTTTAGTCCTCTTATTTGCATTAGGCTATAATGCATGACCAGTAGAATAAGTAATGAAATAAGAACTGGTAATGAAAGCTCAAATCTTATATCAGGTGTTTAATTTGGGAAGCAAATCCTGTGTTAATTTCCTTGCAGCCCTCAGGTTGTACAGACATCAAACACGTATGTTTGGACACCAGCTAACTTTACAGAAAGGAGGTGATAACTAATTATAGGCACTAAATATCAGCTGAGATTATACTGAGACACTGAAGAGGTCAGTCTGTATGACAGAGGTCTCTCAAAGATCCTGTGTCCCATATCTAGGAAGCAGAGTAAGTAATGGCAGATATCTGTGTTTAGACATCTAAAAGGAGCCACTGAGTAACAAGGGAGGCTCATATCACCTCAGAAAACAAAATGCAAAGAGAATAATGCAAAGAGAAAGCAAAACATTTACAAATACAAAATATTAGTCTATTCTACATACTAAATACTACATATTGGTCCTTTTCCACGCAGCAAAAAAGCGTTTGCTTTTCATAAAAAAAAAAAAAAAAAGTTTTGTTTTCTCATTTGTTTGTTTTGTTTGAATGTCTGTGCTGTCTGATAAATTACATCCAAGTTAAATCTAATTATCCTGGTGTCTTCCTTCCTTCCTTCCTTCCTTCCTTCCTTCCTTCCTTCCTTCCTTCCTTCCTTCCTTCCTTCCTTCCCTCCCTCCCTCCCTCCCTCCCTCCCTCTCTCCCTCTCTCCCTCTCTCCCTCTCTCCCTCTCTCCCTCTCTCCCTCTTTCTTGTTTCTGGTAGTTTTTATTAAAATAGGATATGTAGAAGGAAGCACAAAATATATTAGAAAAATACTGAACAGCAGCAAGTTGCTTTAAGGAGATTCAAACTAAGCAAACCCTCTAAAGCTTGCTTGAAAAGTCTTGCAAACTCCCAGCAAATTGCCCTTAAGGCTCAGAATGGAAAGTAAACTTGAAAGGTGCCAACATTTTATATATGATTGGAGAAAGAGCTCTTTCATTGGAAGCTAAGACTGACTGAAGGAAATCAAGTTACATCATGTGAGTTTGTTCTAGCCTTCCTTTTTCTGGATTTTGACTTATTACTTTTTAATTATCATATCTGTATTTTTAATTCACATGCTTATGTATGAATATAGAAGAGATGTTATTGATTTTACTACCATTTTTGTAATTACATTTTATGTGGTCCTCCATATAAATAACCAGCTTACTGGTTATTTGACTAAATTTCTTCTCATTTCTTCCTCAAAATGAATTGAAGTTTTACTTCAAAAAAATAAAAAAAAAAAAAAAAGGAAAAAAGGAGAGAATGTTATAATAGTTTTGCATATTCTTTGCTTCTTCCCAAACACAAAATATCTAGTTTGCAAATCAGCAGGAAGACAAATTTCTTATATTGGTAGTTACAGAACTACCTGTTTATAGATAAATATATGTATCCTTTGTAGCTTTAAGTGGATAAGAAAAAATGGATTTTTGCCATGCATTTAATGCATAATGGATCACTAGTATATAATAATTTGTAATGGAATGATATATTTCATCTCAGGAGGTCCTTGTTTAATTTGGGATTAAATCCCACACCCCTTAAGATCTGGAATTAAGTGGACACCAGTCTAGCTATTGTGTATCTTGGCAGAAGATCACTGTATGACTATGGAAGAAAAATCTTTTCCATCCCCTAGCATGTGGTTGCTGAACATTTGTCCATTTAAGAACAATACTATACATAAAAATAATGGTCAAGAAAGTAAATATCTCTTGGACTGGAAAGTCTTTGACCTCTTTCTTCAAAGGCTCATCCTCCTAACTAGTAAAATCTTACTGAACACTTTTTTGTTTGGTTGGTTGGTTGGTTTTTGTTTGTTTGTTTTTGTTTTCCTGCCCACACTCATACATTTCTGACTGGGTCTTAAGGATCAGATAGTTTGGTTCAGGTTTACACTGGTACAATATCAAAAGTTCTTCTAGACAGAAGGAACTTTAGAAGACAACCTATACCAACCAGGCAAGAACAGTCATATCAAAGGCTTTTCTGACAGACTTGTTTCCTAGTCTGATTCAGCCTATCTGTATGAATTTGCTTACAGCAAATTAGTCATGTGCCATTTCCATCTACAGAGAAAGGAGATAATTCCAAGTTTAGATGTCTTAGAAGGAACTATAGATATAGACAAGACAAAAAATAAGGCTATATAATTGATTTGCAAATGGATCATCACTAATACAAGCTTTCTGAGTTTCCATAAATTTAACTCTATGGAATTCTGCACAAGAATAATGTGTACTCATTTACTCATTTACTCATGAGTCTGTTTGGAGGACTGTGGTTGTGGAAGACAAAATAGATACAAAACAAGGAATAGAAATATCATACTGCATACAATTGCTTCTATTCCTAGTTCTCTGACTTAATGTTGGTTTCATAAAAGCAATGGTGAAATTAATATTGTTGTGAATGCAATGAGCATTTCTGGAAGATTTTCATTAAGCATTAATTAAGTGATAGATATTTTAAAGCATTTGCCATTATTCTTTCTGTGCTCTTTGTTATTTCTTGAAGTGTCATTTCTGATGATATATTTTTAAAACACTTCTTTGCCTAATCTGAATCCTAACTGTGTATATCAATTTCTAACTGTTCTCATCTTACCTCCTCATCTTACCTAAATTTATCCATAACTAGGAATGGACCCAAAGATTTATTTTTATCTTGGGTTAATTATGTTGTGACATGTATCTTATTGTGATAACCAAGGAAATAATGTTTGTGAAATGTGTTAAAAAAAACTGCAGCTATAACAGTTGCCATAGAAACAACATTAAAAAGGAGAAATAATGTAGAAACATAATAATTTCTGTACAAGGAAATGATAGTACTAAATACAGGACATAATATTAAAGAAAGACATAATACTTTTCCTACTTTGTTCCAGATAGTAACAACCAAGATAATGGGCTATTTTGTATTATTGTCTATGTAGCAATCTTCATCTTTGTATCTGTATCAATTTCAATCATTTCTAATTTAAGTATATTTCCTTTAGTACAAATCTTATCTTGAATTTTGCAATCAAAAGAACAGAAATATATGGTTAAGTTCTAAATAAAAACTCTACTGATACATCATTGAGCAGGTATAATATTCTTTGATATCAAAGAACCTGATTTTTCACAGTTGGAGATAAAAATTCTGTGCAAAGAAAATAGATTTTTTTCCTATGAAAAGAATAACATTAATTTTATTTTCATTTCTTTTTGAAGGGAGAGATGCTTCTCCTTGAAGCTGTGAAAACATTTGGATTATACTTGAACATAATTTATTTCCTTATTATATTTGAGGACCTCAGATGTTTTTGGTTTCAGGGGAGGAGGGAAATAAAAGTGTTTCACAATCTGGATAAAATAATACAGTGGTTACAAATTAATAATTTGGTAAATGGTTTGTGGGATTTCACTGTTTGCTTTTAATGAGAGAACAGTGTGCTAGAACTACATGAAACATATTAGGCAATCCACAGTTCTCCAAGTGTATTGAAACTGGAGATCTGATATTTCAAATTCATTAGCAAGTGTCAAACTCTATCCCTATGATCAATTTCACTAAATTAGGAGAATTAACTTAATTAACTTAATTAACTATCTAATTAATTAACTTAATTAGCTATTTACACAAAGTTTTCTGAACAGTATAAACATTTTATCATTCAAATATAAAACCAAATCAATATTTGAATTTGAGACTATATTTTTTATTACTTTTTTGGATTCATTGTGGGTTTTAAAAAAATATTATATTTTTTAATACTTCAGACTATTTTTAAAATGCGGCACATTTAGATAACCAATTCTTTAACACATAGATCTCTACAATTCTTTAAAAACACTCATCTTACTGATCTTACATCTGATATCTGATAAAAGAGCTCAGTATCATTACAAACCTAGGACAAAATCATAAAGAATCCAAACTACATTTTTCACAAAGCTGTGAGGCAACTCTAATTGTCACAGAACAAAATTGATTTTACATTTATTCTGCTTTGCATCTCTTTTACTCCAGATATTTTTTTTTTTTCCTTTGAGTTAAACAGACACTTGTGGAGTAATGTTCTTGTGAAAAAGTGCAGTTGTGGGCTATCTAATATTCCCTTTAAAAAAAGTTTTAATCAGAAACCTTCAGATACCTTTACTTGAGCTAAAGGTAGTACAGGTACTACTTCAGAAATCTTTACTGTTACTTTTTTTATGATCATTCAATATTTTAATCTGTAATGTGAATCTTTGTCTTCACAACTGTAGACATTTTCTCCAGCATAATGAGATTTTTATATAAGAAAGTTTTATAGAGTGTGTCTAGAAAAGTTACCAAAAGACTAAAGTGTCTTTTGTATCTCAGAGTGCTTGTCTTTAACTTAAGCAAGTTAAGGTTTGAATAAAAGTGATGTAAAACCAATGTAAAAACCTGGTTTTAAGTTAGTCTTACATGTTCATTCTGAACATTCAGAGTTCAGTATTCGGTTCTCTGTACTGTGACTTAAACAGGGAAATGCTGAGCACTCATTCCAGAATGAGGTTTGTTAGAAGCTTGGCTTAAACAACTGCAAAATAAAAGGAAACTGCACTTCAACTAAAAGTTCAGATTTCTCAAGTTTCTTCAGTCTGAATTATTGATCCTTCTCTATTCAAAAAAGACAACTGGCAGTCATCCTATTTAAAGTGTTCTATCGGCTCCCAAAAGATAAATAAAATGTTATACTTCATGGGTCCTGTATTTGGAAAAGTAAATATATATACATATTAATTGCATTTAAGTTTGAAATTATTCTCATATTCAGCAATGTTGGGATTTTACTTCCCCAGTATCCTTTGCTGTATTACTTATTGCTTTCTGCACAGAACATTGAATTTTAGTTCTTGTCTTGCTCACCCAAGTACCTATATTCATTGTTTGTTCTTCAGAGTTATTGTAGATAACAAATTTGTTGCACCCAACAAATGAAAATGAGTTTATTTTGTACTGCAATACATAAATTTCTTGATTACATTGGGTTTAATATACAGAAGGACTGTAGCAGCTTTGTCAGTCTGAGTGTAGAACTAATCACTCCTTAAACCCTGATCTTAATGGTTTTAATGTTATCGCCAACAAAATTCATAAATGTGTACACACGCATGCACACACAGATTCTAGATTCCAACATGTAATTTTACATTCCAGTGACTTCAGTCCTGTGCAAGAGCAAAAGGGCTGCCTCATTTTAATGACTAATTCTAGTTTCCACAGAAATATTTTGAAGTGGAAAACTCTCTAAATAACTGCCACTGGCTACTAAAAAGTAATGGAAAATGTCATGCATGAAATTATGAAATGGATGGAAGCAGTTACAAAACTGACAAAATGGCTAGAAAGAGTTATTTGAAAGAACATGCAAATGATATTTTAAGAAGGAAAATAAGTAAGAAAAAAGTGATTTCTTTTTCCTGTGAACATTTTGCAGCACAAAATCTGTTAGGCAAGAAAGCAAGCAAGATAGCCAAACAGATTTCACCATTAAAAAACTCTAAAAGTTTGGTTTAAATACATTTGTTAACATTTTAAGTTAAACATACACCTGTTTCATTTTATTTTATTTTATTTTATTTTATTTTATTTTATTTTATTTTATTTTATTTTATTTTATTTTATTTTATTTTATTTTATTTTATTTTATTTTATTTTATTATGCTTTTTGGTGTGTTTTGTTTTTATTTGTTTGTTTGTTTGTTTCAGAGATGCTTATGATTTGATGACAGTTTTCTCTAAGAAGGGTCTTTTGATAACATGGAAGATTTAGACGTAAAGATCTGGAACACATGCCTCATGTTTCACTGCATCCAATGTTGCTGGGCCTTCTAAGAGTCACTGCTCCCCCTGTTCCTCCTTTACAGTTAAGTATCTTTGAAAAGATAAACATTGTCATACTGCCAAACTGTGAACTTCATTATCCGAATTTAAGTCAGAATATAAACAAACTATTAAACAATTATTATATGAATATTAAAAATCAGAGTAGCCCAAAAGAAGAAAAAGAACTGAAAACCAGTCACAAGTCTAACTTCTTTCAGTTTCTTCAAAGTGCTTTTATAACACCAAGGAAAATGTGTTGTTGCAAGCCAGATCTGCCCAGTGGATGCCAAACTCTGCCTGGTAAGAAAAGCAATACAACAGAACATGTGAAATAGGTAATGTTTTCTCTCCTGTACACATAGCAAACAACACTTTGCAAATGCAAGAGCTATCACACTGCCATGTCTGGAAGAAGTTTCTGGAGTGTCCATCTTGTATCTTAAGTTAATACAGGCTTTGCATGTTTTGTGTTGAATGCTAGTATTAATAAGCAGCTTCTATTTTGTCATTGACTCATAAAATCATAGAATGGTTTAGCTTGGAAAAGACCTAGATCATCTAGTTCCAATCCCCTGTGACGAGCAGGGATATCTTCCATTAGATCAGGATGTTCAAAGCCCCACCCATACTGAATACATGTGTCAACATCTTACTCTTCCTAATTATTTGAAAAAGCATAACAATTTGGTATACTAACATCAATCAGAAGCTGCCTCTTTATGTGAAAAAGTCCCTTTGATGGCTGTATCACAGGATTCTCATGATCATAGTTTTCCAGAAGAGCCTATCTTTATCATTTCAGATGAGCCTTAATATGTAAATTCCTACTAATCTACTAGCTGGATTTTTTTTTTTTTTTTTTTTTTTTTTTTTTTTTCACAGAGATATTTTCTTGTTTGAACTGAAGTTACTGTGGAGCATTTTAAAACATAAATTTGTTCTGCTCTGTTTAATAGGATTGGTTTAAATTCTGGCAGCTGTCCATAGTTTTGAGTTTCTTTAAGTATAAAAAGCCCAATCACACATTGCAGGATTAACATAACAGTTAGCTCCAGTGATTTGTACAGACTGGAACACCATAATCAACCTCTTGAAAAGGTTTGACAGCAGCATCTTGATGAAACAATGATTCGAAGGACAAAACACGGTCATTAAAGTAACACTTTATTGTTAAAAGTAGCAGTCTTCACAACAATGCCTTGCAAATAAATTTCACAGTGAACTTATGCTAATGAAGAAACAGTTTAAGTTGTTTGTTATTGTAAAAGATAATAGGCCTTTAAGTGAAAGTATTTAGGGAAGATGGATGCTGTGGGGTCCAGCTTCAGCATGGGGTCCCTCTCTTCAGGATGTAGACTGTCCAGCATGAGTCCTTCCCTCAAGAACTGTTCTAGTATGGGTGCAGTCTTGCAGGAATGGAGCATGCCAGCATGTACTTCTGTCCATGGAGTTACTCTGCCTGCAAGGATCTTGCTCCTGTCTGGGCTTTCCATGGGTTGCAGCTTTTTTCCTGCTGTAATGAGGGGCTCACTACAAGCCACAGTGTGGATGTCTGCACAAATGTAGTCCTCCATGAGCTGCAGGAGAATCCTGTCCTGGCTCCTGGAGCACCTCCTCTATTTCCTTTGTCACAATCATGGCTGCAGTGCTGTTTCTCTCACATTGTTTTCTCACTTTTCTCTCTCACAGCTGCTCAGCAGCACTTTTTACACTTTTTAAAAAACATTTTCCAGGGAGTGCCGCAAGCTTGGATGCCAGGCTTATCTGTGTCCTGTGGTGGGGCCATTGGAGCTGGCTGGAACTGGCTGTGTCCAGCACAGGGCAGCCCCTGCTGCACCTCACAGAGGCCACTCCGCAGCTTCCCCACTACCAAAACCTTGCCAAGTAAATCCAACACGATAACCTATGAAAAAATAATGATTAGCCTGAAAATGTTTTAAAATTTGTCTTCTGCGATTAATCTGATGCTTTATCTCTCAGTATTTATGATATATGTGCAATCTAAGTGAGATTTCATTACAAACTGACATAATCTTATATCTTTCGTGCATAGATGGTAAGAAAATTAATGAGTATTCTTAACCTTAATTTACATTAACCAAACTTTCAGTAGTGAATAACTATAGCTAAAAATTGTTCAGCTGATGAATAGGGCTGCATAGAATTGTAAACCTCCTTGAATACTTATAAACCATATAGAAGATTTATGCAAAGAAAACCTATTCTATGAGTAATACATGTATAATATTGTATTTACTTAAGATTCACTTATATTACATTCATATATGTAAAGTATAAACATTTTTTTGAAGTTGAAATTTAATTCAGAATTAAATCATAAAACATAAAATAGCTGTCCACAACACCAAGGAAATGATTATATAGTAGTATAAATGTATACATATTTAATTTTCTTAACATGAATTGAGAATTTAGTTCTAGATTTCCAAAAGTTTCAGGCAGACAGAATAGCCCCAGTTCTGGTCCTTTGCCTATGTGTTCTTCAATTCTTTAGACTACTGAGCAAAATTAATTTCTCCTACAACCTACACAGGGCTAAAAACACTTCTCTGGATCCAGCTGTTCACTCCAAGACTGTCTGTTAAAGTTAGTCTGTTTTAAGTTCACTAGTTAGTCTGTTTTAAGTCCACTAGGCACGGTGCGCTCTCCAGGAAGTCGGTACACACCCAGACCGACTACCCATTAAAAAATGCTGCAGTTCAGGTCACCGGATGCAGGGAGTGTCTGAGCCTGTTGCTGCCATCGGTGGGAGGCAGAGAAACTGCGTGCGTTAGGTGCGAGCAGGTGGATGACCTGGTCCGCATGGTGGCGGAGCTCAAGGAGGAGGTGGAGAGGTTGAGGGCCATCAGGGAGTGTGAGCGAGAGATAGACTTCTGGAGTAACTCCCTGCAGGGCCTCAAGGGGAGGTACCGAGGTGAGACTCCTCAAATGGGGGTGGACCCCCTGCCCTGTAGCCGTCGGGCAGAGGGAGGGGATCTGGGAGCTGAGGAGGAATGGAAACAGGTCCCTGCTCAACATCGCAGGCGACGCCCTCCCCTTCCGGCCCCGCATTCCCAGGTGCCCTTACACAACAGGTTTGAGGCCCTGGAGCTCGACAGACCAGTAGCTGAGGAAGAGGTAGCAAGTGTTCCCAGGAGGATGCCTAGGGCGAGGAGGTCGACTCCACGCCTCAGGACTGCCTCCACCAAGAAAGACAGGAGGGTTATTGTTGTTGGAGACTCGGTTCTTAGGGGAACAGAGGGCCCTATTTGTCGGCCTGACCCTACCCGTAGGGAAGTCTGCTGCCTCCCTGGGGCCAGGGTCAGGGACGTTGCCAGGAAGCTTCCCAACCTGGTACGCCCCTCTGACTATTACCCTCTTTTGATAGTCCAGGCGGGCAGTGACAACATCGAAGAGAGAAGCCTCAAGGCTATCAAAAGAGACTTTAGGGGACTGGGTCGGTTAGTGGATGGAGCGGGAGTGCAGGTGGTGTTTTTGTCCATCCCTACGGTGGCAGGGAGGGGTTCAGAGAGGACACAGAAAGCCCACCTGTTAAACACGTGGCTCCGGGGCTGGTGCCAACGCAGAAATCTTGGGTTTTTTGATCATGGGGCACTTTACTCAGCACCTGGCCTGATGGCCGCAGACGGGTCCCTATCTTTTAGGGGAAAAAGGATCCTGGGCCAGGAGCTGGCAGGGCTCATTGAGAGGGCTTTAAACTAGGTAGGAAGGGGGATGGGGCTGAAGCTAGGATTGTTGGGGCTGTGCCAGGGGGAACGATGGCAAGGCCGGAGGATAAAGCAATGGCCCAGATGAAGTGCATCTACACCAATGCACGCAGCATGGGTAACAAACAGGAGGAGCTGGAAGCCATCGTGCAGCAGGCAGGCTACGACTTGGTTGCCATCACGGAGACGTGGTGGGACCAGTCTCATGACTGGAGTGCTGCAATGCCTGGCTATAAGCTCTTTAGAAGGGACAGGCAGCACAGAAGGGGTGGTGGTGTGGCTCTCTATATTAGAGAGTCTTTCGAGGCTGTAGAACTCGAGGCTGGGAATGACAAGGTCGAGTCCCTTTGGGTTAGGATCGGCAGGGACAACAAGGCTAGCATCCCGGTCGGGGTCTGCTGTAGACCGCCGAACCAGGATGAGGAGACGGATGAGGAACTCTACAGGCAGCTGACAGAAGTTGCAAAATCATCAGCTCTTGTACTCGTGGGGGACTTCAACTTCCCTGACATATCCTGGAAGCACAACACAGCCCAGAGAAAGCAGTCTAGGAGGTTTCTGGAGAGCGTGGAAGATAGCTTCCTGACGCAGCTGGTTAGTGAACCTACCAGGGGTGGTGCCCTGCTAGACCTTCTCTTCACAAACAGAGAAGGACTGGTGGAGGATGTGATTGTCGGGAGCTGTCTTGGGCAGAGTGACCACGAAATGGTGGAGTTCACTATTCTTGGTGAGGCCAGGAAGGGGACCAGTAAAACCGCTGTATTGGACTTTCGGAGGGCTGACTTTGAGCTGCTCAGGACACTAGTTGGTGGAGTCCCTTGGGAGGTGGTTCTGAAGGGGAGAGGGGTCCAGGAAGGCTGGGCGCTCTTCAAGAGGGAAATCTTAATGGCGCAGGAACAGTCTGTCCCCACGTGCCCAAAGACGAGCTGGCGGGGAAGAAGACCAGCCTGGCTCAACAGAGAATTGTGGCTTGATCTAAGGAGAAAAAAGAGGGTTTATAAGCTTTGGAAAAGAGGGCAGGCCACTAGGGAGGACTTTAAGGATGTAGCGAGGCTGTGCAGGGACAAAATTAGGAAGGCCAAAGCTCATCTGGAGCTCAATCTGGCTACTGCCGTTAAAGATAACAAAAAACGTTTCTATAAATACATCAACACAAAAAGGAGGACTAACGAGAATCTCCATCCTTTACTGGATGCGGGGGGAAACTTAGTTACAAGAGATGAGGAAAAGGCGGAGGTGCTCAATGCCTTCTTCACCTCAGTCTTTAGCGGCAATACCAGTTGTTCTCTGGATACTCAGTACCCTGAGCTGGTGGAAGGGGATGGGGAGCAGGATGTGGCCCTCACTATCCACTATTTTCTGTGATTCTGTGATTCTGTGAAGTTAGATTTTTTGAATGGGCTAAATATATATATACATATATATATTTTTTTTTTCTCAAATTAGTTGAAGCAGGAGATTTAAAGCATTTTGAAAGGGAAATTACTTTTTTTTTTTTTTTTTTTGAATTCTATACTTCTAAAAATTAACACTTTACAAATGTACTTGGTACAGGAATACCCTGTGATCATTAACTATGATGTATTCATGAAATTCCTGGATGCTTTGTATGTTAGTTTCTTTGCTATCTTTTTTTGAAATCTTTCTCTCTCTCCCAGTCTTGGAAAAAAATGTCAGTCTTCTTTAATCTCTGGACTCTAGAAATGCTGGTACACCAAGAGCTAAAATCTTCCATTTCAAACTTTATCTTTCTTCTAACTTTGTATAAATACCTAAAGGGTACCAAATACCCTTTACCAAGGATACCAAATACCCTTCACCAAGGATACCAAAGGGGACAGAACCATGCTATTACAGTGGTAGGACATGAGAGAATGGATACAAACACAAGAGGTTCCATCTAAATATTAGGAAGCATTTTACTGTGTGGGTGATATAGTACTGTCACAGGTTGCTCAGAAAGGTTGTAGAGTCTCCTTTCTTGAAGACCTTCAAAAGCTGCCTGGGTAAACTGCTCCAGGTGTCCCCGCTTGAGCAGGGTTGTTGAGCCAGATGACTTCAACTTCCCATCCAAACTCAACCACTCTATGACTCTGTGATATCTCTCTCCATCTCTGTCCCTCTCTTTCCTTAATTTTCTTACCAGTATTGTAAACTGACATTAAATATATATAGGAATTTTATTTCATTTTTTGATTTTTGTGGTGAGAATCCATTAAACAATTAGCAAAGATGTTACTGAATAACGTGGTATAGTAAAATAAAACAAAACAAACAAACAAAAAGTAATCCGTTAATCCTTTAACTAAATAAAAGGAAAAACAAAAAACAAACAAACAAACAAAAACAACTTTTATAGATAAAGAAAAATATCCTGTAAATATACGGAAATGACAGTACTAATTTTTTTATTTTTTTTTTCTATTTTGGTCTTTGTTTGACTTTTGGTTTTAGTATCACTTTCTTCTTGAGAATTTTGTTATGAAAGCTTCAAACAAATCAATCTGTACTGGAAAACTACTGATGTTCATCAAATACATAATTGATGCCAGTGTCAGTAGCACTTAAAGCTTTTCAGCCTTTCCTTTTAAAGTTCATCAGAACAAGGATTTCCAAAATGCAAGAGCTTCTGCAGACTGTTGTAAGGTTATAAATTAGAGCCTGCATTTAAGGGCTACTGTCAAAAACAAACAAAACAAAACAAAAAATTAACAGCCAGTTAACATAACCCAGGAGGCCCCAGTAGCACAGGCTACATTTTGTCTGTGAAGGAGGACATTGGATACGGCTATTACAGCAGCAAGTACAGCTATTCTTACAACCAAAAATAACCAAATTCTATTTCATACCAAAAACATTGTGATAATTAGATAGTAATAAAAAGCAGCTTAGAAGCTCATATGTATGAATATGTGTGTGGGTGTGGGTGTGTATGCACGCATATATGCTTCTAAATATCTAGCATGTAAAGGGAGCTGTCTACATTGTTATAAATTTAATTGACAATTGTAATTGAATAAAACATCAAAGAAGGACAATAAAAGGCCAGACTCTAGTGCTATGTTACCGAAGCATAATGTATAGCAAGCTCTATCAAATAAATGCAAGCTTTTTTTATAACACTATTTTCTTCCATATGCCTGGTTCTATACACATGTAGCTGAACAATATACTTCAGTATATGTAACAACTTATTTATACATGTACCAGAATTGTCTACTTTCAACAAAAAAGTAGTTTAATCAGAAACTTTGCATCTGTGTTCCTTGCTTCGTAGTATTCATGTTCCAACATGTCTTTGGTTCTAAACTCCGAATTCAATCAAACATTGATAGTATTAAAAATGTATTCTTCTCTCATTTCTCTAATAATATAAAGAACATATACTAATCCCCTAGGGTTATGAGTTTTCCCCATAACAACAAAACAACCTATGTTTACAAGATTTAAGAACTGGTGTTTTTAAGTGTGTAATAATATGAGTAGTAATGATATTAGCATGTATTCTTTTAGTGGCAAAAGACGTCTTCCTATTAAATATCTCCTACAGAAAACTACCAGCACAGAGCGTAGCAGTAAACAGTGACAGCTATGGTTTGATCAGAGTATTCTTTCCACTGATTTAAATTCTGTAAGGATACGTAGGAGAATTTCTGCTCCTTTAAAGGTGTTATAAATGAAGATACAACTCAATCTGAATTTAGTAATATTTATAAAAGGCAAGTAAACGGCGCAGGGTGTGTGGAGAGTCTATGCTCTACCAACACACACACACTAACATCGAACTTTCTAAATATATAGAACATTGCTTTTACATATTTATAAGAAACCCGAGTACGCATATACATATGTACAATAAGAAAATATATCAATTGAAACATAAAGATGGCAAAGTTTTAAAAGGCAAGTGCTTAACAAACTGTCCTGGTTTCAGTTAGCACAGAATTAATTTTCTTCCTAGTAGCTGGTGGAATGCTGTGTTTTGGCTTAGAATGAGAAGAGTGCTGATAACACCCCGATGCTTTAATTGTTGCAGAGCAGTGCTTATACTAAGCCAAGGACATCTCAGCCTTTGCTCTGTCCTGCCAACGGGCAGGCTGGGGGGTGCAGTAAGAGCTGGGAGGGGACAGACCCAGGACAGGTGACCCAAACTAGCCAAAGGGGTATTCCATACCATCTGACGTCATGCTAAACAATATATAGGGGTGGCTAGCCGGGGGGAGGGGGCCGGACTGCTCGGGGTTAGGCTGGGCATCGGTCAGCGGGTGGTGAGCAATTGCATTGTGCATCACTTGTTTGTACATACTATTATTACTTTCGTATTATCACCATTGTATCATCATTATTATTATTGTTATTATTATTTTTGTTATTTTTTTTTTTCCTGTCTTATTAAACTGTCTTTATCTCAACTCACGGGCTTCACTTTCCATTTCTCTCCCCCGTCCCAGAGAGGGAGGGGGGAGGGTGAGCGAACGGCTGCGTGGTGTTTAGCTGCCGGTCGGGTTAAACCACGACACAAACAATCCTTGAATTCTATTACGATTAATTTCCATGAACAGGGGAGTTGGAGTTGGTAATCCTGGTTGAAGCACTCCCATATCTTCCATGGCTTCATTATTTTTTCTCCGATCATATAGCAGTCTCAATTTTTCATTCCTTTTCTTGATTACAAACACCGGAGAATTCCAGGGTTAGTTGTGGGAACAATATATCTCGCTTTAAGCAACTTGGCCTTCGGGTCTTATGTATCCTGTTCCAAGATCGAAGGGAAACATATCTGTCTCCTCATCAAGGCCAATAGGGCCTGGGTCAAAAGGCACGTCCAGGTCAACAGGGGGCGTAACAGGCAATGGCAAAGGCAGTGGCGGGGGTGGGGGTGGGCATGGTGTAGCAGAAGGATCAGTGAACGAGCCTGCAGCCCCCTCAGTATCTGGCAAACCACACGTTTCTGACTGTGGCCGCACATGTCTCTTTAAGGCCTCAGAGATTGCTTGCCAGGTGTCGAGCAATCCCACTGCAACCTTATTGTGTTTAGTAACAGAGTCACACACCTTAACCTCAATTTGGTCCCATATTTCAGGATCATAAACTGTCTGATTGTTAATAAGGAGAATAAACTGTAAAGTTACCAGGAGAGTCTTTGTTTCCAAGGATGTATGATTCCCCATAATGCGCAACTGCTTACCAGAGACGGGCAGTTGTGTGCATGGGTCCACTTCTCTTAGCTTGAGCTTCTTTCCAGCTCTGGTGCACCCATTTCCAGCTACTTTCTCTATGAGCTTCTCTGAGCAGTTTGCTGAGCTTGGCTGAACCTATCTTCATTAGGCGATCAATGTCCTTGTTCCTGTCCTGGTCCCTGTTCTGCTAACCTGTCCTTATTCATTCCTATTTCCTACTTCTTTATTGATGAAATAACTTCTTTATATCATGTTGCATTCTCATCCTGAGGACAGGTTCCCCTTTTATACCCTTCACCCCAGAGCAGTTCTTTTCAAACAACTTTTCATTGGTCTAACAACTTCATTGCCCGGCAACCAGCAAACACCCAGCAACTTCCATGCCTTAACATCTGGAGAACAAGCAACCCTGAGATTGCATGGTGTCTCCTGAATCACCCTTCTTTGTTTCCTCTAAACTCTTTACATTCCTGATGGCCTCATCGTTAAGAGTTTGATGTTATCACCAACCATGGGGCTTGTCGACCCCCATGGCCACTATCCCACATCTCCGCTTTCTTTATTAATATCAACCATCTTCTTGACACGAATTATTATGCCATATATCATATTTCTCTCTCTCTCTCTCTTTTTTTTTTTTTTTTTTTTTTTTTTTTTTTTTTTTTCAATCAAGACATGCTTAACAAAATTTCCAGGGGAAAAATCTGAAGCAAAATGTCTCAAGGGATAAAGTCAGATTAAAATACTTCTAATGAAATGAAAGTCATAGTCTGTGTTAGTGGATTTCTGAATTTTGGAGTGATAAGAACTTGTGTTGATATCTACCATGCTATGCAACAAAAGGTTTACAGAACACCTGGGCTATTGAAAATGTGTCATTATGATTTTAAAATTCGTTGTCATTGGCTTCAATTAATTTACTGCCAATTGTTTTATACTGTAACAGTCAAATTAAAGAAAGTGGTAACTGAGATTTCCAGCTCATTTCATGTCATATTGTTTGAATAGTCTGAAAATTATTACTGTAAACAATGGGTAGCATTTTCATTTGGTCAGTATATGGAAAAGAAAATCTAATACAATTCCAAATCCTTCACATTCCTACTATGTCTGTCAATCATCTACAATGGAAATTAAGGGTACCTTTCACAAATTTCAATCTGTTTTGAATTACTAATTATATTTCAGTTGGACTCTATTCTAATTGAATTGTTAATGCAGACAAAAATGATTACATAAAAATGCATATTCCAGAGAGCAGTTGGTCAAATAAGGCCAGTAATATATCAGTGACTAAATCAACTGACTAAATATATCAGTGTCTAAATCAACACTATCTTTATGAGAATTGCAGTTTGGCAAAAAAGTGCTAGTGGTGTACATTTGATGTGATCTGACATATTCTTACCAAAAAGGGGTATTGGAGATTATCCGTTTGTGTATCCTTGAAAAGCATGAACTCCCCTTTCAGCTACATTTTTGTAATTATAATCTAAAAGCTGCAGTTCCTGGATTCCTTATCCTTTATTATTCCTTTATTATCTAAAGAAATAAGGTAAGTACCTGATTGCTAAAACTGTAAGCTATAATTCATTTTAAAAAGTCTGCATTTTAGGTAATTTAAAACTTATAAAATAAAAACCTTTCATGGCAAAACATAACCATTTTAGAGCATGACAGTGAAGCACTGGGGAAATGGCTTCACAAAAAAATAAACTGTCATTTGTAGTCATTATTGCCTAAAGGTTTCAGCTTGATGAAAGTAATCAAAAAAGAAAGATGTCATTTTTATTTATTTATTTTTTTTTTTTCCCCTTTTTATTTTTCCCTTTTTATTTTTCTCCTTAAATCAATCCTAATCATTACTACTAGAAAAGGGGCTGGTTGCCAGTTCTGTACTCCTTACTCTGGTTCCACTTTTCAAGTATGTATCAAATTTTCTTGACCAGGAAAGCAGTATTTGGCTTGTGTTCTTTAATGACTGTATAGGAGCATAGTTTATCATAAAAAGGTCTGTAATGACTAAAGTAATTACATTAACATTTTGCTAATAACTTCAGATATATCACTTCTATTTAATAATTCAAACAAAATGTGCCAAATAGTGATACTGTAAAGTCTGCAATTTCAGCTTTATCTGCAAACCTCTGGTTTAGGCAACCAGTAGCTTCCAGGAAACACAATGAATATTAATTAAGTTTTCAGTTTGTGCTGAGACTTTTAATTCATTCTATGTTTTGGGGAGGTATCAGACTAGCACGTTTATCCTCAATTAACAGAAATGTCAGTTGGTGGATAAAATGAGTATAATCTGATGCTAATCAAAATTTAATAATCCCTTCTTATTATAACAAATTGTCAGTAGGGAACAGAAATTCACCAGTTAGGTTGCTCAGCAAGAGAGTACTTTTGATTAGAGAAGTGATTTACTTAATATGCAAAATAAAGTTGAGGGTCAGAAGATTAACATACCATTCAAATGCATAGTTATTCACTTTCGATTCTACAAAAGCTTCAAAATCTCACTGGAAACTTATAGGTATAAAACCTACAGGAAATACATGATTAAAAAAAAATAATTAATCACTTTTAAGAGCAGTTGGCTGTTTGGTTGATTTGGCAAATATTAATGTAATACCTGGTAGGTTTTTAAGTGTAGAGCTTGACTTCACTTGACATCTAATATTTGTGATCATATTTCTGTGGAGAAGAGAGTCCTGTTTCACACTGAGGTCAGCTGCAACATTTGTGTTGACTTAACTGAAGAATACTGTAAATGAATAGGTGTGTTTCCAGTAAATTTGTTTAAAAACTGTTTTGGAATGTGGAATATGTAACTTTGAAAAATATGATTTGAAATTTTTATGCCACTTCATAAAATTAGAAAAGTGTTAAAACATCATAACTGTAAGATAAAAGCTCTATTAGATTTCAGTTTGGACTCAAATATAAACACATAACAGAATAGGAACATGGGGAATAATGAATTTTATTCCAATAAATATTTCCTGATGAGTAATCGTATATAGCAAAATGATGCTTACAAAAAGCTCTGCAGGCTGTCCCCCCTGAGTCTCCTTATCTCTGGTCTGAATATCTCCTTTTTAAGTTTCTACATGTAGTACCTCATCCTCTCATTATGCACTGATGTGAAGAGACTGGCTCCAAGTCCTCAGACACTTTCCTGCAGGTGTTGAGGAATGCTGTCAGCCCCACCCTGTCCTGAAGCCATCTCTTCTCCATGGTGAATAAGTCCAGCTCCTGCACCCTTTCCTCAAGAGGAAGTGCTCCAATGTCCTGAGTATCCTGAGGAGCATCTGCTGAACTCACCACAGTTTATCAGTGTTTTTCCTGTCTTCGGGGCTCAATACTGAATATAGTGTCCTAATGATTGCAGAGTAAGTGGAGATAATAATTTCCCTCAACTATGCTCATATAACCCAGGATATTGTTGGCCTTCACTGATGCCAGGGCATACTGCTGTCTCTTGTGTAGCTTGATGCCTACCAAGACATCACACACGTTTCCACAAAAGCTCCTGCATAAAATATATAATTTAAATAGTGCTGTGTCTATTATAACATTCAGTTTAGATCCAGTCAGTCCAGTTGTATATTTAGTTAAGTTTACACACCAAGTAGACCTATTTCATACATGGCTATGTGATATCTAATGTTTCTGTCTAAAAAATAGAGGTAGGAGTTTAATATGAGTGTACGCTGAACATTTCTCCCTTCCTTTGTAAAATATATCTTTTTCTAGTATCTGACTATAATATGTAAATTAGAAGTTTACCTAAAGTGGGATATTTTGCAGAATAAAATTTCTATTAATACACTTTAAACCTACTCTGTTTTAATTGCATCAAGAAATCCAAAACAGTGAAAGAGAAAAATAGAAGAACTGTCAATATAAAAAGTTAATTCAAGATTTGGAAAATTTAATGAACTGAAACTCATAGTTGAATTTGTAAACTTAGAAGATATGAATAGAAATCTGCAAGGCAGATTAAAGCCTAATACTACCTTCTTCTTTTAAAGAATAAGATAAAAATTGACTGTTCTGTGTTCTGTTCTGTTTTTAGTCTGAGAACACCTTCTTTATTAGATAGATAATGGAATGATCAAACATTTACTAAACTTACAGAAATGTTTAGGATTCATTCTGAAAGCACTCTAGATTCTTCTCATTTAAACGAACTTGAAACTTCTTGCAGTTACTAATCCAAAGCAATTGATTACTGCTGAACCTATTCCCAGTCAAAAGTCAGTTACATGCAACAGGAAATTAAACTGTTTAGATGTTTGTTCTGTGTTTTAAATGTAAAATCTATTGTAATCACAGTGTAAGATAAGAATGAAAGATATGCTCCTTATTGAGTATTGCTAAGCATTCATCAAAGGGAAGGGTGTATTGTTCTTCTAGAAGACAAAAAATTGCTTACTCTTTGGGTACGTGCAAAAGATAACTGTCAGAATGTTAGGAAATGAGCCTCTCTTAAGATAGCTTTCAGTGAATTAAAGGAGATTCTTTTATTTCTCCTAAAATACAAAATATAAGGATTTTTGGGAAAAAAAAAAATAGATGGTACCATCTAGAAGGTTTTGAAAGGGTGATTGTCAATAGGAGCTGAAAAGTGGAAGACCTAGAGACTTAGCTGAAGAGCTTCCACCTAGAGCAGAAGCAAAAAAAACCTTGACTACCTACCTATCAGGAGGGACTATGAAGTGAACTGAGTGGTGCTACTGGTGGTTAGAAAGTTTAACATACATTTAAAAATATCTCAAGAGATGTCTTTTGTAAGCATTTATAGCTGTTTTCAGTCATGAATAGTATGAACTAATACTTTTATACAGTTTTTTCTTATTTCCCTAATGTACTATTTACCTCTTTCTGTAGGACTCCACAGTACTCAAGACAGGCCATGTAGAAAGACAGATGTCTCTCTTTTTAACATCACTCATAAATCATAAAGAATATGACTTATTTCTTGCTAAAAATTTCTGTCCAACATCACAATGGCTGACCGTGATGATTAGATCTAGGGAACAACATATATGTTCCCTAGATATCCTTTGATGCAAAAGGTATTAAAGCATCAGTCCATCAGCTTTTAATTGTGATTTCTTACCCTTCAATAATTTTGGAGTTTTATTTTCCTATCATGAAACAACTGCTACAGATCCATTCCTTAAAATAAAACCTGTCCAATTCGCTTCTCTATTCAGCAAACACATATGTTTAATGGCTTCTACTAGTACTGCAATTAGGATACCTAAAAATCAGATTCTCTAAATTCTTTTCAGGGAACACAAATATAAATTTCTAATACTTGGTGCCACACTGAATTTTCCTTCCTTCCTTCCTTCCTTCCTTCCTTCCTTCCTTCCTTCCTTCCTTCCTTCCTTCCTTTAGATAACATTTTTCTTTCCCTCATAATAAAAGTTTTGCCTGTAAGTACATTTAAATTCTATTTTAATTTACAACCAACAAGAAAGTTAAACTGTTCAATATTCAATTTTTTAAGGAAATGCAAAAGTATTTTATAAAATCTTATAGGTTTTCAGCTCAGAAATCCCAGTCCTTCACTTGAAAAATTCTAATATTATTTATTGTTCATATAGATCATTTATATGTTGCTTATATCAATTGCCTATGCAATCCATATGAGATATTAACACATCCAATGAAATCCATTAAAAACTTTTCACTGGGAGGAGTAAAAAATTAGGAGCCCTTGACCTGATTTATCCCACTTTGCTTGAGGCATGTAATTAAGGTATCTAGGATAAAACCTAAAGGCTCTAATATTCTTTAAAATATGGATTTTTGTAAAGCTTAATGTTTAAAGTTACTCTGTATATTCATTGAATAAATTACATTGACAGTAGCTGAGTATTCAAAACTTCAAGATTAGAAAATACCTTTTATATTATTTGTTTTGTTTAGCATTAGTTGGTGCAGTTTCAGTGAAGTTGAAAGTTGATGAAAGATTTATATTCTTTAAAACTTGAAAAAAAACAAAAACACTTGAATTAGTTTTGGGATGATTTTGAGACAGCTGATAAAAGAAAATCAAAAAAAGACATGGCAAGAGTTAGAAAAAAAAAATAGTTTTTGATGATAGAAGAACTAAAATCTTGCTGTAACATTGCTTTCTTTTCAAACCAAATACTTTTTAAGCATGCTGAAAGTACCTAGTACATCACAACTCTGTAGAGATCATGCTTTCTCATAGAATCTGTAGCTTTTAATCTCCTTTTAACAGAGCTTGTATTTATCATTTCACATTGGCAGAGGAGCTGGCCAAGCCACTGTCCATCATTTATCAACAGTCCTGGCTATCGGGGGAGGTCCCAATCGACTGGCGGCTAGCAAACGTGACGCCCATCTACAAGAAGGGCCGGAGGGCAGAGCCGGGAAACTACAGGCCTGTCAGTTTGACCTCAGTATCAGGGAAAATCATGGAGCAGATCCTCCTGAGAGTCATCATGCAGCACTTGAAGGGGAAGCAGGCGATCAGGCCCAGTCAGCATGGCTTTATGAAAGGCAGGTCATGCCTGACGAACCTGATCTCCTTCTATGACAGAGTGACGCGCTGGGTGGATGAGGGAAAGGCTGTGGATGTGGTCTACCTTGACTTCAGCAAGGCTTTTGACACCGTCTCCCACAGCATTCTCCTCAAGAAACTGGCTGCTCTTGGCTTGGACTGGCGCACGCTTCGTTGGGTTAGAAACTGGCTGGATAGCCGGGCCCAAAGAGTCGTGGTGAATGGAGCCAAGTCCAGTTGGAGGCCAGTCACTAGTGGCGTCCCCCAGGGCTCGGTGCTGGGGCCGGTCCTCTTTAATATCTTCATCGATGATCTGGACGAGGGCATCGAGTGCACCCTCAGTAAGTTCGCAGATGACACCAAGTTAGGTGCGTGTGTCGATCTGCTTGAGGGTAGGAAAGCTCTGCAGGAGGATCTGGATAGGCTGGACCGATGGGCTGAGGTCAACTGCATGAAGTTTAACAAGGCCAAGTGCTGGGTCCTGCACCTGGGGCACAATAACCCCAAGCAGAGCTACAGGCTGGGAGAGGAATGGTTGGAAAGCTGCCAGGCAGAGAAGGACCTGGGAGTGATGGTGGACAGTCGGCTGAATATGAGCCAGCAGTGTGCTCAGGTGGCCAAGAAGGCCAACGGCATCCTGGCTTGTATTAGGAACAGCGTGACCAGCAGGGCTAGGGAGGTGATCGTCCCCCTGTACTCAGCTCTGGTGAGGCCGCACCTCGAGTACTGTGTTCAGTTTTGGGCCCCTCGCTACAAGATGGACATGGAGGTGCTTGAGCGGGTGCAGAGAAGGGCGACGAAGCTGGTGAGGGGCCTGGAGAGCAAGTCCTACGAGGAGCGGCTGAGGGAGCTGGGCTTGTTCAGCCTGGAGAAGAGGAGGCTCAGGGGCGACCTTATCGCTCTTTTTAGGTACCTCAAGGGAGGCTGTAGCGAGGTGGGGGTTGGCCTGTTCTCCCACGTGCCTGGTGACAGGACGAGGGGGAATGGGTTTAAGTTGAGCCAGGGGAGTTTTAGGCTAGATGTTAGGAAGAACTTCTTCACTGAAAGGGTTGTGAGGCATTGGAACAGGCTGCCCAGGGAAGTGGTGGAGTCACCATCCTTGGAAGTCTTCAAAAGACGTTTAGATGTAGAGCTTAGGGATATGGTTTAGTGGAGGGCTGTTAGCGTTAGGTTGGAGGTTGGACTCGATGACCTTGAGGTCTCTTCCAACCTAGAAAATTCTGTGATTCTGTGATTTCACACTTTAATTGTTATGTAACCCAAGAGAAAGGTGATCTACCATAACAAAGAGAATTTGGAGAACTGGAAATTAAAATATTTTCCATGTATAAACATCTTTGAGAAAGAAAGAAAGAAAGAAAGAAAGAAAGAAAGAAAGAAAGAAAGAAAGAAAGAAAGAAAGAAAGAAAGAAAGAAAGAAAGAAAGAAAGAAAGAAAGAAAGAAAGAAAGAAAGAAAGAAAGAAAGAAAGAAAGTGTTTAGTATAAACATTTTCTTCTCTTTAAGCACAACATTCAAGCCATCAGTGGTTTTGACCACAGTCAATGAAAGCAGATCAGAAGTGTGGGGAAAGAACTCAATTTTAATTCTTTAATATGTAGGTGGTGAGGATTCCTTAGAACAAGATTTGTGTAATTAGTCATATAATATACATGTATGGGGTTGAGTAGGTGGAATGACACAAGCGTGTGCAGGGGGATCTTTGTTGAAAGACAAATTTTCAGGCATACAAAAGATTATTTATATTCGACAGGGTTTAGGGTTTTGCTGGAAATGTGAGCTACATTTACAAGACCAAGTGAAGTTTTTCACCAGTATTCACTAATGTTTTCATGTCATGTCCAGTCATGCTGCAAAGGCAAAGACCTTGGGTAGTCTGCAGCCCTGGGCAAAGTTGTTTTCAATATCTCTGGAAGGAAGGACTGTGAAGCTGGCAAAATAAATGAAGGATATAAAATGAGGAATAAGAGTAGTAATAACAAAAATGGAAAATAAAGTCCATTTCTCATAAACATGGAAGAAATATGCAAGTTTTTTGGGGTTTAGTATTTAATAAAGCTATGTAGTATAAAGTAACAAAACATACATAAACATTTTACTTATAAAACATTAAATTGGATAATAACATTTATAAAGGATACTTTGTTGAAGATTGTCAGTCAGAACAAAAAAAAAAAAAAAAAAAAAGATGCTGTTCCAATTAATAATACATATTTTTTCAATGTTCTACCCCTTCAGCACTAGTTTTCAAGCCAGTCAATGTTCATGGTTACAATCCACAAGATTGTAAGATTTTTTTTTTGGACCAGATAATAAAAAGATATCTTTATATATAGCTTTCTCCTATAATAATAATAGCCATAAACTGAAAGACCACAAGTGCTCCACAAACAATTGTAATATTTAAATTTAATGTACTACTGTGCCAGACTGGTCTGTTCCAAAAATTGGTGTTTCTACATGATGGTGCTAAATGATTTATAAACATTGTTTTGGTTATCACTTAGCTACATCTTATTTGAAATAAAATATTAGTAAGTAAACCCATGTTTTTATTTTTATAATTTTAATATATAAAACAATATATTGCTTTAATGTTTAATGGTGTTCAAGGGAAAATGTAATACATTTACATATGATCAATACATATGATCAATATTTGCAATGATATGTTCAAATTATATAATATATATATATATATAATTTCCATATTATTTTTAGAAATGACAAGTCATAAAGTAATCAAGCTAGTTTGCAGAATATTATGCATAAAAACAGAAGTATTTTTCAGGTTGCTTTAGTGTTCTAGTAAACATGGCTATGTATAGATTAAATCAGAAAACTGTGAACTGATCAGTCATAGTACCTGAGTTATTGACAAAGCTGAATAAATACACTCTAATTACTGTTATGCATAAACATTTGCACAGTTTATTAAATTAAGATCACTGTGTTTTGTTTTCTTCTGTTTTGTTTTTTTCCTGTTTTTGAAAATTATTTAATGAATGCTGCATTTGCCTATATGCTATCTGATACTAAGTTTTTGTAGCAATGTCTAAAGGCTAGAATATGAGATTTTGACTTAATTTTCTGCAAATAGTTTACAACAGATAGTTACCACCTGGACTACTGAGACTTGTAATTTTTCTTTTCTTCTCTGTTTCGGGTACCCAACATGATACATTTTAAAATAGACATAATTTTCAGAAGACCCACTGATTGCTAATTAATAAATTTCCTCACGAGTCTCAGAGCAACATGCAGCTTACAACTCTGCAAAACAAAATGTGTTGTTAAGAGATCATACAATAAAATCTCCAGGTTTACTTTTTCTCTACACACTAGTATTATTCCAACTGAAAATGTCAATCAAATTAAATAAACAGTTAAACTTTTAATTGTCTAAGTCATTTAGATCATACAGAGCATTTACTAAGAACTGAAGAAACATTTCTGTAAAGTTTAGAATTTTACTTTTTCCTCTTGATGAAGTCACCTCCATCAGTTCATATACATTCAAAATAGAAGCATTACAAAAGAGACTGGAAAAAAGTCATATGAATGTAGTTTTTATTTTTATTATTATTATTTCTTTGTTTGTTATCGTTCCCCAAACTCCAATATGTGCTTTCAATTTATGATTATCATCATCATCATCATCATCATCATCATCATCATTATTTTCTCAAAATAATAGTGTCTTCTGTTTTCTTCCAGAATAGATTTTATAGAGGTAACTGGCTACTGACTAAAAATGCAGGAGTAAGAATATGTTTGTAACACAATAGCAAAGATCTATAAAAGGTACCAGTTTTCAGAGACTGCTGATGGATAGAGACTGAAATATACATTAGTTTTGATTTTAGTACTACATCAGATTTTCAGGAATTCTATATCTTTTAATATAAAAAGTTGCAGAGGGTGGAGATGGTCCTTGAACTGATGACAATTCTTACAAGGATCTCATTACTGTTTAAAACGTGATGTATAAGAGTAGATCGTCTTGATAGTCTTCTTACTGTTAGGTTACTGTTAGGGGGATTGGAACTAGATGATCCTGAAGGGTCCCTTCCAATCCAAGCCATTCTGTTATTCTAGGATCCTATAATTCTAAAGATACTTGTTGAGTGTTCGGTGCAGTTTAGTCATACCAACATTTGTTCTGCTGAGTTACAGCAGGTGATTGCATTGCTGCACTCATATTGTTGTTCCTCAACAAAGTGCTAAACTGTCCAAGGTCACAAAGGAAGTATAATATCAGACTTGAAGGTACAAGGAATTTCTTGTAGAATAAGGTGCAAGTATATAATATCTGACAGGTGTTCAATATAACATTAGCATAAAGCTAAAATAATTTTCCACGTGACTTTTATTTCCAATAAACACAGAGAAATGTATCTTGTGTAAAACCTATGCTTGTTTTGTAATCTTAGTTTAACTTAATTACAGATATAAATAATCGTAACATTTATAAAAGTACTAAAAAAAATGCACACGAAGTTTTGCATCGAATTACAAAATATGAACCCAATCCTATTTTTAAGTCCATTTGGGGGGAGGTTCATAGGGATGTGGCTGATGAAGTACTAGTAGAAGTAAATACATGAAGTATCTTGGACATTGCATATACTGTGCTGCCGGAACTGGGCTCATCTCTTTCTATCTACCGGGTGCAGTATCTAAAGACATGAATTGGTCTATGCCTGTTAGTTATGCATATTGAACCTACTGTACTAGGTAGCTCATTATTTATGAAGTTGATACATCATGCTTAATACCTAGAACTAGAGGAGACGATTGCACCCTAAAGAGATAATTCAATGTACATTTTATAACATGTGTGAATTATAATAAAGGATAACCTCTATTAACAACTTTTTGCTCTTTGAGTATCAGAGGAAGGTGTATTAAATTAACCTATGTTAATTTTAAGATAACACTATTTATAAATTAATGAGATATTCTATGATATCTATGAGAGCACTTTAACAGATAATATATCGATGTTTGGATTCATTATAAGTATAAGAACAGTTGCAAAATGCGATTTCTGTACTCTGAAATAGTGGTTACTGAAGCAAGTGGTACCTTGATCAAGCTTTAAGAAATACAAGATCACTTGCTGAAAAATTGTTCCTGTCAGGTTTACCATATGTTCTAAGGAAACTGCTAGTAACACATATGATCAGTAAGCTAAAAAAGGGAGAATAAATCTAACAACCAAGGTAGCAGATGGCCCATGATCAGTTAAAGTGATTCATTACAAAAATAGGTCCAGAATTATTTCATTGCCATTACCTTGACTAAAGCCTGATCGAAACTCAGCAAATTTTTCAGCATATGTGAATCAATAATTGAAATGCTACAAACATGGACAAAACCTGTGAATTTGAAAATGCAATGTTAAAAATTGGCTAACTTTACAAAACTAATTTATTATCCCAGGTAATAAAGTATAAAGTTAATACAATTAATGAGCTGTAGAAGAGGTCTAGTTCAATGTTCATGAAGTCATGATGAATTAAAGAGCAAAAACAAATTGCTGGACAGCTGTGGGTCACAAATCTTTTTTTTTTTTTTTTTTTTTTTAATGCATTTATAGTAATTACCAGTAGCAAATCTCATAAGAAATGTAAAGGAAATAATTTTTGTAGCACAGTGTTTTTTGCGATCTTCTATGTCAGTCAGCAGAGTCAATGATTAACATTCATTTGAAAAAAAAGTCATCAGTCTCTCATTTCTCAGAGCAAGGTTGCAGAATGTGCAGAATGCACAATTCCATGCTCTGAAGTTGGACTTTTTTATTTCACATGTGAAAAATCTTAACTATGAGAACACAGAAACTTCCAAATTTTTCCTTTTTTTTTTTTTTTTTTTTAAGTCATAAATAATAGGAGGGGGAATCCGATATACTGTCTCACCATACAATTGTAAATAAATAAATTGTTCTGAAAACACAGTGAGGACAACATGGTTCATAAACTTCCCTTCTCTAAGTCTAATATTTAACCCCTCTTTTTCAACAGAGAATTGGGACATGACAAGAAAGATGAAGTTATACTCTCATTCAGTGGTCACAAAAACAATCATTTCTGCAAAAGAAATATAGAGTACTAGATATGAGCATCCAATAAAGTAGCCTTTTATATTTTGAACTGATTGCAGTACTCCTTTGGACTGCATTCATACACACGTAAATATTTTTCTCAACAGCCAAATAGTCTAGAAAAGCACATTTGAGAAATCTTGTCCTATACATCAAATGACTGAGTAGGTGGAATTCAAATTATGTTATGTATTGATTGTGAATTTCCCCCTCCATTTTTGCTTATATAAAAAATATATATAAAAAAAAAAAAAAGGCAAAAAAATAATCAGTAGTTGTACTGTGTTTTTATTACCATTACATTAAGATGACAATTATACATTTAATCAAAACAGTTAAAAATAGTGACTCACAGAGAATTGTTAATGCTCAAGGTCTGTAGTAAAATGACACTTTTCACAGAATTCACAGAATTTCTAGGTTGGAAGAGACCTCAAGATCATCGAGTCCAACCTCTGACCTAACGCTAGCAGTCCCCACTAAACCATTTCCCTAAGCTCCACATCTAAACGTCTTTTGAAGACTTCCAGGGATGGTGACTCCACCACTTCCCTGGGCAGCCTGTTCCAATGCCTAACAACCCTTTCAGTGAAGAAGTTCTTCCTAACATCTAACCTAAAACTCCCCTGGCACAACTTAAGCCCATTCCCCCTTGTCCTGTCACCAGGCACGTGGGAGAACAAACCAACCCCCACCTCGCTACAGCCTCCCTTGAGGTACCTATAGAGAGCGATAAGGTCGCCCCTGAGCCTCCTCTTCTCCAGGCTGAACAAGCCCAGCTCCCTCAGCCGCTCCTCGTAGGACTTGTTCTCCAGGCCCCTCACCAGCTTCGTCACCCTTCTCTGCACCCGCTCAAGCACCTCGATGTCCATCTTGTAGCAAGGGGCCCAAAACTGAACACAGTACTAGAGGTACGGCTTCACCAGAGCCAAGTACAGGGGGACGATCACCTCCCTAGCCCTGCTGGTCACACTGTTTCTTATGCAAGCCAGGATGCCGTTGGCCTTCTTGGCCACCTGAGCACACTGCAGGCTCATATTCAGCCAACTATCCACCATCACTCCCAGGTCCTTCTCTGCCTGGCAGCTCTCCAACCACTCATCTCCCAGCCTGTAGCTCTGCTTGGGGTTATTGCACCCCAGGTGCAGGATCCGGCACTTGGCCTTGTTAAACTTCATGCAGTTGACCTCAGCCCATCGGTGCAGCCTATCCAGATCGTCCTGCAGAGCCTTCCTACCCTCAAGCAGATCAACACATGTGCATAGCTTGGTGTCATCTGCAAACTTACTGAGGGTGCACTCAATGCCCTCGTCCAGATCATCGATGAAGATATTAAAGAGGACCGGCCCCAGCACCGAGCCCTGGGGGATGCCACTAGTGACTGGCCTCCAACTGGACTTGGCTCCATTTACCATGACTCTTTGGGCCTGGCTATCCAGCCAGTTTCTAACCCAACGAAGAGTGCGCCAGTCCAAGCCAAGAGCAGCCAGTTTCTTGAGGAGAATGCTGTGGGAGACGGTGTCAAAAGCCTTGCTGAAGTCAAGGTAGACCACATCCACAGCCTTTCCCTCATCCACCCAGTGCGTCACTTTGTCATAGAAACGGATCAGGTTCGTCAAGCAGGACCTGCCTTTCAGCAGGACCCATGCTGACTGGGCCTGATCGCCTGCTTGCCCTGTAAGTGCTGCGTGATGACTGTCAAGAGGATCTGCTCCATGAGCTTCCCTGGTACTGAGGTCAAACTGACAGGCCTGTAGTTTCCCGGCTCTGCCCTCCGGCCCTTCTTGTAGATGGGCGTCACATTTGCTAGCCGCCAGTCAACTGGGACCTCCCCCGATAGCCAGGACTGCTGATAAATGATGGACAGTGGCTTGGCCAGCTCCTCTGCCAGTTCTCTCAGTACCCTTGGGTGGATCCCATCCGGCCCCATCGACTTGTGCACATCCAAGTGCCGTACCAGGTCACTAACCAGTTCTTCATGGATAGTGAGGGCCACATCCTGCTCCCCATCCCCTTCCACCAGCTCAGGGTACTGGGTATCCAGAGAACAACCGGTATTGCCGCTAAAGACTGAGGTGAAGAAGGCATTAAGCACCTCCGCCTTTTCCTCATCTATTGTAACTAAGTTTCCCCCCGCATCCAGTAAAGGATGGAGGTTCTCGTTAGTCCTCCTTTTTGTGTTGATGTATTTATAGAAACGTTTTTTGTTATCTTTAACGGCAGTAGCCAGATTGAGCTCCAGATGAGCTTTGGCCTACCTAATTTTGTCCCTGCACAGCCTTGCAACATCCTTATAGTCCTCCCTAGTGGCCTGCCCACTTTTCCAAAGCTTATAAACCCTCTTTTTTCTCCTTAGATCAAGCCACAATTCTCTGTTGAGCCAGGCTGGTCTTCTTCCCTGCCAGCTTTCAGTTTTCATGTAGGGCTCATACAATCTCAAAATATTCAAAAGGCAAACTGGAAAAGGGCTCTACCTAGTTATATAAATATCTGTGACATATTATGTGAGAGACTGAGGCAGAACTGAGGAATAAATCAATTTAAATAAATTATTTTTGGAACAAAATACATGTCCATTCCTTCATTAGCATATACAAAGAAACACAGTTGAAAGCACTCCACAAAATTGTAGAACAGAACCTAAATCTTCACAAAACTATATTCACAAAACTAATTCACTTTTCTTTATTCATCTTGAATTCAACATCCAGTTGTCAAGATATTTCCCTTTAGGTTTTATCTACAAAAGGTGCTTAGAGAAATTAATCTAAATCAATTAATAAGTTTGATTTTCAGAGAACTAGTTAAACACTACTGGCTCCCTGTATAGACATTCCAAATCAGAACTGAGTTAAATTAAAAGGGTTCTAATTCACCTGGAAAGAAGTGAGTTAAATTAAATAAAGAATAATTTCCTTAGGAAGAAAAGAGTCTCCATAAATGTTTAATGTAATCTAATTAACCCATTTAAAATGTACAGTTTTGATTAATTTGAATGAGTTTTCTTGATTGTCTTTATAGACACTGACAGCTAATAAGCATGGATCATATATTAGACTACTTTTTGAACTTCAATATGTTTATATCTAACTAAGAAGGAAATTGTATCAGGGGTTTCCAAATTAAAAGCAACACTTCAAAACATTAATTACAATGATTAGGAGTGGTAAAAAGCAGTGGCAGGATTTCTCCATTTACAGTTAAATTATATGATCTGAGGAACAGAAATACATATTAAGTGTGTAAAAAAGATAAACCAGTTTGGATTAAATAATAAATTTTGAAAAAGTCATTTCTTCTGTTTTTTTTTTTTTTTTTTTTTTTTTTTTTGTTGCATTTGTTGTTGTTGTTGTTGTTTGTTTGTTTGTTTTTCTTGTTGTATTTGTTGTTGTGTGTTTTTTTTTCTTGTAACTGCATTTTTTTTTCTCCTGATTCCTTAGTCTTGCCTTCTAGCAGCTAAGTTGCAGCTTAGCTTCTAAACCATTAATTAATAATATTTTAAAATATTATATTTTAATATCTTAATATTTTAAAACATATTAATATGCTTTACCAAAAGGAAAAAAAATAGAACAACAACAAATGCTCTGTTTATTTCAAGCCCACAAAAATAATAGAGAATATTTTCTGGAAGCATACGAATAGTAATTTTCCAAACTTTTTGAGTAACACTTTTTGTTGAGCTTTGTGATCTACACAATTTATCTCTAGAGAAGGTTTGCCAACAGTCATGACTACCTAATTCCATAGTTTCATGATTAAGAAATTAGAATTCAGGATGTCCGTGTTTTATTGAGATAATTCTCTTTCTTGGAGCTATTCTGCAATACTTTTGGGGGCTTTTTTTTTTTTTTTTTTTTTGTAGATTTAAATATATATATATATTTTTTTTAGAATAGCTGAATATTTGTGGGGAATCTTTCGAATAATGGAATAATGGCCATTTTATTCCCATTGTTTTGTATAATCTTAAAAGACTTTTCATGAAAGACCTGATAGTTCAACTAGTCGGTTTCCTGCTTCATCATTATTGAGTTACAACAACAACTACTTTTTTTTTTTTTCTTGTAACAAAGCACCCTTCCACACATACATCTCCACACATACATATGTAATTTTATTTTTTTTCTGTACCAGTAAACATTTCACTATTTGAATATCTCATATCTTCATATAAATATATACAATCACCAAAGTTAATCACTTTGCCAAATAAGGAAGAAGATATGAAGAAATTATCCATCTGCAGTGCTGCTAAAAGCAATGTGTAGAATATAGAACAATAATAGTGAATGTTACTGGCATGTACAAGATTCATTGCTTCACTATAAGCACTGCCCATTATATGAAGTTTTTCTTCTTGAAAATATAAATTGATAAATTCCTTGCATACACTTAATAATTTACTTATCTTCTTAATTCACTGTTTTAAATAATCATGGACTAAATTAACAACAATTACAAAAACACAGTAGAATTAATGAAAATATACTACTTCCTTTCACTGATCAACTACTGTATTCAATTACAGTGAAATATTTTACCACTTGTGCAGAATTCAAATACTCATAAATCTCCCAGTTGCCAACAGATACTCTACATAGCACTCCATTTAACAACAAATACCTAAATAAAGAAAATATGTCATTTAACACACCTTGACATCATTAATAAGAAGAGTAAGATGGCTATCAAATAAATGCACGTTGAATATGAGAAAGAAGGAAATAAGAACGAAAAAAAAAATATAGAAGGGCTTGGTTCTGATTTTATCAAACACAATATAGAATTTTGTGAAGTGAAAAGTGAAAGCAAAACTCACCACATCAGACTTTCCTGCACTTGGAGAGTGACAAACTAGTAAAGGGGATGACCAAAACAAACCTAACACAGAAACAATGTAGGTTTCCTTTCAAATAGACTTTTGCAATGACAAATAGCTGTAGGCTATCATGGAATAAAATTGCTTTTTTTTTTTTTTTTTTTTTTTTTTTTTCCTAACATTTTACATAGGTTTTGCTCTAATATTTGATTTCCTGAAGGATAGTTAAAATACAGTTTAAAAATAATTTAAGCAGAATGGCCTAACTATGCATGATTCTTGCAGGCTTTACTGTCTTCTCTTACACAGTTTTAATTTTTCAAAAACATTAATTCATGGAATCATAGAATACCCTGAGTTGGAAGGGACCATCGGGTCCAACTCTTGGCTTCACACAGGACAACTCCAAAGAGCTTTGTTTAAATGCTTCTTGAACTCTGTCAGGCTTGGTGCCATGACCACTTCCCTGGGGAACCTGTTCCAGTGCCTGACCACCCTCTCAATGAAAAATCTTTTCCCAACATCCAGCCTGAACTTCCCCTGTTGCAACTTCATTCCATTCTCCTGGGACCTATTACTGGCACCAGAGAGTAGACCAGTGCCTGCCCCTCTGTTCCAACCTTGTGAGAAATCTGTAGGCCACCATGGGGCTGTACCTCAGTCTCCTCTTCTCTAGGCTGAACACACCAAGTGACCTCAGCTGCTCCTCATAATGCTAGACACTTCACCATCCTTGCAGCCCTCCTTTGGATGCTCTCCAATAGTTTTATATGCTTCTTATGTTGTGGCACCCAAAAATGCACACAGTGCTTGAGGTGAAATTGCACCTGCACAGTGCTGAGTTGGGTGGCCCTTTTAGCTTTGGGCTGCCAGGGCACGCTGTTGACTCATGTTCAACTTGCTGTCAACAAATCTCTAGGGCAAAATAATTTTACAGAATCACATGCACCCTTTGACTCAGCAAATCTGAAGGGTCCCAGTGCCTATGGTGTCTTTAAATCTTTAAAATGTTTGAAGATCGTTCTGGTAGGAAGCACAACCTGAGTGGCATTAAGAAGAGCACAGGCCTAAGGCCAAGAGAAGTGATTATTCCCCTCTACTTCACACTTGTGATACTGAATCTGAAGTACTGTGTGCAATTTTTGGCTCTCAAAGGGGAGAAAGAAAAAGGCAGGAAAGGCTGGAGACCTGGCTTTGTTTTGAAAATGAAAAAGCACTGCAGCAGACTAGAAGGCTGAAGGAAAGTATCATTGCTGTCTTCAGTTCTCTATTTCCCAATTACAGGAAAGTTGGCGCCAGACTTGTCAGAGATGCAGAGTGAAGCTGCAGAAAAATAAATTCCCATGAGGCTGAAGTAGAAGAGCTTTCCTCAGAGGAGTCGTTATTAGGGTAGGAGCCTAGAAAGGTTGTGGAAGTTCAGACCCTGAAGATATAAGAAAACTTAACTGACATGGTCCTGGGCAACCTGTTCTAATATTACCTGACTTTGAGCAGAAGGATGTATTAGACAACCTCCAGAGCTCCCTTCCAGCCTAAAGCATTCAATGGGTTTATGAATTCAAGAAGGATGTATAGGTTTCAGACTGGTTGTTGCATATACTCATTTCTGCAAAACAAAACAAAATAAAGCAAAACAAAAACAAACAACCCCTCTCCCCCAACTAAAAATATACACTACATAATCATTCCATGATCTTATTTATAGAACTCAGGGCATTTTATTCACAGACATAATTCAATTTGTTAAAGTCTAAAATTTTATTTTGAGTCTTTGGATGAAGAAACTCTGTTCTGCTTATACCACTAAAAATGTTGTACAGTATAGTGCACCAGGTTTATGTGATTTCTATTAAATTTTAATAATTCAATGAAAACCCATGTTATTTCAAGAACTCATCCTGAAGCATTATTCAAATTGTTCTCTATGATGGATGAGAAAATTAATAATTTCTCTATCTTTCTTAAATTCTTATTCATCTGTTTTGACCACTACTTTTAAAAAACAAAATTAAATTTTAGAAATGAACATTGAAATATATCTCGAGCTTTTTTTTTACTTGTCATAAAGTTTAATTTAAATGAAAAAACACTGCAGAAGTACATAGTATCTTGCTTTAAATTAAAACAGATAAGAAAAAGAATCTGAAAAAGTTCCATTGGAAGATGAATCTTTTAGAGTTTTAAAATAAAGATGAAGTCTTTAATTTGGCATATATATATACATATATACATACAATATCAAAATAAGTTATACAAAATGTTTGACTACTAAAACCACCCTGAGATTCTTAAATAATTCAATTTTCTTATTTCTCTCTCTGTGAGTGAGGACTTATAACATAACATCTTTTTTTTATTTTTATTTTTATTTTTATTTTTATTTTTATTTTTATTTTTATTTTTATTTTTATTTTTATTTTTATTTTTATTTTTATTTTTATTTTTATTATTTAAGTTTTGATTAAGTGGATTGATATTTCTTTTTATCACAGACAGAACAAAACAACTGGAATACGGGCACATTAAGAAGTCCCCCAGAAATCTTTGGCATAGGTTATCTTGCATTGCTGGCTACAGAACAGAAGCTTTTGGTTAACTCTGTTTTAAATATATTATTTTATTTTATTTTATTTTATTTTATTTTATTTTATTTTATTTTATTTTATTTTATTTTATTTTATTTTATTTTATTTTATTTTATTTCTTTATTTAATTGCCAAAATGCATGTTTTAAATATGGGAAAACAGCTTTTCCTGTAGGTTCTGTTAGCTTCTCTCATACTTTCAAGTAAGCACTAAGACCCCATACACTATTTTTGATAAGGATGATTTGCTCTCCTGACATTTTGTTTATTTATTTATGAAGTATCATGCCTATCTACAGTGTTAAAAAAGAAATTAACAGTATGTAATGAGTCACAGTGGAAAGCTGACATGCTCAATGTTAAATGAATTCCAACTGGTCTTGCTTTACAAGTCTGGTTCATAACTTCCCTTCTAGTGATTAATCATACACTACCTTTTACATATAGTTGTTATAAAAGAGGGTCTCAAAGCTCTTTACTTCAGGTATAGGCAACTATTGCAGTGCTTTGCCAGGATCTTGAGATTTAGTATATACACTCACTATAAAAAAGTGGTGAAAATGATAAAGGGAAAGTAGAACTGATGCTCAATATAACTGTCTTGAATGTTGAAATGGCATTTTGGCTTATCTCAAATAATGACAAGGTGTACAAGAAGTTAATGGCAACTGCAGTGTTCAGCTAAATCATCATTAATTTTTAAAGATATCTATTTTTCCCATTATATCTTTGAGATAAAAGAATCGGTAATTTGTGAATAATTCATTCACTTCACTGGCTTAACGTGTTGCTTCCCCTCCCTCCCCCCTTCCATCTTTTCCACACCTACTTTCTTTTTCTTCTCAATTTCAAATTAAATTGCTTACTGCTCCCTCTTTCTCTTCTTTTTTTCTCTCTTGAGCATTAATTGTATATATTCACACTAATAACTTGAGTGTGGAAGCAATATTCTTCCCATGCTGCAGCTTACAGAGACTACTTAAAAAATGAACTGTGTGTAAAATGAGGTGACCCTTTCAATAAAATTGATTTTTTCATTATACTCGTATTGTATATCAATTCTGCACTATGTGTGGGTATTGTTCAGATAGAATTCTCCACAGCTTCCTCTCAAGTAGTTGTGAAGAGCAATAAGGTCTCCTCTGAGCCTCCCGTTCTCCAGACTTAACAACCGCAGTTCCCTCAGCCTGTCCTCATAAGACTTGTGTTGCAGACCCTTCACCAGCTTTGTAGCCCTTCTCTGGACATGCTCCAGGGCCTCGATGTCTTTCTTGTAGTGAGGGGCTGTCCTGGTTTCAGTTAGGATAGAGTTAATTTTTCTGCTAGTAGCTGGTAGGGTCCTAAGTTTTGGATTAGGATGAGAGGAGTGCTGATGAAATGCTGATGTTTTAATTGTTGCAGAACAGTGCTTACACTAAGCCAAGGACTTTTCTGCTTCTTGCTCTGTCCTGACCGAATGGTTAAACCAGAACAGGGGCCCAAAACTGAACCCAGTACTATGGTGGTTTTACTAAGCTGGGCACCAGAGCTCCACCACAACCGTTCTCTCACTCCCCCTCCTCGAAGGAAAAGGGGATGAAAATGTAATGAAAAGAGCTCAAGAGTTGAGATAAGGACAGGGAGATGACCCAACAACTATCGTCAGGGGCAAAACAGGCTCAGCATAGAGAGATCAGAGAAATTAATTGCCTATTACTAACAAGCTAGAGAAGTGAGAAACAAAACAAAACAAAACAAACAAACAATAAATAAATAAACACCTTCTCTCCATCCACCCTCTTCCCCTCAAGCAGCACAGGGGAACAGGTGAAATGGGGTCGCAGTCAGTCTACAGCACTTTCCCTCCGCCACTCCTTCATGGTCACTCTCTGCCCCTGCTCCAGTGTGGGGTCCCTCCCACAGGATGCTGTCCTTTCCAAGCAGATCCTGCGTGGGCTTCCCACAGGCAGTAGTTCTTCAAGAACTGCTCCAAATATGGGTCTCTGTATCATGGGGACCATTCATCAGAAGCTAAGTGCTCTAACATGAGTCCCCCACAGGTGGCAGCTCCTGCCAGGTCACCTGTTCCTGTGTAGGCCCCTCTCCACCTCCTACAGAGTCTGAGGTTCTCCACAGACCACAGCCTCCTTCAGGTCAGATCCACCTTCTCCACCATGCACTCCTTCATGGGCTGCAGTGTAGAGATCTGCTCCACCATGGTACATCATGGGCTGCAGGGGGACAGACAGTTCCACCATGGTCCTCTCCACAGGCTGCAAGGGAACTTCAGCTCCAGTGCCTGACGTATGTTTTCCCCCTCCTTCACTAATCTTTATCTCTGCAAGGCTGTTTCTCACTCCTCACTCTCCCAGCTGCTGTTGTGCAGCAGTTTTATTCCCTTTCTTAAATCTGCTCTCACAAAGGCACAAACAACATCACTTATTGGCTTGTCACTGGGCAGTGGCAGGTCCCTGTGGAGCCGGCTGAAACTGGCCCTTATCTAACATGGGGTGGCTTTTGTACTCTTCTCACAGAAGCCATCCCCACAGCCCTCCTCTACCAAAACCTTTCCACGTCAACACACTACAAGTGTTTGTGGTGTAGCCTTACCAGAGTAGAGTTCAGAACGAAGATAACCTCCCTGGTCGTGTTGGTCACACTATTCCTGATACAAGCCAGGATGCCATTGGCCTTCTTGGCCACCTGGGCACACTATTGGCTCATGTTCAGATGACCATAGACCAACACCCCCGGATCCTTTTCCTCTGCACAGCTTTCTAGCCGCTCTCCCCCAAGCCTGTAGTGTTGCATGGGGTTGTTGTGACCAAAGTGCAGGAACCAGCACTTAGCCATGTTGAACTCATTGGCCTCTGCCCATCAATCCAACCCGTCCAGGTCCCTCTGCAGGGCCTTCCTACCCTCTGGCAGATCGATATTCTCCCCCCAACTTGGTGTCATCTATAAATTTACTGACGGTACACTCAATTGCCTCATGCAAATAATCAATAAAGATATTCAAAAGGATGGGCCCCAATATGGGAACACCCTCAGCAAGTACACTGGGTGTATGCAAGAAATTGAGAGAGATCATATCTAACCTTGGATATCACAGGATGTGGTGGTTTTACATTGCTGAGCAGCTGTGCTCCATTACAAACGCTTTCTTACCCCAACCCCCTCAATAAAAAAAGGGGAGAAAATATGATGGAAAGAGCACAGAGGTCGTGATAAAGACTGGGAGATCACTCAGTGATTATCGTGACAGGTAAAATAGACTCAGCATCAGAAGTTTCATCGAATTCATTGCCTACCACTAGTAGACTAGTATACTAGAACAGTGAGAAACTAAAAGCAAACGAAGACCACCTTCAACCCCCTCCTGACCCCCATTGCAGTCCCACAGGAAGCAGCTCTTCAAGAACTGCTCCAACATGGTTCTGTACCACGGAGTCCATCCATCTTTTATCTGCTCTCACACAGGTGCAAAGAGTATTGCTTATAGGCTTGACTCTGGCCAGCAGCAGGTCCCTTTTGGAGCCAGCTGGAGATGGCTCTGTTCTGACATCTCAGATGGCTCTGCCCACAGAGGCCACCCCTGCAGCCTCACTGCTACCAAGCCTTTTCCACATAAACCCAATACACTGGAACATCTTTGTAATGACTGTGCTGGCAGCCAGGTTCTAGAACCTCGTGAGTTTTCTGAAGCTCTGATGCTTGCTAATTTTTGTACCTCTAGTGGTGTTAGTGGTGTAGTGGTGTTAGCACAGTTAGTAGTGGTGTTAGCACAGTAAGTATTAATTTTATCTAATTTTGGCTAATGTTCGGAAAAGGAGGTGCTCTGGATGATCTGGAGTTCAGGACACTGATCCAAAACACTGAGAGGCTTGGTGGAACTGCTGTGAGGAATGCTAGCAGAAAGGTATATGAAGCACCATTTGGCTTGTCCAGATAGCTGTTTGAAGCAATGAAGTTGCGTATCCTGCAGTGCAAGAGGAGTGAAGCTTGCTATTGTAGTTTAGGACTGAGAGTCAGGAATTGGACTTGATGATCATTGTGGGTCCCTTCTAACTTAGGATTCTATTCTATTCTTATAATTCTATGATTCTATGGTGCCATAAAAGCTCAGGGAAGGGAGAATGAAGGGAGGATATTCAAGGCTATGTCGTTCATTTTCCCAAGTACCTGCTTTGTGTGTTGAGGCCCTGCATTAGCCCCAGTAGCTAAACTTCTGCCTGCTGATTAGTGAAAATTCCTTATTTGGCTTTGTTTGCATGCACAGTTTTTTTTAACCCATTAAACTGTGTTTACCCTGGCTTATGAGTTTTATACCCATTGCACTTCTGATTCCCTCCCCCAGCCTGCTGGATAGTGCTGAGTAAAAATCAGGGCAGGGATTTAGAGGCTGGCTAGGATCAACCCACCCAGTGTCATTTTACAATCTATATTTTGAAGTCTGGGCAGTTTATGACTGCAATGCTAGTATTCCTAGCATAGATACAAGCCATATATATACTAAAATATCTCCTCACTTCTCCAAAGTAAACGAAAAGCCTCTGTACTTTGAATAAGCTTCAATAATTTAAACTTTCTTCAAATCTTAAGCAGGCTTAATCAAGGTGGGTGAAGAAAGTTGTACTCTACACATCACTGAAAATACCAAGGGAAAGGGAAAAGAAATACCAGCTTATATAAAAAGACAACTTGGCCAGAAGAAGATATCAGGAACAATATCAGGAATCTTTCTGGAGCGTTTCATAGAATTACATCAGAATATGATATGGAAAGATTTTTTTTGTTAATTTTCTCTGTTAGATTTATTTTCTGGAATTCTGTATAATTATGTATTATATCTGTATAATATGTATAATGTGTATTATATCTGTATAAATACATTTTTTTCTATTGTTTTATTCTTATTTATAGAAGTCATTAAAATTTAAAAGGTTTGAAATTAATTAAAATTAATCAGATATTTGAAGATCATTTAAAGACCATTCTTTGAAGGGCACTTCAAAATGTGTCTGAACTACTTTGGCCTTTTCAATGATAATTTAGGAGCAAGAAGTAATATCCTTATGTTCCACTCCTAAATGGAAGGTTAAACTGTGTTGTCTTGGCGAAGTAAAATACATCCTTTTTGTAGGAAATAAATTTTGTTTCAAGTAAGTAAAACTTTTAGATGTGCATACTGATCATAAAAACAACATTAAAGAGTACATTCTTTATTCTATTGTGAAGATATCTAGAGAAAATGAGCTACTTTTTCAGTACCAAAACAATAATCCATGTCTTCTTACCGTATTATTTAAATTATGCACCTTTTATTATATATATAGATATGGATAACATTCCATATACAAGTTATTCACTAGCTTCTGCTGTATTTATGGTACTGACAATGGGTTATTTTAGTATGTGTCCTGTGCAGAATGTAATAAAGTTGTATCCACAACTGACTATGATTAAAGAATAAAACACAAAATTTGTACAGGTAATAGAACATAGTCTTGGACTAATGGCAATAAAAAGAACATAGATAAATTAAAAGACGTGCTGCATAAATGCAGGCATACCATTCATGCCTTTCAGTCCAGATTTTTCTTCCTTCATTTAGTGAACAGAATTTGTTATTTTTATGTTTCTGAAATGTGCCAAAATTGGGGCATGTTGGCAAAAAGGATGAGGGAAGCAGAGGAAGGGAGAGAGGAAGGGAGGGAGGGAAGGAGGCAGAAAGGCAGGAAGGAAGGCAGGAAGGCAGGCAGGAAGGAAGGAAGACAGGAAGGAAGGACCAGTCACACCAGTAACAAAGTAGAATAAATGATACGGAAGCTGACAATTGTAGCTGATAATAGTCTATAAATTCTATTAATCTCCCTATGCAGAGTCTATTTTGCCTGTGACAGTAATCGGTGAGTGATCTCCCTGTCTTTATCTCAGAGTGTTTAGCTAGCCATCAGTGTGAAACCACCACATCATGTGATTAATTTTCTCCTTTAACATTCTGTACAACTTAACAAGAACCTCAAAACAGACTTTTTGTTCTTTTGTTCTTTTGTCTTCATCTTTATGCCTTTCTTTTATTTTTAAATTTTTGTTATGTTCCTTATGAAAAGTCACTTCCATTGACACATACAGAAGAATACTAATATTAGCTTTAAAACTATCCAGTGAATTTATTCCCCAGATTTTTCAGTGTGTTCTCTTGACATCCTTGTTTTTATCTTTAAGATTTTAAGTTCTTTGGGGCACAGATTGCAGTTGCTCACTGTGTGCTCACTTAATGTTTCCAGTTAAGAATATTAGAGTCTGATTTATGTTTTCCATTTTCATGCTAGGCATGCAACTAGACAAGAGAATTTACATATTAGTATGAGGACAGGAATTAGTGCTCTCATTTTTTGATTGGCTAGCAGCACTGTAGACTGATTTGTAAACCTGATTATACTTAATGACTGATAATAGTTAATTTATTTCTAAGACTAAAAAGAGAATCAGCCAACAAAAACATCACTTTATCATGTAGATAACTCACATCCATATTTTTTTTTCCACTTTCAGCTGTATTAAAACATTTTAAAAACACAGTCCTTAAACAAAGAACATCATGGTGCTGATTCAAGGTTCTATTTAGCTGAAAATTATTCATACCCAGTAGAAATGACATTTCAGTTTTAGACTGCCAAAGTGAACTTTATTAGTATGTCATTAATCATTATCTTGGAGGTGACACCTAGGAAAAAATTATTTAGTGGAGATTAGAGCACTCAAATATAACACTGAAAATATCACATTTATTTCCAGCATCAATCAGTCAATGAAACACATATTAACAAAAAATGACATTTATGTACATTTAAATCTGCTCATAACAAAATGCTTTCTATTCAGAAGCATTTTTTTAGTATTTTACATTGAGTTTATAGTTTAAATAAAAATCTACTGTCATCAATGTATTCAGTTTTAAAACTCTGTAATAAAACAAATTTGCAAGAATATAGAAAATGGAAAGTAGAAATAGAAACATTTGTTGGAAAAACAAGCATTAAAAAAAAAAAAATCAATACCTCTATATATTCTACAAGTGTTGCTGAAGACAATATTTAACTCCAAATATTTTTAATTCTTTTCACTTTTTCAGACTTTGCTAATGTTATAATAACACTAATGAGAAAAACAACAACAGAAAAACAAACACATGCAAAACAACACAAGTTTTATATCATATGGGATATAATTATCCCATGAAACAGCTGGCATCAAAATAAGGGTATACTTATTATCTTTCAAAGAACAATAACTTTTATATAGTTTCCATAAAGTCATATAACTTGACTAAACAGTAAACAATTGTTTCTTATATTGCTTTCTTTCTCTCTGTTTCACTCTGTTAATACCAATTTTTATCCCATCTTTAAAAGACTCAGGGTGTCATAATCTTATGGTTTTTAAATTAACTTATTTCCCCTAATTCTCCCTAGGAATCCATTGTTTAAACTGCAAATGTCAGGAAATCACACTTTTCTAAAAAAAAAAAAAACAAAAAGTTATGAAGATTTGCAACAGAGGAAGGCAAAATCAGCTGTCAATCAATAAATAAATAAATCTGTTACTAAGACATTAAATGTAACATTAGATTGATTTATGTCTTTCTGAAAGTTTAGGTCACTGCAATTTAAAAGCAAGCATATTTAGTAGTGATAACAGTTTTTATACATAAAGCTAGAAGTACTCAATATTAAAATATGCTTTATTTTAAAGAGTTTTTTTTTCTTCCGTATTAATGAAAATCATTATCATGATTCTTAGTGGAAATATTTAAAAAAAAAAATCTCAGTATGTTTTACTGTATATTAAAAGTACACAGTAAGAATTAGAGACCTTTAGAAGTCGTTTTTTTTGTTTGTTTGTTTGTTTGTTTGTTTTTCCCCACAATTTCAAAGAAAAACAACTTGTTTGTTTTCAAAATGGGTAGCTGCTACAGAATCTGGAAAATACATACAATTCAGAACTCTTAGAAAGCAGAGGCAGTTCAAGCAAGTGCAAATTAATTGGTGTCTATGACATCAATTTAAAAGCTACAGCCAAAAAATAATAGCACCCATCTAGTTTCTCTAGTCAATAAAACATGAGCTCCCTAGAGCTGCTGGCAGTCCAGGTGTATTTGCTTCACTCAACAATAAGCGTTGTCTCCATACATCAGCAATCCACAACAGGGAGAAAATATGAATAACTATGGCTAAAAATAAAAAATTTATTTTAGAAGCTATCAATTTTTCTTAAATAAAGATAGATACTTGTAATCCACAAGCCTGTTTTTCTTCATGCTGGCAGCAATGGCACTGTGAGAAATAAACATTTTTGCCTCAATAAGCGCTTTGAGAGTAGAAGATGAAAGACAATGAAAGTGTTAGAAACTGTAAAGCAAAAAATGAATGACTTCAGAACTAAGTCATTAGGAGTAGAAGGTACAACCTTAATTCTTATCTGATATGAAGCACATACTTCCTAAATGTGACTTTCACTCCTGGCTTTGAAAGCAGATTGTCCCTGTGCAGAGGCACCTTACTGCTGAGAGCTCAGCAATATTTCAGGATAAGATGAGGGCAGAGTAATTTCTGAGGAGCAGCAGCAGAATGCAAAGCTAGATTTAGTTGTCTTTTCAACCAAACACATTTATTTTTTTACCGATAGACTATTTTGTCCTTCACCAGTCTAGAAAAGGCACAACTGCTAAAGGAAAGGATGCCCTTTCCTTTACAGAGTGTTGGAGTATTTCCATCCATTTGCCGCACAGAGCACACCTTGAACAACTGAGCCTCACTGTCTTGTGCCCCACTCTCCTCATTGATTATAAGAGAACTACAAAGTTTGTGAAGCACAATGCTCTTAAGTAAATGTGATTTATTAACACACAGTAGAGTTCAGAATTATATAAAATGAGAAGTAGCCCCAGAAAAAATATTTTGTTTTATTCAAACATATATGAACAGCAGTAACACCAAGCCTCTTTGGACTAATCGCTTGAATTTTTATAGTAGTACAGACTGATTGTAAATTAAACCAAACAAAACTTAATTTAAGGCTCTGTGAAGGAGTTTTGACATTAGTCACTGTATTTTGATTCTCATGAGAACATATTCGTACAGGCAAGAGCACATGCTACTAGCAGACAGAAACAACCCCTAACTAAATGATATGAATCAGGGATATCTCAAGGTACTACAAGTATTAATATTTGGCAGAACCTATTTTTCTTCAGATAAAGGTCAGGAATTCATTTATAAAACCATTACTGCAAATGTGAAATTTAGCATGGATGGAAAGTCAAACTGCAGCTGGCTGCTATAGGTTGCTACAGCAACCTGTAAAGGTTGAAAACTATGTTCAATGAAGTCAAAAGTCAGGAAGCTGAAGTTAGAAACTTCATTGTTCATTTTATGTTATTTTACTAGGCTGGTATATTCTTTACATTTTAAACACAGTCAAACTAGAAATGGTTGATTTATCTATGTGTGATTGTGCTTTGGAAATATTTACTATTTAACACATCAAAATGTATTTTATTATACTGGAAGCTGTGGTAACTTGTTATCATATCTTTAAAAGAAGAAACATAAGTTTTTATTAATATATTAGTGAAGCAGTATTGCACCGGTTCCATGAATGGTAACTATACAGTTATTGAGACATGAAAATTAGCTTTTAAGTGAGGATTGAAATTAAATGATGGCATGCAAAACAGAATATTTTGCCATTAGGCTCTGTGATTTTTTGGTATTAAACATAAATAAATAAATAGAAGGAGCTGCCCTGTTTATATGTGGATGAATATTTGGTACAATATGTACAATATGGAGATGAATGACTTTCATAGACATTCTTGGATGGCAGGAGGAGATTCCTATTAAAATGTTCATTAAAAAAAAAAAAAAAACACACAAAAAAAAAAAAAACACAAAAAACTTACAATTTCACAAAATTATAAAAATTCCTTGAGAGGCAATCTTTTCTGAGGTCTCTTTAATCTTTAATCAAGGTAACCAAAATTCCTGATAAGCATAGGTCAATAAATAATGATGGAAAAATAACTTGTAGTGTTTTTTTCTTTTTCTCTTTTTTTTTTTTTTTTTTATGTACATCTGATAGTTAGCTTTATAAAAGAAATTCAGGAAGTTCCGCAAATACTCTTATTTTTAACAATCTTGTATTAAGAAAAAGGATTGTCCTAACACACTTAATCATTGTTCAGCCTGGAGAAGAGGAGGCTCAGGGGCGACCTTATCGCTCTCTATGGGTACCTCAAGGGAGGCTGTAGCGAGGTGGGGGTTGGCCTGTTCTCCCACGTGCCTGGTGACAGGACGAGGGGGAATGGGCTTAAGTTGAGCCAGGGGAGTTTTAGGTTAGATGTTAGGAAGAACTTCTTCACTGAAAGGGTTGTGAGGCACTGGAACAGGCTGCCCAGGGAAGTGGTGGAGTCACCATCCCTGGAAGTCTTCAAAAGACGTTTAGATGTAGAGCTTAGGGAAATGGTTTAGTGGGGACTGTTAGCGTTAGGTCAGAGGTTGGACTCGATGATCTTGAGGTCTCTTCCAACCTAGAAAATTCTGTGATTCTGTGATTCTGATGATTAAAAGAGGCAGTTATTCCAGTGACAGTAAATACTATTAGTAGAGCAATCATAGTGAAAACATAGTAATATGGCTTACAGTTTTTTCTTTTTTTTTTTTTCTTTTTTTTTCTTTGTTTTTCTTTTTTCCCAAAATTTCTTTTTAGGTATTTGTTTGGTTCTCATTTTATTTTCAGAAAGTAATTATGAAATATGACTCAATCTGCTATACTGTCACTGTTTGTTTTTCCAGCTTTCTGTGTTTCCATTACATGAAGAACAATAATTTTCACGAATGTCTTTTTATTCATTAGTCCCCTAGGATTAGCCTGCCCCTTCCCCCCTCCCCCCCCATGAGGCCTCGCTCTCTTTGCTTTTTATCCATTGGTCTAAATTATTACAGATATCTCATATAATCCAATAATATTTAAATAAACCTTTTGCTGTTTTTGTAAGTTTTGTTTGACATGGGCCCCTCTGTCTCAGGAAAGTTATGGAGGAAACACAGAAGGCTTATGAGACCTTAGAAGAAATGATTGTGAGTATGGAATTCAGATTAAGATTGAATAGTAAAGTTAGTTTATATTAGCATGAAAATAAATATATAAAAGGACACAAACATACACAACCATTAGAAAACAAAAGTTGCTTCATAAACTTGCCCTGATTTTTTTTTATTTTTTTATAGCCCAGGACTGCTTTCAACAGTGACAGGGTGATAACTTTGTTTACTGACCCAAAGGATAGTGTTATCTCTATAATTTCTCAGAAAATTTGAGTAAGAGAGTTGACAGAAATGTCTCTTACTTTTACATTTTTTTCTCCCTAACTCCTTCTGCACCATTCTTTTCACACATAAAAGTCATGAATCTTGTTTACTGAGAACAACCCCCCTCAGCAACTCTTATCTTTTTAAGTTTCAAAGTTGTAGAAAACTTTTGAAATGCAACAGATGAGCAAACTGTAAATTTATTATTGCCTTCCCACTCCTTATATTGTAATAGTCATATCCATCTTTGACCCTCTCTATGGCTAATAATATACTCTACACACTAAAAGTGAGCTTTGCTGGTCTAAAAGTTGTAGTTATATGACTGGAAACATAACAGAAAATGCCAAAAAGTCAGTTCATATACAGCCATGGTATAATAATCTTTATAATTATTGGTATAATTATCTTTATAATTATTTTTTTTATATCTGTGTTATATAATTATCCGAAGGCCCTTTAAACTGAGATTCTAAGTTTGTACAAAATGTACCAAAATACATAATGAAATCAATGAAATTATGTATTGCAAATAGTAAGAAAGAAGAAATCAAAAGAGAGGGAAAACAGTACAAAACAAGCTACAGTAATATGTCTAATGATTTATTCCTCTTTAAACTATTTTCAAGTATTATATTATTTCTAATCAGACTACAAGTTCATTGTTGGGAAAGATTTAGGGCTGGATGAAAAATTTCTCAGGGATTATTCAATCCCTATGATGGTAATAGTTTACTCATGTATTTTTTCATCAGTATTGGAAAACAGTAACAAGTTCAACTCACTTTCTGTAGTGTAGCTTTATTTCTTTTACTCTATTTTTTAAAAGTGAGTCTTTCCACAACATATATTTTTGTTGTCAAAATTAAATATATACTACACTTACCATTAAATTCTTCACATGGCTCTTACACTTTCAGCCTTTACTTAATAAGATCTATGAATTGTATAGTCAAACTTCATAATATTGAAAATCCCATTAAGAGCTTTGCAGTGGAAGTTGCACACAATTCTTGCTATGTAGATTCTTTCTCCTTCCCCTTTCAGTTCTCAGTAAATGTCAAGTCTGTAGGTTTAGATCAGTAGAATAGCTCAAGGTTTTAAAAGAGTGGAAGCAGGTTTAGTTTGGTGCATAGATCATATGCTTTATTTTATACACAAGTCAGAATTTGGAAACAAAATATAGTACCTATAAGTATTTTCTGTCCAATACAGGTCATTTGACTTTAGTGGCTATTACTCTCCTACTCATTATTTGATTAGTCTTGCTAGTTTAAAATTACAGGGGAAAGAATGTCATTGAAAACCAGGGACAAACTGAGGGTTTTACAGAAACTAATTTCTTTACTAGGTCTTGCATTCTTTATTTCATTTTTTCATCCATGTTAACCTCTACCAATTTTTTAAACTAGGGCATTTTTTCTCTAGAGTAAGCAAACTAATACAGTATATTGAGCAATAGCATAAAAGAACACCTGTGCAGTAATGAGATAACAGAAAATATCCCAAATGAATATAGAAAAAGGAACATATTGCCTATTGCTCTTTACCTTTTTGAAAGGGATAAAAAATGATGACAATGGTAGCTGAGATGAGAACATTTACTGAGATTTTCTTAATCCTTTGGTAAATTATAGGAACATGTTTTTCTTTGCTTTGGCAACCAGAGTGAAAAAGGACAAAGGATAAAAAGTTGATTTTAAAAATACCATGTGAAGACTTTTTTTTGGCACAAATGGGAAGTTGCACTGTTCATTACTGAAGATCCAAGTAGGTAGTGGTACATGGAAGAAATATGTCAAACACATGATAGAAAATCATTGCTCAAATCCTCTAATTGTGTATAAATTTACTGGCAGAAAAAACAGGTAACAACTTGTGGAATTTTCTAATTATTGAGAACTTTGAGGAAGTAGCAAAGACAGCATGGTAGTAGTGGACAGGATTGAGAGAAACTTTTTTAAAAGCTGCTTCACTACAGAAAATGGTGCAGTTTTGGTTTTATTTTTTCCTGTCATATGAAAATTCTCAGGATAAATTAGAACTTTACATAACAAAAATAATCATGGTTGATAATTTTCATTTTGGAGTTTTTCATTAAAAATGATATCACCGGTAAAACCTATGAAAGACATTTGAAAATTAATCCCTCCCTGTATCAGAATGGATTAAGTAATTTAATGAAACTGAAATGTCTTCTGGCTGAAAAGGGTAGATCTCTGCCTCAGCTCATCAGCACAAAATACCTTAACAAGAAATTTAATCTTAATGTTATCAAACATTCAAGAGGCCTTAACAAAAAATGCAGTCTTAATATCATCAAACATTTTTTAGTTATCTGTTGATGTTATCTCTTGTCTTGTAAGCAGAACTGATTGAATGAGTTTATTCAATGAAAAATTGAAAACATAAGAAATTATTACTTTTTACAAAATGTCTCACTTAAAGTGAAATTAATACATTGTAATATATGAAAAAAATACATATGTATATATACAGTGTGTTACATAAGTAAGAATGTTTTTGCAAAAATAATATAACATTAATATGTTACATATAGTTTAGTCTAAAAACCTCAATTTATAGTTTTGAAATATCTTTTTTGTCTGGGAATTCAATGTTTTTTAAACATGGTTCAGGTCAGTCTCATCATCATTTACAGAGAAAGCAATTATTTGTTCTTTTTTTCTAGCTTGTATGCAGAATTCAAGATATGTATTCCGAGCCTTTGCTTAAGCATGATTAAGAGGTATGATCACTAGCTTTCTCCTTCCCAGCAAATCTTTAACTGTGATCCGCAACATCGTCTCTTGATTCTATTGTGCAGTCTTGGGCTCCACAATATAAGGATAACAAAATATTAGAATGTGTTCAAAGGAGGGCAACAAAGATGGTGAAAATAAATATATTAAAAAAGCAACAACAACAACAACCACACTAGAGGGCATGATATATGAGGAGTGGCTGTGGATCCTTGGTTTCTTCAGTTTGGGAGAAGCTGAGGGCTGACTTCATTGTTGTCTGACACTTCCCTATGAAGGGAAGTAGAGACCAAAGTGCTGATCTCTTCTCTCTGGTGACCAGGTAGTGCATGACAGAATGGCTTAAAAATGTGGCAGGGGAATTTCCATTTGGATATGAAGAAATTTATTTTATTTACCAAGAAGGTGATCAAACACAGGCTCCCCAGGGATGTGTTCATTACCTCAAGCTCAAATAGCATTTGGACAATGCTCATAGACATAGTTTGACTCAAAGGTAGCCCTGTATTGAGTAAAGAATTGGACTCAATAATCCTCATGGGTCCCTTCCAACTCAGGATATTTTCCAATTTGGTGAGTCTGTGATTCTAAGAATTAGAAGCACAACTTCAATTTTAGTAAAGCCAAAAGGAATTGCAGATTATTTCTATAAACTACAAGGGTTATAAAGGGTTATTATACCAGCTGAACTTGATGTCTTATTCTCCATCTGCTTAGGCAGATGCTGCATTCCAATGTGAGTATTAAAGTAATTGTGAAAACAATTTTTATGATTGTAAGAAATATTAAGATGAAAAGGATATGCTTTTTTTTTTTTTTTGATTATGTGTATGCTATCTTTACATAAATCACAGTAAAACATTATAGATGATTTTTAATAACAGTGCAAGTCACCAGTGACTGAATTCTTAGTATTTTCAGAGCACATTTTCCATTCAGCCTATAACAGAGCAACTTGAACTAAGATATTTTGCAATTTCAGTTTTTCTTTGAAAAGATGAAATAAGTCTGCTGTACCACCATGAATGTATTTATGTTAAAATAAAATACACAGAAACCTATTCTTAAATTAGTTCAGAAAATAGAGGTAGAGTACACAGGGTGCTTTCCCCTTCCTGCATTGAGTATAGAAGGCAATCATAGCCCAGATAACACAAATATTTAACTGAATGGAATTATGAGAATGAATAAGAAAAGTCTAAGGGTTATATTAATTTTCAAGAATAGAGTTTTTTCCTGATCACTTTCAATACCCATTTCTTTGTAATTATGTTTTGACTTCATCTGTGGATAGAACACACACATTAATCTATTGTCTATCAGATGAAGAGCAAAATGCATTTGCAAAGTCTACTGAGCTGACCCAGCAGGTCTACAGCAGATGTCATGTACAGTGTCATGTACATAATTCCAGCACTGCCCGACTGTTCTGAAAATCTCCTATGGACATTACTGGGGCCTTCTTAGAAAATTATAAACAAATATAAATTTTCACAGGTATCTGGACAAATTTTTCAGGGAAAAGAAGCAAGTTGTGTTAGTTGCCATCTTTTTTTTTTTTTTTTTTTTTTTTTTTGTTATCCTTCACAAAAAGAAATCAGACTGTGTGACTTTCTCAGTGAAATTATAGAAGCACCAGAGATAGACATAGAAAATGTTAGTAGTGCCAGAATGTTCTGAGAACTTAATGTGTTCATAAACATATTTAACCACTTTTTCCACAGGAAGAGATCATAAAATTATGGATGTTTTATATATCCATAAAGTTCCTGATTAATACAGTTTCTAACACTCAAAAATAAATAATTTATATTATAAGGATATAAATATTCCCAATATTCTAAGAATGGAAGTAATTTTAATTCAGATATTCATCTGCTACTCACTATCATAATTAATGGAAAACAAGGCATTAGACATACCTTATACCTCTCATGATTTAATGGTGGACTTGGCAGTGCTAGGTTAATGGTTGGAACAGATGATCTGAGAGGTCTTTTCCACTCTAAATGATTATATGCTTCTATTCGATGATCCTAATGTTCACCAACTAACAATAAATTTAAATCTTCAGCTACATTTACCATTCCTAACAAAATCTTTACAATAATTACAATAACTGTAGATTTTGAAATCCACGTGCATGTCAATCCAGTATATTGCTGATTCTGAAGAACTGTTTACTAGCTTCAGAGCAATGACTTCCTGCTATAATAATCCCTTAGAATCAGAATAGACTTTTCTCAAGGTCTTCATGTGTGACCCTTTTAAACATTTATACACTGTAATCCAGTCCTCTTTCATCCTTGAAGGAAGAAGAGTAAACATATTCACCACTTGAAACCTTTTCTAATAGGACTTCTAATCCCCTACTAAGCCTTGTAGCTCCCATACACCTAGCACCTTGTCCAAGGCTGCAAACACCACGGTCTTCCCATAAATTGTGTAATTGAACCATTATACTTTAAATATAACTAGTGCCTCTGCTTATGCACCTTAATCCTAGCCAGAATGCTTTGGGCCATCTTTATATATTTATTTTCTCCCATCACAAAACTATGCCATTATTTTATTGTCCTTGTTACCTGTTTTATTACATCATTGCTTTTCTCATGTTTATTAACCCGAGCAGGACATAATGGAGTAACATTAAATTTCCTTTACCTCTGTGATGGGTTAATCATGGTTAACCGCTCCCACCCAGCTGCTTGTATAGCCTGTGACACAGAAGAACAGAGGAAGAAAATAGGAATGACTCAAGCAACAAAGGTTGTGGGTCATGCTGAGACAGGCAGATCATTTTCCAGTTATGGCACTGTTGTGGGCAAAACAGACTCAATATTTAACTTACTGCCTATTAAAAACAAAAAATTGAATAAAAACAAATAATTGAATAAAAAATAATTTGGCCAGAGGGAAAAAAAAGACATACAAGCAATGCATGTCTTTTCCCCTTTCGCAGGCCCAGTTTCACTCCTGACTCCTCTACCCAACCCTGAGCAGCAGGGGGGGAAGGGGAGTGTCTGGTGGGGTGGCAGCAAGTAGATGGCAGTTTCTCTATGGTGCTCCTTCCTCTGCGTGCTTTTTATCCGCTCTGGTGGTACTCTGCAAGCTGCAGCATGGACAGCTGCTCCCTTGTAGTACTTTCCACAGGCTGCAAGTGAATCTCCTTGTTCTCATTTGATATTCCCTCATCTGTATCTCACTATTTCATCCCTTCTCCACTCTTAATCCAGTGTGTGTTTTGTTTTTTTAGGTTTATTTCCCCAAAAATAAAAAAGCAACTGCTGAGTTGGCCAAACTCAGCAGTGCCCTGCAGCATGGCCCACTGGAGACAGCTAGCACTGTCTGTGTTTGGCAAAGGGCAGCCTCTTCTCACAGGGGCCTCCCCTTACAGGGGCCATGCTGCAGCCCCTGCTGCCAGCACCATGATGCTGACATCCAGTACAGCTGCTACACCTGTAATCCCAGGACACCTCTAGGGCATTTTTATCTCTTTGATATAGTCCCTTTTTTACGTTTTCCTGTCACAGGGCCTCTATAGCTGGCATTGTAGTTGCCATCCTTTACTAAGAGTTTGCCATATTCTCATTGTTTGCCCATTTTCAGGACTCACTATTTGTATTCCTTGTAGAGGTGAAATACTTCTGCCAAAAAGCCTATGCAGTATTTGCTGTTCTACACAGTAAAAGGTCTTATATTGTGATGGTTTTACTATGCTAGGCAGCTGAACTCCACCACAACTGCTCTCTCACTCCCCCTCCTTAGAAGAGGAGGGGAAGAAGTAAAGGAAAGAACAAGGGATGGGTCGAGGTAAGGTTAATTTAATTAAAGGGAAAAAATAATTTCTAAGAAAAGATTAAACAATTCAACTAAATGGAAAAAAAAAAGGGAAAGAGGAAAAGGGAGGGGGAAAGGGAAAACAAGTAAAGGCTGTGTGGAAGTGCAGAGGAAAGAAATTACTCTTTACTTTGCACAAATGAGCGATGCTTGACCATGTCCTTGAAGCAGGGCCTCAACGCATGCAGACAGTGTTCAGGAGGACAGACTTTTTTGCAATGAGTGCCCACTCCTCCCCTGTTCCTTTTTCCACTTTTTATTGCCGAGTGTGACAACATATGGTATGGGATATCCACTTGTTTAATTTAAGTCAGCTGCCCTGGTGATGTTCCTTTCTCACTTTTTTGCCCACGCCCTAGGAGGGTTGGAGAGAGTCCCAATGCTGTGCCAGCACTGCTCAGCAGCAGACACAATACTGATGTGATACCACTGCTGTTCTAGCTACAAGTGCAGAGCAAAGCATTGTATGGGCTGCTGCAGCGAAAGTTAACATCCCAGCCAGACTCAGTACAGATATGTGATAGAAAATGTTATTTACTTAAGGAAGAAAATGAAGAAATGAAAATACAAGCCATCTGTTTTTTCACCCATTGAAGAGTTCTGACCTGGGCTATATGTTTATTGCATGAGAACATATAGCATCCAAATATCATGTTTTATTTTTTTATTATTTTAAATACTGTTAGTGGTTATATTAAATGGATAAAAAAATAGAATAGAAATGTAAACGTTAATGTTTAGGGAAAGACCTTGATTGGTCTCTGTGAATCAAATTATCTCTTAGATTTTTCTTTCTTATCACATTAACATCTAACAAAAAAGAAAAAAAAAAAAGATAGAGAGAGACACTGCAGACCTGTAGCTTACTGAATATAGTGCAGCCTTTACAACAACAGCCCACAAGTTGTGTTATGCTAAGAATGACAACATCAGGGCTTGTGAGGCTTTACCTGGACTTGGACTACATGGAAGCTTGTTTAGCTTTAACAGCTGTCCTAACAAGGTGACTATTACCTCATTTCCTTTAGCTTTTGCTTGGCAGGTATAATTATTATGTATACTCTTTGGAAACAATAGGCAGCAATAGCAAGTGGTTATGCTGTGTGGAATGAACTATTTATGACCCTAGAATAAAAATGCAATGTAGAGGAGTACAGGAGATTGTAGCAGAGGTCTTCAAAGCACAAGAAGTTACCAGGCTACTTAAAGCTATAAATAAATCTACCAATGGTTAAATATTAGTTATTTAATAATTGCATCACTGGGACTTAGGTATAAGCATTTCAGGAATAACAATGAATAGGTAGCTAACATAATATATACCATGTATAACAAATTTGGGGTTGAATCATGGAATTACATAGCAGTGAAGAAAGATTAATTTCTTGTGTGTAGTAGAAAATGTAGAAAAACAATCCTGAGTAGATCCCAGGGTGAAGAGGAAAAAATCTTCATTGTCAACATCAAATTCCTTCCAGAAAGGATTTTGGATCACCCAACGCAAAATTCCCCAAGACTGAGGTTATTTAAGTTGAGAACTCAGAAGTGCAATAGGAAGGTCAAAAAAGTGTGCATAACACTTAACTGTGATATTGTTGGCACATTTTATGTAATAGCAATATTTTCTAATAGTTAAGTCTGGGCTGAACACAACTGTTTAATTAGACTGTTTCAATTAGACTTGCAATAAGTTCTTGTCTTTTTAAATAAGGTGTATTCATTTAACCTACATAAACAGCTCAAGTTTAAGAGCAACAAGCTGATGAGAATGTAGGCAACTTGACATGTCATCTGTGTACAATAAGAACAAACAATTATAGTCAGACAGATTCAGACTTCAAATCTATGATGACCCTACATACCTGGAAACCCATCAAAGAGGTCACTTTCTGATATTCTAAATTACTTATCAAGTTCTGTTTCCATGATTCCTCCACAGTATATATGACATGAACTTTGTCTGACCCTACTTGTTAAATAGTTCTCATTATGTAAAAAACAATGCTTAGAAAGTAAATGCAAAAAACAAACCCTACTGTAAGGTCAAGACACAAGAGAAGGCCAGAATTCTTCCACATTGCATGCTTCTCTTGTTATTTCGTATTTATCATTTTAATTCAGTCCTACTTTATGACAAATTCTAGAACTACTGAAGTGTTCAGAAAGTGTATATAAGAAAGTATTCAGAAAGGATGTATTTATTCCTATTGCCCTCTATGCATTCTTCTCTAGTCTATTCTTTCACACACTGTTTACAGTTTCAGTCAGAAATACTGGACAATTGGGAAACAGATTATCAATAGAGAGACTTTTTCTCTTTAATTGCTCCATGACATTACAATTTAAAGGCAATAGATCCCTTTTATCTGGAGAGCAAAGCCAATAGCCCACCGGAGTTACACATGTAAGACAAATACTTACACCCTGAAAACAAAAAACAACAACAAAAAAAGCTAAATTTGTGGTTGTCAAAGTGTTCATCTTTATGATAGCAATAAAGCCAAACAATTCTCTCTTCCCAAAACTGAGTTGCACTGAGCTACCCAAAATGAATTAATTTTATTGTCCCTAAATCAAGCCAACATCCCAAAAGTCAATTATATGTTTATTGAAAGGTCTTCAGTGAAACCCATTTAAATGCACAGACTACCATAAAAATGTTAGGTAGCAGGTCTGAGCACAATGGGCAACCCAAACAAACATTGCAAATCCTGGGGATGTCTAACAGCTGAATTTAACCTTGTGGTTAAACCAGTTGGAGGGGATAAACCCATTTGGATTTAGTGAGGCACAGAACAGCATGCTAGCCCAGAGATGTATATCCTTTTAGCAGAAACAGAAAAAAGGAAAAATAGTGCAGTTCACAACCTAAGTTCTTAATTACCATGTTTCAGTTTAGACCACTAAAGGCTTTGAAGTTCAGTAGCTGTCTGTGAACATACCAATTCATCCCATCCCTCTAAACACATTTTAAACTAAAATATTGTAATACAGTATGAAATAATTTAACAAAAATTAACCGAGGCATGGTAGTATCATGACTACTAAGAATGCTTTTTCTATTTACATTTCAAAACACAACAAAAATAAATCACTTACAATGTGAGAGAACAATGGCTTACAAAGTTAACCATTCTAGAGAATATATTTTTTTTACATTTGTATGAAAAACACAAGATGATAAATCAACAATGACAACAAACTTCAGTGTTTTACACTAATTTTCTTTTTTTCATTTGGTAAATTTCAATGGTATTGAAAATGCAGAATTGATCTCCCATGGGCAGGCAAGTAATTGATATAGGCAGACTGGTAGTTTACAGCAGTCAATGCTTCTTTCATCACTTAGTCATGGCTGTGGTAGGAATACCTTGCTACTTGTTTTCCACCTTACATTTATTCAGAAACATTGCAGTGATACTGCAGGGTATTTGTGGCAGCTTGGGAAATGTCAATGCAAAGTATGAGATTTTTTGTTGATTTCATGAAATTGTTAGGTCAATGAATCATATATTCACTACTTGTTGACACACCTGGAGTAGTGTCATTACTAATTAATACCACTATCAAGCTTTGTCTCAAAATGCTGCCATATTTCTTTGCTCAAGGACTTGGGCTAGGGATGGATAACAGACATTTATACCTGGTGGCTTTTGAAATGGAGTGATGTGGAACTGCAGTGTGCAATTCTAGTAACTAAATGTCTTTTTCAGGTTATAACTTCTGTTTAGAGACTAAAGAGTAGTAAGATCATCCTGTAAATTGAGATATTTAATCAATTCCATACAGTTTTTGGAAGCAGAATATTTCTTAATGTGAGGGAGAGGTCCAGATGTTTTTAACATTCCTCATCCAATATGTTACAAATTGCATATAAGGAGGTTACCCTAAAAGGAAGTTACCTCAGTGCATAATAATTCTTAAACATATTACAAGAAAAAAGATCATGACATAAGAATCATGATAAGAGTACCTTCTGAAAAATTTGTTAGAGCTGTCTGAATGTGTAACAGATGAGAGAAAATGAAGCAAGATATCAAATCACTTTCATGTCAGAACTAGGGAGGCTCCTAACTGAGAACTGATTTGATACAGTTCTTGTCTTCTGTATTTCTTAATAACCTTATAAATCTTATAATTAAGAAAATAAATTTCCTAGAACAAAATACAAGAGACTTCCCTCCCCATGGGCCAATCGGTCTTCCCTATGGGAAGGAACTTAAAGCAGTGTCTGAGAGCGATGTCTTGAGGGGTTAATGAGATGCCTGCATGAATGGTTTGATAAGGACTTAGAAATTAACAGTTTTCATTTTCTGAAAATGTTTCAAAAATATGGTGTACTTTTAGGTTGTTTTCTTCAGTTAATCTTTCACACAAGGGTTACCAGTTTTTCTTAATGCAATATCCTCCTATTAGATTGGCTGAACCTTGATCACAGTCCCTAAAGAGTAGGGAATTCTGATTAATTTTATGTTTTCATTAATTAATTAGCCAGTCTGCTTCTGGGCTTCTATCCTCTTAGTCTCCGAACACAATAGTTTTCTTTGACATTTTTCAGGTATTTTCCAAGAAACAACAAGAAAACTCAGGGTATCAAGCTATTCAGCACATTATTTTGAAACTTAAGAAACCAAAATCTACTCAGAGGTCATTCTAGCTGTAACAGTTTTTTTGTTTTGTTTTTTTTCCCTCTGAGTTAGGAACACTTCTCTCTAACTTTTATCCATTTATTTTTGACTGTATAAATAGTTTGCCTTGAAATAGAGTTCAAACACATCTTCTGTATACATAAATGTTCTACTTTTGTAAAAGTCGTATGCCTGTTGGGACAGAAAGAGAAATGTATGGGAGAGAGAATCTCAAAAACAAATGAGAATTTCATCAAATCAATTCTCATCTATAGAGAGCAATAGTAGCATCATGTGTTATCACAGAAGCATAGAATGGCTGTCATGGTTGGAAGAGACCTCAAAGATAATCTAGTTCCTACCCCCCCTGCCATAGGCAGGGATGCCACCCACTAACTCAGGTTACTCAGAGCCTCATCTAACCTGGTCTTGAACACCTCCAGGGATGGGGCATCCACAGCCTCTCTGGGTAATCTGTTCCAGTGCCTCACCACCCTCTCAGTGAAAAGTTTGCTTCTAACCTCTAATCTAGATCTCCCCTCTTTTAGTTTAAAACCATCCCCCCTTATCCTGTCCTTCTCCAATTGAACAAATAGTTGCTCCCCATCTTTTTTATAATCACAGAATCATAGAGTCATAGAAACATAGGATATCCTGAGTTGGAAGGGACCCATAAGGATCATCAAGTCCAACTCCTGGCACTACACAGGCCTACACAAAAATTCAGACCACTTGACTAAGAGTGCAGTCCAAATGCCTCTTAAACTGCAACAGCTTAAGCCAGTTTATTAAGACAAAAAAAAATAAGTGATAATAGTACTACTACTGTGTACAAAACAAGTGATGCACAATGCAATTGCTCACCACCTGCTGACCAATGCCCAGCCTATCCCCAAGCACACAGCCTCGCTATCCTGGCTAGCCACCCCTATCTATTGTTTCACAGGAAATCAGAGGGTATGGAATACTCTGCCTTCAGCTTCCCCTTTCTCCTTAATCTCTTGGCCAGATATCAGAGACTCGCGTAGTGTCCCATGCAATAGTCACAATAGTTAATAGTTATCCTGAAACCCCTTTCTCCTCTTATCCCCAGATATCAGAGACTCAGGGTTTACCCTTCAAGCCTTCTATTGACACTAATTGCTGGAATATTCGTTACAGAAAGGAAATTCAGATTTTAGCCCTAAGCAACTATTTTTTGAGACAGGCTGGAAACTATTTCTTTTTAAGAAAGGGACTATTTCAGTACCTCCAAAGATAAAGAAACAGTTGACTGCTCAGTTGAATCAAGTTCCTGAAGACCACCCTGTGGAAGCTGGAGCAGCAGGTTTTCCACAGAACCCCTTTTTCCCAACAATTGTTTTTCCTTGCAACTCATGTACCCATTCCTGTAGTGTCATGGTTGTTTTTCTGCCCTATTTTCTGATGTCCTCTCATGGTCACTCACATAGGTAAAACCACAGGCTGGCACTGGCCATGTACCCACTCTATTATCTTTGCACAGAACAGTGCTTATCCCTAATAGCTGAGACACTGCTTTGTACAGGTAGGGGGAAGGGAAGTTCTCTTTAAGTTGGTGGACCTCTTCAGAATGTTTCTCCACAGCCGAGATGCAGGCCTCTAGGGAACAGGAGAGACTTTCTTCATACTGCCAGACTTGTTTAGCCAATTCATCCACTGTGTGTTCCTCATGGTCTTTCCAGTGGAGTTGCCCCCTGCTGTAGAAGCCTGCCCATATCCTCCCACTCTCCCTGCCACACATAGCTATCCTACCTCAAAGATCTCTGGATGACACTCTTAAGTATTTGTTTAACCTGAGACAAAACCTGAAGTGCATTCTGGAGACATACTAAGAAGAACATGCTGCTCTGAACATCCCAAGGATAGTCAAAGTTTTGGAAAGCTACTACAACCCACCTGGAGCAAAAGAAAGAGCATGAACAACTGGGAAAATACATCTTCCCCTGACCCTACCTCAGAAACTAGTAAGAATTATACCTTTCACACTTTTTATTCAGGGAAAAGGTCTATGGAGGGGCTAGGGGGAGATGTCCAACAATAACTTCTTTCTTTAAGAAATTATCTCCTTGAAACTATAACTCCTAGTAATTTAAAGGCATTTGACTTGCATATTGTGAAAACAGCATTTCTTTTACAAACAGCACATTCTCACAATCATCACTTAGCAGAAGTAATGATAACGCCACCAGTATCTACCCAAATCTGTTTCTTCTTGCCACAATACAAAGACTGAATTCACGGCAAGTCACCTTTTTCATACAGCCTGTTATTCAATCTTAACAAATACTTAAGAGTCAGGCTTACCTGTATGCACTTAAGCTTCTGAATTTTGTTCTGCTTTTTAGTGCAGGGAAAGAAGCTTAGAATCCATGTAAGTAATTTCACTGAAAACAGACAAGGTGAAGGAAGTACTCAAACTCCTCAAGATTAAACAACTGTAGAACCCAGGAACACTTACCTATCAGCTTCTAAACTTGAGTCACTGCCAAACTACTTCCCAGTGAAGTACCACCAGGGTTTTACTGTCCTGAGAAGGCACCACCAACATAACTAGCTCATAGAGTCTCTAAAACTATTTCACAAAGAGGATAGAAAATATGAAGAAAAATCAGCCTGCTGGGGAACACTGAATCCATTCCACCCTGGGAGAAAAAGCACCCTAGAGACCCTAAGCCTCAAACTCCCATGGAGAAGCAATTCCTCCCCTAACTCCTCATGCTTCCTATATAGCAAAAGTCAAATGAGCCACACCTGGCAGATTTCACCTAACAAGGGTGGAGCCAAGAGACCTTGTGGAATAGGCTCATCTACCTGGCTTCAGTTTTTTAAGTTCACTTGCTCCTTATCGCTAAGAGAAATAACCTGACAAGGGGCTTGGTGGTTAAAGTTGACCTAAGGAATTAACTATAAAAGGTGCATCAGGGTCATATTTCTGTTACTCATTCTGTGAGGAAAATCAGTACAGAGCCTGTTAAAAAAATAAAATAAAAATAAAAATGAATAAAAGGAAGAAATATAAGAAAAAAGAAAATGACCTTAAAGGCAAAATTGCTATTATAGATTTTCATCTGTCTAGTCATGACAGATAAAGAATATAGCAATCAGAATTAATTTTCTTGACATTAATGTTTTTTAAATTTGATTTTCTGAGATCTCTTCTTTATGCAGGACTTTTCAAAATCTAGCCCCATGACCTCTGACTACATCGTTTACTTTGGCTGCATATAAACTCTCACGTACAAATGGCAGGATCCAGATCCTCGCTCACTGTTCAGGTCAAGGCCTGGGCTGAAAGTTTTGGCTTTAATTTGGTTACATGACTACACTGCTATTGTTGTGGTTTAACTTGGCCAACACCTAAACACTACACAGCCATTCACTCATCCTCTACCCTCCCTCCCTGGGATGGAGGAGAGAAATAGGAAAATGAAGCCTGTGGCTTGAGGCAGAGACAGTTTATTAAGACAGGGAAAAAAAATATGATAATAGTACTACTGGTAATAATGTATACGAAACAAGTGATGCACAATGCAATTGCTCACCACCCGCTGACTGATGCCCAGCCTAACCACAAGCAGATGGCCCCTCCATCCTGGCTAGCCACCCCTATCTATCGTTTAGCATGATGTCAGGTGGTATAGAATACTCCTTTGGCCAGTTTGGGTCTGCTGTCCTGGGTCTGTCCCCTCCCAGCTCCTGCTGGACCCCCAGCCTGCCTATGCAGGACAGAGCAAGAAGCTGAAAAGTCCTTGGGTTAGTGTAAGCACTGCTCTGTAACAATTAAAACATCAGTGTGTTATCAACACTCTTTTCATCCTAATCCAAAACATCACACCCTACCAGCTACGAGGAAGAAAAGTAACTCTTTCCTAGTGGAAACCAGGACAATAGCAAGACTGAATTTTCAGTTCTTAACCACTGAATTATAATAAACTTCTATCAAAGGTTAAATGCATGTATAATTTCAGATCACTCTATTGGGTGGTTGGAGTGTGTTGGAGTGGCTTCTGTGACACAAATCCAGAAGCTGCCCCATGTGTGATAGCCCCGGTTTCAGATGTCTCCAAAGGGACCCGCCACTCACCCAGAGCTCAGCCAGTAAGTGATGTTGTTTATACCTCTGTAAGAGAAGATTTAAGAAAGGGAAACAAATTGCTGTGCGATAGAAGCTTGGAGAGTGAATAGTGAGAACCAGCCCTGAAGACCCCAAGATCTTTGAAGAAGGATGGGAGGGCAAGAGGTGCTGCAGGCTCTAGAGCCAAAGTTCCTGACTTCTACAGACAGCTGACAAAAGTTGCAAAATTGTCAGCGCTTGTTCTTGTGGGGGACTTCAACTTCCCAGATATATCCTGGAAGCACAACACAGCCCAGAGAAAGCAGTCTAGGAGGTTTCTAGAGAGCATGGAAGATAGCTTCCTGACACAGCTGGTTAGTGAGCCTACCAGGGGAGGTGCCCCTCTAGAACTTCTCTTCACAAACAGAGAAGGACTGGTGGGAGATGTGGTTGTTGGAAACTATCTTGAGCAGAGTGACCGTGAAATGGTAGAGTTCTCCATTCTTGGAGAAGCCAGGAAGGGGACCAGTAAAACCGCTGTATTGGACTTCCAGAGGGCCGACTTTGAACTGTTCAGGACAGTGGTTGGTAGAGTCCCTTAGGAGGCAGTTCTGAAGGGCAGAAGAGTCCAGGAAGGCTGGGAGTTCTTCAAGAAGGAAATCTTAATGGCGCAGGAGCAGTCTGTCCCCACATGCCCAAAGAGGAGCCGGCGGGGAAGAAGACCGGCCTGGCTGAACAGAGAATTGTAGCTTGAGTTTAGGAGAAAAAAGAAGGTTTATAATCTTTGGAAAAAAGGGCGGGTCACTCAGGAGGACTATAAGGATGTTGTGAGGCAGTGCAGGGACAAAATTAGAAAGGCCAAAGCTCATCTGGAGCTCAATCTGGCTACTGCCGTCAAAGACAACAAAAAATGTTTTTACAAATACGTCAGTGCAAAACGGAGGACTAAGGAGAATCTCCAGCCTTTACTGGATGTGGGGGGGAACTTAGTTACAAAAGATGAGGAAAAGGTGGAGGTGCTTAATGCCTTCTTTGCCTCAGTCTTTAACGGCAAAACCAGTTGCTCTCTGGATACCCAGTACCCTGAACTGGTGGAAGGAGATGGGGAGCAGAATGTGGCCCTCACTATCCATGAGGAAATGGTTGGCAACCTGCTACGGCACTTGGATGTATGCAAGTTGATGGGGCCAGATGGGATCCATCCGAGAATACTGAGAGAACTGGCGGAAGAGCTGGCCAAGTTGCTTACCATCATTTATCAACCGTCCTGGCTATTGGGGGAGGTCCCAGTTGACTAGCAGCTAGCAAATGTGATGCCCATCTACAAGAAGGGCCGGAGGGTAGACCCGGGGAACCATAGGCCTGTCAGTTTGACCTCAGTGCCAGGGAAACTCATGGAGCAGATTATCTTGAGTGTCATCACGTGGAACTTACACAGCAACCAGGTGATCAGGCCCAGTCAGCATGGGTTTATGAAAGGCAGGTCCTGCTTGACGAACCTGATCTCCTTCTATGACAAAGTGACGTGCTTGGTGGATGAGGGAAAGGCTGTGGATGTGGTCTACCTTGACTTCAGCAAGGCTTTTGACACCATATCCCACAGAATTCTCCTCAAGAAACTGGCTGCTCGAGGCTTGGACTGGCGTACCTTTTTGGGTTAAAAACTGGCTGGATAGCCAGGCCCAAAGAGTCGTGGTGAATGGAGTCAAATCCAGTTGGAGGCCAGTCACTAGTGGCGTTCTCCAGGGCTCGGTACTGGGGGATGAGGGGATTGATTGCATCCTCAGTAAGTTTGCAGATGACACCAAGTCAGGTACATGTGTCGATCTGCTTGAGGGTAGGAAGGCTCTGCATAGGCTGGGCCGATGGGCTGAGGTCAACTGCATGAAGTTCAACAAGGCCAAGTGCTGGGTCCTGTACCTGGGGCACAACAACCCCAAGCAGAGCTACAGGCTGGGAGATGAGTGGTTGGAAAGCTGCCTGGCAGTGAAGGACCTGGGAGTATTGGTTGATAGCGGGCTGAATATGAGCCAGCAGTGTGCTCAGGTGGCCAAGAAGGCCAACGGCATCCTGGCTTGTATAAGAAGCACTGTGGCCATCAGGGCTAGGGAAGTGATTGTCCCCCTGTACTCAGCTCTGGTGAGGACGCACCTTGAGTACTGTGTTCAGTTTTGGGCCCCTCACTACAAGAAGGACATTGAGGTGCTCGAGTGAGTTCAGAGAAGGGCGACGAAGCTGATGAGGGGCCTGGAGAACAAGTCCTACGAGGAGCGGCTGAGGGAGCTGGGATTGTTCAGCCTGGAAAAAAGGAGGCTCAGGAGTGACCTTATCACTCTTTATAAGTACATTAAAGAAGGCTGTAGCGAAGTGTGGGTTGGTCTAATCTCCCACGTGCCTAGTGACAGGACGAGGGGGAACTGGCTGAAGTTGTGCCAGGGGTGTTTTAGGTTGGATATTATGAAGAACTTCTTTACGGAGAGGGTTGTGAGGCATTGGAATGGGCTGCCCAGGGAAGTGGTGGAATCACCATCCCTGGAGGTCTTTAAAAGATGTTTAGATGTTGAACTTAGCAATATGATTTAGTGAAGGACTTGTTAGTGTTAGGTCAGAGGTTGGACTCGATGATCTTGAGGTCTCTTCCAATCTAGACAATTCTGTGATTCTGTGATTCCCTTGTGGCCTGTGGAGAGGCCCCTGGTGAAGCAGGCTGTCCCCCCGCTGCTCACTGTTCCCATGGCAGAGCAGATCTCCATGCTGCAGCCCATGAAGGAGCCCCTGATGGAGCAGGTGGGTCTGGCCTGAAGGATGTTGCAGCCTGTGAAGAAATCTTGCAGGAGCAGGCCCCAGGCTGGAGCTGCATCCCATGGAGAAAGGACCACACAAGAGCAGGTGACCTGAGGGGAGTTGCTGCGTACAGGAGACCCATGCTGGAGCAGTTTGCTCCTGACAGAAGGACCCTGTGGTACGAACCCACATTTGGAGCAGTTCTTGAATAGCTGCTGCCTGTGGGAAGCCCCTGCAGGCTCAGTTCCTGAAGGACCCATGGGTGGGACCCCACATGGAACAGGGGCAGAGAGTGACCATGAAAGATTGGTGGAGGCGAAATATTAGGGACTGACTGCACTCCCCATTCTCCTGTTCCTCTATGCTGCTCGGGCGGAGAAGGTGGAAGAGGGTGTATGGGGGGAAAGTGTTTTTGTTTTCTTTGTTTTTTACTTCTCTAACTTGTTAGTAATAGGCAATTAATTTATTTAATCTCCCTATGCTGAGTCTGTTTTGCCTGTCACGATAATTGCTAGTCCCCCTTTCCCTTAGAGGAGGGGAATGGAGCGTGGCTGCCCACCTGAGTAAAACCACCACAATCACCTGACAGATTACCCTTTATTAAAGGAAAGAACTACTGGCACATTGCATCTTTTTTCCTAATGCCTGAGAGCATTTTGCAACATCCACTGCTGGACAACAAACATTACTATATCTTTTGGACCCTGTCTGTATAAATTTGCTTGTGAACTGTGCTTATGTTTTCCCAATATTACAGCTATGCTAAAGAGTGAAAGCAAATGCATTCAGTCTTCTAATTTCCTATATAGGGACTTGAGATTTGAGAAAGTGTACTGCAATTATGATTGCTAGCATTTTTACTAATTGTAGTAAAAAGTTTCACTTTCCAAGCCTTTAGAAGTATTATATAGCTAATTATATGGATATAAACCTATTTCTTTATCCCAATTAATAGTTGCCAAGATGGTTGTCATTTTATAATGACACATTATAAAATATTGTTTAAAACTATGAGAAGGTTTGATAGGTTAAAGGGGTGAAACAGGATAGATATATACACATATATATATATTTTTAAGTGCATTATAAGCTAGAATTTTTCAAGGCCGTGAAAGGAGATTTTTATGTTGCTTCGAACAGAGTGCAGACACCAGAGTTAATGGTATTGTGTGCAGTTCTGGTACTGGGGCAATACAGCCACATCATGCTCATCCTATGCTTAGGCTAATTAGCTCTGTGGAGAAGTAAGGACCATTCTTTTTTTTTGGTGCCATACTGCTGTAATGCAACTATGCAGATTTTAAGATTGATGGTTCAGTGATTCAATGTACTGCTCAGTGCATAACTATTGTGTTGTATCATGTGGCCATGTCAGCCTTCTGTAACATAACCTTTTATCAAGTCAAAAAAGAATAATAATAAAAAAAAAAAAAAAAGTGGTGGAGAGCACATTCTGTCCAAAGACACCATCCCCAGGACTGCAGGCACTTCTGAAAACCTCAGAATTTCTTACTACCTGTTCTTAGTAATTAATCCAAATATATTCCCAGTGAGACTAAGATGTTTGCATCCAATATTTAGGGATTGATGAAATCTGCCAAACGCTGCTCAGTTGTTGCCTAATCCTTAATTTGCCCATGAGCAATTTTTCCAGGTACATGATGCTATTGATTTTGCTCAGAGTCCTAAATCTTGCTTATCTCAGCTTTTTGTACCTGTAGGGTTTTTAGAAGACAGTTCTCTGTGAATTGCATAAAGAGTGTAAACTATGATTTCCAAAAAGTAGCAGGAAACCAAGGTTTCTTTGCAGTTTAAGCTGTTGGAATTTCTGAGACACATAAAAAGATGTTTTATTTTGTTTGTTTGGTTGGTTTTCATTTCCTACATCTCAAGGAGCTGTTACATTGTCTATACTTGTGACATATCATCATCATAGAACTTATATGATTAAATTATTGTTTATGTAAATGTATGGTGCTGTTTATAAATGCAAATAACATTGCCACAATAATCAGGGATCAATATTTTCACATTAATGTCCCAATAGCTTCTTCATTTGCTTAGTATCGACTGACTGTATTAATTTTCATCTTTTTTCGGTCAGTAATTTGTAAGTTCCACCTATTTTGGTCTCTTGTTGGTGTTTGCACTTTAATTTGTTCTAATTTGGCATGACATGGTAAGTCAATCTTAATTGTAGGGAAAGGATCATCTAATTTGAATGGATGGGTAACACGATGGTTTAAAAGTAATCTGCTCTAGATGTTTCTACTGTTTCAGAGGTTATAAAATCAATATTTTTTGAAAAACAATTCCTTCTTCTGTGGTCAGATTTTGAACACAATCCACAACATTCTGGTAGTATGTGGATTAGATATGTTTTCACGGAGATTGTTTTTTAAAAGCGTTGCAAAACAGAAGTCTTCTCCAGTATTTCATGCTGGCCATCTGCTCCCATACCTCTGCTTTTTGCTTTTTTTCCTTTGTTTTTAATACCCAGTTTATAAGGCCCCCTGTGTCAATTGCATTTTCTAGAATGTGTTTGTATGAATTTGTCCTTGCACTATTACAACTCAAGTGATATTTTAAAAGTATTTCAAGTTTTAATATAATAATACTAATTAATAACAATTATTCAGAAACACATGCAAGCATAATCCAAATCTTTTTTTTTTTTTTTTTTTTTGTCTTTTTTCCCCTTTTTTCTCAGCACTCTGGCATGTTATATTTGACCAAGGAAAGCAACAATCTAAAATAGGTTTCTATCACTTAAAATTAACAGTAACTAGAAGAACAAAGCTGTCATTCCTCATTTTTTTCATACTACAGTTTTATAATAAAACTTTAGTCTGAATGGATGTAACCTATTTGTTATACTTTTAGTTTTTAACATATGAAATCTTTTAAACCAAGTTAGTGAATTTGTGATAGTATATAAATAAATTTTATTATCTTTTGAAGTTTAATGAAATCTATAGATTTTTTTCTTGTTTGAAATTTTATAAAAAAAAAAATAAGGACTAATAATATAATTAGATGTGATGGAAGTATTGCTTTGTGATGAATATGAGAAGTAGATCACGATCTTTACAGCTCTTAGTTCAAATCTGAAACACTTATGAACTGAAATATAAATCCAAAAGCTTCTGTTCTTTTTAATGCAATGTATTGTCCAATATTTAACCCTCAGAATGTCACAGTACTGGCCAGATGAATCCCTATTAAGCAAAAAGTTTTCTAGTCCAGTCCTACTTAGGTTATTAGAAACTTCTCTTGGTTTTCATGACACTAGGCCAGTGAGCCATGAGATGTTATACTTAATATTTCCTAATTTAATTCTGAGAATTGATCAACAAGATGCTAAGACTAATTTAGGATTTCTGAACCTGAACTGTTCTTATATACATTCTAAAATGTGTAAGTCAAAGCTGGCAAAATGTTATGCTCAGAAGAGAAATCACTTGCTGGGATACTATTTCAATTTATCCAATATAAAAAACTTGTTTCTCTGCCACTGTTGGCCTGCCTGGCTGTTACTGTCATGGCTGCTCTTTTCTGTAAAACAGAAATACTTTGTGAAATTGATATATCCTGACATAAGGCACTGATTTTTATGGTACATCTCTCTACTAATGTTAAATTTACTTGGGGTGCCTGTCAAGAGCATGCTGAATGTGAATCAGCAGTGTGAAACTTGGCAGCTGAGTGTAAACTGGGGTATGTATTATACACAGCATAGGCAGCCAATCAAAGGAGGTAACTTTCCCCTTATATTTATCATTGGTGAGGTCTCATCTTAAGTATTTTTGTACAGTTCTGGGTTCACAATATAAAGAGGATGTTAAGGTCCTTGAAAGCATCCAGAAGAGAGCATAAAGCTGGTAAAGGGTCTGGAAGGCATATCCTCTGAGGAGAGACTGAGGACACTTCCTGAGGAGAGGACGGGGAAAGGGAGATGCTAGTGTCTTCTCTGTGGTAACCAGTGACAGGACACATGTGAAAGACTCAAAGCTGCGCAAGGGGAGCAGGAGTTTCAGACTGGATATTAGGAAAAAAATTCTGTACCAAGAGGGTGGTCAAACATTGGAACAAGCTTCCTAGTGATGTGGTTGATGCCCTATGCCTAACAGCGTTCATAGGCATTTGGACAATACCCTCAATAATATTCTCTAGTTAGGTGGACTAGATGATCTTTGAAGGTCCATTCCAACTGTTCTGTTTTGTACTGTTCTGCTCTATTCTATTCTAGTCTATTCTGTGCTGTGCTGTGCTGTGCTGTGCCGTGCTATCCCCATCCCATCCCATCCTATTCCATCGCATCGCATCCTATTCTTTTACTCTACTCTACTCTACTCTACTCTACTCTACTCTACTCTACTAGCAGTACTCTAATATTCTACCTGATTGAAAGGTTTTGCTAAGAGGAGCTACAACACATTTATTCACATTGCTGTAGTTTCATGTAGTAATACATTAACTTTGAAAGATTAGGTGTTAGCATGATTATTTTGGTTAGTCAGTTTTTCAACCAAGTGATTGTCACCCTGTACTTGGCTCTGGTGAGGCCGCACCTCGAGTACTGTGTTCAGGTTTGGGTCCCTCACTACAAGAAGGACATCGAGGTGCTGGAGGGTGTCCAAAGAAGGGTAAGAAAGCTGGTGAAGAGTCTAGAGAACAAGTATGATGACGAGTGGCTGAGGGATCTGGGCTTGTTTGGCCTGGAGAAAAGGAGACTTGGGGGAGACCTTATCATGCTCTAATATTACGTTAAAGGAAATACCAAGGTGTCAATTAGGCTGTTATCTCAGTCACCAACTGATAATGAGGGGAAATGGCCACAAGTTGTGTCAGGGAAGGTTCCAGTTGGATATTAGGAGTAATTTCTTTACTAAAAGTGTTGTGAGGCATTGGAATAGTCTGCCCAGGGAAGTGGTTGAGTAACCATCACTGGTGGTCTTCAAGAAACATACAGATTTAGGACTTAGTAGTATGGTATAGTGATGGACTTTAGTACTAGGTAAAAGGTTGGACTAGATGATCTTAGAGGTCTTTACCAACCTGAATGATTCTATGATTCTGTAACAGGGTGGGGATTTGACTTTTCTCCCAAGCACTAAGTGATAAGGCAAGAGGAAATTGCCCTAAATTGTGCCAGGTGAGGTTCAGGTTGGACACGAGGAAAAATTTCTTTACTGAAAGGGTTATGAGGTATTAGAACAGGCTGCCAGGGAAGTAGTTGAGTCACATCCCTGGAGGTCTTCAAAAACTGGATAGTTGTAGAGTTCAGTGGTTTGATGGTGGACTTGGCAGTGGTAGGTTACAGGTTGGAATAGATGGTTATAATATAGTTGGTTATAATAATGGTTATAATAGAGATCTTTACCAACCTAAATAATTTTATGATTCTATGATTTGTGAGGACTATTTACAAAGTAACTGACTGGGGAGTCTATTTTCTAAATACTGAAACAGTTCTGGAAAATGTTTCTAACATGTTAAAATAGCTTGTTTTCAGATATCTGTATCCAAACAATTAGAACATAGATTGGTGTGGCTTGCTCTTAAACACTTTTTTTTTGTTTTGTTTTGTTTTTCAAGCTATGAGGCATTTTTTTTAATTCATGTCTGTTGCCTTCATAACCTATAATAATGCCACTAGTCTATTGATTAAAATCTTTTATGCTACTTATTCATATACTTCTCACTCACAGAGAAATAATAGTACAGAACAAAACTGGTAGGGGTCAGGAACAATGCAATAGTTGATTAAAAATTACCTTTAAAAAGTGCAGATGATCTGATCCTTTGGAAATTGTTTCAAGTGGTTTTTATTTATTTATTTATTTATTTATTTATAACTTGAAAAGTTTTTGTATGAAGTTTATATCAAATGAAATATGAAGGAAAAAAAGCACAACTTAGAAGCCCCTCATTATAATACTAACAACCATGAAGATGAAAATAAAATTTTTCAGAGGTACCAGTTTTAATGTCTAAAATGTTATGCTAAAGCTATTGCTCAACTTCCTCATTTATTTTTTTTTTGTTGGTTTCTTTTTGTTTTTGTTTTTGTTTTTTCCTTTTTTTAACTTAAAACTTTAAAAAATGAGTTTTGAACAATATTTAAGGAAGTCAAAGAAGTGCACTTTTTTGTTGTTGTTGTTAAAAGAAAGAGAAGTGGTATATTCTAAATATCAGAAAATTAAAATTACGAGTGGATGTTTTTTTCTAAAGCACATGGTACATAAACCTAATGCTCACCTCAATATCTTTTCTTATGGAAAAGAATCTTTTTACAGACTACGCTGAAAGGCCAGTGAAATTAGATATATTTCATCAGATTATAGAAGTTGTTGCTCATGTCATCACCTACCAAATGAAAAAAAAGGCAGTTTTTAGATTTCTTCCCCATAACAAGATAAAGTTGAGTCTTCAACATAGAGCTTACATCAGTCTATTAACTGAAATGAAAACTACTTCTTTGTTTATAACAGTAGGATTTCACTATAACTTGCATTAATATATCTCTCTCTATATAACTTTCAGTTCTATTTATTTTTCAGAAGATCATAGAATCTCAGTGAATTAATGTAGCTTAGGAATCTCTTTCCTTATGTAAGCAGGGTAGCTAGAAGTAGCTAAAAAAAAAAAAAAAAAAAAAAAAGTGTTCTTTTTACTCCAAATATATGAAATGGAAGATGGGTCCTTGTTGTGGTTTAACCTGTCAGGCAGCTAAACACCACACACTGTTTTCTCTACTCCCCCCTTTCCCAAGTGGGATGGGGGAGAGAATTGGGAGGGAAAAAGAAGTAAAACCTTGTGGGTTGAGATAAAGAGGGTTTAATAGGATGAAAATGAAAGGGAAAATAATACTCACAGAATAACAGAATTGTAAGGGTTGGAAGGGACCTCAAGATATCATCAGGTCCAACCTCCCTGCCAAAGCAAGTTCCCTAGAGCAGGTTGCCCAAGTAAGCATCCGGACAGGCCTTAAATATCTGCAGAAAAGGAGACTCCCCAACCTCCCTGGGCAGCCTGTTCCAGTGCTCCATCACCCTCACCATGAAAGAAGTTCTTTCACATGTTGGTGCAGAACTTCCTGTGCTCCATTTTGTGGCCATTGCCCCTTGTCCAGTCCCCACAAACCACTGAAAAGAGGTTGGCCAAATCCCTCTGTCTCCCACAATTAAGATATCTGTAAACATTAATAAGATCCCCTCTCAGTCTTCTTTTCTCAATATAATATAATAATTATAATAACAATTATATATATATGTTGGGAATTGGCATAATTGTTCGATCTAAGCTTGCTTTAAGCAACCAGGGTAGGCCTTAGAAATCTCAGGGCCTGCTGTAGCTGAGCAAACCAGGCTGCCAGAGTAACTGTGAGAAGCTCCCACGGCAATGACTCCCACATCACCCAATTAAGGAACTCAGAAAATATTGTTATCAGCAGCTGGCCTCAAGGACTAGGCCTACGTGACCGTTAAGCACAAAGGGGGTTGTTTTCCTAACTTCTAATCAAAAGGGGGGTTCTTTTCTTGCAGGTGGTGTTATTTTCTTAACAGTTTGTCTGGGTGCTTTTGACCAATAATCTTGTGTGAAACACTGTCCACCCCTGTAAAATTCACTATAAAAGTTGGGCTATTCGGGCAATAAAATGGTGGAGCATGATCTGACTCTGCTCGTGTCTGTCGTGCTTTCGTCCGTGCTTCGCAACAAATGGCGCCCGAACAGGCTGAGACCTGAACTGGACCTGAACAGGACATCGCAGCTGGAGACCTGAACAGGGCCTGAACAGGACATCGCAGCGGGACAGACATCGCACCGGAGCAGGACATCGCAGCACCGGAGCAGACATCGCAGCCGAGCACGGACATCGCAGCGGTTCCGGGGCGAACATCGCAGCGCAGCGGGACACCAGCGCAGCGGGACACCAGCGGCGCCGGCACATCCGAACGCAGGTAGAGCAGGAGACCAGCGGCGTTGGGACCAGCGGCGCCGGGCGCCGGGACATCGGCGCGGCGCCGGGACCAGTGCCGCCGGGGACCAGCGGCGCCGCGACATCACAGCGCCGAGACTGAGACATCGGAGCGGCGCGGGACATCGGAGTGGACATCGGAGCGGACATCGCACCGGCGCTGCACCTGACCAGACACCGAGCCGCAAACACTGTACCAAGGACTCACGGTAAGACACGGGGAAAGGAAACCGTGGGGAGCGTGGGAAAAGATCCGCGGGGAAGCGCGGGAAACGGAACCGCGCAGGGACGCGGGAAAAGGAGCCGCGGAAAACGCGGGACATTGAAATAATCGCGGTGCGATGCGGGACATCCGAGATGGAGTTGCTACGGGAGACCAGAGGCGTCAGGGGACAACGGTAGTCGACTCTCACCGTGTGGCGAGTCGGCACAGAGCAGAGGGACGGACATCAGGACCCTGCAGCCTGTCTGACGTAACCATGGAGGCAGCAGCGGCTGTGCAGCTTCTCTCTAGCATTCCTTTTCTAAGAGGTTTACCTTGCAATGCAAAAAAGACTATTCGTCCCCAGATCGGTGTTATAACTATGTTTCTGGATAACATTCCGTGGGGTTGCCACATTCTACAGACTATTAATGACGAATTAGCTCTATTGCGGGGCAGGAGTGCAGAGACGCAGATTACACTGCCAAATGACCACCGGCAGGCTGTTTCACAAACAGCTTCTAAGGTTGCAGCCGGCACTGCCTGCAGCCGTATAGCAGACGTTACACTCTCTTTCCTAACTAGTAATCATGTGTCTCATCCATTTGTGGTGAATGGTCAGTGGCAAAAAGAAAAGGGGGAGAGTAAGGGGCGACAAAGACAGAAACGGAACCAGGAGGATGCCACTGACACTAACAGCAGGGGTAATAGGAGTAGTATAAGTGACACAGGTGTGGGGCGGTGGCGGGCGCTGCCGCGCTGCGGGGCGCTCTGCCTGCTGCTCGCCCTTGCCGGCCTGTGCACTGCTGCCGACAGTGCTAGAACAAAATGTGAAGACTGCTCAGATGGCAGTGATGAGAGTGCTTGTGTGAAGAACATGTGTGCTGAATCTGACTTTGTGTGCAACAGTGGTCAGTGTGCGCCAAACAGACGGCAGTGTGATGGGGATCTGGACTGTGAAGATGGGTCTGACGAAAGTGCTGAGCTGTGTCATATGAGAGCATGCCGGGTAAATGAAATCAGCTGTGGTCCTCAGTCAACCCAGTGTATCCCAGTGTCCTGGAAATGTGATGGTGAAAAAGACTGTGACAGAGATCCTGATTGCAAGGATGGAAGTGATGAAATTAACTGCCCTTCTCAGACCTGCAGGCCAGACCAGTTCAGATGTGAAGATGGGAACTGTGTCCATGGGAGTAGGCAGTGCAGTGGTGTGAGAGACTGTCTGGATGGCACTGATGAAGCAAACTGTAACAATGTTATTCAGTGCTCTGGACCTGGCAAATTCAAGTGCAGAAGTGGAGAATGCATAGATATCAATAAAGTGTGTAACCAGCAAAGAGACTGCAAGGACTGGGGTGATGAGCCCCTGAAGGAATGCATCATAAATGAATGTGACTGTCCAGCTGGGTTTGAGTTTGTAGACAAGAGAAACTGTGGAGACATTGATGAATGCCAAAACCCTGGTAGCTGTAGTCAAATCTGTATCAACCTGAAAGGTGGCTACAAATGTGAATGTAGCCATGGCTATCAGATGGATCCTGCTACAGGAACCTGGAAAGGGCCATACGGGTACAGAAATACAAATAACACCTGTGATTACAATGACACTGCTAAGCAGGGTTTAGGGGTTTATAGCATGGAGACAAGCGGTAACAACTACAGTGTTTGGAACAATTGTACAGCTTTGGCCTTACCTCCTGATGCTTTTCTGATTTGTGGTGATAGGGCCTGGCAAGGTATTGCTGCAAATGCTATCAGATGTCCATGTTACTTAGATAAACTCATTGTATTTGCTCCTAGCTTGTTACAGTTGCGTGAGATCACCAGACATAAATGGGCATTGCTTGCACCGGATTGCAATGATAATGTTGAATTGTGTGGGGTTGCAGCTAGAGCGGCATTGGCAATTTTAGTGCCTGGAGTGGCATCTGCAGCCGCACGTAACAACTGCTTGGCTGTGGGGATCGGCTGTGGTGTGGACGCCCCTAGGTGCACCCTGAGCGTTTTGTTCGGAGGGGACTCCACTCTCAGCTGCTCACCGCAGGAGCAGACAAAGATCTCCTGAAGCTGCAGACAAACAGTATGTTTTCAACTGCTGGAGGGATACTAACTGGAGTGTTAATAATTGTGTGTGTTATTCTTAAATGTCCAGGTATTTTGTGTTGAAAGTATTTGTGTAAGGGTAAGGTTTTAAAACAAAGTGTTGCAAGTCATTTCACGAGGAACACAATGAGAGACAATACTTGTTTGTTTGCTTATCATTCTAAATTATGTTCTTGTGGTATGATTGAGAGTGAGATGTGCCAGAGGCCTCTGGGTGTGCGATTGTGCTCTGTATGTGTGATTGTGCTGTGTACTGTGTGAGTGAGAGAGCGCTTTTGCCATAGTGCAGGTTTGCCTTAGTGCAGGTTTGCCATAGTGCAGGTTATTGCCTTAGTGCAGGTTTGCCACAGTGCAGGTTATTGCCTTAGTGCAGGTTATTGCCATAGTGCAGGATTCCGGAATATGGCCCTAGTACAGGTTATCATTGCCATAGTGCAGGATTCCGGAATATAGCCATAGTTATTGTTGCCACAGTGCAGGATTCCGGAATATAACCATAGTACAGGTTATTGTTGCCATAGTGCAGGATTCCGGAATATAGCCTTAGTACAGGTTATTGTTGCCACAGTGCAGGATCCCGGGATATAACCATAGGGCAGGCTAAAAGCATAGGAAATTGGTGCCGGCAAAAATCAGAAGAAATGGATTTATTACAACGCTGTTAGAAAAACGGGGAGTCAATTTTAAGCAACTAGCAGGGCTAGTTGTGATCGGTTGAGCAAAATCAAGTTTCACTAGTACGGAGTCATTGTTTGAAGTAGCCACTTGGAGAAATTTAAGGGAATGTACTGTTTAGACCTTTTCAACTCACAAATTCATTACTTTCCTGAAAGAGCACATGAGAAAGAGTCAATATGGTATCAATCCTTTCAATCAATGGTTCACTGATTTGTTTGAAACAATGCATAGATGGTTACTGGGATTAGTCAAAGGGGGATTAAGGATTCTGTTCATTGTGGTGTCAATCATCATTACACATAGTATTATGTTAAATGTGGTTAAAGGGTTACTTGCAAAATGTTATAGGGATTTTGAAGTGGTGCCGGGAACAGGTACCCAGTGGATCACTGCAAAGTGGACTGAAGCAGTTTTAGAATCTGCACACGCTGAAGACGACCATGAAGAGGTTCCTGATAATCATTCTGACAATGACGTGGGCTGTGACACCCTTTGATCACCATCAAGTGATTAGGTTTAAGTGTGTTACTATTAGATTGTGTTACCATTAAGTGCTTACAGTAATTGTAGTGTTATTAGGATTAAGTTATATAGTTGTGTTATGTTATGTATTTGACATCTGCTGTAAAACCAAGTACTGCTTGTACAAAAAGAAAACGGGGGAATTGTTGGGAATTGGCATAATTGTTCGATCTAAGCTTGCTTTAAGCAACCAGGGTAGGCCTTAGAAATCTCAGGGCCTGCTGTAGCTGAGCAAACCAGGCTGCCAGAGTAACTGTGAGAAGCTCCCACGGCAATGACTCCCACATCACCCAGTTAAGGAACTCAGAAAATATTGTTATCAGCAGCTGGCCTCAAGGACTAGGCCTACGTGACCGTTAAGCACAAAGGGGGTTGTTTTCCTAACTTCTAATCAAAAGGGGGGTTCTTTTCTTGCAGGTGGTGTTATTTTCTTAACAGTTTGTCTGGGTGCTTTTGACCAATAATCTTGTGTGAAACACTGTCCACCCCTGTAAAATTCACTATAAAAGTTGGGCTATTCGGGCAATAAAATGGTGGAGCATGATCTGACTCTGCTCGTGTCTGTCGTGCTTTCGTCCGTGCTTCGCAACATATATATAACACCACTGTAATACATAATATAATACTATATAATAAGTAGTAATATATTATTATTATCATATATAAAACAAGTGTTGTACAATGCAACTGCTCACCACCCACCAACCAATGACCCACTCCCCATGCAGCAGTGTGCCCCCTTCTCCACTCTGGCCAATCCTTCTAGTTTTCATTGGCATGTGTAATGCCATGTTATGGGATATCCCTTTGGCCTGTTTGGGCCAGCTCTCTTGGACATGTCCCCTCTCAGCTTCTTGTGCACCCCTAGCCTCCTTGCTGGCAGGGCAATGTGAGATGCTGAAAAGTTCTTGGCCTAGTGAAAGCACTGCTCTGCAACATCAGTGTGTTATCAGCATTATTTTTCCCCTAAATCCAAAACATGTCACATACCAGAAGAAAATCTAAATCTATGAAGAAATCTAACTCTATCCCGGTCAAAACCAGGATGGTCCAGATGGTTTGATGGGGAGCACAAAGAAACAATAGGACAATCACGTGGTGCAGAAATACCATTAATATTCTCATCATTTTATTGCCTTACTTCTTAGTGGGTCATGTAAATTAGCAGTTTTATGAGTGATCTTCAGGAGAACACTGAATTTAACTCCTCTCCAACTGAAGTAGTGTTTTTTTTGTTTGTTTGTTTGTTTTTTGATTTTCTTTAAGAAACAAACAAACAGACAAACAAGCAAAAAACAACAACAAAAAAAAATAGCTAAAGAGACAATAGGAAAGACAGAGTTGATATGGAGAAAGTGGAGTACCTAAGCTGCAAGATCAGCAAATATTCTTTTGAAATATTTTTCTCAGACCTCTGCCAAGGGAAATGACATGCTTTATTCCCATATGAAATTGCTCTTGGCAACACATTGTATTTTCCAACTTAAGTGCTGGACTCCCATGATGAAATTATGGGTCTTTGGAAGTCAGCACCTAGAAAGGAAGAGATGAGGTGTGATATTTTATACCCATTTTCCTTAATCTGTTAATACATATTCATAGACAATAAAACCAGAAACATGTAAATGGAAAATAAATTTAAAAAAACATCAGGAAAAGATGTAGAAGTAAGAATACTATTTTGCAAAAGGTTAATGTGAAAAAAAAAAAAAAAGAAAAAAAAAAAAGTGAAGTAAACTAGATTTTTAATGCCTTTGATAAAATCTTCTATTTACTAGCAATGCAATATAAAAAACTCGTAGAGGGGAAATGCTGAAGACACTTTAAAATTGTCCTGATTATTTTAGACATCTGATTATCCGCAGCTCTCATTGATTTGCATGAGAAATTGAATGATCAAATTTTCTAAAAATCTGTCCCACATTGCTGAGAAGCTAAACAAAGGCCTGACTTCAAGCTGAGTTTCAAAGTGTGTAAGTCCTTATTTATTTATTTATTTGTTTGTTTGTTTGTTTGTTTGTTTATTGCATTAAGCAGATTTCAGATTAATGAACAGATACATTATGTGACGTTTTGAAGAGGCAATTGTTGAATCACATTAACTCAAAATAGCTATCCAGGTCTTAATTCTTTATAGGTATTTCAAGAATAGTATCCTGTCTACCTTGAAAACTGAATTTAAGTTGATGAACAAACTGCTGAGCTTGGAGCTATTTTCTTTTAAATAGGATTTGTCAGGTTCTGTCTGAGAAGTCAGGAGAAATTTTAGGTGTAGATGCAGAGTTCAGTTACACTTCTGACACGTATGTGTGTGTGTGTGTGTTTGAACTTGACCTCAAGCTGACATTGAATTTACACAGGTGAAGAGAACATCATGTGTCTGAGGGCAACTACTACAGGTAACAAGGTGAAAAAGATAACAAGGCATGCTACACAACCATGCAGAAAGCTAGTATAAATACACAGGAGCTGAATATGTTAAATAGCTAGGGGTATTGAATAGCAGAATATTCATAGTGTCAGGGGAATCCCTAGGGTATCTTTCTAGGGCATCCCTAGTGACCTTGAGATATTGAGGGTTTTAGGGCTAATTTGGCTTTAGAAATAACTTTTCTTAAATGCAAGTCTTTTGCAAGGTGTCTGTTGCTATTTTCACTGGAAATCAGTTATAGTTTTCTCTTCCTCATAAGTAAGTCTCTATGCAGAGTGTCACTGCAAACATGCAACTCAAGTAGGTATTTTGGTGGTGAGTGGATATTTACATGTATAACTAGAATAACCAGTTATCAAAATTAATGAAAAGTGTGGTTTTACTGCTCCTTTTAAGCCAAGTTGATTAGATGTTAATTTCACATCTTCATGTGGATAGTTGGTACCTTCTATAACTACAGAGTTTAATCCTGGGAAATGTAAGCATTAGTTTCAAATTTCAGATAAAAGTGCAGTTCTTCTTAGTGTAACCAGGAAAAAAGAAAAAAAAAAAAAAAAGGAAAAAAGAAAATAATTTTGGATGTGTTGATATTATTGTTAAAAAACAATGTGGGCTGGTAATATTTTATTCTCTGATTAATACATTGGAGACGCATCAGCCTTTTCCAATTTCTTTTTGTATAATAAAGTATTTTTTGTTGCTAGCAGTAAACTAGATGAAAGGAAATTGCATCTCTCTTTGCCAACCTTTGAAAAGTAAAAGTCACTGAAATGAAGAGAATCACTATGAAATGTACAAACAGTTCTAGGAAACCTAGGGACCTAATTTGGAAGGTAACTGCTTTATTTTCACCAGTAGAGGAAGACAATTTTTTAACTCCCAATTCTAGGAAGATATTTTTATGTTCTCTTTATGCTCCTGCTATCTCACCTGTACCTTTTCCTGTGACAGGCAAAGTTATGCAAGCTTGGAGATGAAAGAAAAAGCTCTTAACTAGGAGGAGTAATTGATAGCATGGATGTGGCTATTACTTGAAAAGATTAGACACTGAGGGTGGGAAACAGTTAGTAGGAGATTTATAGTGAGAGAAAAACTGCAAACCCTGGAGGCTCTGCAGACCAGTATATAGCTTCCCTTCATTTTTGTTCTAGAAATGACACCTTTTATTTGGCAACAAAAGTGCTGAGAGAAAAGGGCAACAGCATATTAAGGAAAGCTTTGAGCCTGAATTAAATAGAGATATTTTTAAGGCCATTTATTCTCATTTGTATTTTCTGAAAACTGATATTTAGTTACTTTCATTATATTGCAAGTGACATCATCTACCTGGACTCATGCAAAGCATTTGACACTGTCCTTCATGAAATCCTTGTTTCTAAATTGAAGAGACATAGATGTGAAAGATGGAACAGTTGGTGGGTAAGGAATTGGCTAGATCATCTTACTCAAAGAGTTGTGGTCAATGGCCTGATGTCCTTGATCAGTAATGAGTGGTGCTTCTCAGGGGTCAGTTTTGGGACCATCACTATTTAATATCTTTGTTGGTGACATGGATGTGGGGATTGAGTACACACTAAGCAAGTTTGCATATGGCACCAAGCTGTGTGATGTGGTGAACATGCTGGAGGGAAGGGGTGCCATCCAGAGGGACCTGGACAGGCTTGATATGAGGTTCAACAAGGCCAAGTGCAAGGTCCTGCGTTGGAGCTGGGGCAATCCTAAACACAAATACAGGCTGTACGGAGAATGGATTGAGAGCAGCCCTGAAGAGAAGGACCTGGGGATGTTGGTTGACGAGAAGCTCAACATGAGCTGGCAATGTGTGCATGCAGCCTAGAAAGCCAATCATATCCTGTCCTGCATCAAAAAAAGTGTGGCTAGCAGGTTGAAGGAGGAGATTCTCCCGCTCCACTCTGCTCTTATGAAATCCCCACCACGAGTACCAAGTTCTAGTACCATGTGCTAGAGGCTCTGGGGCCTCTTGCACAAGAAAGACGTAGATGTAATGGAACAAATCTAAAGGAGGGCCATGAAGTTGATCAAAGGGCTGGAGCACCTTTCCTATGAAGAAAGGCTGATAAAGTTGGGGTTGTTCAGCCCAGAGTCAAGGCCTTCCAGGAGAGGGAAGGAAGAGCAGCTTTCCAGTAACTAAAGGGGACCTACAGGAAAGCTGGGGAAGAACTTTTTGTCAGGGAGTGTAGTGATATGACAAGGGAGAATGGCTTTATACTGAAAGAAGGTAGTTTTATATTAGATATTCAGAAGAAATTCTTTACTATGAGGGTGGTGAGACACTGGAACAGGTTGCCCAGAGAACTTGTGATCTTCAAGGTCCCTTCCAACCCAAACCATTCTACAATTCTCTGATTTTATGATTTTATCATTCTATGATTCTATTATATTACTCTGATTCTATGATTCTGTGATTCTGCATTTCTATATTTAAAACATAGGTGAATAATTTCCCATTAGCTTTTTTATTGTTCATTGTTGAAGAAATATTTATTCTCTTATTTCTTGTTTTCAGTTTATTTTTATTCCAACTCTGTACATTATATCAGATGAACCAATATTAATGAATTGTACTTCATATGATGTTTTTCATTTCCAGAGTAATTGAAATAACATTTTCTTTGTTAATTTTTATCTTTTTATTTTAGCATTGATTTTCCTCTAACATTCAGAGTTATTTTGTATATGTGCTAAGAATATTAATTAATATTCTGCATTTCTATACTCAGTTTTATTTACTGTCTCTCATCCAGCAAAAATGTAAATCATCTCTTAATGTCTTTTGAGCAGTATGCTGAAAAGTATAGATCTTACTGTGCTGTAATCCATAAGAGATGTCCTCATAGGTCAGACTGCTGGTCCATCTAGCCCAATATTCTTTCAGAGTGACAAAGGAAATGCTGTTTAAGGCAGGACAATGGAAGATGCTAGTATCCAGCAGTTTGTTTGTTTGTTTTATATAAAAGGCTTTTAAGTGGAAGCAATTTTCATTTAGACTATCTTCTATATTGTCTACCTGTCATGAAATGATCCTAACATTAATGGAAATCAAGGTGTATTGGCCAGTGGAATAAGTTTTTCACATTTCTTTAAAATGTCTTCTGGGCCCAAGTCTTTTGTGTAGAGCAGATTTTTATTTATTTATCACAGAATCACAGAATTTTCTAGGTTGGAAGAGACCTCAAGGTCATCGAGTCCAACCTCTGACCTAACGCTAACAGTCCCCACTAAACCATTTCCCTAAGCTCTACATCTAAACGTCTTTTAAAGACCTCCAGGGATGGTGACTCCACCACTTCCCTGGGCAGCCTGTTCCAGTGCCTCACAACCCTTTCAGTGAAGAAGTTCTTCCTAACATCTAACCTAAAACTCCCCTGGTTCAACTTAAGCCCATTCCCCCTCGTCCTGTCACCAGGCACGTGGGAGAACAGGCCAACCCCCACCTCGCTACAGCCTCCCTTGAGGTACCTATAGAGAGCGATAAGGTCGCCCCTGAGCCTCCTCTTCTCCAGGCTGAACAAGCCCAGCTCCCTCAGCCGCTCCTCGTAGGACTTGTTCTCCAGGCCCCTCACCAGCTTCGTCGCCCTTCTCTGCACCCGCTCAAGCACCTCGATGTCCTTCTTGTAGCGAGGGGCCCAAAACTGAACACAGTACTCGAGGTGCGGCCTCACCAGAGCTGAGTACAGGGGGACGATCACCTCCCTAGCCCTGCTGGTCACACTGTTATTTATTTATTTATTTATTTATTTATTTATTTATTTATTTATTTATTTATTTATTTTGGTCATTCACATCACAGTATCCTGTGTGTTTACTCGTCAGCTACTACATGGGTGAAAGGAGAAAGATCACACTGCATTTCTTTTAATGGGTCACCTACAATGATATTAAATGAAATCAATAGGAATTTTGCAAATACCATAAAATAGAGTGAGGTACACCTGCAACTAAACCCTTCAACACAGTTGTATTGTTCTCAGGAAACATTGAGAAGGAATTAACAAGCTATTGATAAAAAACAGGAACTAACAAGTGTTAATTCAGACTAATACTCAGCCATAGATAGACATTGTAATAAATGACTGAGTCCCAAATAGGATTGCAATTAAAGTTTACAATTTATTAAACAAATAAAGGCAAGCAAACAGTTCTGGGTGTGCTGGGAGTCTCTGTTCCACCAAGACGCACACAAGTTACATCAGGAGGCTGGTTTTTATGCTCCTAGGCTAATACATATTCATCACCACTTTTGGAAAAGGCAGGGTTATTATAATTAGTTTCCCAGGACCCGAACCATCCCATGGATGCATGCGTATCAGTCTCCAGTGGTCCCTCTGGGGGTTGCTCATACTGAAGGCTTGTAGTCTTCCTCCCAGGCTTTGTCCTTCAGTCGTTCTTCAGCTTCCCCCCTCTCTTTATTTAGTAGTCAGAAAGTTGTGTCTCATGCAATAGTCAGAAGTTATCTCAAAAAAAACTCCCCCCTATTGTCTTATCTCCCAGACCCGAGTCTCAAAGTTTACCCTTCAAACCCGCTGTCAACATGAACTGCTAGACCATTCTTTTGCAAGATAACCACTCTGTTTCTCTTGGACTTGTGGTTATACAAGGGTATGTAAGACAGAAAGTCACATTTCATCATGAGACCCTAGCATTGTTCCATATTGACACGAATCAGATGAACATATTTCACAACATACATGTAATTCTATCTCAGGGAGATGTAACCGAGAAGGGGAAAAAAACCCTCCCTGTATATACTGAAAGGAAGAAGGACCTTTTCCAACACCATGCTGTTACCTGTCACACAGAAATGGAAACATATGGTATTTAAATAGAGAGAATAAGGCTGCCCTTCCTGCTTTACTTTCTATGATATTTTTCTTTTCCTAATAATATAAAATCTATTCATGGATATATTTTTTTTCTTTCAGCTGAATTAATTATTTAGCCATCATCAGCTATTGTCCATAAATTGGTGGAAGCAGCAGGGAGGCACTAGAGCAGAAGCTGTGATTACTTTCTAAAATTGCAGATGTCTACTCAGTTCAGCAGTCATTACCACATAAGGTCACTTAGTGATGAAGTATAAAAAGGAATGGGGTGAGAACATATAGGTTGGAGAGCATAATTTATGTCTAAAACATCTTTCAAAAGCCTGACTCTTCAAGGTGCTGAGCACCTCCCAAGAAGCACCCAGTGTTATAGTAAATTCTATTAAAATGAACTTGATTCAAAGAGACTCAGTACTTCTGAGGATACACTCAGATCCTCCCAGGAACAGTGCCTTGTTTCAGACTTAATTTCTTTATTTTGCACAGTTGACAGGGTGGTTTTATTATATGTGACATCTGAACAATGTCCTATTTTATAAAATGCTAAGCCCAGTACCAGCAACCAGCCTGACAGTGGTGACTGGTGGTATGCAGCATGATGTAGATCAAAAGAGCATTAAATTCAATATCTGACCTCTTCAAGATTCTCTCAAGACACATTACAAAATGCAAAGAACAGAGATATTATCATTTCCTTTACAAGTTCTATATTTTTCTGTTCTTAAAAACCAAACAAATAAAAACCAAACAAACAAAAAATGAAGGACTTTCTAGATTCATTGATGCCTTACTATGAATCTGGATTTTTTTTGGTAACACCTCTTCTACAGCTGTATTATAAAATGTATTGCTCATTACTGTAGACTCAAACACAGTAGAAACAATCTGCCTATCAAAAATTTTACTTCTCAAAAACAAGATGTGCATGTGTGCCTGGGACTTTATTTTGCCAGCTGTGGGATAGCAGCAACTGTTGCCTACTCCAGTAGGGTCTGCTTGAATCCTGAATATAAGAACAGTGTCTCTGGGCAGGTGTCTCTGTCTTAGATTCACTTTTGTTTACTTAGTATTGTACTGTCAGATAAGTACTGTTGCCAAAACCATATTACTAATTATATTCAGTAAATATAATTGAATAATTTAGAGATGTAGTTTTCATTTTTTTTTTTTATATCAGAAATCAGATCTGCTGTACATGAACATCAAATAAACAAAGGAAATTAACACTCAGCAGGCTTTCTTTTGCAACTCACATCAAAAGTTGTAAACATCTATTTAAGTTTTCTTAAAGAAAAACCAAAATAATCTTAACCAGAAAGAAAAGTATGTATGTTGCTAGAAAAAAAAGAAAAAAAAAAAAAAAAAAAAAAGATCTTTTCTGTTACAAAAGAGTTTTAAAATACATTAAAAAAAATCTCAGTAACTTCAGTCTGAATGTAGTTTTTTAACTGATGTATATTTAAATATATATACACATTTTTCGTTCTAGTACAGAACAGCCAGGTTTCCTCTGACCTTAAATTTTACATACAACCTTTTACATAGTAACATTTGTTGTTGGTGAAGCATCTTTAGGGCTTATAAAGGACAGATGTTGGAGATATTTTTTAAAAGTTTTAATTGTAAGCAAAAAAAACTCTCAGAAAAGGCTACTGCTCAACTAAGCTGAGCTGAAGTACCTTATTAAAAAGAGAATTTGCATTCTGAGTTTGAAAAATAAATTTGATATAAATGTAAAATGACTAGAAACAACTTCCCCTAGTGATTTTCATCATTGCCTGAGATACATTTTATTGACTTCTTCCATCTTATCAGAACATTCCATAGAAAGATACTTTTCTGTAAATTATTTCTTCCAAAATGAAATTCCAACTGACAGATCAAAAAGTTAATTCCCAGCTTCTAGCATATGAGTAATTAACAATGACCGTGATGATTACAGGCTTTCACTACACATCAGAATAATATAACAGAGAAATTTAAGTAATAAAATAATTCTATGTCATGTGTTAGCCATTGAAATTTGAGTGTAAGGCTTTTTTTTTTTTTTTTTTTTTTTTTTTTTTTTTAAATTACATATTTTAAACACAGATAATCTCTTTCTTCATATAAGAATCATATTCATCCTCTTGGTAATAAAAGGTAATGAATGTAAAAATCAACCACCAGCTTCCAGAACTGGTGCTTCATCCCTTGTACTTTCCTCAGAGCATAGGAAAGAGGGAAATGCAAGTTAAAACAGAAATAAATCAACACTTGTTCACACTCTCCAGTGAAGACTCTCACCATACTGTGAAGCTTTCCTTACAGGGAGGTTTTAGGAAGGCTTTAAACTGGACCAGGTCTTTCAACATGGCTTTTGGACTGTAAAGGCTATCAAAATAATATGTTAGTGATATTGATGCAGTAAAAACAGCGATGGCTTAGTCACAGTCATGCTAATCTAAATCTCTACCTTTTTTGATCTAAATAGAATGTTCTTGATCTTTTTATTTTAAAACAATAAAATTCACAAACAATTCAAGTGATACAAAGTTGATATACTAATTGATTTTTAAGAGTTTGATAAAGAAGAAATGTGCTAGTGTGTACAGTTTATTTGACTTATAAACAACATCTGTTTTATGTCCTTGAAATTATTATTTTATAATTCAAAAGATAGATTAGCCTCTTACTATCCTCATAACTAGCGCATGATCAGTTAAGCTCTCTTATTAATTATTTTACGTATAGGTCAAGAAGACATTCATTACTTCAAAAATTAAATGCAATGGAGAGTCAAGAAATGTAAAAAGTCCTTTGCTGAACATATTTTAAATGAAATCTTCTAAATTCAAAAATACAATCATTCCATATGTACTAGAACAGATAACTATGTAATGTTTAAAGATTACAACATCATAGATTATGTATTGTTGTATTATGTATTATTTCTAATTAAATAATTAGAAATAATTACATTATGTATTATGTATTGTTTCTAATACTGGGTTAAAATGTTTTCTGCCATAGATTTATTTAACAAACGACATTTTTTTTTTTACATCAAGCATTGGTCTCTATTGGAATCAAAGAATTATTATTGCATAGTGTAAACACAAATAAACATCTGTTTCTTTTGTCCTTGTACAAGTAATTAACACAAAATCAGGAAGTAGATTTCTCACAGGAGGGATTCTTACAACCTTCTTACAAATGAGATTTGCATTGTGATATTGCAGAAGGTTTTTTTGTTTGTTTGTTTGTTTGCTTATGTTAACTTCCAGATAGAAAACTCTTGTACAAAATGATCAAAATCATTAAAATTATCCTCAGAATAAAATGCACAAATAAAAAGCTACCTTAAAATGCATATTGTTATATTTAAAAAATATCAAAATATCATTACTCATATTGTAAGAGGCTGTTCTAAACAGTTTCCCATCTTTTTACAAATTCTCCTAAATATTTTTACAATAGTGTAATTGCAGATTTTAGGCTTTGTGTCAGAGTCACTGAAGTTAATTCTGTTTGTCCTCTTCCTGGTTTAGTCTACTTCTCTGACTGAGGGATTAGTTCAGTGATAAGTAGAATGTCCATGTAAAATGGACATTGTCACCTCAGTAGAGTTCTTGCTTGTTCTTGTGCAATACCTGTGGTGGGTTTAAAGAGGGAAAGAGGTTTACTGAGAGATATATTAAGTTGCAACTGTGGGTGTCCATGTTCCCTTTTTGTTCACTCATTAAATTTCGTCTCACATGTCTTGTTTATAATAGCTAGATGGGTTTTGGGGGGAAGCAATCTATCCAGAGCCCAATGAGGTAAAAAAAAAAAAAAAAAAAAAAAATCAATTGGCTTTGAGAAATTTTAGATTGGAAAATAGACGATAGCATTACGTATTTAGACATAATGTTCCTAATATCAATTTGAAAGCACAAAGAAAGACATGACAAAGGAATTGTCAGAATATAGAAGGCACAATATTTGTATGGAAGGCAGACAAGAAGCAGGAAGGTGAGAAGTTATTTATCAACTAATAACAGCCTGTCTTCTTAAAGAAAGGAAATCTGTTCTGCTACCACAGCAAAAACTGGCAATGTGACACCCCACATTTTGAGTTGTGCAAAGGGTGATCCGACTGATTTATTCACCTCAGTCCCAAACACAACAGCAGAGATGGAGGAGAGGTCAGACTAAACAGCCCACTGCTGGTACTGGAGAAGTAAAACCCACTTGTGAGGCCACACTCTTCTCCCATTCATTTCCTCTCACAGCTCCACAGTGCACCAATGCACAGAGACGTGTACCTGCAGGAAGTTGCTCCCTAAGTCCCAGCATAAGCTCTTTTTCACACAGTGCCTCAAAATACTGAAACAGAATATTTCATGACGTTGCTAAGCCACTACCCATCATATTTGAGAAGTCGTGGTAGTATGGTGGAGTCCGCACTGATTAGAAGAGGGGAAACATACTCCCCATTTTTAAGAAGAGAAATAAAGGAAGATGAAGGGAGCAGATCCTCATGGAAACTGATAAAGCACACAGAGAACAGAGAGGTGAATAATGACAGCGAACATGACTTCACCAGGGGCAAACCATACCTGACAAGTATGGTGGCCTTCTACACTGTATTCCTTACACCATTGGTGGATAAGGGAAGAACATCTGAAGTCATCTGCCTGGACTTGTGCAAGGCATTTGACACTATCCCACATGACATCCTTATCTCCACAGTGGAGAGACATGGAATTGACAGATGAACCACTTGGTGGTAAAGGAATTGGCTGTATAGTCACACTCAAAGAGTTGTGATCAATGGCTTGAAGTCTTCTACCGTTTAACCTGGCTGGCAGCTCAGCACTACACAGCTGCTTGCTCACTGTCCCTGGGTGGAATGTGAGGGAAGAATCAGAAAGGTAAAAGCATGATGCCATATGGTATGGGGATATGCCTTTGATCAGTCTGGGTTAGCTATCCTGCCTGTGTCCCCTCACAGTTCCTTGTGCAACCAAAGCCTCCCCATGTAAGAAGTAAAAAAGTACTTGGCTCTGTGTAAGCACTACTCTGCAACAACTAAAACATCAGTGTTTCCAACACTTTTCATCAGAAATCCAAAACACAGTATTGTGTGAACATCTACAAAGAAAATTAACTGTACTGCTGTAAAAATCATGACAATTTCCAAGTGGAAAATGGTGATGAGTGGTGTTCCTTGTGAGTCAGTATTAAGATCAATATTAATTAGATCTTTGTTGGTGACATGGATGTGGGGATTGAGGGCATGCTGAACATGTTTGCTTATAGCAACAAGCTGTGTGATGTGGTGAACATGCTGGAGGGAAGGGGTGCCATCCAGAGGGACCTGGACAGGCTTGATATGAGGTTCAACAAGGCCAAGTGCAAGGTCCTGCATTGGAGCTGGGGCAATCCTAAACACAAATACAGGCTGTGCGGAGAATGAGATTGAGAGCAGCTCTGAGGACCTGGGGATGTTGGTTGACGAGAAGCTCAACATGAGCTGGCAATGTGTGCATGCAGCCCAGAAAGCCAATCATATCCTGTCCTGCATCAAAAGAAATGTAGCTAGTAGGTACTACTACTCTGCTCTTGCTAGTTCCCCACCTGGAGCATTGCATTCAACTCTGGAGCCCCCAGCACAAGAAGGAGATAGAAGTATTAGAATGAGTCCAGAGGAGAGCCATGAAGTTGATCAAAGGGCTGGAGCACCTTTCCTATGAAGAAAGGCTGAGAGAGTTAGGGTTATCTAGCCTATAGAAGGCTATAGAAGGCTCCAGAGAGACATTATAGAAGCCTTCCAGTATCTAAACTGGGGGCATACAGGAAAGCTTGAGAGGGAAACTTTGTCAGGGAATCTAGTGACAGCTAGGACAACATGTAAGAGTTTAAAGTTAAAAATATGTAGGTTTAGAATAGATACAATGAAGAAATGCTTTACTGTGAAGGTGGTGACACATTGGAACATGTTGCCCAGAGAGGCTGTGGATGCCCCATCCCTAGAGTGCTCAAAACCAATTTGGATGGGGCTTTGAGCAACCTGGTGTAGGTTTCTGAGCAACTGTCTCTGCCCATGGCAGGGCAGTTTGAAGGGATCTTTAAAATCTCTTCCAATCCAAACCATCCTATGATTCTGTGGTTCTAATAATAGGATTTCAATGGAGATGGTAACAGGCATAACTGAAATAAAATCAATATTTTAAAAATTGCTCTTACTTAATAGTATACTATGTCACCCCTGGTCTATAACACATTGCGTGGAAGTTAGAAAGGAGGGGATTGCATTGCATGAGATGAGGATTTCATCTTTATGAGTGGAGAAATATCCAGACCAGTAGGAAAACTTTCTGAAGGAAAGCTTTACACAGGCTGTCTTAACCATTCTGGTCTTCAGGAACTATCAGTTATATAATCCAACACCAACCTAAACTTCATGCAAATAAGAGCTGTTTTATTCTTTACATATATGCATTGGAAAATGGAAAATGATATTTTAAAATATGATTAAATACTGAGTTATGATGTCAAGATATTACACGATACTATTAAAAATATTATACACTACCTTTTAAATGCAAAAATAAAAGGAAAAAATAATTACAGAATAAACAATCAAATTCACATCATTGTCTTTCCTTTAGTGTAATCTGATTTATGAAAAATTGTTGGGAAACTTGTGACTGTGTATATTCAATAAATGTTAAGTTTTTTGATATTAATCTTTGTAAATATTATCCTTTAATCTGAGTTTTCACAATTTGCATTTCAAGTAGAGGTGGGAAAATAGTTTAGATTGATATAGTAGAGGTGGGAAAATAGTTTAGATTGATATAGTAACTCCTTTTCAGTTAAAGAATGCTCAAGTTAGCAATGATAATTTGGAAATTCTGTCAGACTACAATCTATGAATTCTGACTATTTCTGTCAATTCATGAAAGAAAAAAAAAAAAAAAAAAACAAACACCTAGTAGGATACTTATGTTTTTGAATTGCAAATCCAGCTTTTGCCAATGGAGATTATGTTAGTACATAACACAGGAACAGGAGACAGTTCTTAATCTGATAAAATATTCAGGTGATGTTCCAAACAACAGTATAAGAAGGTCAAGCCTGCAGATCCCCAAATGCAAAGCAAAGAAACTAATTTTTCTTTTGCATGACCAGCTCGCAGAAACTTGTACAAGAGAGATGAGCATGTCTCATAGCAGAAGCTGTAGCACTATCCCAGGATAGAAGAAAAATGAAGTGACCTAAGAGGTTGTCCTAGAAGGACAACAGGCTGACTGTCACACATAGATGGTATTATTTAATGAATCTATATTTCAAAGCAAAAAATTTCATAAGGTTTAGCTATGTATTTAAAAACTAACAGCAACCTCCAATCCTCTGCACAGTGAAAATAATATCAGAACAGGACAGTGACTCTTTCTTCCCCAGTAGGTCATCATTCCATTAGCAGTGACAATGGAGTGAGAGTTAACTAGTTAACTTCTGGCTTACTTGCCTATCTATGTTTCAGGATAGGCACATGCTCTTTCAGCAAGAAGACAACTCACCATCTACAGGAAAATACCACCTAATAGAAGAATCAGATGTGAAAGAATCAGTCTTAAGCCCATCTGCCCCAGTTTTTGCTTGAGCTGGATGACAAGTAGACTTCTGCCCAGGTCTGCCTCATGACATTTCTGCATTCTGGCTGGGGTTCCTGGGCTGACTGCAAAACTGTTTTGTCTCCTTACTTTTGTGTGATGTTCATTACTCTACCGATGGGATGTTTTCCAGTCACCAGCCCTGCTCTGCTCACCTTGCTTGGGCCCACTGCATCTTGCAGATTGGGACACTGCCCATCCCTGCAGTGATATGATCACAGCTCCTGTCTCAATTTCCCTACTGGGGCAGGGAAGATGTTGCTCCCTGACAGTAAACTGCTACACCCATCCTGTGAGGGTTGTAGGGGTGGTGAGCTAGCAAGGTTTGTTTTCAAACAGCAATAACATTGCTTAAAAAGCTTCTCTGCTCAAAGTATTAATTCTTATTTATAGTCATTCTGTGCAGTTGGATTGTAATGTCTTCGCAGTGTTCTTTGGTCTTGTATCTCCTCTCAGAAGACAAGCTAATGTCTTATTAGGACATTAAGATATTAATATATGTACAGACTGGGAGATATTAATAAATTAATACATACAGACTGGGTGATATTAATATTACGTACAGATGACATGCTGGAGAGCAGCCCCGCAGAGAGAGATCTGGGGGTTATGGTTGACAGCAAGTTGAATATGAGCCAGCAGTGTGCCCTGGCAGCCAGGAGGGCCAACTGTATCCTGGGATGCATCAAGCACAGCATCGCTACTCAGTCAAGGGAGGTGATTGTCCCACTCTACTCTGTGCTGGTCCAGCCTCACCTCAAGTACTGTGTGCAGTTCTGGGCACCACAGTACAAGAAGGACATTAAAGTGTTGGGCCACGAAGATGGTGAAGGGCCTAGAGGGGAAGACATATAAGGAGTGGCTGAGGGCACTGGGCCTGTTCAGCCTGGAGAAGAGGAGGCTGAGGGGAGACCTCATCACAGTCTACAACTTCCTCGTGAGAGGGAGTGGAGATGCAGGTGACCTATTCTCTGTAAACACCAGTGATAGGACCTACGGGAATGATGTTAAGCTGAGGCAGGGGAATTTTAGGCTGGACATCAGGTTCTTCACTGAGAGGGTGGTTGCACACTGGAACAGGCTCCCCAGGGATGTAGTCACTGCACCAAGCCTGTCTGAATTTAAAAAGCGATTGGACTGTGCAGGACTGTGCACTTAGTCACATGGTCTAAACTTTTGGGCAGACCTGTGCGGTGCCAGGAGTTGGACTTGATGATCCTTATGGGTCCCTTCCAACACAGGATATTCTATGATTCTATCCTGGTTTCAGTTAGGACAGAGTTAATTTTCTTCCTAGTAGCTGGTAGAATGCTGTGTTTTGGCTTAGGATGAGAAGAGTGCTGATAACACCCTGACGTTGCAGAGCAGTGCTTACACCAAGCCAAGGACGTCTCAGCTTCTTGCTCTGTCCTGCCAACAGGCAGGCTGGGAGTGCAGCAGGAGCTGGGAGGGGACAGACCCAGGACAGCTAACCCAAACTGGCCAGAGGGGTATTCCATACCATCTGATGTCATGCTAAAGAATATATGGGTGTGGCTAGCCGGGGAAGGGGGGCCGGACTGCTCGGGGTTAGGCTGGGCATCGGTCAGCAGGTGTTGAGCAATTGCATTGTGCATCACTTGTTTGTACACATTATTAGTAGTAGTACTATTACCTTCATTATTGTTATTATTGCTATTGTTATTATTATTTTCCTGTCTTAATAAACTGTCTTTATCTCAACTCACGGGCTTCACTTTCCCGTTTCTCTCCCCCATCCCAGAGAGAGAGGGGGGAGGGTGAGCGAACGGCTGTGTGGTGTTTAGCTGCCGGCCGGGTTAAACCACGACACATGCTTAAAAATATATTTTATATTCAAGGTATTATTGCAATCTGGTTTGGAGAAAGAATTGTGAAGTTCAGCTGCTGCTACTCAGAGATGCAGACATGTTCTTAAAGTTTGTTCTTCAGTCATATATCACATTCCAAACCTTTGTTTGGAACAACACGCCCTTTTTCCTGTGTAACATTTTGTACATTTTGTATTTGTTTAATAGTATTTCTAAATACACAGAAAATTCTGAGCACATCAGTTTCCTTCATTTCCAGTATAGTTTGCTTAGTATTATTATTCAGGACAACTTGTAAAACATCGCAGGCTGATTCTTGGGTAAAGTAGCCTTTTTACTACATGTAAAAGTAGTTTCAGATGTTTATAAACATTCCTAAGGCTTCTTAGGAATGCGGTTATGAGGTTGTCCAATGAGCCAAAATTTCTTCTCTAGTAGTATCAAAGGTTGCTGTGTCCATGCATGGAATAGTTGAAAATTTTGGTATTTCTATGTTTTGTAGGTGTTTGTGTAAGGAAGCACTCCATGTTAATACATTGCTAGTTTTCCTTTCTTTTAACTCTTTTTTTTTCCTTATTTTTATTTTTTATTTTTTCCCTTCACACCATAGTAAAGAGAATTGTGAAAATAAGAATAAGAAAAATTCCAATTTACAGTTTCACATTTTCTTCCATTTGTAATGTCTATCACTTTTTTTTTCTGAAATATTCATTTAGCCTGCTAAGTGGATCTTCTCTTTGGATTTTTCTTTCTCCTCTTCTCAATTCATACAAGTCTTCGCTTAGCAATATTACCAAGGGCATGTGATGAGGGAAATCAAAATGAAAGCAAAATAAAACAAATGCTTTGGTTGTTTGCTTTAAAGTATTCCCAGTGAGTTTCTTAATTTGAAAATTTAAGTTCTAACTTTTAAGTCATGGTTGAATGTACGTAATTATTTTTTAGTACTCATTAATGAGCACTGTTTGCTTCTTGTCCAAGGGGTTTCTGACAAAACTCTAATAAAAATGATAAAAATGATTGCTTTCTCCTAATCTCATTAAAGTCAGTAGAAGCCTACATTGATTTCAGTCAGATACTTTTCCACATTTTACAATTTGCATGACTTTCTGAGCCAAATTGCATAATGCAGGTGATATCCAGCATGCCTCTGTCCAGAGGCTTGCTAACTTGATCTCAAGTGTATTATGATCTGCTTTTTTTTCTCTCTACTTGCTAACAATTCCCCAGCTAAAAAAGTAATCATGTAGGGGATCTTCTTCTCTGCATGTATGTATTTATATATCTAATGTGTTTGTATTTGCTAGTGGCCTCCGTATAATTTAATAAAATTTAAACTAATAATAAGCTTTATGAAGCTTAATCATTTTTTTTTCCGTAACATACTGTGAACCTGTTAACAGTTCAAGTACTAGAATTTTAATAATCTTGTGTGAATACGTTGTTTCATATTAAAATGTTCTGCTTTTAATGTGCAAGTAAAGTCTATGACAACTTTTATGAAGGTTAACTTGGAAATATAATTAAAATTTGTTGAGAGTTAAATTGAATGCTTTATTAAGCATCCATTTACTTCTGAATTATGTTGCTCTATTTAGTCACTAAATGTATGTTTTCCCGAATCATTACTTAAATTAAGGTGCTCAATTCTTGCAAGAAATCATTACAATAGTCTTTCTCTGAAAGAGATGCAGCAAATAATAATAAAGCATAGTAAGCAATGCTTTAAATTAGAAAAAGAGAATGTATTGAGAAGTTATTTTCAAACAGAAGGTTTGAATTTATACCTGACGTGGTCTCCAATGAACGGACTATAGGTAGGAAGACAATGAGGTACAGCAGATTTGTTATATTTCTATATTTCTTAGAAAGAAATAAAGTACCAGTGTTTCATCACAGTAGTAGTATGTCATCACCAGAAGTACTGCTGCTGGGATTGTAAAACTCTATGAAATGACAAGACATTGCAGCAATGGTCCTTGACTATTTGTAATTCATACATTAAGGTACGTGGAAAATAGATACGAATAAGCCCCTGTAATGGTTTGTACACAACTCATTCAGGCTATAGGAGTCCTAATTAAGTCCTAATTAAATAATCCAGATGGGTTTATCAGTTGCATCTGGTTAAGCATTCCTAACTCCGTGGAATATTCAAATTGAACTTCACTTGTCTGCATTTTCTTAAAAAAGAACTGAAGTTACCTTTTGTTTTCCATGGATCATGAGTATGCATATATCTTGTTTTATAATCTTAACTGATTTGTGGTAATATGTTGTCCTGGTTTTGGCTACGATAGAGTTAATTTTCCTCCTAGTAGCTGATAGGGTACTATGTTTTGAATTTAGGATGAGAATAATGTTAATAACACAGTGATGTTTTGATTGTTGCAGAGCAGTGCTTACACTAAGCCTTTTGAGCTTCTTGCTCAAAAGAGCTTACACTTTTGAGCTTCTTGCTCTGTCCTGCCAGTGGGCAGGCTGGGGGGTGCAGCAGGAGCTGGGAGGGGACAGACCCAGGACAGCTGACCCAAACTGGCCAAACGCATATTCCACACTATATGACATCATGCTGAACAATTAATATGGGGTGGCTGGCCAGGGTGGGGGGCCGTCTGCTTGGGGATAGTCAGCAGGTCATCAGTCAGCAGGTGTTGAGCAATTGCATTGTGCATCACTTGTTTTGTACACATTATCACTAATTGTAATATTATCCTTATTATTATTGTTTTCCTTTCTTTTTTTGTCCTATTAAACTGCCTCTATCTCAACCTACAAGCTTTCATTTTAGTGTTATTATTTGTTTGTTTTGTTTTGTTTTTTTTCAATTATCTCCCCCATCCTATGGGGCAGAGAGGGTGAGCAAATGGTTGAGTGGTGCTTAGCTGCTGGCTGGGTTAAACCAGTGTATATGTTAATACACTCATGTCCAGGAATCTGAGCCTTAATAAGAACAAAGGGGAAAGAAAAAAAAAAAAAAAAAAAAAACAAGAAAAAAAAATGTAATTTTAGGTAACAGGCATGCAAAAAATAATCATACTACCTTACTACCTATAGCAAGAAATTATATTAAAAAGAGTAATAAAAGACACTGAGGTATGCAGACATATCTTATTCAGGATATATATGTCAGATTTCGTATGTATGTATGTGGTGGTTTTACCGTCCTGGGCAGCTAAACACCACAACCTCTTTCACTCCTCCTCCTTAGATGAGGAGGGGGAGAAGTAAAGCAAAGAACAACTCATGGGTTGAGATAAGGATAATTTAATTAAAGGGAAATAATAATAATAATTAAAGAAAGATTATTATGAACTAAACAATTTAACTAAAGGGAAATAAAAAGGGAAAGGGAAAAAGGGAGGGCGAAAGGGAAAAAAAAAATAAAAAAAAAGGAGGAAAACAAACAAATAAAACAAATGAAGGCTATGTGGAAGTGCAGAGGAAATAAATTACTCTCTACTTCCCACAAATGAGCAATGATTGACCACGTCCTTGAAGCAGGGCCTCAACGCACGTAGCCAGTGTTCGGGAGGAGGACCGACGTTTTCACAATGAGAGCCCACCCCTCCCCTCTTCTTCCTGTTTCCACCTTTTATTGCTGAGTGTGACATCATATGGTATGGAATATCCCTTTGGTTGGTTTAGGTCAGCTGCCCTGGTGATGTTTCTCTTCTCACTTTTTCCCACCCCCTAGGAGGGTTAGAGAGAGGCCCAATGCTGTGCCAGCACTGCTCAGCAGTAGACACAACACTGGTGTGATACCACTGCTGTTCTAGCTACAAGTGCAGAGTACAGCACTGTATGGGCTGCTGCCGGGAAAGTTAACATTCCAGCCAGACCCAGTATTACTTTCCTTTTTTATAGCAATTAAATTCCTTGAGAATAAATTTATCTGATATCTTCCAGAATGTCAGAATGTTAATAAAACAATTGGGCCACATCAACTTTGTGTGTGGTGTGTGAGTGTGTGTGTGTGTGTGTGTGAAGGTATAGGAAAAATAATCTAACACTTGAGCTATAGGATAATTAAATAACCTATTTCAAATGCACGTTGTTGCTGATCCTAAAAAAGAGGTGTTATGGACTGTAGAAGTAAGGATCAGTTCAGGAAATGTTTTAGAAAATACTTTTGACAGTGATCAAGGTATGAAAGTACAATGAAAGGTACTGAAAACACATATTTGAGTCATCTATGCACAGCAGTATGAGAAAAGATATATTGGAAATCACAGATACAGGGATGAAGTGTTCAAGGTCACATATCTGAGATTACTAGTGAGAGTTCTGAATATAACTATGATTCCTTAGAATCAAAATAGTGGGAGAAATAAAATAAATTAATTAAATGCAATTAAAAAAAAAAATCATGAAAGGGATGCAGCTGTGAATGAGATCACAGAGCGCATGAGTCAAATAATTTCCAATTGATATAATAAAGCTTGATGCTTTTGAAAGGAGATTTTTTTGGTTCTGTTTCAACAGAAGACAGAATAATGGAATTTTCTTTCTTAACTGAAACTTCTGTCATTGCTATAATGTGACTCAAAAAAGGGTTTTATCAAAATGACACAATAAGGCTAGCAATGTAGTAGAAAATCTATAACGTAGAGATGTCTTGACTGGGAATAATCATAAATCACTTCCTAAGAAGAAGAAGAACATTGTTTGCTGTAAACTTAATATTGCAAGGTGTTGAGTGTTCAATTCCAGTTATTGCAAGGGCAATGGATATCCCAAAACCAGTTTACATAGGCCTGTTACTGTAGCTCTGAACTTACATAGTCTGTTTTGTGTTTTCACATCAGCTTTAGCTTTTACTTTCACAACCAGATGAAACATGAAAGATTAAGTCAAAATAACTGTTAAATAGAAGATGCCATCTACCTTTAAAAATTACTTCTTACTAACCTCATTATTCTTGAGTGCTATGAAAACAGCTTATGTGTCATAAGTGTAGAATTCATAAAGAAAAAAGAGCTATTAAAGAACAAATCATGCAGATTTTGCAATACCATAAATTATCATTTGAGACAGATGTGTTTGAATATCTCATTTCAATTTGTTTAAACTGCACTGCCAGTAAATGAATGATTAAATCCATGAGCAAATAGAATAATTAGTAAATTTTTCTTATTAAGATCAAAATCAGTAGGTATGAAATGAAGACTATTACTCCTTTTAATACAAATTTTACACCTTAGTACTATTTATGTATAAAATTCCAATTACAATGAAACCTATATTTTATGTAGTGTTGTAGATGTCAAAAATCTGTAACAAAAAAATCATAAAATACTTTAAAGTCATATGTTATTTTTGGTAGACTTCAGATGTTCTCAGAGCCAGAAAGCTGAGAGAATCACTAGTTTTTCTCTGCAAAATAAGCGTCTTTCTGAATACAAAGAAGAAGTTTTGTTCTGTTTGATATAACAGCAAACAACTTTTGGAAGACTGCCAATTTCCAAATTGATTATAATTGCTGTAATTGGATATTTTAAACTCTAGGAAGCAGGGTCTCATTTAAACTTGTGTTTGTGTGACTGTATAAAACCAAAGCCTTTTTTTTTTTTTCCAAGTTATTTAGGAAATAGGAATGCTGTAAAGTGAATGTGTATCACCAGTAATTTTTCAGTTTGCTTAGCTAGATATGGACGAAATCCTGTCATATTATTCTTTAAATTTTAAAATGGGAAAATCATATGGTAGTTTGTGGCAGAAACAGAGCATGTATGGGAAGATATTGGAGACCCTGGAAGGCGATGGGAAGAATGTTTCTTTGAACTCCCAGGGTAGAGATGGAATTATATTTTGGTACACAAAGGCAGTCTTAAACAGAGTTTAGTCAAATGAGAGTATGAGACGTAAATACAGTTTATTATTATTAAAGATGCAATATTTTTAAATCAGGAAAACGTATTGTAATCTTCTGATAATTCATGTTAGAGACCTGTGTTCAACAGTTAGGTATCTTGCATGATTAGAAGTGGTTTTCTGTTGATTTTAGGACAAAAATCATATGAAAAAAAGGTTAAGGATTAAACTTAAATACAGTTTATACATTTCCGTGTTCCCTGTGGGTTTTTTTTTGTTGTTTTGTTTTTTTTTTTTTTTTAACTAAAGGGGTAAAAAAAAAAAAAAAAAGTAGAGTACCTCAGCGTATTTATATTATATATTATTCCCCACAATGAAAGAGTTGTATTCTGCTCCCAGGCTTACCTCTGACTGGTTCTGAAATTGAAAACCCACATAAAAACATGTAAAACACCAGAAAACCGTTTCAATGCAATGCGAAATGGTAAAATTTGGTTGTTAACTTTTGGTCCTCGGATACTGGAACAGTGGTCTTAACATCAGTCTGTGTGAGTTGTGTAACTGTTTTATCAGTTTGATGTGTATAAGAATAATAATAGTGCCAAATGTCATACAAAATAATTTTCTAAATTCAATACTGTCTTCTACTTTTTTATGACAAGCTAATTTCTCTGTCTGTATCTAATCATAGGAATAAATATTTTACCAAATAAGTTGAAAGTACATTTTTTGTAGTACTATAATCTCTTAAATAAATGAACAATGAAGACATTAACTAGGCAAAAATCAGATGTTGTTAGTCATGGAAAGATTTGAAGAAAATAGTTGCTCTTTCTATCCATCTGATCTATTGAAATTCATCTTAAAGTGTAAGGTTTGATGTGATTTTCCTGGAAAGAAAAAAAAAATAAATCTATAGGTAACTCAGTTTTCCAAGGTCTGGCATGATTATAACGATTGAAGATATAAAAATAATGTGATATTCTTAATAGACAGATTATAAAGCAAAAATTACTGCTTCTGTACAGTCAGTTCTATAGTGACAACTTTTCATTCATCATGGTTCCTTTAATCAACAAGAGATTTAACTCTTCTATCAGCAAGATATTAAATTCAAAGTTTTTCTTGTGTCTTTAATGTCTCAGGCTCAAAATGTAAGATATGCTTAAGCAATCTGTATACAAATATGCATCAATTAAGAAGAAACAAAATTATTCCAGAGCTCTGTGGTAGCCATGGCAACTAGCTTCCACTGTACTTCATTTAGATGAATAAATCTGACAGCTAATAAGAATGAGTGCTAACATTTATTTATTTATTTATTTATGGAATTTTCTGAGCATTGTTTTCTTGGGAAAAATAGTACTATCTATAAATAAAATAAATTATTATTGGTAGTACTTCTTGACTGAAAGGAAATTATTCTACTATAAGTAGTGTTTTCAATGTTTTCATGTTCAATTTTAGTTCCTATATAAGAATTTCTAAACACATTTTATTTATATCAGAGAAGATAGGTTGGGGCTTGTCTTAGTTCTAGTGAAACTACGGATTTCAAAGTGTTTCACTGATGCCTTTGGTATCTCAAGCTCCTCTAACTTCCTATGTAGCATATACAAAAATGTGTTATACATAACGAAAGTCCAGACAGGCAAAAAGACCCACATTATAAATACCTAAATTTGTGAATAAATCAAGATATCAGGGCTCTGTTGGTGCTTGCAAGTGCCAATTTATGCCAATGTAAATCAGCATTGCCTTCATCCCACTTGTCCACATCCCTTTTTCTTGTGATCATACAGATTCCTCCCTGATGCTTTGGTGGGATTAACCCATGCAGGGTGTGCAGCCAGCAGAACATTAAGCAAAATACAGAATAGTATATGTCATTTTAACCTTCTAATTGAGATTGTATCAGGCAAACGTCAATGCTGGGCCAAGGGAGAAAATACTACAGAGTTAGTTTGGCTCTGTAGTACCAAATTAAAAAATATCTGAAAAAATGAAACACTTTAGCCCAGATCTTAAACAGCATTTAAAATTTTCAAGTGCTTAATTTCAGTCAAAGGAGATGGTTCTATGTAACGTTCTCAGAGTGAAAACCTTATTCACTCCTCTGAATCATCTGTGTTTCTCAAATCTAAAACATTTTCACTTCAGCAATTTGTTCATAAAACATCTAAATAACTTTAAAATTCTAGACTTAATACCACAGTGAAATCAGCATGAAATCTTCCCATGGACTACAGCAGACTTTAAGAACCTCCCCCCTTTTGTTTTCCTGCATTTTGAAAGTATTGGTTCTTGTTATCTCAGTTTATGTACCTATGACAGCTAGAACCCTAATACTTACATAAGCCATGAAGTACATTACAGCTCTTCTCTTGAGCTCAGATTAAAAAAGAATTATAGATATTTTAAATATATCAGCAAAGGTACACTCAAGAGCAGCTTGTGCATTGTTGTTTTAAAATCTACCACTGTAGATGCAACTTTGCATCTTTTTAATGTAACTTTGCAAATCCTCATGAGATCCTTAGCAAACATCAAGAATTTTACAAAGATTTACTTAAAAGCAAATTGAAATTCTAAAACTCCCTCTGTACCCTACAGCAGTAATTCAGTTAGACTTTAAAATAGCATGCATGCTAAATATATGGCTAACAGTGCCATACAAATATTTGCATTTTTGTATTAAAAGTCTATTCAGTCAGATGATAAACACAATATTAAGAGCTGAAAATCACTTCCATTTTATTTCCCTCCCTCTTCCCATCTCCAGGTATTTTCTAAAAAAAAGTATAATGTATGATAGTTTTGATCGTGTTGCATTACTTTGAAGCATGAGGGAGTGTCACACATACTTCTTTCTGCTTTTCAAAGTATGAAATTATGTACGAGATTAAGAAATCACTCTAGTCGCTATTATGAATTCAAACACTTAAAATTCTCTTTGGGTTTATCATTATGATATTAGAAAGACATAGCTACAAGATTCTTACTGAGATTTATTTATTTTATGGTAAAATAAATTGCCATAAACATTCCAAAAGCAGGTAATAAAATATTTATATCTGTTATATAAAGAAATTGTAAAACAGTATCTTCTATCTTGAAGAATATACTTCATAAAAATGTCAGTATATTAAAAATTAAATTATTTTACAGGTGTGTATATGTATGATCCAGCTATATATACATACCTTAAATTATTTATTTTATTGTACATCTATTTCCTTGGTAAAATTTCCAATATCATAATGTAATTATTTATTTACCATAATACTGGGTCTGTTGCTATTTCTATAAGGATTTTGAGAGTTTTGTTTGTTTGTTTACCTGTTGAGGAAGAAGGACTAAAAGGTAAGAATAAATATCGACAGATGTTGAAATAAATTTTATCTTTTCAGAAACCTCACTTTTGAAAGACAGCAAGCTAGTAAATAATCAAATTTATTTTGCTTTAAAAATATTCACATGTCCTGTGAATATTTTTAACTTTGACCCAGAATAAAGGTAGTAAAGGTTTCACATTCTTGAAAGATTTTTTTGTTTGTTTGTTTGTTTTTTTTTTTTTTTTTTTTTTTTTTTTTTTTCAATCTAGTCCTCTAGAACAAAATTATTTAATATTATACTTTTCTATTAAATTAATTGGTCTTATACTAGGGAAAGCATTTGTTCCAGTCTCATAATTGTTGAAATTATGCTATGGCATTTGTATGGGTAATACTAAGTACTGAAAAGAAAACCTAAGTTCATGGGAATAGTTCAGTGCTGCAAAAGATTAAAATGGTCAGAAAAGATGTTTAGGCAAATTGAATTTATTATTCAGGCATTACCCATTATTTTTATCATATATTATGGGGAACTCTGACAGAAACCTTTTTAACAATGCAGTTCTTCTTCCAAGAAATACTGAATTATTTGAATGTTTTATTTTAGTCCACAGCAGTTCAGAATTCACTTCTTTATTTTCTATTAGATTCAGAGTTTATTATTACTTTGATGATGTTGATTTTCTTATTTTTGCTTTTTTTCCCCTCAGATTTAGTATCTTCTCCTTATAGATATGTTTATATATAAAAGCCAGTAATGCACTTATGTGAATATGTTGTAAAAATGTGTAAATATGATATAAAAATCAACACAAACTTTTAATTGTAAACATATTTCACTAGGTTCCTAATTCTGTAATAGTAGGTTTGAATTTATTAGTTTAAATATATACATTTATATACACAGATCTGGCACCTGTTTGAATGAGAAGACTTTTGTTTCCGGTTATACAACAGTTGCAGTAGCTGACATATTCGAGTGGAGTTCTCAGCTGCAGAACTGCTATCAAGATAATTTTGTGGGAGCACTTTGAACTTCGATTTTGAAAACTTGTTTCCAACAGAGCATATAGCTAATATATCTTTAACTTTTAGATATAATAAATATTTATATTTATTTAAATATTTATATATATATTTACAATGTCTTGCAAGTAATCTATTTTTTTCTAAACAAATTGATAAGTGTTTGTATGCAGTGGTGAGACTAGCTGGCTACTCCCACCCATAATCCCCTTTGCTAGATCTTCACAAACATTAATAGCAATATAATCATCAAGCAATATAATCTAAACCAAAATGTTCAAACTGTAATGCCCATTCTATGTATGTATCAGATATTGCTCATAGAAATCTATTTCATTTATCATTCTTTCACAGAGGGGAAGGGAAGGGAAGGGAAGGGAAGGGAAGGGAAGGGAAGGGAAGGGAAGGGAAGGGAAGGGAAGGGAAGGGAAGGGAAGGGAAGGGAAGGGAAGGGAAGGGAAGGGAAGGGAAGGGAAGGGAAGGGAAGGGAAGGGAAGGGAAGGGAAGGGAAGGGAAGGGAAGGGAAGGGAAGGGAAGGGAAGGGAAGGGAAGGGAAGGGAAGGGAAGGGAGAGAGAATAATTCAGTTGGAAGGGACCTTCAAAGATCATCTAATTCAACTACCTGATCTCTTCAAGGGTAACCAAAAGTTAAAGCACTGAGGCATTAAGTAATAACTTAATTAAAGCAATGAGGACATTCTCCAAATGCCTGTTGAACACTGATAGGCATCAACTGCTTCTCTAGAAAGTCTGTTTAAAATCATAAGTTAACATATTCAACAGAATATTTCCTGTCAGCTGAGTTTCTTAATTTTAATACAAGTCAAATAGGCAATTACATAGTCTGAGATGGGATCTAGCTGCAAATTTTGAACACATTCCAATGGAGACTGTCACAAATGTGTATTTATAATGTCTGTCTGTCATTGGATTATCCGTGCTAGGAATGATCACTTTTTGTCACTAAACTGAGTATGTGCCAAATACATGCATGGAAGTACAACCCAGTAGCTTGAAAGAGATTATAAATGAATACTAAGATTCAGTTTGTAAGTCAGTAATTTAAAGTATATTTTTTAATAAATGGATATATACTATAGTGAATTTTCAAGAAAAGTTTTCTGAGGAAATGATGGTTCTCTGTTGCCCAATTCTATCTGGGAGCTATTTTGGAGGATAATTCTGAACAAGCACAACACATAAATTTAAATACTCTGGAATTTAATAAAACAACAAAACAAACAAATAAACAAATGAACAAACAGACAAACTGCTTACCAGCTAAAATTTGTAAGCAAATGACCAGGATAATTCTTGAGGATGACTTTATTATTTTTGGAATAGTAACCTAGGATCTCAGTCATGTGAAGGACTTTACAATACCTCATAAATATATTGCAATAACAGAATCATGTAAATACTCTGTAGCTAGAGAGAAATGAGTGAATGTGAGATGTATCATTAGAATTTGAGCCTTTGAGGATTTGGAATCATACAGTATGGAATAGTCATCTGGGGCTGAGCCTCTATATACATTCTTTCGCTGTCTTGAAAGTGCTTAATGTCAAGATTAAAAAAAAAAAAAAAAAAAAAAAAAAAGCAGTTCAACACTAGGGATACATCTTGTGGGACACAGATCTAGTGAGAACAGGCGCCAATAGACAGCTGGTAGATTTTCCACAGGGCAAATCCTATCAGAAGGCAACAGAGATAAATAAAAAGTAAAGAAATGTCCACTTTGTTCTGCTCTTTGTTGAACACTGGCTGAATTCAAGGCATGCATGAAATCAGTATCTGGCATATAGACAATAAATTAGATGCTTGCCTTGAAAGACTACCCTGAGGACTACCAGTAAAATTACAACAAAGGGGAGCCCAATACTCTACTTCTATTTGGGCCCCCAGAAGTCTAATCTTGTATCCGAACATGTGAAAGAACTACAGGAATTTCTGTTGAAACGTTACTGGAAAGTAAGGTGACATTGCATGACAGACCTCGAGGAATACTTTAAATTTTTTGGTTCATATCTTCAATTGAGAAATAAGGTCAATGTGCATAGGCACACACAGTAGATTGTGATTATTGTATATTTTTCCTAAGGAATACCTATTAGAAAATGTGATGTATGGATGAATAAACTATTTTTGTAGGTAAATAAATTAAAGAGCTTTTCTTTATATCTAGTGGTTGTTCATTTGGGCTTTTCAGTTTGTGGCATATTTCAAAATGAATAGAAGGTCAATATTTTTTTCTCAATAGAAATAGCTCTAGAGATATATCTAAACTATTGCAACTTTCACAGGCATTACCTTGCCTCTAAGATACCTTCAGTATGAAACGTTCTGTATAAATCCAAATTCCAATCTGTGTTTCTGCTCAAATGAACATAAATCTTAAGTCTGTGTACAGCAATTCATATAGTATACAATAATATTAGTCCTGTTTATATTAGTTTTAACTTAGTTTTGGCATCATCACGAAAAAGAAACAATGTCTCCGAAGTTGTTTCAGAAAATTACCATCAAAAATAGCATATCTGACTAAGACCTTGATTGGATGGTTCATCTTTTTGGCATAAGTGTATATATACATATTGGTCCAACTGGGAAACAAAGTCTGCTTGATGGAGTGGGAGAGTAAAATCTGTTCTGAAAGTCAACTCATGATAGTTTTACAGAGTAGCAAACCTAGGTTTTTAGTTTTCAGAGTATAGATTGATTATAGTTTTCACATCCTTTCTTAAATTCACTTGACATTGAAAGCAAGACTCAAATGTACAGAAGTTTTTAGAAGCTATTAATTTAATCATAATTTAATTCTGATTACAAGAAATTTGGTAGCCATTGAATTCTAGGGAGTAATGGGAAAGACATATAGCAGGTTTCTAATATACACTAGTTCTGTGTTTAGTTCTGACAGCTTATGGAGTAGTAGTAGCAACTGCTTTGTTGTACTCAGCATGTTACCAAGTAATCCGATTTGACTTCAAAATTGCTTTTGCTAAACAATCTTTTTCTCCCCCTCTCCTCTCCCCCATTCTCCCCCTTCCTCCCCCCCTTCCCCTCCCCTCCCCATCCTTTTTTTTTTTTTTTGTCGTTTTGCTAAGGTGTTTTATCACTAGTGGAAGATGTCTTTCAGACAGATTTATTTTTTTTTTTAAGAAGGGTCTTTCTGACAATTTATTATTATTATTTTATAGGGGGCATTACTTTAATAATTATAAATGTAATAGCTTTTAGTCTCAGAGATTATCATTGTTGGAGATCTTGAGCAAAACTTAATAAGTGTGGGGTTCTACTTAGTAGATGCATATATACTTTTCAGATTTTCATGGATTATTTCACCAAAAACACCAAAGTTAAGCTTTGAACAGAAAATGAAACGAAACACCTACAGACTCAAAAGCAAAGCAGAAAGTAGGATGCAGAAACATACTGATGCAGTCACCACTATGCAGAAATTGCTGCCACTGGAAATTCTGGAAGACATACAAATATAATTTTAATTAATTATGTTCAGGTTGCATATTAGGCCTGCAAGACAGTACACAAAATTGATATGTACATTTACAGTTTGATTCAGCTCTGAATAAAGCCAATGGACATAGTGGTGGAATACAAAACCACTTTGGAGACTTACAACTCAGATTTTATTCCTGCCAAAGGACAGCAATGAAGGTTGAAATATGTAATAAGCAGGCCATGGTGAATGGAATTTTCAGGTCACTTGAACTAGTTGCTCTGAAGAACTCAGACATGACTTCAAACCCTTTTGTCAAATCAGGAAAAAACACAATTAATATAACTGTTGAGTATCAGTGAGAACAGCATTATACAACCTAAGGCTTTCAACAGTGGCATTAAGAAGGAGACAGAGAGGGAAAGCACCACAGAAGGCTCCTCTCTCTCTGTCACAGACTGGGACCACGGGTGCTGTTAGGCGCTGTTAGAGAGAAGTGAGGACCTATAGTCTTTGCAGGTCTCCTGTCTGGCAAATGTTTTCCTTTTCTTTTTTTTCCCTTGAAGTGGGAGGAAAGACAACAGCTTAGGTTGAAGAGGGGTTGGGAAGACTGACTTTTCTGTTCTATATGAACATTTTTTACATGCTACCAAAGAGAAAAGACATTTGACAATGTAGGAGCTGCTTGAGGAAGAATGGGGAGAATGGGAATAGGAAAACAAAAAAAGAAAAAGAAAAAGAAAAAAAGAAAAAAAAAAAAATATACTCATGTCCTTACTAAAAAGAGTAGGAAATTAGCTACCAATAAAGTAAATAGGTGACTGAGATTTCCTGACCTTCACTGTAGAGAACATGAAAAAGGGAGGAGCTATAGAAATGACCGAGATTTTGACTTAGTTTTGGATCTGTTTTAACAGAGGCAGAGAGAAAGTGGGAGCAAAAGCATGAAGTATGGTTTAGAAGCATGATGCTACGATCTTCAGGCTTATCATAAAATGGGCTTAAGACATAGACAAGTTTGGGAATTTATACTAATTTTAGAGGAAGTCAGTCTCTCTTATAATATGGCAAGCCAAGTATATTTCTCCAGTCCTAAATATGATGAGATAAACAGAAATCTATTGCAGGAAGAAGTCAGATCCTATTAACAGAATAAACAGTAGAATAAGTATAAATTGTTAAGAATCATGAATGATTTGGGGAAATTTGTAAATGAACTCCATTGATAAATCAATGATATTTTATTTTCTGCTTCAGTCTGTTCATGCTCATTGATCCTTGGATGTCTTTCCATGTGTCCAAGACAATGACTAAACATATCTTAATTCCTTTGGTGAAAAAAAAAAAAAAAAAAAGAGAGAGAGAGAGAGAGAAAGAATGAATTATTAAAAAATGCTACTGGTATTTTAATAGATGTTGCTTTTCTGCAATATGAGTAACACTATAGGTATATTCACATGTAATTGTTGTTGTAAGTTATCACAGCTTTAGTGAATAAATTACAGTGGATTACATTAGGAAAGGTTGACAGTATGCAACATAACCACACTGTGATGTATATTACAATAATATTAAGTCTGTCATCTGTGTATTATATCTAAAATATCAGTCCCTTGATGCTTGCTTTCCATAAATCAACTCAGAATTTGGTGACTCATTTATTCCCATCCTCTCTATTTTTTCTATATATAGTGGACTTAATTGAAATATTCATACCACTTATACATAATTAGTTTCATGTCTATTCATGTACATTTGTAGCTCTTTTCTATTGGAACTTGGCTGAAATAATTCACTTTAACAATATGTTATGATGTTCTTTTATTATCGATTGCTGTTTGAAAAAGCAACCATTTCACCTAGGCAGCACATTAGTGCCTTATTCATGGACTACTGTAACTGAAAAGCCCCAATGACAGATAAAAATTCCAGATTTTATTTCTTTTATTATGTTAAAAGGTAGTGAAGATACAATGAGAATTCTACTGCCAGATTTCTAACTGTGGGCCTAATTGGTTAAACTGTTAATTTGGCTTCCCTTAATCAGAGATTTACTCAAGATTGCTCTCATTCACCATACACCAGAACAAAGATGGTGTTAATTCAATGCTGGGAATAAATGCTTATAAACCATGTAGTCTTTGGGGTTTTGTTCTAACAGACCCCCGAAAGATATTCTTTATCTTCTGATGTATAATAGACATTCAGTAATTATGGGTCCAAAAATTACTGCGTCTGGAAGCTGGCATACCTTCATGCCCTTTGATGGCATCTTTTTAAAACATGAAAATCTCATCCCCAGTTAGCAGTGTGCAGATATAGATGCATGTGCATGCATTCAGGCATTAGGAATTAGAAGTCTGGCTTGAAGTCTCACATTCTCACATTCAAATCCATCTCAGGTTTACACCCATCTCTTAAACAGAGAGGATTCAGTGTGTGCAATAAAAGCACCATTTCATCCTCTGCTAGCAAGTGAATAACATGATCTAACTTCTAAGTATTGTGGAGAATTATGAATTTAACTGTAATCATATTACATGACCCTTATGATATCTATGTAGATGACTGTATCAACATCAGTCACAAGACTGGCTGCAGGAGTCTATTCAAATAGACACATGGTCTTACTTCAACCTCTTTAGTAAAATTAGGATAACTGTTCACGAAAAATAGCACTGGCTGGCTCTGTACAGAAGCAAATAATATTTCCAGAATTTCTAGTAAAAAGCCATAGCCTTTGTATTGACCTGAAAGTCCAGTATATTGACCTGGGATTGCCTGAGCCCAATCTGATTTTATTTGTTTTAAAAAAAAAAATAATAAATCTAATAGTACAGTGACAACTATTTACACTTCTTTATGTTAAGCTCTGTGCATGTCCTCTGAGGTTTAAGTGCGGTACACCTGGGCAGTCTCAATGTAACAAACAACCGTCCTTTTTCTAACTGACACTGAGGAATGCTATAGCACAATTTCCAAATTTTGGCTGGTGATCAATGAGAAAGAAGCAGACTGTGCTAGGGGAATGTATAAAGGTAGCCCCAAACTGACCTCAAGAACAAGAATGAACAAATCCCCACCAGGAACATTATGACCTGTCAGAAAAGGCCTAAGTGTACTGATGAATTCTGGGAAATGACCCCCTCTGATTCTGATAAAGGAAGACTAAAACCACCAACTGTATGATTCCGGGAACACATGTGGGGTCAAGCATAACACCACACACAAGGCGTAGAGACACAGCAGCCTTTGTGTAATAATTTAAAGTATTTTATTAATGAGGCTTTGAGGCCTTAACTAAATAATTTAGACTGTTGTACTGCTAAGATACTAAATGGAGTAAGAAATTCTAGTCTCTATCTGTACAGTGTGTTCCCTTTTGCTCACAAGATTCTCAGAGCAACAGCTCTTGCCAGTCTCAAATGGTTATTTTTCCAAAGGCTGGAAATCATAAAGATATGTTCATTTCACAGTTTGAATAGGGAATAGATGTTTGAGAAATCCTAAAGGAGATTTCCTTGCAAACTGGTAACTTTGAGTTCACTAAGTAGTTCAGTGTGCAGTGAGACATGCGGATTAGGTGTCTGATGGGAATTTAGAAAGAATTCCTTCTTTTAGAATGATATTTCCATGCCACTGAAAGCATGGTTTTATATGCTCCTGGTGTTTAATGGCTTACACAAGCCTGGAAGAAACTGCTGCAGTCTTTGAATCCTGTTCCCATAGAAAGTCATGTAATACAAGTGTAGAAGGATGCTCAGCAAACATTACGCAAAACACTTCCATAAGCAGACTGAAGACTGTCCAATAAATAAATAAATAAATAAATCTCTGCTGTAATCTCCTGTCCAATTAAGTTCTCTCTGACTGGAAAAAGGGAAACATCACCCCCATTTTTAAAAGAGAAAAAAGGAAGATCCTGGGATCTACAGGCCAATCAGTCTCACTTCTGCCCAGCAAGACCATGGAACAGATCCTCCTGGAAACTATGCTAAGGGAGATGGAAAGGAAAACAAGGAGGTGACTAGTGACAGTCAACATGGCTTCACTAAGGGTAAACTGTAAACTGTAAGGGTAAACTGTAAATTTTGTAAAAAATTTAAATGTAAACTGTAAATGTAAACTGTAAAAAAAAAAAGTAGCTACAGCTGGAGAAGTTGGTTTGGCCACAGGACCTGTCACAGGGGTTGAAGTAGCCACATTGTTGTAGGCATTGGATTAGATGCAGGGCCTGCAGGGACTGTTGTTTTGCCTTCAGAACCTTTTCTTCCCCTTGAGGTCATTGAGTAGTGTTGAACATGGCTCAGTAAGCATGGGCCAAGACCCAGTATGTTGCAGTGATTTGTGTCTATCTGGAACTGCCAGGATGACAGCATACTTTTTCCAAATATTTTACTATTTTTTTTCAGGATTCTGCACCTGTTAAGGGGTGAAGTTTCAAAACACTGGAGGTGCCCACTGCTCATAATATCTCACATGCCATGCCATTTGTAATTATCCTGCCTCAGGGCACATATCTGGGTGGCAGTTGTTTAACCTTAAACAAAACCTAAAACACATTCAGGAGACATAGCAATAAGAACATGCTGGTTCAAACATCCCAAGAATATTCAAAAATCTCAAGAACTATTGTAATTAGCCTGGAGGAGAAGGGGAAGGTGGAGGAGAATGGGAAAGAGAAGGAGAAGGGGAAAGTGCCCCTCTCACCATCTCTCCCATATATTGGCTCTCTGAGGTGAAAAGGTAGTGTCATTTTAAATAGTTTCTGAGAGATGGTTCCCGAAGTATGAAGATGACAACAATACAGAATGCAAATACCAGATTAGTCTCACAACCAGTAATTTTAGGGTATCATAAGCCAGTGTTACACAGTATGGTAAAATGATAACCTTAAACCAGCCCCCAGGGATGATAAACAGCACAACAGGGAACACATACTACAAATATGTTACACAGCACAACTCTAAGAACAAGCACAACAACTCTGAGAGAAAAAAAAAAAAAAAAAAATCAACATTGAACATTGTGACCAGCAACTATTAAACTGATATAATGCTTATAACAATTTTGTTTTAACACACACTGGTGTCATTATCTCAACCCTGTGAACCCCATACTGGCTGCCAAAAAGACTGTTGTGGTTTATCCTGGCAGGCAGCTAAGCACCACACAGCCTTTTGATCACCTTTACCCCCAGTGGGATGTGGATAGCAAATGAATTTCTTATTTGGTTTTGCTTGTGCGTGCAGCTTTTGCTTTACCTAGTAAACAGTCTTTGTCTTGACCCACGAGTCCTTGCTCTTCTACCTTTCCAATTCTCTCCCCCATTCCACCTGAGGAAATTGAATATGTGGCTGTATGGTACTTAGCAGCTTGCCGGGGATAAACCACAACACAACTAAAACACCAGTGTGTTATCAACATTATTCCCATCCTAAATCCAAAACACAAAAGTGCTAAAACTCTCGGAAAAAATATCTTCTTTTTTTTTCTTTTTTTTTTTTTTTTTTCTGTGCCATTGTAATCCTACTCAAATGTAACATGTATGTATGTTATTTAACTAAATAGCCCTTTTGAGTGAAGACATTGCTAGAAATTATAAGTATTCATTGATATGCTGTAGTGGTTCATGACATATCTACCTACAAGACTTTACTGTTAGTGCATTGAGATATCAAATGATAAAAAAACAACAACAACAACAACAACAACAACAAAAAAAACACCTGGAACACCTGGAACATTTCCAAGACAGTTCAGTGTGTCCAGGATTCATTATAAGCATTTTCAAAGCACTCTTTCAAACTTTCAGTTATATAAATATTTATTCTTATTCTGTGGTGAGTTAAACTTCAATGACAGCTAGGAGCCCACCAAGCTTCTCTCTCACTTCCCCTCCGTCTCAGGACAGAGTGAGACTAGATGAAAAAGCTCATGGGTTGAGATACAGCCAATTACAATTGCAGAAGAAGATTCAACATAGGGAAAATTAATTTAATCTATTGCCAATTAATAACAGGGTTGGATAGTGAGAACTAAAACCAACCAACCAAAACAAAACAAAACAAAACAAAACAAAAAGAAAAAAAAAAAAAAAGAAAAACAAGTAAGCAAGCAAACAAACAAAAACTCATTCTTCCCACACTCTTCCTCCGAAGCTCAACTTCACTCTCAGTTCTTCTACCTCCTCCCTTTCTCAAGCAGTGAAGGGAGATATGTAATGGGGGTTATGGACAGTTCATAGTATCATAGAATCATAGAATGGTTTGGGTTGTAAGGGATCTTAAAGATCATCTAGTTCTAACCTCCCTGCCATGGGCAGGGACACATCCCACTAGACCATGTTGCCCCATCCAGCCTGGCCTTGAACTCTTCCAGGGATGGGGCATCCACAGCTTCTCTGGGCAACCTCTACTAGTGGCTCACCACCCTCCATAGTAAAGAATGCCTTCCTTATAACTAATCCAAATATACACTTTTCTTAGTTTAAAGCCATTCCCACTTGTCCTATCACTGTATTCCACAACAAAGAGTCCCTCCTCAACTTTCCTGTAAACCCCCTTTTAGTATCGGAAGGTTGGTATACCTGAAGGTCTCCCTGCAGCCTTCTCCTTTTAGGGCTCTCAACAACAACCCCCAACTCTCTCAGAGTGTCTTCACAGGAAAAGCTATCTTCATCAGCCCTCTTATCATCTTCATGGTTCTCCTCTGGAACTGCTCTAATAGATCCATATCTTTTTTATGTTGCAGGCCCCAGATCTGAATGCAATGTTCCAGGTGGGGTCTCATGAGAGGCCAGAGTAGGAAAATCACCTTCCTCAACCTGCTGCTCTTGATGCAGCCCAGAATATGGTTGGTTTTCTGGGTTGCAAGCATACATTGCTGGCTCATGTCAAGCTTTTCATTAACCACCACACCCAGGTCCTTCTTCTCAGGGCTGCTCTCAATCTATTCTTCACACAGCCATTATTTGTGTTTAGGATTGCTTTTTTTTTTTTTTTTTTTTTTTTTTTTTTTTTTCCATGTAATTACTTTGGAACAGCAATTTCTCTTAAACTTATTCACAGGAAAAAGCAAGCAACAAACAAATAAACAAATGAAAAGAGAAGGCACATATTTACTGTGATGTTGACAGAGCACTGGAACAGATTGCCCAGAGAGGTTGTGGGGTCTCCTTCTTTAGAGATATTCAAAACCTGCCTGGATGCCATCCTTCTCTAGGTGATCTTGTGTGGCAGGGGGTTGGATTAGATGATCTTCAGTGGACACTTCAAACCTGAACCATTCAGTGAAAAAGCAAGCAACCAACCAATCAACCAAAACAAATAAACAAAAAAGACAAGCTACATGTTTTAAGTAGCTTTAATGTGTCAGTAGTATGTGATCCAAGTCTCAGATCCCATGAATATCTATGATATACTATGATCCTTTGAAGCTTTGTAGTGATAGCCATTAATTTCAAAGGATTTAGAATATGTTTCTATCTGTATATATTAGTAGACTGATTCGTATTTCAATGAAAACTGGTGTCCGCATACTCATCTTTTAAATTTAAACTCCGCTATTCTGCCTCAGGAATTTTTATTAATTTTTAATTTCCTGCAAGCAAGAAACTTCTGGCTAGCAACCTTGATTAGTCTATACATGTGGAGGACATTCTACAGTAAGCAAGCATGCCAAAATTGAATCCACAATGCAACTTCATCTTATTGTTGCTTCTTAGTTTGTCCACCTAGTGATCTGCCATAAAATAAAGTTTAACACCTAGTGAAATCAGTAAATGCAGGATATAACCAAATGTGTTCGAGCAGACTAGCCATCTCCAAACTTTCAAACTTGGGCACTACCTACATTTGTCTGAACTGACTGTCATTTTCATCCTGCACATGGAGTCTGGTCTGTAGCTTTTGTAATTTGCAATTCTTTAATCTTCCACACTGAAAACCGGAAGGCAGACTTGGTTAAAAAAGTCAACAACGAGCATAGTACCTCAACAAGGAATGTATCATAAAGATACATGAAGAAGAGTCTTAATCAACCCCTAATATGTACGTTGCTGTTTTTTTTTCTTATGGGTTAAGGACAGTATAAAAGATATGTTTTTATTAGTTTGATTAGAATTAATTATTCAGCATTTATCATTACTATAAAAGAAATTATACATTTAGATAATTCTAGAGACCGCCCTCACTTAATTATTCTGAAGGAGAGTTGTTTTATTGTACAATTAAAAGGTGATGGATCATACATAATTTACTTCCTTTTATGGATTGCAAATTACTTTGAATTTTTCTCAGAACATCATTTGCAATTTTGAATCTGTAATTTCACTCACAGTACAATGTGATTGAATACAGTTTCTTTTGGTCACATAAGCTCAAATTCACAGAATCACAGAATGTTAGGAATTGGAAGGGACCATGAAATATTGCCTAGTCCAATCTCCCTGCCAGAATAGAAACACTTAGATCAGGCCACACAGGAATGTGTCCATGTGGGTTTTGAATGTCTCCAGAGAAGGAGATTGCACAACCCCCCCGGGCAGCCTGTTCCAGTGCTCTGTTACCCTCACTGTGAAAAAGTTTCATTTCATATTTAAGCAGAACTTCCTATGTTCCAGATTGCACCCATTGTCCCTTGTCCTGTCATTAGATGTCACTGAGAAAAGCCCGGCTCTGTCCTCCTGACACTCACCCTTTACATATTTCTAAACATTAATAAGGTCACCCCTCAGTCTCCTTTTCTCCAAGCTAAAAAGACCTAGCTCCCTCAGTCTTTCCTCACAAGGGAGATGCTCCACTCTCTTAAGCATCCTCGTGTCTCTGTGCTGGACTCTCAAGCAGTTCACTGTCCTTGAACTGAGGGGCCCAGTACAAGTTCTCTCCCACAGTTTGGTAGGACTATTTTTTGACTGCATAGTAAACAGGGTTAACATGTTATATGCTCCTGCTCTTCAGAAAGGATTTTTGCAAAGATCTGACTGATAAAATTAAGCATGTAATGTTACAACACTACAATTTTTTCCCTCAACTCACGTCCTTTTGTTTGTGCATAGAAGTTTCTGGTTTATTATAACTCATAGATATTTATCCTTTAAAGATGAACTGACAAGGGATGTATTATATCTAATGAAACTAATTATGACAGAAAAGCAGTTGTTTTTCTAAGTCGTTCTGAAAAAAAAAAAAAAACAGCTACAGTAATGAAGAAAAATATTGTCACTGTATTTTATTTTTTTTTTTTCCCTGGGATTTGTGATCATTACTTTCATGTACTATTGGCTTCTCACAGCCATGCCAACCCACAGTTGGAGCCAACGTAAAGTTTCAGCTGTGGAAAGGACCTGGGAAGCAAATTTGTTTTTACAAAAGAGGACAATGAAGTTTTGAAAGTTATTTTTCTGCATGTTACTCTTTTTACTTTATAACTTTATTCATTATTCCATATAACTTTCCTGAAGGTGCTAATGTAATCATCTTAAATGTTGTGTGGGTTTCTTGAAAATAATGTCATTTGTATTCCTTCCTTCTGCATCCTTGTGTTCATTTCCTCTCTTTTTTGTTTGTTTTGTTTTGTTTATGTCTGTATGCTTTCCTCTCACACAGATTATTTCCTTCCTTCTTTCTACATCCAAACCAACTTCTACTTATCAACCATTTTTAACAAAATGCTGGGAAACTACAGAGTATAGGCTGAATATTTGAGGATGGGTAATTTCTCTGCATGGAGCTTAGACCTTTATAGTCAGATTCCAGCTTATCATAGTAAGTTCACAGGGAAGAAATAAAACAATCTGCTATTTTGGACAACAGCAATCATACAGGAGTGCAAAGGGGTTACATCCATCTTTTAATCAGTTCAGCTTCTGCAAATCACAATGTTTTTCAACTGCATAGAGATTTTATTAGAACTCAGATATGGATAGGTTTGGCAAAAAAATGTGAGATTTCAAAGTCCTAATGGGATGGAGCTAAGTCTTGTTGAAGCTTTATTGCATTTTATCACAGGAATAATCACTAAAACTATGGAACTGAACCAAGGAAAAATGTATTCATATTAATTTTCTAGAGACTTCTCGGAGAGAAGATTTCCTGCCTTGCTTACTTGCTTGCTTCCTTGCATCCTTGTTTGTTTGTTTCCTTTCTCCCTTCCTCTCTCATTCTTTTTCTCTCTTTCTTATCTTCCCCAGATCAACATATTCATATATAAAGTTCAATAACTTTATTTTTATTTTTATTTTTATTTTATTTTTATTTTTATTTTTATTTTTATTATTATTATTTTTATTTTATTTTATTTTTATTTTTATTTTTATTTTTATTTTTATTTTTATTTTTATTTTTATTTTTTGGTTTAGGTTTATTTTGTTTTTAATAAAAATGCATTTCATTGCAAAATTCCTGTGCAATTAAAATATTGAGATTGAAAAAGTAACAAATTTTTCCCTGTAGCACATTAAAAACTATCATAGTCCACAAAATTAAATATATATATACACATATATAATGAATCTGTGGGTAACTTAGTTGGACAATGTGTTATAATCAAAAGAATGAAATTGTCTGGATGTTTTCAGCAGATCCTTTAGACAGTTTTAATTTAATGCAAATTGATGTTAGACAACCCTTTCAGATACTGAAGGTAATGTTTTCATTCAACAGCTAGCTTCTGCTCACTGTCTAGAAAATGGGAGTAATGTTAAAAGAAAATAATTGGACCATAAGTTAAGAAAAAATATTGTTTCCTGGATGGTTCAAAACAACTGAGATTGATGACCTTATTTAAATAAATTATTTTTTTTAACCCCCAAAGCCTGTAGTCTTTACTTTTTACCCTGTTGAACAGGTTACATTGACATAACTATTGAGCTGACAGTGAATACATAGAGAAGTTTTGCCTTAGTATCTCAATAATCAAAACCACATACATGTATTTCTACTAAAGATAACCTTTATTATGCAATCTCATCTCTCTCTCTCTCTCTCAACACAGAAATAATTTGGAATTTGGTCTCTTTATCTATCTGTCTCATTCCTTTCTCTGAATGTGTGAGATAAGTAATTTCATTAACTGAACCTTCTTAGCTAAAGGATACAAATGGCCTAAGGTTAATATTTCTTGAGCTAATTTAAACTTTGGAAATACTAGAAGTTTAGTGGTGCAGAAAAATCTGACTTGGCTTGTCAGGTACACATTTTTAAGAAGTTAACTATGGACAGTTAAATGATAACTGAAATTAAAAATAAATAAATAAATAATCAGACTATCTCTTATGATATCTCTAAGAAGAGTTAATTAATTGAGTATTATTACTACTACTACTACTAATAATAATAATAAAATGGTACCTATAGATTTATTTCTAGTATCAGGACAATAAATGCAGGTAAGAAAGTAATTGTGAATTAACACATAAAGGAAAGCAACACACCATGGAAACATTACTGGAGATTGCACTAACACTGCTACATTGTTTCTTATGGTAGGAAATGACAAACTATCTTTTCATATTTTGTGTATTTCATATATGCACAACAATATGTACTGAGTTAAGAAATAAAGAGCACATTTTTTTGATAGTCATAACCTCACATATAATAAAATCATGCAGCATTTAATTAAAAAATCAACTAATAGAGTTCAAACAGTGCTCCAACAGCCTGGAGACCAGACCTAATTTATTGTTTGTTATTTCCTTTAGCAGGCAGTGTTTTCTTTTTTTTTTTTTTTTTTTTTTTTTTTTTTTTCCCCTCAAATGTTTCTCTATTAATAGATCATATAAACAAGTTCATTTTGGTATGATATTAAAAGACAAAAGACATGAAGATTTCTTGGTTGAAACAGTAAAGTTGAAAGCAATCCACCATATTTCCCATAAAGATTAATTATCAGAGCAAAATCCTTCCTGCATATTAATGTGTATAATACCTGGAAAAGAAGGACTGCAGTCTATTTAATTTCTACCACAGTTTAAGACCACAGAATTCTCCTCCAGCATTTTGTAGGAATAGACAGGCAATTGCAATCAAGTAAAAGAGTTTACCAGTGTCTTCAGTGACTATTTCTATTCTGGCTTAATTAAGCTAACATCTGCAAAAACAAACAAACAAACAAAAAATGTAAACAAACAAACAAACAAACAACAACAACAAAAAAAACTTAAGTCTTACATATTATGAACTGAAAACAACAGAGGATGAGAAATCCATTATAAATAGTGAGAACAGCAGCCAGACAACAGTCAGTGGCAATATCTTTCACGTATAATTCTAATGAATAACTCTGACATCACACCAGGAGGCCAACACTTGGGAACGAAGATCATATTTAATGCCCCTTGTATAATCAATTTCTTCACTAATGACCTTCACGTGTGATCCCCTCATGTTCCCAGATAAATTACATCACAGAATTGAAAGTCTGTTGTAGTTCAATTCCTGCACTACTGCAGCTTCGGTATTCTTATATTTGTATTTATCCACAGTACTTGTTCCATAGATTTGCCCCATAGATTTCAGTGTGTTCAAATGGTATAGTAGGTTGCTAACCATTTCGCCTTTAGATTATAATAGCTTCATCCTGCTTCATTGCAGCTCAGCAGGCTGGGTACCTAGAGAAGAATTATTCTTGCAAAGAAAGCATTAAGTACCTCAGCATTTTCCTTATTTCTTGTCCTTATTTCCCCCTACATCCAATAAAGGATGGAGATTCTCCCTAGTCTTCCTTTTCTTGATATGTACTTTTAAAAGCATTTTATTTATTTATTATTTTAATTGTAGTGGCCAAGTTAATCTTTATCTGGGCTTTGGCTCTTCTAATTTCCTCCCTGCATAACCTCACAGAGTCATTGTAGTCCTCCTGAGTTGCCTGTCTGTGGTGTAATTGACTAAAGTAACCAGGAAAATAAAACTTATATTCACTTTTTAAAGAAAATGTACAGCATTGAAGAAGCTTTCAGGGTAGGGTATAGCTGCGTTACCTGAGCGTTCCCTAGGCTTCCAACCTTAGATGCTATCGCACTGTGGGGAACCTGGTGTGCTGACTCTAAGGAATAGTATGGAGCATAGAGTGGAGTGGAGACACCGCAGGTAGGGTCTGTGACCATGTGGGGACTTGATTTTTCGTGTGCACAGTGAGACTGATAAGCTGCACTTTTGCTACCCTGAGCCAATGACCCGTCATGTTTTCTTTTCTTTTCTTTTCTTTTCTTTTCTTTTCTTTTCTTTTCTTTTCTTTTCTTTTCTTTTCTTTTCTTTTCTTTTCTTTTCTTTTCTTTCCTTTCCTTTCCTTTCCTTTCCTTTCCTTTCCTTTCCTTTCCTTTCCTTTCCTTTCCTTTCCTTTCCTTTCCTTTCCTTTCCTTTCCTTTCCTTTCCTTTCCTTTCCTTTCCTTTCCTTTCCTTTCCTTTCCTTTCCTTTCCTTTCCTTTCCTTTCCTTTCCTTTCCTTTCCTTTCCTTTCCTTTCCTTTCTTCTCCCACTTGGCAGCCTTTTAATTTTCCTTCTGCATTATGTTATGCTTAATCAAAACTAATATTTAAATTACTCTAAATGGACAAATAAGCAGACAAAAACATTGGCATACTATTGAAATTCCTTAAAATCAATGAGTTAGTTTGCTGAGTTTTATTCTGTCATTTGCATTTGTGTTATATTGTTTTATAATAGACAATCAACAAAATAATGGACTAAAATTATGAAAGAATTATGAAAACAAGCCAATGAATTTCAAGAATTTCAATTTTAAGATGATAATCAAGACAGGGTTTGAGACATTCTGAAAGCCTGTCAACTGCCTAATTATGCATTATGACAATTATTAAATATTTATATAGATTTAATTTGTGGTGGAGCCTGAAAATTCACAGTGAAAATACCAACTCCCTCAAAAAAAAAAAAAAAAAAGCATAAATATATATTTGCATATGTATAAATACACAAAACTGTTTGTTTATGCTTGTATGTAAATATACCAACCCTCTCTCAGGTGTGTCAAAGACAATGGTGCTCAATGGTAGACAATTACCTACTTCCACTGTTGTCTGTCCTGGTGAAAATAGCTGTGATAAAACTGCAGCAGTGACCTGCATCACTGTACTTTTGAGATGCAAGCCTACAAGAAGTCTGGCTCAGCCTTTCTCTCATGTTAATTAATATTTTTGTTAGTAGATGTTTCTTCTAGATTTAAACACCATAAAAGCCTCCTCTTCTCCCCTTCTCTTCCTGAAATCTATCTAGACATGTGCAATATATACCCTGCTTACTTTAAAATCTCACATCTTTTTTGCTGCCTGGAATATAAAAGCAATTTCAGAAGTCTTAGTATACATAGATTGCAATTTTCATGCTCTGTTTTATGTTCTCCTTTTGAAAGGCCCATGGTTATTAAAAAATACACTATTAGCTTGCTGTCATTCCCTTCATTCTTAAACTAATAAGATTTTTTTTGTACATACATCAAAATAAGTTGAAGTTTTCTGACAGAGATGCTTTTAAAGACTTTAATGTCAATAATGTCAATAAAAATGGAGAAGTCATGTAATAATCATAATTTCAGCTGTACAGCTTTCTTAAAGATTACATAGAATTGATACTGTGAAAAAAAAAATGGAATACTTTAGTTTTTAGCTTTTGTAGATCTTAAAGTAGTTTAGACGACTTCATTCCAATGAAGAATTAATTTCTCCAGATCTAATAGAGTAATTTGATACTTCAAAGCATTGTATTTAGTATGTAAGACTCATTTAACATACACTAACAATCTCCCTAACAATGATTAATGATAGAATATAAAAAAACTGGATCAAACAATTTTCTTGTTCTTTAATTTCATCTTTATTCATAGAGAATGCTGCCTAACCGTTTAAATGTTTGCACCTACCATCCATTTTTATAATTATAAATCTGTAAAAGGAAAGATTAATTTTTGCATATTGTTAACCTGATGGCATTAAAATGAGAAATGGAAATCCTGATATCTGCAATTGAACCTACACTACATATACTCTTAGTAAATATTAAATATAATAGTTCAGTTTTTATTAAAACTAATGTTCTTTATAATCATCATTATTTCATTTTAGGAGCACTCATACTCTTATTAAAAAAAGTTCAGGATTGCTCTGTAAAAGGAAAAAAATGTACAGAAGAAGAAGAGAAATTTTAGGGCACATTTCAGTCTTTCTTGTGCTTTGGCACAAGAGATCAGGAAGACAGGTAGCTAAATTTGATCATTAGGCAACAAAATTTAGCTCTGATCCCAAGTCATACCAAATTAGTTTTAGTTTTTACCTTCTTTATGACAAGCAGTAAGCTGGAAAGGAAGGGAGGTGGAAAAAAAAAAAAAAAAAAAAAAAAGGAAAACAAACAGGGGAAGAGAAAAAGGATGAGATATAGCCTTGATATACAGTGGATACAACAAAAGCCCTGACATTTATCATATTGAAACATTTACATTTTAAAAGGTATTTGAAATAGTCGATATTTTTAGAGAAGTGAAGAATTCAAATAATGTAATAACTTAAACTGCAGAGAAAGTTAAACATTATTTATGAAATAGAGTTCATTCTCTACAGCAAAAATCTGAGGTTTAGCTGTTGTATGTATATAAAGCTGTTGCTTGCATATGCGTAACGTACCTATGTTACTTCTGTCCTAACATCCTTTGTATCATCTGCATCTGCATATTTTTGAGTTTAATCTAGGTTGCTTCAGCAATGATCAACAAGCCTTTCCGATTTTTGACACTTTCTTGGCATCAAGAATAGACATAGTCCTTTATTGTACATTCATTTTGTTATGTACAGAAATTGCAGCATAGCTTTATGTATATGCCCAAGGATCACATTAGTTTCAGTAATGCCCTTGCACTAGAATGTAGTTAATTTGCTGAAATATATACAACTCAGACTGAGCCTGTACATATTTTCCTGTACTATTTTCCTAGTTCAGTTTTTAGGTTACTCCTATTTAAATTGATTGAAGCAGATTCATGATTAGACCACTGTGGCATAATATATATATATATATATATATAAAATATTTAATGTGTTACACGTAGAGATAGCTCTTACTAAGGAAGGCAATCATGCCATTCCATCTTACAAAATAGTGTGGTTGTGGCTGTGTCTACAATTCACCCAAAGTAATATTTTAAGGAATTTATTATGATTCTGAATATGGTAGTTAGCTACTACTAGTACAGTTATAGTTATATATATATATATATACATTTTTAATATGTATTAACCATCACCATCAGATAGATGGCTATCCAAGCAGTTCCAAGACTGCATAGTCCCTAGAGAATATCTGGTAGGATATTTGATATTAAGCCCATTCTGATAGTGAAAGGTTCTTTTCAGGATTTAATTCATTCCAAAGTTTTGAGGGCAAAGAAAGGATGGACAAAGATTTATTTTTTAATTTTAATTTTAATTTTAATTTTAATTTTAATTTTAATTTTAATTTTTATTTTTATTTTTATTTTTATTTTTATTTTATTTATTTATTTATTTATTGCTTATTTTAAAACATTCATGGACAAAGAAAGAAAAACGTTTTCTGGGAAACATTAATATACTAAGATATTTATAATGAAAATTTTTAAATATTTTCCCCTTCCCTTCCCTTCCCTTCCCTTCCCTTCCCTTCCCTTCCCTTCCCTTCCCTTCCCTTCCCTTCCCTTCCCTTCCCTTCCCTTCCCTTCCCTTCCCTTCCCTTCCCTTCCCCTCCCTTCCCTTCCCTTCCCTTCCCTTTTTCAAAGACACTTTCAGTTATTTTCTGCATGGACCATAGTTTCATCACTTCCTCCCCAGAAAAATTAATGTCTTCAAATCATTTTAAAGAATCAGAAAATATGAGAATGTTAGCTTTCTAAACAAATGCAAGTAAATTATTTGCATTAATAAGTAGTGCATAGTGCAGATGGACTGTGAGACGCCTGTGGATATTTTTCAGAGATGTGCATTCTGTTAAGCAGTATTTCTGCATATTTCTGCATATTTTCAATTTCTAAAATTCTTATTTTTTAATAATTGACAAATATTGTGTTATTTAAAACATCATCTGGAGGATGCCTATAGCTAAAATATATTCAAATATAAGCCTTTTTTATATCATAAAATGCTTCCAGTTATATTATACCATAATTCCATTAAATCTTTTATTTTATTTAGAAAACTAAGGAGCAGGTATGTTTCTGTGTATTGAATAATAATATGTGTTTAAGAAAGATTCTAGTTGTGTTGAGAACAAGAGCTATGTTATTACCTAGAGAAGATATATGAACATTTGCCTCCCATAAATTTTATCATATTGTAAAGCATTTTAAATTCTAGTAAAAGTAAGATCAACTATTTCCCATACAATTTCCCCATGGACAATTGAGACTATTTTTCCTAGCTTCTGAGCTTCAAATCAAGTCCTTTGGCAAGAGTATTATTAGTTTTTGACCAATCTACACATGAGAACCGTGCTCTTGTATGATTAATGATGCCTACATTTAACTCCTTCTGGGCAGAGAATTTTATAAATAAAAGTCCACTCCGTGGTGGATCATTATGCACTTGTAAAAGGCTGGTTCTTTCACAGTGAAGGCAAGGTAGAGTCTTCATGGATTTTTTTTTTTTAATTTAATCCCGCTTCTCTCCCTCCCCCCCCCCCCCCCCGCCTTTATACTATAACAAGACTAACGTTAAAATATTACATATTCATAAAACAAACAAACAAACAAACAAACAAACAAAAAACCTGTCAGGTTCCCTGAATAATTTTCCTGGAAGAAATAAAGGAGCTTTCTATTTGGAGTTTTTGAAATACATTTATTGTAAAGGATATGTTTTAAGGCTTATTAATTTCAAAATAAATAAATATATATATAAAACAGTTTTCCTCTTTGAAATACTACTTTAGCTTCTTAATTATTTATTTATTTATATACTTATATAATTCCAACCTATAATTTTATTCAAATTGTTTACAATATATCTTTTATTTCCCTCATGACTGCTGTGTACCTTGAATAGAGATTTCTAACTGGTTATCATTTGTCACCCCATAACTAGTAATATTTTGACACCCTATGGCATGAAGCAATGGAATTAAAATTTAATGACATAAATGTCAATATTTTTTTACAGGGTCATCAATAGGAACGTAATGCATATTCACTTACATGCTATTTCCCTGGTACATATTCTATTTGAAAGTGAAACTTTCACATTTCACGGAAACTAGTATCCAGCTAGCAGTGCAAGTGAGTGCTCAAGTATACATAGGATGCTCCTGAGGATATATGAGCTATCATGCTTTCTCTGTCTAAATGAAAACTCAGCTTCAAGCATCATTCTGACAACCTGCACAGTTCACAAGTGCATTTTTAGGAAACCCAATAAAGCAGTTACTTAACCACTCTCTCTCTGTGAACAGCCTTAGGAGGGATTCATTTTACCAAAGGTGAGATGCTGCCATTGTAGATCTCTCCATACCTAGTCACCCTCACTTGCTTTTACAGTAACGGTAGGGAAAAAAAAAAAAAAAAGGAAGAGGGGGAATTTTTAAAACACAACTCATGTAATCTATTTGAGGTACTGTTTTATATGGATTCTAGATTATATATCATAATCTAGAAATGGCTACTTATCTGTAATGAGCATAAAGGGTGGTTTGATAACTAGTTCAGATATCTGAACATATTAAAAAATAAATAAATAAAAAAATCCTGTGTCTACAGTCTCTGTATTCTACTTTATAATCCAGTTCTGGTATTATTGATTTTTACTCACTAAGATCAAAATTATTATTTTTTGTGTAGTATATATGCAGGGCTGGATATTGGTTGCTATAGTAATACTAATTCTTTCAGATTTACATTCAGGTCTAAAAATATACAAACAAGAGAAAGCAAAAAAAATTGCTTTATTTATATTTAGAATGCTTTGATCATACAAACATAAATAATTCAGTTGCTGTCTTTGCCCTGGGAACTTTTCCATATAGCTTTTCTCACTTTTCCATTTTTGCAACTTCTGAAATAATACTATTATGAATGTTAAAGCCATGGATAAATATTTGAAGGAATATCTATTATCTGTCCTTATGGACAGATATCTGTCAGATAAACAGCTGTTGCTAAGGCCTTCTATTTTTTTTTTTTTTTTTTTTAAAGTATAATTTTAAATATTATTTTTAGTTTGTCATATGTCAGTTTAAATCCTCAGGTGACAATAAAAAGTTCCAGATATTCACTGCTGTTAACCAAATGCAGATTTAATAATTGAAGATATATTATATGATCATAAACATCAGCATATTCAGCTTCTAAAGGGATCGTTATTTTTTTGTCCTGAATTTAAATAGATATATACAACATTGATTATTATTAATATTATATAATACAAGTATAACATAATATAATACAATTATAATATAATATGATATAATGTTTTAAAATAATTTTAATCATACATATTTAGATATTATTATTAATATTATTTTTCTACTTTTCAGGGCACATCCAGATTCATACACATGGATTCATACTACCAGTGGGTTCCAACAAAAATTCACCATAATGCTGATGCTGTACTTCTTCCTCTTTCAGATAAGAAATTAATAGTGCTTTTGTTTTGCTGCTAGCTAGGCAGTTGTTTTTTATTGTTGTTTGTTTGTTTTGAGGTATAAATACTTTGGTGTTATGGTGAAGCTTCTGCAATCATTGCCCATGTTATCATTGTGTATATATGTATGGAGAAAGATAAAAGAAAGATAAAATCAAACTTTTTTTTTTTTTTTTTTTTTTTTTTTTTTTAAGATCATAAGTAGTATGAACTTGAAGTAGGAACTTTCTAGTAGTAACACGGCTTTTTAGAAGCAGAAAGTACAATGACTGCCAAATAAGTGGCATCTGTCAGCTAGCCCTCACAACTACGAAGAAAACAAGATCTTACTGGGATGAAAGAGCAGGAAGGTTGTATATGACAAATATGATGCACTCATAATGTCTCAGCTGAAGTTTTGTGCCTGTTTCTTAGTACATTATTTCAAAAATGGCTTGGACCTGAAGCAGAGAATTTAAAAGAGAAAAAAAAGAACAATGACCAGAAGTTTAGAAAGTAGGATTTATGAGGAAAGATAGGAAGAATAGAAGTTGTTTAGCCTAGAAATGACAAGATGGGGAAGACATGAAATAAAGCTGTTCATTATGGAAACGAGAATAATCTCCATGGAAATGAGATTAAAAAACTGCAGATAGATACTACCATACACATTATGAAATGCTTCCAATTAAAAGTGTTTAAAGATCAGAATCTTTTGCACAAGGAAGTTAAGAAGGGATTAAATATTTTATGGGAGCATACCAGGTCTTGTTCATCTAACCTTCTTGGATCAAACTGCTCTGTTGGCTATTTAACTCAGCAAGGACCATTATTTTCTGTGATTTTACATTTCTAAATTTATTGTATGGCCTGTGATGTTAAAATTAATGTAGAACTACTATAATAATACTGTCTGTATATTCATAACTCAAGCTATAGGAGATACAGTAAGCATAATTTAAAATGCAGTTTGTTCAGTTGAAATTGTATATTCCTGTTTTTCCCATGGGAAATAAGGTTTTTTGATAATAAATATTTTGTTGGTTAGTTTGTTTTGTTTTGTTTTGTGTTAGAGATGTTCTTCATTAAATATTTTTTCCTTCAGTTTAAGATTTTTAAATGCATACTTTTGTTTAAATCATTTTGTAAATAATTTCTATTATCAGTTCTATCACAGTGGGCATGAATATGAAGTCTTACGGCTCTAGCTCTTTAATTCATATTAAGAAAATTCACATTCTTCTCTACAGACCAGTCCTTAATTCAAACATTTCTGTTGAGCAGGATGATCATCACATATTATGGTTCAAATCAAAGTCACCTTTGAATAATTCATGTTGAAAATGCGTTAGATTTTTTTTTTTTCCTGAAATAAGGTTAAAGCTTTATTTATTTATTTATTTTTCTATTTTTTTCCTGGAGAAAGAAAGAAAAAGAAATAAGAGGGAATACAAATTTCAATATGGTTGTGACATCATGACGAAGGCAGACTTTGCCAGCATGTTTATGAATACTTGGAGAATCTTTGAAGCTGATCTTTCATTGGTTCAACTAAAAACTATTTCAACTAATCTCAGAAATCTTATGATATTTCCTCTCAGACATGTGCATTGTGAATTTTCAGTGTCAGCAGACTGGTGAATTAGGAAGAATGAAAACATGTTATTACACTACTGTTCTAGATTTCCTAATTTGAAGCCGGTAGGGAACTGTAAACAGCATTCATACATAACCCAGTGACATTCCTGATCCGCGTTTCATCCTTCCACAACTGGCCACAGCCATTTTATACTATTTCTGCTAACCCATCGGAAGAATTCTGTTAATGAAGATTAGAAATTAGAGAGAATTTGGTCTTAACTTACATATATCCATCTTGCTCACTGACATTAGTGCTGACTTCATCTAATGAGTCACTGTATAAAATGGACACTAAAATCAGTCTGCTGTAATAAATAAAAATGTACCTTGCTTTGGTACTTCATTTGAGCAGACAGAAACTTTTAAAATGTATCACAAAAGGGCAAAGACAAATTATTTGTCAATTTTTTTGTATTGTCATGTGGTGCTTAGGGACATGATTTAGAGTGTGATACTGTTGGTAGAAGGATGGTTGGACCAGATGATCTTGGAGGTATTTTCTGTGATTCTTTGAATCTGTTTATGCTTATGATAATGTTAACTTTTTTTGTTTTTTTTTTTTTTTTTTTTTTTTTCTCCAAATGCAATGTAACCAATGGTTTTAGCAGAGAGCAAATTCTTTCTGATTATGAAAATATAGCTAGTGATTGAATATGATGCAAACAAGAACAAAAATATTTTTAGTTTAGAAAACTAATAACTTCATATTATCTTCTGGCCTAAAAAGTCATGTTTACAACATGGTCAGGTGGACTCAGTTTCCTCATTCTATCAGAATATATATATATATATTAATTATACCATTGCAAACCACTAAGGCATCATATTTTGAACAGAGAATAGAATTATTGAATAATACATTATGAACAGTTCTTTCCATTACACTTCTTGCATATCTCTTAAGTCTTCTCTGATTTTTATTACATAAATTAATGCTGAAAGAACACCTTTGAATTGAACTATTTTCTGACATCCTAAGCTCCCTGGACAGAAGGACTGGACAGAACAAGTCTATAGCATGGCTTTGTACTATGTTAGAAATAGTTGGATAGTAACTATTTCTCTCATACATTTCAAGGCACTATTTTATTAATAGGAAACATTACCTCACAGTATTACCTTTACTCTGTGATATGAAGTTTAAAGTCAACTAATCATCAGAGATGTTCATTCACATTTTTGAAGACATATCTGAACTAAAAATGAGACTTTTTAAAGTTCATCTGTCATTTGGGATATAAGAAGGTTTTTGATGGAAGACTTAAATGAACAATTCTGCACTTCAACTGCAAAACCTATGTCAAATATATAGGGTTTCTATAACAGAAACATGAAAAACTCATTAATATTATATGTTAAAGCTGTTCATTAAGAAACGCATATTAAGAAAAAAAAAAAAATGCTCATCTCCAGGGCATTCACAACTTTTCTGGATAACCTGTTCCAGTGCATCATCACCCTCTGAATGAAGAATTTCCTCCTAACCTCTAATCTAAATGTCTTTTAGTTTAAAGCCATTCCCACTTGTCCTGCCCATGTCGCCCTTGTCCCTCTCCATCTTTTTCAAAAGCCCCCTTTATGTATTGAAAAGCTGCAATAAGGTCACCTCTGAGCCTTCTCTTTTTCAGGCTGAACTGCCCCAGCTCTTTCAGCCATTCTTCATAGGAGAGGTGTTCCAGCCTTCTGATCAATTTTGTAGCCCTCCTCTGGACCCATTTTAACAGATCCACAGATCCACATACTTCTTGTTCTGGGGGCCCCAGACCTAGACACAATACTCCAGGTGAGGCGTGAGAAGGGCAGAGTTGAGAGGGACAATTACCTCCCTCAACCGTCTAACCACTCCATAGACTAGGATGCAGTTGACCTTCTGTACTGCAAGCGTGCACTGCTGGCTCATGTCAAGCATTTTGTCCACTACAACTCCCAAGACATTTTCATCAGGTTCATATGGGAACCTCATCAGGTTCATGTGGGTACATGTCTCAAGCTTTTCCAGGTCCCTTTGGATGGAATCCCTTTTTTCTGTTGTATCAAGTGCACCACTCAGATTGGTGTCATCTGCAAACTTGCTGAGGGTGCACCCTATCCCACTGTGTATGTCAGTGATAAAAATATTAAACTGTACCAGGACAGACCCCTGAAGAACACCACTTCTCACCAGCATCCACCTGGACATAGAGACATTGGCTACCACTCTTCGGGTACGAGCTCCAAGCAAATTCTGTATCCACTGAATGGTCCATCCATCAAATCCATATCTTTCCAATTTGGAGATCGGGATATCATGTGGGACTGTGTCAAATGTCTTACAGGATTCCAGGTAGGTGATATTGGTCAGCTGATGCATGTCAACTGATGCAGTCACTCTATCATAGAAGGCCACAAGATTGGTCAGGCATGATTTACCCTTAGTAAAACTATGCTGGCTGTCTCAGATCACTTCCTGGTCTTTCATATGCCTTGATATTGCTTCCAGGAGGATCTTTTCCATGATCTTTCCAGGCACAGAGGTGATGCTCGCTGTTCTGTAGGTCCCTGTGTCATCCTTTTTAAAAATGGGAGAACTGTTTCCCTTTTTCCAGTCACCAGGGCCTTCACCTGCTTACCAGGACTTTTCAACTGCATTATTACTTGGTAATTTAGTGACAGTGGTATTTTAAACATTATAGTGCCAATATTATAGTATTGACATATGATCTACTTTTTCCTTTACAAACAACTTAATCTTTCTCATTTATTATTTAATACCAATTGTAAGCTCTAGAGATGTACAGAATGTAGAATACTACTGAATTCTATCATATTTATAAATCTACTTCAGAAGAATGTTTTTAAAAGACAAAACAAAAAGATCTGTGAATTATTTTACCATGGGGGGGGGGGGGGGGGGGAGGAGAGGAGGAGGAGGAGGGGGGCAAGGAGGAGGCTTTCTGTTGCAAATAGAATAAAATTCTGTTTTGAATTGTCGAAGAAGGAAGTCTTTTTTTTTTTTTTTTTTTTTTGTGTGTGTGTGTGTGTGTGTGTGTGTGTGTTCTTTTAATGCCTTACACCAGTACACCAGTAAGATCTTACTTTTCAGAAGACTAATTGAATTGACTCTTGGGAGGTGGTTGGATGTTAATCAAGACTTCTTAATGTTTTCTAATATTTTCTTGTTTTCTGGAAGCCCTTCTTCAGATAACTTTTGGTAGTATATTTTGTCAGGCTTCTGTCAGTTTTCCAAAGAAATTGTTTTTGATAACAATAAGAACAGCAAAAGCGTTGATATCTTATGTTTAGGATATAACTGGATTTATATTTATATCAACAAATACTTCAAGCCAATGATACTGTGCAGTCACTAGGAATTTGATCCGGCCAAACTGACATATTTTGCATAGCTGATCTTTAAACATTTTCATGAACATTTTCACTTTTTTATGAGATAGAATTATGAACAGTCAATTCTATGACACTAATTATTACAGAGAAATTAAACATTTGTAATGGTAGTTAGTAGTGGTGATTGTCAGATTGCAGAGCCTTAGAAGAAATCTCTGTATGAACCAGAATACAAATGAAGATTCCTGGTTGATTAACACCATCATTTTTCAGTAAACATTATACTATCCCTGCCAAAACTGTAAATACCATCAAGATGCTTATTTAGAACCTTACACTCATGAATTACTGAAAAGAAAATAATCTGCTGCTTAATATTCCAGTAAGATTAAGAACATCTTGGAATTGTGAAATGGTAGGAATTGGCTCTTTAACATGTTAATGTAACTAACTAATGTATTTTCTAGTGACATTATTATTCCTTCAGAAGTAATACAGTACGGTTCCTACATCTAGGAAAGCACTTATTTCCATCTCACTATTTCTGATGAGCAGATTGGGTATAATACTGAACCATTTCTTTTCATTAGTAGCTTTGTTTCTTTTTCTAGCCTGTATTGGCTACATGAGAGTTTGAGGAATTATAATACTAATCACAAGTCCTAATGATTGTGATGAAATCTCTTTCTGATTCCCAGCAATTTTAATTGTTCCTGTGTGATAACTTCATTGTCATGATTCTGAACTGTGCCTGAGGCACTTCATCCAGATCATGTGAAATAATTGAACAGTAGGCACTAATAAGACTTACACATTGAGGATGTAGTAAATTTCCTGGATTTCTGTTGCTACACTTTATTATGTCTGGATGATTATGAAATCTGTAATTATAAAAGGATCTTTTGCATTAATGTTTCTATTCATTGTCTTTTTCATGAGGAAGCAAATGCTGAATAACACAAAATATGTGTGGGAGTTAGAAACCACCATCACACTATCATTGCGATTGAAAATTAGATGCATATCTCACTTTCCTTCTAAATTTAAACTGTGTCTTTTTCAACAGTATAAACAGCTTTCTATGTAGCTCATATTTCTAACAGATGAGAAATGTCATAGTCATTTACAGACATTCAGTTGTTTCTAGAGTCTCTGGACATCCTTTTTTTTTTTAAAAAAAAAAAAAAAAGAAAATATATTTTTGTAAGAATGGTCTGCAAATACTTAAACCTAACAGGAGTATACTTCATAACAGCACTTAGATTTAGTATTATTTATGCCTACATTTTGTCTCAAAGGATACAGTTGTTGCTGATGTTTATTTGTTTGTTCTTTTAAATGATTCATGATATATTAGTATTGATCTTTCCAGATCTTCTGAATGTATATTGAAATATATCCACAAAGTCATAGGAGATGTGCTTTTTTTGGAACTACATTGACACAGGAGAAAAATTATACGTCTTTGACAGCAGATTATGGCTTGTGGAAATAAATCCAGATGATTTTCCAATATAAGGGTGACCATAATTTCAGAATAATATTTTAGGATATTTGAGAAGAAAATTGATTTGAGGAAAAAAAATTTAGTTAGTGTCCAAAGGAATTTAAAAATCAGCTCATAATATGAATATAAACCAATGGTGCTATCTTAAACACTAGCACTAGGGCTTTTTCCTGCTATTCTTGATGATTCTTACTTAATATCAGAAAGACATTTCTAATCCATGCTATTTAAAGATTTGAAATCAGAACACTATATTCATTTGTGGTATGATATCTCTCTATATTGCCAAGAAGCTAATATGTTAAATGTGCTCAAGTGCTGGCTAATAACTAAGTGCAGATCATGATTCTGAGATGATTTTCAACAGAGTGCACATAAATGGTTCAAGCATAACCTATTCAGTTTCAAATCAGGGTACTGAATGACCTGGTTTGTTTCTGAAAGTTGAGAATGTGACAACATCTCTACTCTGCATGAAATAAATGACACCTTTTGACATTCTGTCTCTTGTCAAAATAGATAAATAATTTAAACATTGCCAGTACAATATTTATTAGATTTTAGATAAAAATTGTACATTAATTCCCAGACACATAGTGAGGGAATGCTGAGAAGAAAAACAAATTGCAGAAGCATCTCTTTCTCCTTGTTTTTCATGCCCATATACCAGCAGAGTTTCAACTTCTAGTATTTGCCATGTGAGTTCCACATGATAACCACCTAGCTAAGCCCCAGCTGCTGAACATAATCATAGAATCATTAAGGTTGGAAGAGACCTTCAAGATCATTTGGTTCAACCATCAGCCTACTACCAATGTCACCCACTGCTGGCACATGTTCTTTCTTTTCTGATTCACTTTACTGTTGAGAGTCAATGAATTAAAATAATAATAATAATAATGAAGATCTGTAAATAGACTTTAAGTCTACTGTATACTTTCCTATACTTTGGTAGCCTTCAGAGAGAAGGTAACTCTTCATCTGATTCAACACTTTATTTCTGTGAAGTAGATAGGGTGGAGCACTAACAAATATTTGGGTGTTGGTTATTTTTTTGTTTGTTTGTTTGGTTGGTTGGTTGGTTGTTCTTTTACTTTGTTTAATTAATGCTAACGCTCTATCAAACGTGATTCACAAAATTCATCTGGCACATAGTCATGCATCTGAGCAAAACAGAAGTGTCACCCACAGAAACCAATACTGTAACCCTTGACTGTATTCAAAAATCATCACGTCTTGTCTAAGAGGATTAAATATCAATCTGAGTTCATAACAAAAGAAGATTATGCACTTCATTCATAATATCACTGCTGGCTTGCTTTCTCCAGCAGCAAATAAAGGAAAACAGGTGTTTTGATCCCAGATCTTCACTGTTTCATTATTAAACTAAACTTCTAAGTGCATGTTTAAAATATATCCATTAAAAAAAAAAAAAAATAAAAAATAAAAAGATTGTTTCTTGCATTTGTTTTTAATTCTGATGGGCCTATAACATCATGAGTCATCAGAAGACAGGAATTAAATTATGCAGATAGAAAAACAAATGTCCAAATGAAGTTTCACTGAACATTTTTATGAAAAAGGTATTTATCTAAAAACTGATTGATGTTTACTTAATGTTCTTACCAGTACTTAACTCCTTTCTCATTCTAACCTTTCCTGACATTCTAATTCAATGTTTGAAGGTTTGTCTTGGTATTTGTGTATGCATTTTCTGACTTCTGACTACCTGGATAAGTATACAAATACATATGTGTGTGTGAGAGTACAAATACATATCTATATGTGTTTATATGTAGTGTATATCATACATAAGCATATATGCATATGTGTATGTGTATAAAATGTTTACATATACATGTATTGTTATAAATACATGCTTAAGTGTATATATAAAATCCTGTATGTGTGTGTGTATCTACATACAAACATATCCACAGTGGCAAAAAAATGGAAACATAAAAGCTTCAATTTTAAACCTACTCATTTAGAGTTTATTTATGTAAAAAAATATTCATATATCCATTTGGACTGTGATTTATCTAGAATGTGCGCAACCACATATGTCCTTATTCTGATATATCTGGGCAGAGATACATTGTGCTTCTACTATATTTAATGGAGAACCAATCAATAGAGTTAATAGAGTTTTAGAGAGTGAATCATCTCAGCCCCATAAAGATACTTACTTTGGTTCAGACAAATAGCACCTTTTATCCCATTTATTCTATCGATTAGGTCTCCACCATCTACAACAGTCATTTAGCCAACTCACATCTACATTGTAGGCAACTGAAGTCAGGTGAAATGAATTCTCTCTTCATCTTCTGAGGTGTGGGGTCTATCTGAATAACACAGAAAATGTAAGGGCTATAGATTTCATCCCCACACACATACACATTGATAAAATAAACAGTAGTAATCCACACTACAGGCTAACAGAATGTGCACACATGTTCTTTGTTATTATGTATTATTAATTTTTTAAATATATAAATATTATATATTATATGTATATAATATATACATTCACATGTATATTATATATTATATTATGTATATAAATATATAATATATAGTATATCATTATGTATTATTTTTATTTTAATTTTATAGCAGTCTTTTAAATAACAAAAATAAATAAAATCCTAAGATTAAAGCCAGTGAAATGTATCTGAGAATAAAATATTTAAAAGTGTTTGCTTGCTGTTTTGTAAATAATTCATACATTGATCTTACTCTCAACAAATGGTAATAAATCACAAGTTGAAATTGATTTTACCATGTGAGGAAAAAAAGTCAGGGTCATAAATAGAAAATAAAATGTCTAATATAAAATAGATAACTTTCATAATTTATAATTTGATGGAAGTCGACAATATGCTGAATATTTAAAGCAATAAAAAATGTTGATTCATTCAAATAGTACTTGCAAAAATGTAATTATCTTGATAAGCATACCAGCACAAAGATTTAATGAATTGGTAACAGAATCTGATCAAATGTCAAAAAAGAGAAATGCAGCATTATGCAGACATTAGGGTATTCTTAAACTTGGCTGAGAAAACAAATTTCTTTTTACATTCTTTGACTCTTAGTTTATTAAGGCTTTCTTTCTCTTCTTCTTCTTCTTTTTCTCTTTCTTTTTCTTTTTCTTTTTCTTTTTTTTTTTTTTTTTTTTTTTTTTTTAAGTCCTGAGTGGGAAAACAGAACAGAAAAAGAATTGATCTTCCTTCTCAGCAACAAAAGTTACAGTGTTACTGTGATGAATGAGCGTGCTTGAAGTGTAGAGTTGTTACAATTTCAGAGAGAAGTACATTGTGCCAAAAATGTTAGATGGGTTCTAAACTCCACATTCCATTCCGTGACTTACAAGGAATGGGGTTCCTTATTATGCAGCTTTACTGCAACCTTATCAATTATTTCCTTCTTGTATACACTTATGACTCACTGTTTTCTTTTTCCTGATTGAAATTTCTGCTGTTAGTTTCAAAAGAAGCATAAAAACATAGTCGTAGAATCATAGAATGGTTTGGGTTGGAAGAAACCCTTAAGGATCATCTAGTTCCAAGATCTCCCACTAGATCAGGTTGCCCAAAGTCCCATCCAACCTCGCTTTGAACACTTCCAGGAACACGGCATCCACAACTCTGGGCAACCCATTCCAGTGCTTCATCTCACTCATAGTGAAGAATTCTGTCCTTATATCAATTCAAAACCTATCTATTTTAGTTTAAAATTGTTGCCCCATATCTTACTTGACACTATAGATTGCATCCCTTCTCTCTGGTATGTCGACCACAACAGCTTGTTAATATATATAATATATATAATATTATATATATATATATAATATATATAATACAATATACTGTTAATATAGTTAATATTGCCAACAACATCTTTTGGAAGATACATATAGGGCAAATTTTAAGTATTTTGGGTTCAAAACTTTATGCCAGGTGCTTGCTTCAGGCTGAGAATTGTTTATAACACTTAGATGATTTAACACTTTACAAAAACTTCTGTCAGAAAGTAGAAAATAATGCATTTTGTTTGTCTATATTAAAATAGTATAATATAAAAAGTATATTTCTACTTTTCTTACAATAATAAATCCTTGTAGTCCCATTCTTTAGAATTAATGAAATTAAAGATATATTAAAAATGATATTATCTGAAATATATTTGGCCATCACAGTGAACAGATAATCACAAATATGATGTGATCAAAGATAATAATATAATCAAAGATAATAACAATAAAGATAAAAAAAAAAAAAAAAAAAAAAAACATTTCTCAATTTCTTAACTTTGAGACTGAGTTAATATATAACTTATTGCTGAAAGCAGACATGAGAAAATTTTTAACATTGGGTGTTCTTTAGTCCATTTGACTTGGGTACCTGTCTTGTTTACCTTCATTTTTAGTATCCAGTGAATCTTTAGGATTTAGTGAATCCTGCAATCTTGGATTAATTCAAGTAATAAGAGGATTGCCCCTCAAATGCTTTTAGTAATTCATGTCTCTATTTAAATTATGTAAGACACTTGAACAGTCACTTTCTTAGTTATCTAAAGTTTCACCAAATATGACAGGTTAAAGTTAGGCAGGCTAAATGTTTCCCAGTTAAGGAGAAAGCAGTTGATGTTGTTAACCTTGGTGTCTGCAAGACTTTTGACACTGTCTTCAGTAACATCCTCATAGACAAGATGACAATGTTAATAGGTGCAAAATGAGGTGTAATGAAAACTGACTGAATGGCTGGGCCCAGAGGATAGTGATCATTGACACAAAGCCCAGAGTCCAGTGTATCCTAGAGGTCAATACCAGGATATCCTGTTCAACATCTTAGTTAGTGACTTGGTTGATGGGTCAGAGAGTTCCTTCAGCAAATTTGCAGACTACACAGGGTTGAAAGAAGTGACTGATAAACCAGAAGGTCATGCTGCCATTCAGAGGGACCTTGACAGGGTGGAGAAATGGGATGACAGAAATCTCATATTTAACAAAGAGAAATATCAAGACGTGACTCTGTGGAGGAGTAACCCCAAGCAATCATATATAGTGGAAGCCAACCTTCTAGAAAGCACAGAAGAACCTGGAGATCATTGGGAACACCAAGCTGAACACAAGACAGCAGTGTGCCTTTACTGGATTTACATGGAAAGGTTTTTGTAGTAAGAGAGCTACACAGTTGGCTTCTGTGGGAAGAGACCAGGGGCTGTCCCACGTATGGTGGTTTTACTCACGTGAGCAGATGAGCACCAGGATAACAGCTCGATCACTCACCCTCCTCAAAAGGAAAGGGGGAGAAAATACAATGAAGAGAGCTCAGAGTTTCAGATAGGGATGGGAAGATCACACAACAATTATCATGACAGGCAAAACAGACTCATAGTAAACTTTTTTTCCTACTACTAACAAGCTAGAAAAGTAAGAAACAAAGGAAAGAAACTAAAAACACCTTTCCCCATCTACCCTCTTCCAACTTCTCCCCCTCGAGTGGTGCAGGGGAATGGGGGAAAGGGGGCTGCAGACTGTCACTAACACTTCATCTCCGCCGCTCCTCTTCAGTCACTCTTCCCCTGCTCCAGTGTGGGTTCCCTCCCAGAAGATGCCATCTTTCCTCAACTGATCCTATGCTGGCTTCTCAGAACAGCTCTTCAAGAACTGCTCCAACATGGCTCAGTTCTATGGGGTCCATCTATCAGAAGCAAACTGCTCCAACAAGGGTCCCCCATGGGCAGCAGCTCCCCCATTACCCCCTACTCCTGCATGGGCTCCTCTCCATGGGCTGCAGCTCTGGCCCGGGGCCTGCTCCTGGGCTCTCCATGCGCCTCCTCCAGTCTACATCCACTTGCTCCATTGTAGTCTTCTCCATGGGCTGCAGCATGGAGATCTGCTCTGCCGCGGGACCCATGGGCTGCAGAGGCACAGTCTGCTCCACCAGTGGCCTCTCCGCAGGCCACAGGGGCACTTCTGCTCCGGTGTCTGGAGCACCTACTTCTCCTCTTTCTTCACTGACCTTAGTGTCTGCAAAGCTGTTTCCCAGTCCCCCCTCTCCCAGCTCCTGTTGAGCAGCAGTTTTTGTTTGTTTGTTTGTTTTGTTTTGTTTTTCCCTTTCTTGAATATGCTCTCACAGAGGTGAAAACAACATTGCTTATTGTCTCGGCTCTCCTCAGCAGTGGGGCCCTTATCACACATGGGACAGCTTCTGGATTCTTCTTGCAAAAGCCCCCCACTACCAAAACATTGCCATGTAAACCCACTACACCATACTGGACAGAGTCAGTTCCAGCCATCTCCAAAGTGGACCCACAACTGTATAGAACTGGCCAACCACCATCAGCAAATCTAGTGGTACATGTGTGGTAAAATAACTAAGAAAGGTCAAAATCTTTGCACAACAGTGACAGAGAAGAGTGTGAACAACATGCGAGAGACAACACCTGCAGACACCACCGTCAGTGGAGAAGGAAGGGGAGGATATGCTCCAGGCACTGAAGCAAAGATTACCCTGCAGCCTGTGAGCAGAACCATAGTGAATTAAGTTGTTCCTCTACAGCCCATGAAGGATCACACTGGAGCAGATGCCCACACTGAAGACCATGGAAGACCCCACACAGGTTTCCTGGAAGGGGAACCATGAAGAGGAGACCACTGTGTGACCACAGTTCTGGCAGAAACTGTAGCCTGTAGGTGACCCTTGCTGAAGCGGTCTGTTCCTGAAGAACTACATCCCATGGTATCATCCATGCTAGAGCAGTTTTTGAAGATCTGCAGTCTCTGTGAAGACCATGATGGATCAGTTCATGAAAGACTCTTTCACAGTTTTGTGGGGGATAGAGGTAGTTTTCTTCATGTGATGCTGCATTTTGGATTTTTGATGAAAAGAGATGAAAAGAGTGGTGATTACAGACTTTTTTTTTTTTTTTTTTTTTTTTAATTATTGCAAAGCAATGTTTATACATAATCAAAGACTTCTGCTTCATCTGTTGCTGTGCCAGTGAGGAGGTTGGGGGTGCACCAGAAGCTGGGAAGGGACAGAGACAGGACAACTAATTCAGACTTAACAAAGAGATATTCCATACCATATGACGTCATCCTCAGTAATAACAGGTGGGGCAAAGAAGGAGAAAGGGGGAGGGAGGGGGAGGAGGTGGGGAGGACACTTGGAGTGATGGCATTTGTCTTACCAGGAAATCATTACATGGGATGAGCCCTACTTTCCTGGAAGTGGCTGAATAGCTGCATGCTGATGGGAAATAGTGAATGAATACTTTGTTTGGCTTTGCTTGTGCACAAGGCTTTTGCTTTAACTAATAATCTGTCCTTATCTCAACTAACAAATTCTCACGTTTTTACCTTTCTGATTCTCTCCCCCATTCACCTGGGGAGAATGAGTGTAGTGGGTTTACATGGCAAGGTTTTGGTAGCAGGGAGCCATAGGGGTGGTTTCTGTGAGAAGGATCTAGAAGCTGCCCCATGTTTGGGAAGGGCCCCACTGCTGACCAGAGCTGAGCCAATAAGCGATGTTGTTTTGCGCCTCTGTGAGAGCATATTTAAGACAGGGAAAAAAACGCTGCGCCACACAGCAGCTGGGAGAGTGAGAGGAGTGAAGAACAGCCTTGCAGGAACCAAGGTCAGTGAAGAAGGAGGGGGAGAGGTGCTCCAGGCACCGGAGCAGAAGTCCCTTGTGGCCTGTGGTGAGGACCATGGTGAAGCAGGATGTCCCCCTGCAGCCCACAGAGTACTACGGTGGAGCAGGGTTCCACGCTGCAGCCCGTGGAGGAGACCACGGTGGAGCAGGTGGCCCTGCACCGACAGAGGCTGCCCCCTGTGAAAGACCCCTGCCAGAGCAGATTCCAGGCTGGACCTGTAGCCCATGGAGAAGAGACCACGCAGGAGCAGGTGACCTGGCAGGAGCTGCTGCCTGTGGGGGAACCAGGTTGGAGCAGTTTTCTCCTTAGGGATGGACCCCATGGTACGGACCCATATCTGGAGCAGTTCTGGAAGAGCTGCTGCCTGTGGGAAGCCCACGCCGGATCAGTTCATCAAGGACTGTATCCCCACAGCACAGGGGACGAGAGTGACTGAGAAGGAGTGGCAGAGAAGAAATGCTGTAGACTGACCATAACCCCCATTCCCCCGTTCCCCTGCGCCACTCGGGGGGAGGAGGTGGAAGAGGGTGGATGGGGGGGGAAGGTGCTTTTGGTTTCTTTCCTTTGTTTCTCACTTCTCTAGCTTGTTAGTAATAAGCAATAAATCTTACTATCTCCTTATGCCGTGTCTGTTTTGCCCGTTACAATAATTACTGCTTGATCTTCTCGTCCTTATCTCAACCTTTGAGTCATTTTCATCATATTTTCTCCCTGTTCCTCTTTGAGGAGGGGGAGTGAGAAAGCGGCTGTGGTGGAGCTTGGCTGCCCACTCGAGCAGAACCACAACAAGTGAGTGGTTGTGTGGTACTTAGCTGCCTGGCAGGGCTAAACCACCACAGACTGCATACCATGGGAAGAACCCCACACTTGAGTGGGGAAAGAGTGTGAAGAGAAAGTACTGTCAGTGATTAAGTGTTATTGATAAACTGTAATCCCCATTCCTCTCCTGCTCTGTGCTTCGCTAGGCAAGAAAGAGGTAGATGAGTCAGGAATGAAGCTGAACTTTGCCATAAGTGGAAGGTTCAGGGAAAGGTGTTGTTTTTTTGTGTGTGTGTGTTTGTTTGTTTGTTTCTCCTTTTCACTACTATATTTCACTACTCTATTTTTAATCAAAAATAAATGATTCGTTCCTAAGTCAAGTCTGTTTTGCCTATAACAGTAATTGGTGAGTATTCTCCAAGTCCTTATCTCAGCCCATGAGTTTTTTTCATCTTTTCTCCCCATGTCTTGCAAAGGAGTGAGAGGAAGAGGGTTGCTTGTTGGGACCCTCACTGACAGACAAGGTTAACACAACCACAGCACCCTTGTGGCAAAGAATGTTGACAACATCCAAGGCAGCATTGCCAATAGGTCAAGGAAAGTGATGTTTCCCTTCTATCCAGCACTGGCACGACACATCTACTTGACTACTGTGCCAGTTGTGGACTCACCAGTTCAAGAATGTACTGGATGTACTGGAAAAAGACCAACAAAAGGCTACGAAGATGACCAAGGGGCAGGAACATCCTCCATATGAGGAGAAGCTGAGTGAGCTGAGTGTACACCCTGAAGAAGAGAAGGCTCATGGGGGATCTTGTCAGTATTAGATTAAAGGTTGGACTAGATGATCTTAGAGGTCTTTTCCAACCTAAATGATTCTATGACTGTAATCTTATCAATGTGTGTAAGTACCTGGTAGAAAGGAATTAAGAGGGAGTTGAATTCTTCCCAGTGGTGCCCATTAACAGGAGAAGATGCAAAGAGAACAAAGTAAAACACGGGAAATTCTATTAGATAACACCTGAACTGTGATGATGGTCAAACTCTGGAACAGATTGCCCAGAGAGATTCCAAAGTCTTCATATGTGAAGATGTTCAAAACCTGACAGGACATTTTCCTAGGCAACCTGTTGTAATTAACCCTGTTCTTCTTTTGATTTTCTCAAAAGAAAAATGGGTGAGAAGTCGTTGAAACTGTTTTGTGTGCTTTAAGTATTACAGACATATAAAAGTAGTTTAGTGTGAAATAATATTTATCTTTTCCCTTGGGATTGGAAAGATTAGTAATATTATAAAGAAAGTTTTTGTTTGTTTCTTTGTTTTGTTTTGTTTTGTTTTCTGATCTTTATATATTCTCCTTGAAAGAACTTTTCTCCCCCCTTTGGTTTTACAACCTACTCGGCCTTCACTTTTTCCAAGGTGCTTTGATACAGTGGAGTTAATTTGTGCTTTGGCTGACATACAGGTATCGTTTTCTTGGATCTTCAGCTACTGCACTTCAGTAAGAGTACAAAAGGATGAATTTAAAATCCAGTGGAATCTTTAGTGTTCATTTCTTTTAGTGGCTTCAAGACAAGACCTAAGTTCGTCTTTAGGATTACAAACCTAGGAAGTGTATGGCTGAAAAATAGGTCATACTAAAAACTACATTTTAATATGTTTTTTTTTTTTTAATTATTATTATTATTTTTTTTTTTTTTTTGTAAAGCTACTCACACAAATTCATGCTATGAAACAAAGACACAGGAACAACTTACTTTAAACACAGCTTTTGGCAATGAGATCAATGCAACACAAAACTTCAAAGAGAAAGTGGAAATAATTTAATACTTAGACATCACATTGATTTGACTTTATTTTTCAAGGGCAAGATTTTATTTTCCTGAAATTCTAGTGAAAGCTACATATTGCAAAGTGCTCTGCCACAACTCATAAGGCTCAAAGTCTCAAAGCAATAATGTGATCTAGCTTGAGAAAATTGTATGTATTGTGAGTGTTTACTGATCAATTTACTTTTTTATCCTACTTCCCAATTGGCATCTAATTCCTAATATTTCTTATGGTTTTAAGGGCTAATTTGACTTCAGCAAGAATTATATATATATATATATATATATGCATGTATATATATATGTGACATTATGTTATTAAAATTATTGCAATAATTGATCTGCTTTGTCTTTATTATATTCATTAGGTGATTATAACAAAAGAGTCTTATTTACAAAGAGACATCCAGTGTAGAATCAACATTATCATGATAGTTGCATAACTAACAGTTGCTTTTAAGTCTGCTGCCTCCCTGGGGCCAGGGTCAGGGATGTTGCCAGAAAGCTTCCCAACCTGGTTTGCCCCTCTGATTTACTATCCTCTTTTGATAGTCCATGCTGGCAGTGATAATATTGAAGGTTATTGAAGGTCTGAAGATTATCAAATAGGACTTTAGGGGACTGGGACAGTTAGTGGATGTACAGGTGGTGTTTCCGTCCATCCCTACAGTGGCAGGGAGGGTCACATGGAAAACCTACCTCATAAACACGTGGCTTAGAGGCTGGTGCCAACACAGAAATTTTGTGTTTTTTTGACTATGGGGTGCTTTACTCGGCACCTGGCCTGATAGCCGCAGACAGGTCCCACATATCTCTAAAGGGAAAATGGATCCTAGACCAGGAGCTGACAGGCCTCATGGAGAGGGCTTTAAACTAGGTAAGAAGGGGGACAGAGCTGAAATAAGGCTTGTTGGAGGTGTGCCGGGGGAACAATGTCAAGGCCGCAGTAGAAGGCAATGGCCCAGCTGAATGCATGTAGCATGGGTAACAAACAAGAGGAGCTGGAAGCCATCGTGCAGCAGGCAGGCTATGATTCGGAATACATGGAAATGGTCCCATCATGGAAACATGGTGGGACCATTCTCATCACTGGCGTGCTGCAGTGTCTGACTATAGACTCTTCAGAAGGGACAGGCTGCATTGAAGTGAGGTGTCTCTCTATATTAGAGAGTGTTTTCATGTTGTGGAACTTGAGGCTGTGAATGATAAGGTTGAATCCCTATGGGTTAGGATCAGTGGGAAGGCCAACAAGGCAAGCATCCTGGTGGGGGTCTGTTATAGACTGCCAAACCAAGATAAAAAGACAGATGAGGAGTTCTACAGGCAGCTGGCAGAAGTTGAAAAATTGTAAGCGCTTGTTCTCGAGGGAGACTTCAAATTCCCAGACATATCCTGGAAGCACAAAACCCAGAGAAAGCAGTCTCGGTTTCTGGAGAGTGTGAAAGATAGCTTCCTGACAGAGCTGGTTAGTAAGCCTACCAGGGGAGGTGCCCCGCTAGACCTTCTGTTCACAACAGACAAGGACTGATGGGAGATGTGGTGGTTGGGAGCTGTCTTGAGCAGAGTGACCATGAGATGGTACAATTCTCTATTCTTGGCAAAGTCAGGAAGGGGATCAGTAAAACCACTGTCTTGGACTTCCAGAAGGCTGACTTGGAGCTGTTCAGGACACTGGTTGGCAGAGTCCCCTGGGACGTGGTTCTGAACATACCAGTAGTCCAGGAATGCTGGGCATTCTTCAATAAGGAAATCTTAATGGCTCAGGGGCAGTCTGTCCCAGCATGCCTAAAGACAAGCCAGTGCAGAGGACTGGCCTGGCTGAACAGAGAGTTGTGGCTTGAGCTTAGGAGAAAAAAGAGGGTTTATAATCTTTGGAAAAGAGAGTGGGCCACTCGGGAGGACAATGAGGATGTTGCGAGGCTGTGCAGGGACAAAATTAGAAAGGCCAAAGCTCATCTGGAACTCAATCTGGCTACCTGTATTAAATAGAAAATGTTTTTATAATAACATTAACATGAAACAGAGGAAAAAGGAGAATCTCCATCCTTTACTGGATGCAGAGGGAAACTTAGTGACGAGAGATGAGGAAAAGGCTGAGGTGCTTAATGCCTTCTTTGCCTCGTCTTTAGCGGCAAGGCCTGTTGTTCTCTAGATACCCAGTACCCTGAGCTGGTGGAAGGGGATGGGGAGCAGAATGTGGCCCTCATAAATCCATGAGGAAATGGCTGACGACCTGCTACAGCACTTAGATGTACGCAAGTGGATGGGGCCAGATGGGATCCACCCCAGGGTACTGAGAGAACTGGTGGGAGAGCTGGCCAAGCTGCTTACCATCATTTATCAGCAGTCCTGGCTATCAAGGGAGGTCCCAGTCGACTGGCGGCTAGCAAATGTGATGCCCATCTACAAGCAGGGCTGGAAGCTAGACCCGGGGAACTATGGGCCTGTTTGACCTCAGTGTCAGGGAAGCTCATGGAGCAGATTATCTTGAGCGTCATAACGTGGCACTCACAGGACAACCAGGTGATCAGGCCCAGTCAGCATGGGTTTATGAAAGGCAGGTCCTGCTTGACGAACCTGATCTCCTTCTATGACAAAGTGACATGCTGGGTGGATGAGGGAAAGGCTGTGGATGTGGTCTATCTTGACTGCAGTAAGGCTCTTGACACCATTTCCCACAGCATTCCCCACAAGAAACTGTCTGCTCATGGCTTGGACTGGCGTACCTTTCTGGGTTAAAAACTGACAGGATAGCTGGGCCCAAAGAGTCATGATGAATGGAGTCAAATCCAGTTGGAGGCGGGTCACTAGTGGATTCCCTCAGTACTAGGGCCAGTTATCTTTAATATCTTTATCAATGATCTGGATGAGGGGATCAAGTGCATCCTCAGTAAGTTTGCAGATGACACCAAGTGAGGTGCATGTGTCTATCTGCTCAAGGGTAGGAAGGCTCTGAAGGAGGATCTGAATGGGCTGGGCCTGGGGCCAGACATATGAAGGCCAAGTGCCAGGTCCTGCACCTGGGGCACAATAACCCCAAGCAGTGCTACAGGCTGGGAGATGAGCTGTTGGAAAGCTGCCTGGCAGTGAAGGACCTGGGAGTATTGGTGGATAGTGGGCTGAATATGAGCCCACTACATCCACTACAGGATACATACTATCACAGAATCACAGAACTGCAGGGGTTGGAAGGGACCTCAAAAGATCATCGAGTCCGACCCCCCTGCCAAAGCAGGTTCCTCATAGCAGGCTGCCCAGGTAAGCGTCCAGACAGGCCTTGAATATCTCCAGAGAAGGAGACTCCACAACCTCCCCAGGCAGCCTGTTCCAGTGCTCCATCACCCTCACCGTGAAGAAGTTCTTTCACATGTCAGTGCGGAACTTCCTGTGCTCTAACTCGCAGCCATTGCCCCTTGTCCTATCCCCACAAACCACTGAGAAGAGGTTGGCTACATCCTTCTGTCCCCCACCCCTCAGATATTTATATACATTGAGGAGATCCCCTCTCAGTCTTCTCTTCTCCAGGCTGAACAGACCCAGGTCTCTCTGCCTTTCTTCATAGGGAAGATGCTCCAGGCCACGTATCATCTTTGTGGCCCTCCGCTGGACTCTTTCCAGGAGGTCCCTGTCTTTCTTGTACCGGGGAGCCCAGAACTGGACACAGTACTCCAGGTGAGGCCTGACCAGGGCAGAGTAGAGGAGGAGGATCACCTCCCTTGACCTGCTGGCCACGTTTCTTTTAATGCATGCCAGGATCCCATTAGCCCTCTTGGCCACAAGGGCACAGTGCTGGCTCATGGCCAACCTGTCATCCACCAGGACCCCCAGGTCCTTCTCCTCAGAGCTCCTCTCCAGCAGGTCGTCCCCCAGCCTGTACTGATACTTCGGGTTGTTCCTTCCCAGGTGCAGAACTCTACACTTGCTCTTATTAAATCTCATTTAGTTTCTTCCTGCCCATCTCTCCAGCCGGTCCAGGTCTCGCTGAATGGCAGCACAGCCTTCTGGCATGTCAGCCACTCCTCCCAGCTTTGTGTCACTGGCGTACTTGCTGAGGGCAGACACTATTCCCTCATCAAGGTCGTCAATGAAGATGTTGAACAAGACCAGACCCAGCACCAACCCCTGGGGAGCACCGTTAGTCACAGGCCTCCAGCCAGACTCTTCTCTGCTGATCACCACCCTCTGAGCTCGGCCACTCAGCCAGTTCTCAACCCACCTTGCTGTCCACTCATCTATCCCACACTTTCTCAGCTTTCCTAGTAGGATGTCATGGGAGACAGTATCAAAAGCCTTTCTAAAGTCAAGGTAGATGACATCCACCGCTCTCCCCCCATCTACCCAGCTGATGATGCCATCATAGAAGGCAACAAGGTTGGTCGAGCATGTCTTCCCCTTGGTGAATCCATGCTGACTACTCCTCATAACCTTCTTCTCTTCCAGTTGCTTGGAGATGGCATCCAGAACAAGCTGCTCCAGTACCTTTCCAGGGACAGAGGTGAGACTGACTGGCCAGTAGTTTCCCGGATCCTCCTTCTTGCCCTTTTTGAAGACAGGAGTGACATTGGCTATCCTCCAGTCTTCAGGCACCTTACCTGTTCTCCAGGACCTTTCAAAGATGATAGAGAGCAGTTCGGCGATCGCATCTGCCGACTCCCTTAGCACACGCGGATGCATCCCATCGGGACCCATGGATCTGTGTGTGTTGAGCCCACTCAGATGCTCCCAAACCACTCTCACATGCACCAGGGGGGAACCCTCCATTTCCCAGACCCTTTGTCCTATTGCCAGGGGTGAGGAGTCCCAGGGGAGTGTCCCTGAAGCAATGACTGAAGCAAAGAAAGCATTCAGTATCTCTGCCTTCTCAGCATCTCCCATGACCAGGACACCCCCCTCATTCAGCAAGGGACCCACATTATGCCTAGTCTTCCTCTTGCTGTTTACATACTTGAAAAAAAAAACTTCTTATTATCCTTTATCTCTTTCGCAAGCCTCATCTCTAGGTGGGCTTTAGCCTTCCTCGTCACGTCCCTGCAGGCCCTGACAACACATCTCTATTCCTCCCAAGAGGACAGGCCCCTTTTCCACATTTCATAGACCATCCTCTTCCTTTTGATATTATTGATGAGCTCCTTGCTCATCCACGCGGGTTTCCTGCCCCCCTTCCCCGATTTCCTATTCTTTGGGATGCACTGATCCTGAGCATGGAAGAAGTTCTGCTTAAATGTAGCCCAGCTCTCACAAGCACCCTTGCCTTCTAGCAAACTATCCCATGATATACTCCCAAGCCGGTCCCAGAAGAGGTTGAAGTTGGCCCTCCGAAAGTCCAGGGTAGCAATCCTGCTTTTAGCCTTACTTCCTTTACCTGGTTCCATCTGGAACTTCACCATCTTATGGTCACTGCATCCCAAGCTGCCCCCAACCTTCACATCCCTAACAAGGCCACCCCTGTTGGTAAGAACGAGGTCCAGGAGCACCCCCCACCTCGTCAGCTCCTCCACCACCTGCATCAGAAAATTGTCCTCAACGCATTGTAGGAACCGTTTGGACTGCTCGTGCCTGGCCGAGTTGCTTACCCAGCAGATGTCTGGGTAATTGAAGTCCCCCATGAGGACCAGTACTCGTGATCGTGAGACTAGTAGCAGCTGCTCGTAGAAGGCCTCATCGACTTTCTCCTCCTGATCTGGAGACCTGTAGTAGACCCCCACCACTGTGTCTCCCATACCAGCCCACCCCTTAATTCTTACCCACAAGCTCTCCACTTGCCCTTCACCCTCCCCCACGTGGAGCTGGGTATACTCTAATTGCTCCCTCACATAAAGGGCAACTCCACCCCCTCACTTCCCCAGCCTGTCTTTCCTAAAGAGGACATAGCCCTCAATGACAGCATTACAGTCATGTGAGCTGTCCCACCACGTCTCAGTGATCGCAACAAGATCATGGCCCCACGACTGAACACAGATCTCGAGCTCATCCTGTTTATTTCCCATGCTCCGTGCATTGGTGTACAGGCACTTTAGGGAAGCAGCAGGTGCAGTTACTCCTGGGGGGATGCAAGAAGAAGATACTGGACAGGGGATCAGAAAGGCTACCTTCTCTGAGGAGCCCTCAGACAATCCTATGGGAGAGCTCAGAAGTTTTTCCCTGTCTTCAACAGTGACAGTAGTGACAACTTCCCCCAGCCCTTTTCTGTCACCTTTAGCTCCCCTCCCTTCCCCCATCAAACCTAGTTTAAAGCCCTGGTAATCAGTCCAGAGAGCTTGCTCGCCAACACACTTGCGCCCCACTTGCTCAGTCAGTGTCTGTCCTTAGCCCACATACCCGGCCTCTCTAAGGACGGCCCAAGATCAAAATACCCAAATCCCTGGTCCAGACACCACCCCCTCAGCCAGTCATTTACCTGTCCTGTTCTGCTCCTTCCATCTGCATCCCAATCACCCAGCGGGAGGACAGAGGAGAACACTACCTGCACCCCCGATCCCCTCAACAACCTCCCCAGGTTGATATTCTTCATTTTTCTAATATCAGCTTCCCAGGATCCAACCTGAATGACTACGAGAGGATAGTAGTCCTCCGGTTTAATGAGTCATGGCAGACCCTTCCTAACGTCTCTGACACGTGCCCCAGGAAGACAGCACACTTCTCTGGCTAGGTTATTTGGGCAGCAGATAGGAGCCTCAGTGCCCCTCAACAAGTAGTCCCCGATCACCAGGACTCTCCACTCTTTTTTAGTGGCACGGGTTAAAATGCGGTGCTTCACTCGGCCCTGATCCTTATGTTTTGCACTTCCCCCAATCTTGACTCTCTTCTTGGGACCAAGCTGGTCCTGTTAGTGCATCCTGTGTCACGGCGCTCCCTAGGGACTACTTTTATAGCGTCGGGGGTGGGTGGGCTATTGTCATCCCTGGCTCCGCCCTCAGCATGTCAGCGCCCGCGGCGGCACAAACACAGCTCCTGCCTGCTCGGGGATGTAGTAGTTGGCGATTCCTCTGCTGTATGCACACATTATTTTCTGTCTGTTATTCGGGTCTTGAGAAACTTTTTAGAATTAAGAATGGTACAGCTGAGTAATATTGGGAGATTCAGTTGCTGAATTATTTTAAAGTATCTGACTAGTAGAAGAGAAAGGGGAATTACAAGCAGTAAATTTCAGGGAAGTTTCAAATGCAGCTCTGGGAGTGTGTGCCTGTCCCGCATATATGAATGGTAACTCCAAATCCACCAAATAGATTTTATAAACATTGTATCTGCCAGACTGGAAATAAAGATATGTAGCATAGCAGGTGATTTTCAAGGAATACTGACAAATTCAATCAAAGTAGTCCGTCATGTAAAAGGCAGGTAGGAGATAACAAATGAAATCAACCTTTCACACTTTTATATCACTCTGCCATACCGTCTTTTAAGGCACTTTAAGGCATATGTTCAAGAGGCCACAATGACAAACTAATAATTAAAGATAAAAGAGAAATACCAATTATTGTTTTTGACTGAAGAGAGTATTGTAAACCAGTACCGCAGTTGAAAGTGAAGGTTTAAAATGGTCAAATAAATTGTAACTTTTTGTCAGTTGTGTTATGAAACTGATATGAGTTTTGCATAACATTAACTGGAAGTAAATGCTGTTGTAGATGTCATGAATCTCTATAGGAATGTTTTTGTTACTAAAGAAAAATGAAAAAGAATTCACTATGAACAAATATATGCCAATAATTCATTTGGTTGAAATCCTGAGCCTGAACCTGAATCACATCTTCTGTAAATTGAAAAAAAAAAAAAAAAAAAAGAGAAAAAAAAGAAAAAAAGGAGATCAGTGCTTTTATTTATAAGTTTGGATGACAAAGTTTTTCTTCCCCCCCAAAAAATATATTAATAAATAATAATAAAAAAAAAAAGACCAAATTTTTTGTTCACAAATGACTCTACAGACTACTACAGCATTTTTTTTTCTGTTACCCTACTCTGTAAACCTGACAGGACTTTTCTCTATGCCACTGAACTGGCTACATGTGAGACAAATTCTATGACAACAGGAAAATATATAAATTAACCCAAATTATAATAAAATAAAGATTTAAATATTTTCAGATGCTTAGAAACTTTTGGCAAATTTTGTACTTGAATATGTTTTGAAATAGTACTCTGCCCTCACCCCCTAATATTCTTCCTGTTTTTATTTATGAGACAGTATTGTTTCATACAGTATGACTTTATGCAATTTCCAGCATAGTCTGGAAATTCAAAACATAAAGTAATTTGATAAATAGCCAATGGTTGTGCATTTACTGCTTCTGTGCATCATACTTCCAGAACAGTTATCATTTCAAAGATAGCCACTTATTTTAATTTCAAGGTTAAAATAAGGTTAAAATATGCTTTCCACAAATTTTCATAGCCTCTATTGCTGTAACATTACTGTTAGAAATTATTCACATTGCAAAAAACAGTATCAAGAAAGTTAGGAAGTTTTATTGGTTTATTTGTTTTTGTTCACTTCCTACATTTTTTATAAATATTCTTCATTCTTTTTATGCCCTTCACTTATTTCAGTAGTGACTTTAGCAGCAACTTTAGCAGTTTAGTAAACTGTAGGTATGGTATTTGTCTCAAAGGAGTCTCTAGACATTTTAAAGCTTGCATGGCAGTAATCTCTGGAAAGAGATAAAATGTGCTCTGTAATTTCTAATATTTGAACTAAATGTTTCTTAATTACACACTGTAATGGATGATTACCAGGTTTATATCCATACTATAAAGTGTGAAATCAACACATCTGGTATATTTTACACATTCACTATGCTGTTGTTTTTAAGGCAAATTTAATTTTACCTACTCTGCCTGAAGCAAGTAGGGGTTAATTCCTGTCTATAAAAAATGAAGCTGCATGATTAATAATATATATTCATGGATTTCCTAATACCAATAAAAATTCAAGCTATGTGAACAATTTATGTATAATTCTGAACACAGACTAAGGATAATCTTTGTTTCTAGCTTGAGTTGTGAATATTTAGAGACTTTTAAAGTACCTGAATATTTAGTCTTAAAATGTTGTATATAAGAGGTCCTAAAAGAATTCTCTATTCTGTTAAATTATTACCTGAATTGTGTTTTCTTGCACCACACAACCCTTAAATAGGGTGTGGAAGAAATTTCTGCATTTTGGAAACAAACAAACAGAAACAAACAAAGAAAAAAAAGTTCATTTTCTTTAAAGATTAAAAGAAATAGAAGCCATTACAAAAACATGGAAGACTCATCAAACAATCTAACTTTGGCATCAGAAATGTTTCAGGGAGTGAGATGTAAATTGAAAGGCTGGCTATTTTTCAATTGTGTGTGTAAGTAAAAACAGTGGCAGAAAGAATTACACAGAGGCAGATAAAAAGCTGCATAAAATCAAAAGTTGCCAAGGAAACAATGATATTGCACCCTTCCCTAGGAGAAAATCAAAAGAAAAAAAAAAATCTCTTGGGATAAATCCTGCCTGGGAAGGAAAATAAAATAAAATAAAATAAAACAAAACAAAACAAAACAAAATAAAATAAAATAAAATAAAATAAAATAAAATAAAATAAAATAAAATAAAATAAAATAAAATAAAATAAAATAAAATAAAAGGCATGAAACATAGTGAGGAAAGAGTTTCCTGTTGTGTGAGCCCACTGAATTCAGAAGAATATCTACATGTTAGGTAAATGTACAGGGCAGCTTCCAAGATCTCCTTGTTACCTCAGCTGTTTCTCCTCTTACTAAAAACTGTGTTGGCTAACCACTTTTGGCAAACATAGTAATTTTATTACTTATTTAGAATCACAAAACAGTTTTGGTTGGTAAGAACCTCTGAAAGAGAAAAAGAATTTCATTCTCTAAAACCAGGTGAAGCAGCTCAAATTTAACTCAATTTGAGCTGAAATTTGAAGATCTCACAATGTCTCTGAGCAATTTACTCCAGCACTTATCCACCCACACAAAACAAAATAAAACAAAACAACAAAAAAAAATTAAGGAGAATTTCCCTTGCTGCAACTTATGATCCTTGCTGCTTATCCTTTTGGGGTGCACGTCTGAAAAGTTAGCACCTTCTTCTCTAGAACTATATATATAACTTTTTTATGATGATAGGTGGTGAAATAATGCAATTAAATCCCGTCTGAATTTTCTCTTCACCAGACTAAATATCCTCTGACTCTGCTCCTAATCTCCAGCCCCTGACCACTTTGGTAGTTCTCTGCCAGATCACAGAATCACAGAATCACAGAATTTCTAGGTTGGAAGAGACCTCAAGATCATCGAGTCCAACCTCTGACCTAACGCTAGCAGTCCCCACTAAACCATATCCCTAAGCTCTACATCTAAATGTCTTTTGAAGACTTCCAGGGATGGTGACTCCACCACTTCCCTGGGCAACCTGTTCCAATGCCTCACAACCCTTTCAGTAAAGAAGTTCTTCCTAACATCTAACCTAAAACTCCCCTGGCTCAACTTAAGCCCATTCCCCCTCATCCTGTCACCAGGCACGTGGGAGAACAGACCAACCCCCACCTCGCTACAGCCTCCCTTGAGGTACCTATAGAGAGCGATAAGGTCGCCCCTGAGCCTCCTCTTCTCCAGGCTGAACAAGCCCAGCTCCAGTTTTCCAGACCTATGTACTAGGAGTGAGGATAAAGCTAGGCATATATTCCATTTACCAGTGATGAGAAGAGGCAAATAACCACCACGTAATGGTTATGTTTTTCCTGATGCAACCACAGTGGAACAATGCTGACTCATGTTCCACTTGTCCCTCATGACATCCAAGTTCTTTACTCTATGGTTGCTACCTAGCCATCATCACCAATATGTATTAATGGTCAGGTAGTTTTGTACAGGACCTTACCTTACCTTACCTTACCTTACCTTACCTTACCTTACCTTGCCTTGCCTTGCCTTGCCTTGCCTTGCCTTGCCTTTCCATCTTTGTTGAACATCATGTGGTTTATGTTGCCTCACTTCTTTAGCTTGTTAGTGTCTGTAATTAATGACTGTGTTGAACAATCTCTCCAGTCTGTGCCACATGCAAACTAGCAGAGGATGCATTCTGCCCCACTGCCCAGGTTATTGATGAAGACAAGAAATAACACCAACCTTAGGATCTGTTCTTGAGAAACATTACTCAAATCACTGCCATGTAGACTTTGAATTGTTCACCACAACCCTTTGAATCTGACAGTTCGGCTATTTTTTTGTTTAACTTACAGATGTCAAGTTTGTCTCCCTGGTTTGATTACCAAGATGCTTAAAAATATATGAAGTTCAGGATCTCATAAATTAACATCGTCAGTTATGTGATTTTTCTTATTAATTTACATTTGATAAATACAATATTTCCAATGACTTTATGTACTTAAAAACTTACAAAGTTCAGAATGCCTTAAATTAGCATTATTAATTATGTGATTTTTCTCATTAATTTATGTGTGATAAATACAATATTTCCAAGGGGTTCACATCAAATCTACCAATAAACTTTTTTACATAGTTTTGGCTGTACTTACATAAAGGACTCAGGACTTTACAGGACTATACAGGACTTTATGAGTACCTTATGACTCAGCAATTTCAAAGACATGTCACAAATCATAAAGAGGTAAAAATCTTCACAAATCTTCATATGACATATCACATAGTTTATAAATTATCTTTTTTATGGAAACCAGAACATCTTTTTTCAGCTAGCTAATTCTTCAGAATGTTGTATTTTTTGTTTGTGATGTTATTTTGTTGTTTTCCTTATTTATTATTATTATTATTATTATTATTATTATTATTATTATTATTATTATTAAGATGGATATCTTGTTATGTGTTTCAGATCCATTTGACTTGCTTTTTTAGGACAGTTGATTCAATAATAATGGCTATGGAAAAAGTGTGAATTCCCCATTTATCTCTATGTGCAGTAGCTTTTATGCTTACTGATGATAACTTTTAGCATTAAATCCTCCATCAGAACAAGTACCAGAAAAAAAAAAAAAAAAAAAAAAGGCATGATCAACACATGACTCCAATGGACAGACTCTTCTGCTATCACCAATAAACTGGATTAACAGATAACAGATACTTTTCTGCTACCCATTCAATGCAAAGTGTAGAAAAGCCTAGTGGGCCATTTAAGAATTTCAAAGAAATGTTTAACTCAGAGAAGCAACAATGAGAAATGTGTGACTTACTAAAAATAATTCAAAAGGCTAGACAGCAGGTATGATCACAATTTAAAAACAATGTATAAATCACAAAAGCCAAGCACATTTTAACCGATTAGCTTAGAATTATTTATTTTTCCTGTTTTTGGTCTTTAAATGTTCTTAAAATATTACTGAGAATGTTGTGTCCTACCAGCTTTTAAAACTCAGTGCTTCAGTTCTGTGAACAGCCCTGTTGCATAGTGATGACAGCCAAAGAAGTGAAAATATTTTTTACAGTTCTCAAGGAGTCTTTTACAACCTGCAATAGTAATGGAAAGCTTACTGCATAATTTTCCATTATCTAAGGGTCTGACAAATTAAAGAGAGCCAGTGACACTTTAAAGAAAAAAGTAATCCAGTCCGATGCAGTACCTGAGCTCTACAATGTTATATTTGATACCATTTTCATTTCTAATAATTATCACACATAAACATAGGGTAACCAAATCCCCAAAGTTCTTCCAACAATGACCAGAGAATGATACAGCCATTTTACAGTTTTCTGTTTCATAAATGGCTCTGAGTAGGAACACGTTCAGGCCCACAAATACTTTTCTAGACTTTTCTGTTTCATTGTATAGAATCATACAATAATATAGGTTGGAAAAGATTCTCAAGACAATCAAGTCAACCATCAAACTGACCTACTAACTCCTATCACTAAACCATGTTCCTCGGTGCCACATCCACACATCTCTTAAATACTTCCAGGGATTGCAACTCCACCACTTTCCTGGGCAGCCCATTCCAGTGCTTGACTAATTCTTCTCCAGGACAAAATTCTTTTTAATGTGCAATCTAAACTTTCCCTGGTGCAACAATTTACTAATACAATTTACTAATGTTCTGTCAATTGTCACCTGAGAAAAGAGATCAACACCATCCTGGCTGCAATCTCCTTTCAGGTAGTCATAGAGAGTGACAAGGCATACCCTCAGCCTCCTCTTCTCCAGACTAAACAACCCCAATTCCCTCAGTCACTCCTCACAATCTTGTTTTCTACTTCCTTCATCAGCGTCATTGGTCTTCTCTGCACATGCTTAAGCAACTCCACATGCTTCCCGTAGTGAGAGGCCCAAAACTGATCAGAATATTTGAGATTTTTAAAAAAGGTTGGTTTTAAATAAAAATTATGTTGGACATTGGGAACTGTGCTAACCATTGCATTTGTAAGTACCACCTTTTAAGATCAAAGGAGCAGGCAATTCCAAAATTTCAGTTGTCAAACAGGTTGGGCAAAAGCCCAGCTTGGCTGAGCAGGGATCTTCTAGAGCTTAGGTGGCAAAAGAAATGAGGTCAGGTGACATGGGAGGACTTCAGAGATGCTGTTCACTGTTGCAGGGAGATAACTTGTGCAGTCAAAGTTCAAGCAGAATTGAGGCTGGCCAATAATGTGGGAGACAATAGAAGTGGCTTTTTAAAATATATATGCTAACAGCAAAAGGAGGACCAGAGATAACATTGCTCCATTACTTCATGAGGATGGTCACTTCACAGAGACATAGACAAAGCAAAGAGATTTTATGTCTTCTTCACCCTTGTTTTCAACACTGGAATCCACAGAGCCCTGAGAGGCAGAACTGTGACTATAGGAATGATAAACTCCTGTCCAACCCTGAACATGTGAAGGATTTGCTGCTCAAGCTGGATACATTTGTCTGTTTGGTCTGATGAGATTCATCCCACGGTACTCAAAGAGTTGGCTGATGTTATTGTAAGATATCTCTCAATTATTTATCAGTGGTCTTGGGAATCTGGACAGGGTGGTTGGGCACTGGAACAGGCTCCCCAGGGAAGTGGTCAGAGCACCAAACCTGCTGGAGTTCAATAAGCATTTGATACCATTTATATGGTATCAAATTGGTATTAATACTCTCCTGAACATTTCGAGTTTTGGGTGGTCCTGTGTGGATCCAGCAGTTGGACTTGATGATGAGGCACAGCTTTGCTACTTGGTCGAGGGAAGTGATTGTCCTGCTCTACTCTGCATTTGGTGTGGCCTCACCTCGAGTACTGTGTACTGTTCTGGACACCACAGTACAAAATGTATGTAAAACAATTGGAGAACATCCAGAGAAGGTCTACAAAGATGGTGAAGGGCCATATAGGGGAAGACGTATGAGGAGCAGCTGAGATCACTTGGCCTGTTCAGCCAAGTGTAAAAGAGAAGGCTGAGGGGAGACCTCATCACAGTCTACAGCTTCCTCATGAGGGGGAGTGGAGAGGCATCTATTCTCTTTAGTGACCAGTGATAGGACCCGAGGTAATTGTGTCAAGCTGCGAAAGGGGAGGTTCAGGTTGGACATCAGGAAGAGGTTCTTCACTGAGAAGATTGTCACGCACTGGAACAGGCTCCCCAGGGACATAGTCACAGCACCAACCCTGTCAGAGTTTTAGTGTTTGGACTATGCTCTCAATCATATGATCTGAATTTTTGTGTAGACCTGTGTGGTGCAAGGAGTTGGACTTGATGATCCCTGTGGCTCCCTTTCAACTCGGGATATTCTATGATTCTCCTCTGCTTGACAATTTTCCACTTCTGGATGGTGAATGTATTAACATACTTGTCTTGTGACTTAGGGGCCATTTGAAGGGGGGAAAAAAAAAAAAAAAAAGTGTAAAGCAAAATTAGGGTGCAGCGTATGAGTGGAGCTTACTGTGAAGTCTTACAAGTCATTTCTTTCCATTCCATGATCTACTCATTACCAGTCAGTTGCATTACCAATAAGTTGCATATCAGACCAACCACGTATACACCTGACATATGGAGTGATGGTGAGAGAAAGTAGACCCAGAGCACGGTGCTGAAAATGTATGAGTCAGAGACCTGGCTGCAGTACTGTCTGAGACAAAGCCAGTTGTCTGAGGCTGACTCTCACTGTCTGCTGTTTGACAGATATGAACACTATACCAGGAAATGCTAATGTTGGGGCAATGAAGGGACCTAGTGTCTGACTTTGTGCAGACAAGCCAGTCCTCCACAGACAGCTCAAAATACATGCCTCAGACTCTGGTGTATCTTGCATCAATAGCAGTCTTGCTGTCAGTGGTGTTTCATGCTGCTCATTTGGCTGCCTGTGGATTAGGGAAAAAGGATATAACAAAATAGGTTTATTCCTTGCAACAATGGAGAATGGATAGACAATACATATCCATTAACACTTCTTGTGCATATATTTTCACCTCTGATTAACACACCCATCTTTCAATTATTATTATTTTTTATTATTTATTTTTTTTTATTACATACAAGTTTGGAAATCATATAGGGGGTTATTAAAGATTTGTCTACCAGAACAGAAGCTCTACTCAGAGTGAAGTGTTTGTCAGTTAACTGAATACAAGTTAATGGCTGATTACAATTTCTTCCGCATGCACCATGCTGATGGTGTTATAGTCAATTCCTGAGACCCATAAAGATGATGGTTTTCTAGAAAAGCAACAAAACTGAAAATATGTCCAATAATACCCAGAGAGATATTCAGAGAGAGATATTAAGTAGTTGTAAATGTATTTAATAAAGTAGATAAATAGGCTTTCCTATTTATGCCTAGATTCTTCAAACTTCTGACAGTCGGAAAAAAATACCTTTATGAAAGCAATTAGTAAGATTTCTTAAGAACTCAAATGAAATTATCTTTATATAGCAAAAATATAATTTTTCAAAGCAAAAAAAAAAAAACGAATGTAATATTATTATTTCTGGCTTGTTCTATTATGTTTATGAGAACAAAAATCTATTTGAGGGAAATAATATTTATGTAATAAGTTTATTCCACAACTTCTTTCTGTTTCTAATGCATAGGTAGAGATCTCATCTGCACTGAATTTACCTTCATTCCATTTTCCAAAAGTATTTTTTTCCTGATAGCATAAAAACAAGTTATGAATGTAACAAAAGATGAGCTATAACACTTTTTAAAGTTTTTGTTTTTATTATTTTTGAGAGTATGGAAAGTAGATGGAGTCTTAAAGGAGTCTTTACAGCACAAGCAGTCTTTACAGTGTATGCAAATAACTCCCTCCTAGATAACTTAGTCTTTTTTAAAATACCAGCTTCTACCAAAAGCATCCTACCTCCTGCCTCCCTGTTCCCTTCATTTATGTATGTCCTTATGTATTTATCCTTCATTTATGTATGCCTTCCACATACTCCAGGAATACCCTAGACTGCTTCTTAAAGGTTGTATTGTATTTCCAGCATAAGTCCCCTATGAGAACAACTGGTGACTGTGCACTTTCTGCCAGCTGTCTATAGAATGCCTCCTCCATCTCTTCATCCTGGTTTGGCAGCCTATAACAGACCCCCAACAGGATGTCTGCCTTGTTGGCCTTCCTCTGATCCTTATCCATAGGGACTCTACCTTACTGTTCCCAGTCCCAAGCTCTACAAAATTGAAGGTCCCACCAGGTCCCCCCCCACATTGGGTTTGCAGAATTCTGCAGTTTCTACACCCTTCCAGTCATCCTCCCAGTCTGGAGTTCTGTTTTACCAGCTGAAAAGTCAACTTTGAGCTTTCTGCAAATGGCACCTAATGGTAGTTTGTTTCTTGCCATTGTCTCCGTTGTCTTCATTTTTGACCATATATCCTTAAAGGAGTCAACATTCATACATAACCTTACAGTTAGAATACTTCAAAGGAAACAAACATCCTTGAATCCTTTACTACAGTGAAGTTTAAACCAATAGCTTAGTATAGTTTCAATGCTTCAAAAATGATTTTGATAGTTCACTTTTGAAGTAATATGTTCTGCATAAAACCACATACTCATATATACAATAACTCTAGGAAAAAAAAAAAAAAAAAAAAGAAAAAAAAAAGAAAAGCTTTAGAAACAAGAATGTTGTGTGAAACAATGTCAAATGCTTTTGCTCCATGTAGATGACACCAGTTGCTCTTCCCTTATCTACCAATACATTATATTTTACTCCTGTTCTGTGTTTGTTTTTGTTGTTGTTTATTTGTTTGTTTTAATAAAATTTGTTCTTTAAGGATCTGACAAACATACCTTGTGTGCCCTCTAAAATCTCATCACCCTTGTAACTGGTTTATGGAGAAAGAACACACACCAGTATTTTCAGTTTCTACAATTGAGGTAACACTGCCTTAAATAGTCCACACAGGAATCAGAACTCTGTGTCACTGAACAGGTTGCTAGCAAAAAGATTTGGGGCACAGAACTTCCTCTTAGCCAAAGTAACCAACAGAGTGGAAAGAAACATTGTTGATAGAACTATGGAAATTTAAAGAAATAAAAAATAAGCAGATTTTCTTTTCCTTCATTCCGAAGTATTATTTTATGGTAAACATTCATAACACTTTGTATATACTCAGGTAATAAATACATATAAATTTACAAAATTCTTGAATGGAAAGAGCATTGAAACTTTTTCTTTTCCTGTCTTAAAAGTATGATTTCTTTTTCATCTATTGAAATAACGAGTAGGAAAAATTCTATTTCAGAGATCCTGGAAGAAACTGTACAGTGGAATAGTGCCTATGTAGAATTCTCTATGTACAGATTTTCTCAAACCAATCACACATTCTGTGATACAAGGAAAGAATAATTAATGCCAAAGCCTCTGATAGTATATTTTGAAGTGATAAGAAGTATTCTGGCTTGATAAAATATTAAATTAGTAGACAAAGTAGTGATTTTTGTCATTAAATAAGAGTTTAGGAAAAGTAGTTACATGAATTATTAGTTGTTTGTATTATATATATATATATTATTTATTTATTTTCACATTTTTCCTTTCTTTTTTCTTAGTTGTTTGGTAGGAAAAATACAGTAGAAGCAGGAAATTTATGGTATTTCAGTCAAATCATAGGAGACAAATGACTGAGATGAAGATTTTAAGTTAAAACTCGTGTTAACTGTTAAAAAAAATTTCACCTGAAAGGCATTAATACATTGAATTACATTGTATTAAGAGAAAGAATACATTGAATACGTTGAAAAAATACATTGTATTAGCTTTATCCTGAAAAAGTGGTGTGATTACACTATCAGCTTTTCCTCCATAAATAACAATTTACAATAAATTGATTTTTTTTTTAATTTCTTTTTAAAATAGAAGTTGACTGCAGTTTTTCAGCTGACTTTGCTACTCTTTCTGAAACAGAATTGCTTCCAAGCACACATTTAAAAGTAAATTAATGCTTTTAGTTCTGCAAGTTTGGCTGAATCAGCACAAATATTGCTGAGCTGATGACACCTTCTATACCTGAAGGAGCTGAAATCCAGCACTTAATGAAGTCTTCCCTAATCTTTTTGGCAATTGAAGGAATAGTTAAAAGTTTTCTTAAATTTTTGTCGCAAGAAATGGAAAACAAATATATCTATATGCTTGTACCATGTTTGTGACATGGTTTAAAATGGATGGTATTACATTTCTTTTTCCAAGGTCTATAAGCCAGCTCAAAGCAATTGATCAGAGATGGAAAATCACCTCTCTGTGACATTAAAAAAAAAAAAAAAAAAAAAAAAAAAGTAATTTTTTGAGTGATACATGTGAAGAAAACAAATATACATATGTATATATATATATTAGTTTTTCCTTTCCTGTATATTAATTGTCAGGATTTTTTCCTCTGAAGCATCTTCAACCAACAGTGATTGAGAAGAAATCTGTTACTGCCAATACAGAGGATTCAATAAGCTGGGCCCAATATACTGGGCTGTCTTCCTTCCTTTTCCTACATATTCCTGTTAGTGAAACCAAGTGCCAATGATCTGTGAGTTTATATTTATACCTTAAACTGGTGTGTATCTTGAATATTATGTGTCAGGCAATGATATGAGAATTTTATCCTGAGGATGAAGCTGAGATTTGGAGGCAGTCATTTAAGCACATTAAGTTACCATGAAACCCACTGAAAAGTCTAGGATACTCTAGCAGAAATGTACTTCAAGAGTTTGGATGATTAATTTCTTATTCCAGTGCGGGGTAGGACTGTGAAAAATATGATCTAATGTTCATTGTAAAGCCATGGCAAAAATGATCTTTTCCCTATTTTTTTTTATTAGTATAAAATATACATTTAAATAGTGCTGCCAAAGTTGTTTTTTTTGTTGTTGTTGTTGTTTTTTTTTCTTTTGCATCTCATCAGAATGAAAATAGTTGTCTTTATAGCAAAAAGAATAATACACATAGACAGATATGATTAAAATATTAATTTCTGCTCTTATATACAAGTCAGAAAGAAGTTAGACTCCTTAACAGTTTCATTTAACCCTCTTTTTCTCTACATATGTCAGACTCATTGACTCACCTTTGACACTGTAGCCTAGTAAAAATGGTATCATTATTTCTAGTCACATGACATAGATTTCTCATTAATGCAATGATGCAAGTCTTTTCAGACTTTTTCTGGATTTGTCTTTGATGTTCCTGAGCTTATTATGGCTTGTTTTAACTAGTGTGTCAAACTATCCGATGGTTAGGTGAATTATACCTAAATGTAGCATTATGAAATCATCTGATTTTACATCATAAGAATTACACCTTATATGGTAAAAGTTTAACTATACTAAATAATCATTGTCTACCTAAACTTGAGTGTTAACAAGAAAAGAATATCAGCCAAACAGAAAGTTATAAAACACAAAAATAACTGCAGGTGGGACTACAAAGGAAAAACAACCCCACCAAAAAATTCCAAAGGACTCTTGACACTGCCTGCTTGACTTGGTACTTTTCCATTGGGTGAGGGTTTATATGAGGACTCACTGACTTGCTGGAAGATTTCTGAGCAGCAGAGAGAGGGTAAGAATCTAGAAAGACTGCATATATCAATTTTACTTCTATTAGTATTGGGAATGAGCTGTAATTGGATCATTCAGAGAGAAAGTGTTAATATCATTGTAGTTATTTTTCATCTTTAATTTATTATCAAAATTTTGATCATACTTTCAGTAGTTTCTCTGTTCCATGTGTGCTATATATCTTCACAAAAGTAGTGCAGGCATTGCAGAAATCAAGATCCTTTTTCAAGGAATTATCATCAGCTATCTAATTAATATCTAAATTCGTAGTTATGTCTTTCAGAAAACTTAGGAAATCACTGCTTGGAAAGAATCTCAAGCAACTTCAGGAAAGGGAAAGGAAAAAAACAATACGTGTTACTGAAAGACTGTGAGTGTTCTCTTTTGGCAAATGGTGCTTTTTACTACTTAGGCCATATATAATGCAGGCATCATGCTAAAGATAATCAGCCATGGACTGGACAGTAGAAAATGAAATTGTGATTACAAAAAATGTATTTGTAAGGTTAATTTCATTTGTAAATAATTTTGTATCAGTATATGGACCAACCATAAACCAACCATAAACCAGCATCCTTGGGTGGATCATATCTGGCCCCATGAACTTGTGACAGTCCAGGTAGAGCAGCAGGTCTCTAACTGTTTCTACGTGAACTGTGGGGGGTTTCTTCTCTCTGTCCCAGACTTCTAGGTTGGGAGGCTGACTGAGTACCCCAAGGATAAATGGTCTGGCTAGTAAATGCAAAGAAGGCATTAAGAACCTCAGCTTTTTCCTTATTCTTAGTAGTCATGTTACAACCTGCATCCCATAAAGAATGGAGATTCTCCTTGGCCCTCCTCTTGCCATTTATATATTTATAAAAACATTTTTTGTTATCTGTTATTATAGTGGCCAAGTTAAACTCTTGCTGAGCTTTAGCCTCACTGATTTTCTCTCCACATATACTGTCAACTTGTACTCTTCCCAAGTTGTACTCTTGTACTTTTGTTCCACCAGACATAAACTTTCTTTTTCTCCTGGAGACTCAGCAAAAGGTCCCTGTTCAGCCATGCTGGTCTTCTTCCCTGCCAGCTCATCATATGGAACACAGGGACAACCTGCTCCTGTGCCTTTAAGACTTCCTTTTTCAAGAGCATCCAGTCTTCCTGGACCCCTCTGCCCTTAAGGAATAACTCCTAAGTGACCCTCCTTACCAGTGCCCTGAACAATACAAAGTCAAGTCCAGAAGTCCAAGGTAGCAGTTTTACTGACCCCCCCTCCTGACTTCACCAAGAATACAGAAATCAATCATGTCATGGTCACTCTGCCCAAGACAGCCCCCTACCACCACATCTCCCACCAGTCCTTCTCCGTTTGTGAAGAGCAGGTCTAGCTGGGCAGACCCTATGGTAGGCTCGCTGACCAGCTGAGTCAGGAAGCTGTCTTCCACATACTCCATGAATATCCTAGACTGCTTCCTAAGGGATGTATTATATTTCCAGTATATGTCCAGGGAATATCCTAGACTGCTTCCTAAGGGATGTATTATATTTCCAGTATATGTCCAGGAAGTTAAAGTCCCCCATGAGAACAAGCACTGGTGACTGAGTAACTTCCACCAGCTGCTATTACAATACCTCATTGTCTCTTCATCCTGTTTTGGTGGTCTGTAACAGATCCCCCCCAGGATATCCACGTTGTTGGCCAACCCCCTGATTCTTATCCACAAGGATAAGGACCTGTTAATTCCCAGTTCTGAGCACAACAGCATCGAAATACTCCCTAATATAGATAGCAATGTCAACACCCCTCCTTAGTTGCCTGTCCCTTCTGAAGAGCTTGTAGCTGTCTATTGCAACATTCCAGTCATGGGAGTGGTCCCACCATGTTTCAGTGATGGTAACTAGGTCATAGTTGCTGCCGCACAATGGCTTCCAGCTCCTCCTGTTTGTTTTGCATGCTGCTTGCATTGGTGTAGATGCACTTGAGTTGCACCATTGCCCTCACCCTCAGCCCTGGGACTGCTCCCCCAGACTCACCTCTATCAAGCCTCATTTCCCCCCTGTCTCCCTTCATACCTAGTTTAAAGCCTTCTTGATGAGTCCTGACAACTCCCATTCTAGAGTCCATTTCCCACTTTGAGACAGGTGAGACCCATCAGGCCAGGTGCTAAATAAACCTCCCCATGATCAATAATAATAATAATAATAATAATAATTCCTTCTGATGGAATCAGCCTCTCAGCCATGTATTGATCAGCTGGGCCTTCCTTGTCTACGCAGCATCACTCCCAACTGCTGAAGTGAAAGAGAAAAACATCGCCTGCACACCCCTTCTCTATCCAGTAACCGTCCCAATCCCTTGAAGTCCCTTTTGATAGCCTTCAGGTTTCTCTCAGCAATTTCATTGCTGCCAGCCCTGTTTTGCCTTTCTTGTCTTACCCTTTCTCCCTCCCGTTACTGGAAAAAGTCCTTCAGGTGAACTATCCTGTAGACCTTGTTTCTGTTTGGATTCCTTTTTTCTTTCCTGCTTTACTTTCAGTCTCTCTCTTTTTTTAAATGCAGGCACCTGGACATCAAAGTTTTTGTCAATTTGCTAAGTTGTGGGAACAAAAGAGTTATATTTGATTATATTTTTATTCATTTCCTTTTAAAAGGGAGCTGATGGTAGGTATTCATAACACACATACTTCTGTTTTTTGTTGTTGTTGTTGTTTTCTCCTGATCTATCCTTATCTAAAATAATTCCTCTACGACTGCTTTCTAAACACTTCTCTTTCTTGAGGAAAAATACTCTCTTCCTTTTTTATTAACTATTTTAAATAATGAATAAAATCTGCATCTTTCTGTTTATATTAGTTTTCTATGCTGCCATGTCTAAATCTAGTCTTATGACAATGCTAACAATAATAAATTATAATTGACTTGCACTATTTCTTTGTGTTAGGCAGCTTGTTTCTCTCTAGGATATCTAATTATATGTTCAATTTGATTCTTTTTCTAGTGTGATTAATAAAAGTTGCAATCTAATTTCATAGTAATGGTTTTGTATCTACATGAACTTCAGAAAATCATGTCCCTTTTATGTGTTTTAATATATCTAACCCTACAAACTTAAGTATGCAGAATATACTCATCTCTTTTAAAAAACTCAGCTAGATTTTCAAAAGGCTAACAAAGTTCCAGGCTCACACTGAATACCCAAAGCTATTAAAAAACTTGAATGATTCATTACATCTGGGACTGGATAAAAATGAACCTCAAAAAATAATTTTCCTTACACTTCCAAAATCTTGGGTTTGCCTGAACATCGGTTTGAGTTCAAACAAAACTACAGATGGAAAAGAAAGCTCATACATTTCAAAACTCTATCAATTGGTTTAGAGGAATCCTTCAAGTCAAAATGCTGATGTTTCAGAAATTGGCTCCTTTCATTTTCTGTGAAGGTAGACAGAAGGAATACACCAATTTTAGAAAACAAACACTCAATATTTTTTAAACGAACAAGCAAACAAACAAACTGCTTTACTAATATTACAGGGATATTAGCTGGCAGGATTTTTTTTACCTAATTTTGGGCATAATGTGCTTTTATTTTATTTTATTTTATTTTATTTTATTTTATTTTATTTTATTTTATTTTATTTTATTTTATTTTATTTTATTTTATTTTATTTTATTTTATTTTATTTTTTCCCCATTTAATTTCTATATTGATCTTTCCAAAAGAGCAAAACATGAATACATAATGAAATACTTGTTTTTTATCTTTGACTTCTATGCTAATATTTTTATTAAAAATGTTCACATGTGTTGTCAGCTATGTTGTACCTACACTAATTAAGCATAAAAAAGTAGTGGAAATTAGACCTGATTCAGGCAAAAATGACCTACATAAAATTGCTGACATAGGCACCACCACTAGACAGGAATATGGAAAGAAAATATGGGAATTTGCAAATTCTAAACCAGTGAAATCAAAATTCTCAAATGTATGTCAGAAATCTCAACATTGCTATAGTAATACAAACTGGTCAGTTTTAAGCTATTTTGTAAACAGGCCTCTGTGCATGACAAAGCTGATGTTATCCTCAAAGGAGATCAATGTTATTCTCAGCATGTGTTGCTAGTGAAATATATCTAAAATTTAGGAAAACAAACAAACAAACTAAAAATAAACAACTCACCACGTATTCAGTACCAGTAATTGAAGTAGTTTTGCTTTGCTTTTTCTTGCTTCTATTCTGTAGTATTATTATAACCTCATGTGTGATATTGGACTTGCTAACCTATGAAAAAAATAGTGGAAACCTGGACTACTAAAAAATAAATAAATAAATTGAAGACATTTGATTATGTAAACGAAAAAGGTAGAAGAAAATTTCAGTACAAGCACTTATGCTTTATGAGTTCAAACAGTAAAAGTTGAGAGAACTGAGAAAAAAAAAGAATGAATATAATTACTGTATGTTCCCACATCCATGGCCTTGTAAGAAATTTTGAGTGGACTGGGCACTGTCAGCCTACAAAATATATGAATGGAGTAGAAAAAAAAATACAGTCTATGGCAGTGAGATTTGCAGAATGTACACACAATACTAAGTTCTGTCAGAAATTTCTTGTAGGAGCAGAGTACAAATATTAACCTTGTTGTCCTTTGGTTTCCTGTACATGAACTAAGGAGTAAAGTAATGTCTGCCTTATACCTTTTGTCTTTTTAGAGTATGGCTTCCTAACAGAAGCAACTATTATTTATTTATTTATTTATTTATTTATTTTCAGTAAAGCATCTTATCTTTAAAGATCTTAAATCTTTAGTAAAAAGATCTTAAATCTTAAGAAAATATCTTAAAACTTTAGTAAAGAGTTTTATCCTTTGATTAGGATAAAGTTATTGGGTATTATTAAGTCCTGTGAAACACCTTAGTTTCAATCCACTGATGATGATGATGATGAAAACAAATGCTTGGGAGACAGTTCTGTAGGGCAGAGGAATCCAGGAAGGCTGGGCACTCTCCAAGAAGGAAATCTTAAAGGCCCAAGAGCAGTCCATCCCCACATGCCAAAAGACAAGCCAGCGTGGAAGAAGACTGGACTGGCAGAACAGAGATCTGTGGCTAGGGTTTAGGAAAAAAAAAAATCATCTTTTTTTGGAAAAGATGGTGGGCCACTCGGGAGGACAAAAAGAAGGCTGTACAGGGATAAAATTAGAAAGGCCAAAGCTCATCTGGAACTCAATCTGGCTACCTGTATTAAATAGAAAATGTTTTTATAATAACATTAACATGAAACAGAGGAATAAGGAGAATCTCCATCCTTTACTGGATGCAGAGGGAAACTTAGTGACGAGAGATGAGGAAAAGGCTGAGGTGCTTAATGCCTTCTTTGCCTCGTCTTTAGCGGCAAGGCCTGTTGTTCTCTAGATACCCAGTACCCTGAGCTGGTGGAAGGGGATGGGGAGCAGAATGTGGCCCTCATAAATCCATGAGGAAATGATGGTTGTGGTCTATCTTGAATTCAGTAAGGCTTTTGACACCATTTCCCACAGCATTCTCCTCAAGAAACTGGCTGCTCGTGGCTTGGACTGGTGTTAAAAACTGGCTGGATAGCCAGGCCCAAAAAGTCATGATGAATAGAGTCAAATCCAGTTGGAGGCGGAGTCACTAGTGGAGTCCCCCAGGGCTCAGTACTAGGGCCAGGTCTCTTAATATATTCGTTGATGATCTGGATGAGGGGATTGAGTGCATCCTCAGTAAGTTTGCAGATGACACCAAGTGAGGTGCGTGTGTTGATCTGCTCGAGGGTAGGAAGGCTCTGAAGGAGGATCTGGATGGGCTGGGCTGATGGCCTGAGGCCAGACGTATGAAGGCCAAGTGCCAGGTCCTGCACCTGGGGTATAATAACCCCAAGCTGTGCTACAGGCTGGGAGATGAGCTGTTGGAAAGCTGCCTGGCAGTGAAGGACCTGGGAGTATTGGTGGATAGTGGGCTGAATATGAGCCAGCAGTGTGCTCAGGTGGTCAAGAAGGCCAATGGCATCCTGGCTTGCATAAGAAGTAGTGTAGCCAGCAGGGTTATGGGATTGTCCCCTTGTACTTGGCTCTGGTGAGGCTGCACCTTGAGTACTATGTTCAGTTTTGGGCCCCTCACTACAAGAAAGACATGGAGGTGCTCGATTGAGTCCAGAGAAGGGCAACAAAACTTGTGAGGGGTCTGGAGAACAAGTCTTATGAGGAGTGGTTGAGGGAGCTGGAGAAGAGGGGGCTCAAGGGTAACCTTACTGCTCTCTATAGGTACCTTAAAGGAGCATGTAGCAAGGTGGGGGTAGGTCTATTTTCCCATGTGCCTGGAGACAGGACGAGGGGGAATGGGGTAAAGTTGCACCAGGGGTGGTTTAGGTTGGATATTAGGAAGTAGTTCTTTATTGAAAGGGTTGTGAGGCATTGGAATGGGCTGCCCAGGGAAGTGGTTCAGTCACCACCCCTGGAGGTCTTTAAAAGATGTTTAGATATAGATCTTAGTGATGTATTTAGTGGAGAACTGGTTAGTGTTAGGTCAGAGGTTGGACTAGGTGATCTTGGGGGTCTCTTCCATACTAGATTATTCTGTAATTCTGTAATACAGGGAAAAAAAATACACTGTATTTCTTACCATCAACATGTATTTCCCCAAAAGACACCATTTGGGGAAGCTCATGTCTGCTGAGCTTAACCTATTAATTTTTGAAGGAAGAGTAAATGAAAAACTGAAAGACTTAATTGATTTGGATGGATTCAGAGAACTATTCATAAGGTCAGATAGAATCAGGTGTTTATGCAGCACTGATAATCAAGTTAAACTTATTATTTAAAAGTTTCTCAACTTCCTGTTGTTTCCTAGATTTAGGAAATTTATCAGCTCACAAAAAGAATTGGACACAACCTATTCAAAAGCATTGAAATTATAAGCATATAACCTGGGCCTTGTAGATACACTGTAAATGTGGTGATTAGAAGGCAGCTGTCTGTGTAATGTGTGTGATGCATACATTGCATTGATGGATGTTTTTACAATTGTTCTGAGCTTGCAAGTAAGGACAACCACCTTACTACTACTTTCAAGGTAGCAACCAACCAGCTTACTGTGTGCATGTGTGCATGTGTGTGTGTGTGCATGGGGAGAGGGTGAAGGTGAGGGGGGACAAAACAAAACAAAACAAACCCTAGTTTTCTGTCAAATAGCCATAGGACAACCTTATCTTTAACTCTTTCAAGTCTTTTGGACCACTCAAGGTCTGACAATTATAACCTCCTTTGGGACATTATGATTTTCAGCAGTCTGCATCCAAAGTACTTGAATATACTGCATTTCATATTAGTAACTCTTAGTGGCTATGTTACATTTAACAGGTAAATATCTTGCAAATATCAGACCTGCATTAGCGAGCTTATAGAAGAAGGAACCACTTGCAAGTGAGTGGATGTGTAAAAATTGAGTGATCCTAAACTAACAAGATGAGCATAAATAAAATAAATAAAGACTCCAATACTTTAAAGTGTAGTCCAAAGCCTATCAAATGAAAATTGAAAGCCACCATTGTGAAGGGCAGATGGTACTTTTGGCTCTTTTTCACACCACATGTGTCTTTTCAGATAAACAATAGCTGAGGTCTTAATTCATACCTGTGTTCAAAAGTAAAACATCACGCTTGCTCTCATATTCCAACCCATTTCTCTTACTTTTGAAAATGAAATGGAACAAAATACACAATGCTTAAATAAAAAATAAAATGCATTTGTTGTAGTTGTGCCATTCCTTCCCACATTGCACAGCTTTGTGAAAGATAAACAGAAATGACATTTGAAAAGACTTTTGCTTTACCTGCTCTCTGGCTTGAACTCCCATTGAATGAATTAAAATGGTAAAATAAAACATCCACTATATTTGATCTAAATGAAAGGATTTTTGGTCTTGTACAAGACCATGAACTTATGAACAACTTATGAACAAGAGAGCGTAAATCAGATTTATCTTGCTTTCTTCTTGGCATTATAAGAATTAACACTTTGGACTTGATAATAAAGGCTTTAAATGTTATTTCGGAGTTAAAAGACCTTTAGAGATTGGATAGAAAAGATACTTAGGCAATTACAAAATTACAGCATCATTAAACCTGATCTAGTCCAGTCCAATGTCCAATGTAACCTGCCCACTAAAGTCTCTAAGGACACATTCATACAAGTAAATAAAATAAGCCATGACCTACAGTTTAGTCTTAAACGTAAGAAACATTACTTGAGATCACAAGGCAAAACTCTATGCTCTTGAAGAACAAAGTGGATTCAAATTTATTGTCCATTGAGAATAGCTTCTGGCTCATGCCATCCTCTTGTTTCTAAACTCTTAAATAAAACCAGAACAAGAAAATAGCTTTTGAGATATTTATTAAAGGGCAAGCAGCAGGAATTCAAGGTTCAGCAAAAAGCAGGAGAAGCTCAATCTGGGTTAGTGAAAGACAAATACATAGCGCAATATGATTTTTTTTTTGTTTGTTTGTTTGTTTGTTTGTTCAGAGAAGCCAAAGATATCTGAACATCATTTGCTAGCACTTAAGTACTCAGATATTATTTATACAAATGTATGTAGAAGTAGTTGTCTATTCCTGGCTTCAGAAAGTTTCTAGTGTGAAAATGCTAATAATTTTGATAATCAATGCCTTTAAAATTTGAAAATAAGATATATAACCTTGAAATGTCTTCTGAGATGGAAGCTGAAGGACCAGCACGTATGAAACTTTTCATTCAAAACAAATTGTTAATGTTTGACTTTTATATACATTTAGGAATGTCTTCTGGACAGTAAGCACTGTTACTACTCATAGAACAGCATATGACAATAGCTGATTGTAAAGGCAGAAATATTTGTTTTGCTTTTTTTTGTTTTACTTTTATTCTTCATATATATATATATATATTAAATTAACATATTCTTATTGCAAGACAGAGTGTTGAGTAGTGTCCTCTAGTGCAGTGATTTTGGAAAGGATTTCTCAGCATTTCATAAGGCTGATAACGGCTCATCGTGACTGGGGTCCTTGTAGGATCAATAGTAGATGACTAAGGAGGTTTGAAAACCCACCAGTGTATGACAGACACTAGTAACAACAGCTGTGAATACACTTGGTTCACCAAAGAGCCTTGTGCAAAGGCTTACAACAGGTAGTTTACATTTTTTATTATTTTTTTATTATTATTTTTTTTTCCAGTATAAGGACAAAACACTAACAGAATGTCAACTATAATAATTAAAAAAATCTGTGCAATTACATTCCCATATCATAATCCCTTTAAACCTAACCCTTTTTTGCCTTCAATAATGGATTTATTTATTTCATGCTATAACTTACTGATTGTATGATAATACTTGTTTAGTGGTGTTTATCCTAAATTTCTAAGTGAAAATTGAATTTGAAATGTACAATAGCTTCAAATTTAGATATATTGCAGAATAGTTAAGTGATTTTTACTCCCCAGTACAGAGATTAAACGAAACAAAACAAACAAACAAACCCATCAGTTTCAATAAATTTTTATCCAGTGTAAAAGTTCTAAAATGAGAAACCCAGCATTGAAAAAATTGTAGAAAGCAACACAGAGTTCCTTTCTGTCTTGTATTCTTTAGGTCTGCAGCATTCTAAGTCAGGAATGGTGCTATTTTTCAAAACATCATTTTTTCCTAATAAAGAATAAGTAAAAAAATGAAGAAGGATTTTCAGAACACCATAAATGATTTAGTCACTAACTTTTACGCTAGAAAAAAAATATATATATATAAAAAAAAAAAAAATCAGTATATATAGTCCAAGGCAAGTTTCCAATGAGCAGCCTGTAAAACACAAAAGTTAATACACCTTGATCTCTCTACAGAAATGTATGACAAAATAGCACAAAACTGTGACAGAAATCTCTAATTTAGCTCTTACTGTTACAACTGAATGACCAGTATTTCAAGTGCCCAGGCTTCTTTATCTGCTTCATTATCCAGGTTATATATACCCTTTCTTAAAGAGATGTTTCATGAAAAATGTTTTTAACAGAATCACAGAACTGCAGGGGTTGGAAGGGACCTCAAAAGATCATCGAGTCCAACCCCCCTGCCAAAGCAGGTTCCTCATAGCAGGCTGCCCAGGTAAGCGTCCAGACGGGCCTTGAATATCTCCAGAGAAGGAGACTCCACAACCTCCCCAGGCAGCCTGTTCCAGTGCTCCATCACCCTCACCGTGAAGAAGTTCTTTCACATGTCAGTGCGGAACTTCCTGTGCTCTAACTTGCAGCCATTGCCCCTTGTCCTATCCCCACAAACCACTGAGAAGAGGTTGGCTACATCCTTCTGTCCCCCACCCCTCAGATATTTATATACATTGAGGAGATCCCCTCTCAGTCTTCTCTTCTCCAGGCTGAACAGACCCAGGTCTCTCTGCCTTTCTTCATAGGGAAGATGCTCCAGGCCACGTATCATCTTTGTGGCCCTCCGCTGGACTCTTTCCAGGAGGTCCCTGTCTTTCTTGTACCAGGGAGCCCAGAACTGGACACAGTACTCCAGGTGAGGCCTGACCAGGGCAGAGTAGAGGAGGAGGATCACCTCCCTTGACCTGCTGGCCACGTTTCTTTTAATGCATGCCAGGATCCCATTAGCCCTCTTGGCCACAAGGGCACAGTGCTGGCTCATGGCCAACCTGTCATCCACCAGGACCCCCAGGTCCTTCTCCTCAGAGCTCCTCTCCAGCAGGTCGTCCCCCAGCCTGTACTGATACTTCGGGTTGTTCCTTCCCAGGTGCAGAACTCTACACTTGCTCTTATTAAATCTCATTTAGTTTCTTCCTGCCCATCTCTCCAGCCGGTCCAGGTAAAATTACATTATTGTCATTTATTTCTTAGTAAGTTAGTATTTTTGCTATATATTCTCAGTAGTATGAATACCCTAAAATAAAGTGTGAAAGGTGTTTTCATACAGAGATGTGAATATTCTTCAAATTACTCTTAAAATTACAGACTTGAAACCTTTATCTCAGAAAACAAGAGAGTGTAGGTCCGTAATAACATCAAAATATCAACAATGACTATTACAGTCTAATTCACTAAATGCCTCTGGGTTGGGCTCAAAGGACTTTGAGAAAATTCTCAGAAATTTCAATGGCCTGGGATATATTAGGGGAAAAGAGAAGTGTTTGAGAAATCCATAGAGAGACTAAAGAAGAAGAGAACAAGAAATTATGAGCAAAATAGTTTATTTTGTACTCATATTCTTAGAGATTCTAGTCTTGGTTTTAACATCTTTAATATCTTGCAATATGTATCATAGCATCTTAAAAATAACCCCGATACAATAAACCAGGGACAGAGCATTGCAAGCTCACAGCTTGCAACTATTCTGATGACACAAACTGTGTCTGATCAGAGAAAATTTTCCTTTTGACAATGTAAATGCCAGAAATATTTGTTACTCACCTACTGTTGTGATAAGATAGGTATCTTACGACAGCTTCCCCAGGAGAAACATCTCATTAGATCCAAGGTTTTTCTGCATAATGACCTGTTACTAGACTAATGTCCATTGCAAAGAAAGAAAGACAATATAAATGTAATCTTATTAGAAATCCAAATTCTGCTTAAAATCCAGTAGAATTTATTTAGTTTTTAAACTTTCTTTCCTATATATGGATACCTTTGCAGATTTAGACTTAAGGGTCTTCAACTAACTAGCAAAGTTGATTAGCTACAAATGAGACAATACCTCACAAATCAAACATTAAAACCTTTTCATAATTGCTGTGAGAATTTGGAGCAGCTATACAATTTATTATCAGGGAATGCACAGAGAGTAATTTCTGGTTCATCTCTTTGAAAATTGGATTTCTGAAGTAGTGCTGGTAAGATTAAAAATAATATACTGTATTCAAATTACTATTCTTACCTATGTTCCTCATAGCTATGTAGTTTGTTAAATATTTTGTGTAACTGAGAAACATTTTGCCATGCAGTGCTATTTTACTTTTAACAAGATGAGCATTACTGCCAAAATTCTAATTAGCTCCAACCTGCAAGCCACTTTTGAGATTAATTGTACTCCATGTGGCACTATGTAGGGTTAGGATGATTACAGTAGGATTTAAGCATAATACTTAGTCCGTTCAAGAAAGCACTTACTCAAGAAAGTAGAAAAGAACATGTACTTAAAAACCATTGATGAGCTAAAGTGCTTTTCACGAGTTTTCCTTAACCAAAAGCATTGTTTCTGCAAAGTATAGCTCTGAATTTCAGAAGCATTTCAGTCACAGATGACCAGCTCATCTGTCAACTATCAATATTGAAAAGTGTAAGAGACATGGCCTAGATTTCACTGTCGTTGAAAACACACACAAAAATAGGAAGACCACTGCAATATGGTGTGTAAATGAAAATTTTTTCCACAACTGTCAGAATTTGTGTAATCTGAACTCAGTTGTCCTAAACAAATTATAGAAGTTTAAGAAATTCACTTCAGACACTACTTGTCAAAATCACAAGAGGGCACTGTAAATAATATTTAGAAATATAACTGTGCTTTAATTTGATGTTGTTGAAATAAACTGTTTATTCTTGTGCTTCTCTGATACTCCATCATCCCTCATAAGTCAAGTTTGCAGTCAAGCATAATTTTCAAGGGGCATTGATTGAGTGAATAATGCCTTCCAGCATGAACATCAAAACCAGCTATCCTTTCATAAAGTTCAATAGATATAGGGTGACAAAAGTCAAGAATTGGGGTCAAACTCAACATTGCAATACAAGAAAGCTGTCACATTCCAGAAATTACAAAGAATTGATGAATTTGTTTGGCTTAAAAAAAAAAAAACAAAATCAAACAAAAATTGCGGACCCCAGGACTGAAGAAACACACCTCCATCACAATTCCCCACTTTCCAAATGAAAAAAAAAAAAAAAAGAAAAAAAAAAGTATCCACACAGGGCACATCTACTGGGCATAGCACAGCCTCTCTTACATCTGAGGTGAGTATCTTTCTCCTTAGAGTAGTAGCTACCCTGACATACAAAAAGTCTAGAGTGTCTTTCTCAGTTATGGAAGAAGAGAAGAGAAAAAGTTCCTTATAGAGAAAGCTCATGATGGAGAGAACCTCTCCCCCTCCCCTCGCCCCTGTCCCCCATCTTCACCCCCCCTCTCCCCTCCAAATTTCCAAATTCACACTTCCAGAGACTGAGGTAAATAAAGACACAGTTGCTGCACAGGTACCATTTTGCAAAGGTAATCTTGCATCACTATTAATATAGCCATTCTATCAGCTTCGAAAGAGGCTTCTGAGCAACAGCTTCTCAGTAGCTTTTGCTGTTCTTTTCACAGCTGATGTAGCATATGTGTAAGACAGGCCCCATTATTGTCATGTAAATAAGTGTTATTGCTGCAATAATCTATGCAGAACACAAAACGCCAGAAAAAAAAAAATGTACTTTCAAACTGACCATGTACTACTACATAGTAGGAATTTAACACTTTATTACTTTATTCAGAATAGGATTTTATCAGAACTCTTGCTGTTTATCATCTTGTTTAACATTAGTTTTATGTGTCACTTAAATTAGAACCATACTGTGGTATGGTAAATTAACTTAATTAAACTAAATTAAAGAGATCAGTTAGAATACCAGCAAGACAAAAATGTTAATTAATACAAAGTTTAATATCAGAAGTATTCAATCATTTTGGTGCTAGCTTTTCAGATGAAATTTTGTCATCTGCTAATGTACATGTGTGCAAATTCACAGAGATACACTTGCATAAAATATATAAGAGTAGTAAATTTTCCTTGAATTTATGTACTAAAGCTTTTGTATTCTTTCTTCTATTTGTAGAAAATAATAAGATACTTTCTTTTAAAGAAACCTGCAGGAATACTTCACCCTGATCTGGTGACTATAGATTTTGTTTGTGTATTTGCTTTTAGCTGAACTCAACAATATTTCAAGCATACACCCCAAAAGGAGCTCTAAATAGTATCAAGAACTCAACTGTAATATTATATATCACATGGTTTGGCCCATACATTTATTTCAAATTTAGGTTTAGATGCTGTTTCTGCAAGTTTCTCCTGACTTTGTTAAGATATTTTCAGCAAGTGAATGAAAGAGCTCAGGATAGCTTATGGCACCATCCATCACCTTTACTAGCATCACTAGTATCACTGACAAAAGAATATCACAGAAACTGATTTAATATCTGGGCAAACAAAATGAGGTAAACAACTGTCCTACACAGAAGAAAATCCACACTGTATAAATTAGTCTGTTTTCCACTGCAGTTCTGAAGATTTGCAGCAAGCATTGCTGGAAGCTGCATTCCTTATGTCTTCCCTTATCCATAATATATTGTTGTGATGATATGTTCTATGAGGAAATATCCAAATATTGAAAGAACAAAAAGTAGCTTACTTCATTACCAGGAAAAAAAATAAAAATATATATATTAAAAAATAAATAAATAAAAAAAATGAGTCTACCCTATCTGTAATAACCCTACAGATCTTCATGAATGTTTGGAGAACTAAGTTGACTGTTCCATACTGTCAGTCTCTGGAGTAAGAGTTCTACAGGGACAGATAGCTCCTAATAAGTTTCTGGCAGAGTTGCAGAGCCAGGGTTTTGTTTTGCTATAGGATTAAAGTTTGGGACAGATACACATAATTCATTACTAGATCTTGCGAGATACACAGCACTAGTAGCTACCCTGACATGCAAAAAGTCCAGAGTGTCTTTCTCAGTTATGGAAGAAGAGAAGAGAAAAAGCTCGTGTTAGAGAAAGCTCATGATGGAGAGAACCTCTCCCCTCCCCCCTAGTGTTTAGGGACACTAGCCATGTCCCTAAATGTCAAAACCACATATCTCTTAAATACCTCCAGGGATGGCAACTCCACCACTAAACAGGGTGGCCTGTTCCAATGCCTACGCACTCTTTCTGTAAAGAAATTCTTCTTGATATCCAATCTAAAACTCCCCAGCACAATTTGAGGCCATTTCCCTGTGTCTTATCACTTGTCACCTAAGGAAAGAGATCAACATGCATGTTGCTATAGCCCCTTTTCAGTTAGTGGTAGAGAGTGATGAGGTGTCCCCTCAGCCTCATTTACTCAAGACTAAACACCACCAGTTCCCTCAGCCACTACTTATATGTTGTGTTTTCTAGTCCCTTCACCAGCTTCATTGCTCTTCTCTGAATGCATTCCAGCAACTCAATGTCTTTCTTGTAGTGAGGGGTCCAAAACTAACCATGGTACTCAAGGTATGTTCTCATCCATGCTGTGTACAGAGGGAAAATAATGTTCTTAGTTTTGATGGCCACATTATTCCATCAATTCTTCTTAGTAAGATTTTTCTGTGCAAGTACATGGCTCCTCTTTGATTTTGATGGACTAAAACTTTTGGTTCTAGCCCATATCATGATAACATAGTGCTATCAAGAACTTAAGGTATGATGAGATAGCAGGTGCCAATGTGAACAATTCATTGTGTATTCACTTTGCATTTCTAACAATATCAGGCTTAGGTTGAATAGTTAATCTTCTAGTGATGTATATATGTGTGTCTAAATTATTATTATTAAGTCTATGGTTAAAAATGTAATAAGGGTAAAGAATAGAAATTATGACATACAATTTATTGTAAGATAATGTCTGTTCATTACTTCTTTAATTCAGTGTACATTCCTGAATTTGAAATTGTGAATGACTCTTAGATTTAAGGCACACATGATATGTCTGCTGAGCTTAGGACAGTAGGAGCTGAAGTAAATGCTACTGTTGGATTCTGAAAGACTAAGAAAATTAATTGATTATTTCATTTTTTTTTATAATTAGCTTTTGAGTAAGGAGAGATTTCTTGAATGTTTATTGTTGAGGGTAAAAAGAAGTTTAATAGATTGGTGAAGAAGGGATTTACATTACCAGTGGATTATTTTGTGGATATTCTTGTCCTTCATCATGATTTTGATCTACTGATCTTACCCAAACCTATTGTTCACAGAATCACAGAATTTCTAGGTTGGAAGAGACCTCAAGATCATCGAGTCCAACCTCTGACCTAACGCTAACAGTCCCCACTAAACCATATCCCTAAGCTCTACATCTAAACGTCTTTTAAAGACCTCCAGGGATGGTGACTCCACCACTTCCCTGGGCAGCCTGTTCCAATGCCTAACAACCCTTTCGGTAAAGAAGTTCTTCCTAACATCCAACCTAAAACTCCCCTGGCGCAACTTAAGCCCATTCCCCCTCGTCCTGTCACCAGGCACGTGGGAGAATAGACCAACCCCCACCTCACTACAGCCTCCTTTAAGGTATCTGTAAAGAGTAATAAGGTCATCCCTGAGCCTCCTTTTCTCCAGGCTGAACAAGCCCAGCTCCCTCAGCCGCTCCTCATAGGACTTGTTCTCCAGGCCCCTCACCAGCTTCGTCGCCCTTCTCTGCACCCGCTCAAGCACCTCGATGTCCTTCTTGTAGCGAGGGGCCCAAAACTGAACACAGTACTCGAGGTGCGGCCTCACCAGAGCTGAGTACAGGGGGACGATCACCTCCCTAGCCCTGCTGGTTACACTGTTTCTTATGCAAGCCAGGATGCCGTTGGCCTTCTTGGCCACCTGAGCACACTGCAGGCTCAGATTCAGCCCACTATCAACCATCACTCCCAGGTCCTTCACTGCCAGGCAGCTTTCCAACCACTCATCTACCAACCTGTAGCTCTGCTTGGGGTTATTGCGCCCCAGGTGGAGGACCCGGCACTTGGCCTTGTTAAACTTCATACAGTTGACCTCAGCCCATCGGTGCAGCCTATCCAGATCGTCCTGCAGAGCCTTCCTACCCTCAAGCAGATCGACACACGCGCGTAGCTTGGTGTCATCTGCAAACTTACTGAGGGTGCACTCAATTCCCTTGTCCAGATCATCGATGAAGATATTAAAGAGGACTGGCCCCAGCACCATGCCCTGGGGAGCGCCACTAGTGACTGGCCTCCAACTGGACTTGACTCCATTTACCATGACTCTTTGGGCCCGGCTATCCAGCCAGTTTCTAATCCAACGAAGCGTGCGCCAGTCCAAGCCAAGAGCAGCCAGTTTCTTGAGGAGAATTCTGGCATAATAGAAAAAAATGCTAAAAGGGTTTTAACTTTGAAATTATCCTATTCTTAAACTTAAATGGGGCACCAGCTAGCCAGTTCCCTCCAAAATTAATTGGTACCTTAAGTGTAAAAGATATAATTGCAGCAGCTCTTTCAGGCCATTTCAGACCCTAACTGTAATACCAATGCTATTCCTAGATTTAATAAATATTTCTTCTCAAATACTTCATTAGAAATGATTCAACTCTGCATATACCAGCACTTTCCTAAACTCTACAGAATATGGCATGATGCTATAAGAAATTGTTCATAATAACAAATGAACATGAATTCTATCTCTAACTTTAGTCTTTGACTTGCCTCTTCTGCTAAAAATAACCCATGGAGAAGTCATTCATCTTATCTATACTAGCACCTGCTCTATTACTGCAAATGGGATAGGCTGCATGCAGCAACAGAACAAGCAGTTCAAGCCCAACTATGTCTCCAGCTCTAAGGTTATAGACAATCAAGATGAACTCATCAAATAGTTAGCTACTTTTGAAAGAGGAAACCCTACCCCTTTGCCTGTAACTGACTGTTCTTCCACCTTCCCTTCTTTAAAGCATTTGCGATCTTTAGATCTTGTAGTATGGGTGCATTCAGGGAGTTAACCTAGAGTAAAAATAACACTACAGAGAAGTCATTAGCTCCTGGCTGAAGTTCACAAGATCAATGGTACTCCATAGCTGGAAGAAGTGGCCATATGATCACCTCTTTCAACAGCAACTCGGCATTAGATCATACTAGCTGCCAAATTAGACCCTCTCCCTGAACTTTAACAAGATTCATCTAGCACAGACTGTGGAAACAAAAAGAGGAACCATTCAGCCCCACACATTATGCTCTTTTTCTACCCTGAAAAACAAAAATGACCAACATAACGCTGTGTACATGGAAACCTATTATTCTAGAATCTTACTGTAAGCACAACCCTAACATTTATTGAAAGGTAGGGAACCCCCTAAGTGCTAGAAGAGTATGGTTAAGATTCAGAGGTAGGTATGCTTGTTTCAGTATCAGATCCTAAAAAGAAAGTATCACTACGATTTAGCACTGTTATTTTCAAAGATGATGGTTTTGTTTGTTTGTTTTGTTTTGTTTTGTTTTAATTTAGAAGTATAAAGGGACATATGTCCTTATACCTGGGGAAAGGAAGGATCTTGATTAGGGCTAGGGGTTGGAAATTCACAGATTGCACCGTTCGATCTAATGCTGATTATTAAGTCTTTTCTTAGCTTTCAGATTTGCAAGATTCAGGAATGACTGTAACTAAAAATGCATTGTTTTCCCCAGTCCCAGTTTTAACCAATGGTAAAGCCTGACTTTATACACATCTCAGTGATCCTCATTTTCCTGAGAACTGCTTTTAGCTTGTTACTACATCTGCTTTGACAGCTTTCATTCTACTTCTGGCTGCCTAGTAAGATCTAGAAGAAAGCCTTCCAGTATCTTGAAACCACAAATTACCCTTGACATGAACATCAGTCCATTCATCTTCATCAGACCTACAAATATTAATAAGTATCACACCTCTGGGGATCCAGATGCTTCAGTTCCACACCAGTGACCAACAACCTGCACTGACCCACAGGATGTAAGACGTTTCTTCAGACCTTGCCTTTTCATTTTTTCCTTCAGGCTTTCCCACATCTCTCACCTCATGGAAAACAATAAACAAACAAGCATTACAGTTTCCTTATGTTAATGAAGTTCATCTTGGGAGAAGAAAACAGAGCACACCAAGAGCCGTTGGTAGGGATGGAGCTTGCTCTATGTTTCATACAGCAGGCTGTTTACTCTATCTTAGAAACGGAAAATCAAGTGGATTTGCGTGATGCACTGAAAAAGCTGTTTGGAAGTTCTGTAAAGGGCTGTGATTATTCTTGTGAGGAACATGAATTAATCAGATGGATGAAACCATAATTCAGCTTGTCTTCAGAGACAAACTGGATTAAAAGGAAAGATGGTCCTCCAGCTGGCTTTTGTGAGGGCAGTAGACATGCAATCAATGAAAAATCCTGGACATGGACCCTAAAAAACAGGGGAAGATTAGAGATTTCAGGGAATGCCATCCAAAAGGCAAAAGCATATGATTTAAGTGGTTGCTCCTGGGCAGAGGCTAGTGTGACTTTTTTTTTCAGGAGGGCTTTGCTAGAGACTTTGGTGTAAAAAACAGACAGGTTAGATGACTATGTTTGGTGGGAGTGAACTGAAAGCATGGGGTCTAGAGGTCATGCATTTTAAAGTAATCATGGGGGAGTCAAGACAAGGAAACAGATTAGAAAATATATATTAAAAAAAGGGGGCAGAAGGGTCATTTTGACAGGTAACAATTCATTAGTGAGTTAACAATTCATTAGTGAGAGATACCAGCTCCATATGAATTCTACTATATTGTAGAAGATAGCAAATGGTGGTCAGTAAAGCTCCAGTGTGTCAGAACAGAAAGAAAAAAGCTCTTGCCCCTTTGTACAAGAGTAAGTTAATAGGTGTTAACTCCAGTCACATCACTTGTTTTTATCATTAGGTTTTTTGTTTGTTTGCTTGTTACTGTGTGGTATGAATTATTTTATTTATTTAAGTTTTTGTTGTTGTTTACCTATTATCATCCACTTCAGATATGTTGAACAATATGTGCATTTGTTTTTGTTTTGTACTAACACAGAATTAAAATTTGGTTGGGATTTTTTTCTGACAAAGCATTTGTTCTTATTTCTCACATTGAGGATATCTGTATATAAACAAAGAAACAAAGAAACAAAGAAACCACTACCACCATCACTGTCGACAACAACAACAAAACAGTTTGGGAACTGTTACTGGAACATGATTTTGTGATATCATTGGACAACAGTCTGGTGTCAGATTTGCATAACACAGAGCAAGAGTTAAAACTTAGATCTCCCATATTCCAGGAGGAATTCTCAGCCATTGGGTGCAATTTCTCTGAATACTTTCAGAAATCTCACATTCCAATGAAGACTAACACTAAATTCCAAAACTTTGATATTTTTTGCATAATAGATTCCCTCTTCCCAGTTAACGTTTTTGTTATGAAATGTGCAAATGAGAACAAGATTACAGCATTGGCAAACCTGTTAAATTGAAAATATTCTTCCAGAGATTTTCAGTTACAATCTGATACCACTTTTGAGGAAAATCAACAGTGTCTGTGTTAGCTTGAATTCATAAACAGACTGTAGCACAGGGAGGTAGTACAGACAAGGCACTCAATTTGTGATACTTACAAATAAGATTCATAGGCTGTTGTATATCAACATCACACCCTAAAGATAAGTGCACTTAATAAAACAGTAGTACATTAATACAAGATGGACTTTTTTGTCGGAATATTCATATTCTACTTTTGTCAGAATGAAGTACAATAACATTTTTAAGTATTTTAAATATCAAGAATTTATGGGACTGGAAAATTATAAAATCATAGAATGCACAAGTATATAGAAGTCCAACTCCTAGGTTTGCACGGCACCACCCAAAATTCAGACCATATTCCTGACAGCATTGTGCATATGTTTGAACTCTGGTAGGCTTGGTGCTGTGACCACTTTCCTGGGGAGTCTTCCAGTGCCTGACCACCCTCTCAGTGAAAAACCTTTTCCTAACATCCAATCCGAACCTCTCGTGATACAGTTTCATACCATTTCCTCAGGTCCTAATGAGACCTGAGGGAAAGAGAATGTATCATTCACCCCTAGATTCAGTTGCTAACCCAGCTGATTCAAGTGACAGAACCACTGTTAATTGGTAACTATACTACAACTATACTCTAAAATGCTTATGAGCTTATGTGAAATGCACATTTCATTAAAATAATCTTCCTTACTGAATTCTATAGAATCCAGCAAGGCAATTTATTATTAAAAGTGACTTATTAGTTAGGTGTATATAGAAAAACTATAATTTGTGCATTTTTACTTATACACACTTGTTTTTCATGAAACACAGAGCAACTTGACTGAAGCTACAGTTTAGGCGTAGCTGTGAGGTTGGTCTCATAATCTATGCTACTCTAGGAGGTGGAATAGATTATTGGAAACATAATATAGATTACTGGGCTATCAGTCTTAACCTTTTTCTGTTTTAGGTGCAATTGCCTAAAGTAACTAGGAAAATAAAACTAACATTCACATTTTAAAGAAAACGTACAGCACTGAAGAGGCTTTCAGGGTAGAGTGTAGCTGCATTACCTGAGTGTTCCCTAGGCTTCCAACCTTAGATGTTATCACACTGGGGGAACCTGGTGTGCTGGCTCTAAGGAACAGTATGGAGCACAGACTGGAGTGGAGACACCACGGCTAGACTCTGTGACCAGGCTGGGACTTGTTGCTCATGTGCACATTGAGACTGATAAGACACACTTTTTGCTACTCTGAGCCAACAACCTGTCGTGTTTTGACAAAATTCTGTACTCTAGTGTACTTTTGCTCAATATCATATCATTATAATACTAAAACACACCTCCATCCCAAAAGCTACCTGCCTTCAAGGTGCAACCACCCCTCACTGAGCATGCGCTCTGAATTTCTCAGAGCCTATACCTTTAAATGGAGATGGGAAAACTTTTCACCAATCATAACTACGATATACTTAACTACAGTCATTTAAGCTCCACCTAAAAGACAGAAAATAATATAAATTGGCCTAAGAGAGAGGAGATGTCAGGGAAGATACCACCATCAGGGGAGATACCATCCCGAGCAAATACACCATCCCAAGGACCTCCTGACTCCTGGGATCAGTCGACAAGCTGAGCCTGTGTTCCCCCATCATTGGGACACCTTTGGGTGAGATTTGAACACTTGGATATACTGTGTGTCTTGGTTATACTGTGTGTCTCCGCAGAAACTTAGAAATCTCTATAGAGTCTTTGTGCCTTTTAACGCATTAATTTCCAGGCTGCACACCTGTGTATTTCATGCATTCTAGCTTGCTTTTGCAGACAGTAACTATCGCCAGCAATCCAAAGAACCTGTGTACCTGTTGCTGTAATAAATTGCACTTAACTGCGTTGTTCCTAGCTGTGATAGTTCTCAGTGAATGCAACTAGAGTAAGGTTGGTTATACGTTACTGGTGAATCCGTGACCATGGTAGTTCATTGCTCTGAATCCGACCCAACTCATGTCGGTTAATGCGTTGTTAGTGAATCTGTGATTGTCATAGTTCAGTACCCTGAATCCAACCAGACCCATAACAGCTGATAATCTACACCCCTTAATGCAACAGAAAACATAATGTGGAGTTACATTTAAGTATATAAAACTATTTTATAATCATTTAGATTCCTTTACCTTAGCAATAAAAACGTGTATCAGAACCTTTCTCCCCTGATAGTCAAACCTCTCCTAATATCCAGCTTAGACTTTGCAACAGCTAGTTAAGTAAAGTGCACATAATTAACTTTAACTAAAAAAAAAAAAAATTGACCTTTGCAGACACCAATGCCAATTCCTCAGGAAGAAGCTGATTCCTGGACTGGTAAACACTCTCCCTGCAGCTCTAATGTTAACTGTGAGTTGGTATACCTGACAGCCAGCAAGGTACGTTAGTTCCATATTACCCTGCACATATAGCTGTCTAAATTAAAGCTGTATGCCCCCACTGTCATGAAACCATTTAATTCTCTTATTAGAACACTGAATATTTTTCATAATGCTTCATATTTTCATATGAAATATGTTATATTAAATATTGTTATATTAAAGTAGCATATATATATATATACATATATATATATATATATATATAAGACCAAATAAAAGGTGATGAAAGATATGCAAAAACAGAAGCAAAAATATTTAGAATGTCATTGAAGCAGTTCAGGAAATGTGTGTCTGCTGAAGTCTGAAACATGAAATTCAAAAATGTACCTATGTAATTGTAACAGAACAAAGCAATACAGCAAATTTGCTATATTGATGATGCAAACCCAACAGCAAAAGCAGAAAACTGAATAAAACCAAGTAGACTGCCACATATGTTACTCTATTTCTTGCAGCTTTGAATTTGTATTGCATTTCTGATCAGTTGATGGATCCTGTACTATTGGTCTAGATTCAGAATTGTGTGTATTTGATTGTTAATGATTAAATTATGAATAATTCATAGAACATGAAAATTAATCAACAAACTCTGATTTCAAAGGCCCTGTTGAGGTAAAACAAATTCTTCACATGGCTGAGCTCTTTTAAGTCTCTGACTTTTTATGTATAACCTGGTCCTAGAATTCTATCTATGATGAACAAAGTTCTGTTTAAGAAGAAATGTTATCTTGACTAGACAGAGTATAACATGTCGAATTATGTATGAATATTAAATATGGTTCCAAGGAAAAAGCATATTTTTGCCATTTTGATCTAGTTTTGAATAACACTAAAGTCTAAATTTTAATAAATAATTAATAATCATTAATTAATTAAAATTAAATTAATTTTAAAATAAAATTAATTAATTAAAAGTAATATTTTTCATGAATTTCCTTTAGAGCTACCTTACAATGTTGAATATTTTTTTCAATGATTATGTTCTAAAATCAAAAATTTACCCATCTGTTTTTAGTACTGCACAAGGTTTTTATTATTATTATTATTATCATTATTACTATTTATTTATTTATTTAAATTAAAACTTATAACTGACTGTGAAGGGGTTAGCATTTATTACAGAAGGGATAGTGGACCTGCATTCATTGGGAACATTTTCAGATTTGTTCTACAAACTAATGTTCTAATTTTACCAGCCTACAATCATACTGTTTCTTTTGGACAAAGATTCACAAAAGCATTTTTTCTGCTTTCAGAGAAGAGTAACAAAGCTGGTGAAGGGACTAGAAAACAAGACTTATGAAGATCAACTGAGGGAATTGGGGTTGTTTAGTCTGGAGAGGAGGAGGCTGAAGGGACAACTCATTGTTTTCTATGACTACCTGAAATGAAGTTTCAGAGAAGAGGAGGTTGGTCTCTTTTCTCCGGTGACAAATAATAGGATGCAAGTAAATAGTTTCAGGTTGGTCCAGGGGACAATCCTGGTTGGTAGACTGGACATTAGAAAGAATTTCTTCACAGAGAAGAATTGGGCAAGCATTGGAATGTGCTGCCCATGCACGTGGTAGAGTCCTGATCCCTGGAGGAATTGAAGAGATGTGTGGACGTGGCAGTAGGGGACATCGTTTATTAAGGGGACTCAGTAAGTCTAGTTGATGATTAGACTTGATGATGCTGAAGGTCTTTTCTAACCTAGATCCTGTGATTATGTAATTCTATAGAATGACCTGACATATGCTTAAAGGCAAGTTAAAAGAAAAAGGACAGACTTTTATGTTTCTTTCATAGCTATACCTCCTTGTTTGCAGTCTTCTCAGATCTCTCAAATATATAGATTACATAGCCATGTCATCTGGCTATGTCATCTCTCAGACCATCTGCTGATTTGAATGGAAGGAAGTGGTGCGGAAAATAAAGAGGCATTACAAAATATCAGCCATACGATGAAAGAGAGACCGTATTTCATACTTTATTCTGATTTGTATTTCTGTGTTTAGATGAGTGCAACTGAAGCCAAAAAGTTGTCAGTTTTCAAAAGACTGCTCAGCCCCAATATCAGCATTATTTTTTTTTCCTTTTTAAGGTCTTCTTTAATTAGGTATATTCACATACATTATCTGAGATCCAACTTTCCTACTTTCTACCTCACACTGGGTTGTTTGTTTGTTTTTCTGGGAGAAAGAAATCAAGTAAATATTCAGATGTGTACAATCCTTAAATGCATGTTCATACAGATTGACATGTCAGAGTACAAAATAATTGCTAATAGAAGCTACCTGAGTAGAACAGCATTAAGTAGTTGTAGTAGTTGTTACCAGAGTAGTTGTGAAGCTTGTCCTTTTATTTTCCTTTATGAATTTGCCTAAAGATAAAAATAAATTTGTTTAATTAGAAATTTATTCTCAGAATTCTGAACAATTTCAGAATAGGAAAAAATTTTTCAAGGTTTTAAGATACCAAGCAGATATTTCTAGCTTCAAATTGCTCCCATTTAAAACTTTAAATGCCTTAACTTTTTTTTTTTTTCCTTCTATTAATGCCAATTACAATAAAGTGCTTCTCACAATTTTCATCACAATCACAGATAATTCTATTTCAATATACTGAATTCTTAAAGGCCACTATAGAATCTCTAATTTTAGTGTTTTGTTTGTTTGTTTGTTGTTGTTTTTCTTTGTTTTGTTTTTTCTTCTGTATTTAAACTTTTAGAGTACAGGTAAGTTTAAGTTATGCATTTTCTGTCACAGGCTTCTGCAATGTTAAGTCTTCTGTAAAGCTAATTTTACTATCAGATTACATAGACAAAAGTAATTTTTCCATTTTTTTATTATAAAGATATATAGACTTCTATTCAGGCCTCAAAGAGTGTTATGAATTTGTTGCATCTTATTATGATACCTTAATTAAATCTAAACTTGATTTGTTGTACCATAAAATTATCATACAAATTTTGACTTAGATTTAAGACCAAAATCAATTTAAATTGATTCTTGTGAAAACCATATGAAGAAGATGACACAGGGATGGCATGAGAGACACTAAAGAGCTACTGAAACTAAAGGATAATGTTAAATATAAACTGTCCATGAATTATTTAAAAAAAAAAAAAAAAAAAAAAGGTTTGTTTCCAAACTAGTAAATTTTATTATTTTACTGCTGCATTTTTCCACCAGTATAATTTTGTACAACATCCCAAGACTACCAAGGAAAAAGAAGTCCTGAATATATCCTGTAGGTTGGAGATAACTTTTAATGTGAAGATTGTATGGTGTTTGAGATAGGGAGTGACTGTATTGACACCTGAGGTTTTATATAATTATATATTCCCATACAATCTAATCAGAACTATTCAGATGGTAGCGGATATACAGAGATTATTCTGCAACTTCACATATGCCTTTAAAAGAAAGTTGGTGTGATACAAAACAGCAGTTCTTTTCTGAAAAAGGACTCTTACATATCTGTACAGTAGTTAGCACAAACTGATAGAAATTATTCCGGTACATTGGATGAAGATTTTTGCATACCTGTGTGGTGGTTTTACTCAAGTGGACAGCCAAGCTCCACCACAACAACTCACTCACTTCCCCCCCTCAAAGGGAAAGAGGGAGAAAATACGATGAGAAAAGCTCAAGGCTTAAGATAAGGATGGGGAGATTGCTAAGCAATTGTTGTGACAGGCAAAACAGACTCCTCATAGGAGATTAATAAAATATATTGCCTATTACAGAATCACAGAACCATAGAACCATCCAGGTTGCAAGAGACCTTCAAGACCACCTAGTTCAACCTCTGACCTAACACTAATAAGTCCTTCATTAAACCATATTATTAAGCTCTATATCTAAACATCTTTTCAAGACCTCCAGGGATGGCGACTCAACCACTTCCCTGGGCAGCCTGTTCCAATGCCTCACAAACCTCTCAGTAAAGTACTTCCTAATATCCAACCTAAACTTCCCCTGGCACAACTTTAGCCCATTCCCCCTCGTCCTGTCACCAGGCACAGGGGAAAATAGACCTACCCCCACCTTGCTACATGCTCCTTTAAAGTACTTATAGAGAGCAGTAAGGTTACCCTTGAGCCCCCTCTTCTCCAGACTGAACAATACCAGCTTCCTCAGCCACTCCTCATAAGACTTGTTCTCCAGACCCCTCACAAGTTTCGTTGCCCTTCTCTGGACTCAATCGAGCACCTCAATGTCCTTCTTGTAGTGAGGGGCCCAAAACTGAACACAGTACTCGAGGTGCGGCCTCACCAGAGCTGAGTACAGGGCGACAATCACTTCCTTAGACCTGCTGGCCACACTGCTTCTTATACAAGCCAGGATGCTGTTGTCCTTCTTGGCCACCTGAGCACACTGCTGGCTCGTATTCAGCCGACTATCAACCAATACTCCCAGGTCCTTCTCTGCCAGGCAGCTTTCCAACCACTCATCTCCCAGCCTGTAGCTCTGCTTGGGGTTATTGTGCCCCAGGTACAGGTCCTGGTACTTTGCCTTGTTGAACCTCATACAGTTGGCCTCAGGCCATCGGCCCAGCCCATCCAGATCCTCCTTCAGAGCCTTCCTACCCTTGAGCAGATCAACATAGGCACCTAACTTGGTGTAGTCTGCAAACTAGAGCCCTCGGAGACTTCACTAGTGACTGGCCTCCAACTGTTTTTAACTCCATTTACCATGACTTTTTGGGCATGGCTATCCAGCCAGTTTCTTACCCAACAAAGCATATGCCAGTCCGAGCCATGAGCAGCCAGTTTCTCAAGGAGAATGCTGTGGGAAATGGTGTCAAAAGCCTTGCTGAAGTCAAGGTAGACCACATCCACAGCCTTTCCCTCATCCACCCAGCGTGTCACTTTGTCATAGAAGGAGATGAGGTTCATCAAGCAGGACCTGCCTTTCATAAACCCATGCTGACTGGGCCTGATCACCTGGTTGCCCTGCAAGTGCCCCGTGATGACGCTCAAGATAATCAGCTCCATGAGCTTCCCTGACACTGAGGTCAAACTAATAGGCCCATAGTTCCCCAGGTCTACCTTCCGACCCTGCTTGTAGATGGGCGTCACATTTGCTAGCCGCCGGTCAACTGGGACCTCCCCTGATAGCCAGGACTGCTGATAAATGATGGAAAGCAGCTAGGCCAGTTCTTACGCCAGTTCTCTCAGTACACTCGAGTTATTACTAACAAGCTAGAGAAGTAAGAAACAAAGAAAAAAAACTAAAATCACTTTCTCCCACTTTCCCCCCTCTTCTATCCCTCAAGTGGTGCAACTGAAGGGGTAATGGGGGCTGTGATCAGTCCATAATACATCATCTCCACCGCTTCTTCACAGTCACTCTCTGCCCCTGCTCCATTTGGGGTCCCTCCTATGGGATACCATCCTCCCTGAACTGATCCTGCAGGGGCTGCCCACAGGCAGCAGCTCTTCAAGAACTGCTCCAATATAGGTCCATACACAGGGTTCATCCACCAGGAGCAAACTGCTCCTGCATGGGTCCATGAATTACCCAGATCCCCTGCTCCTGCATGGGCTCCTCTCCATGGGCTGCAACTCTGGCCCAGGGCCTGCTCCTGCAGGGGCTCTCCATGGGCCACAGCCTCCTCCAGGCCACATCCAGCCTGCTCCACAGGCTGCATCATGGAGATCTGCCCCATGTGGGACCCATGGTCTGCAGGGGGGCAGCCTGCTCCACCGGGGACCTCTCCACAGACCACAGGGGAACTTCTGCTCTGTGCCTGGAGCACCTCCTGCCCTCTTTCATCACTAACCTTGTGGTCCGCAGGACTGCTTCTCACTCCTCACTCTCTCAGCAGCTTATTTTCCCTTTCTTAAATCTGCTCTCACAGATGTGTATACAGCATCGCTTATTGGCTTTTCTCTGAGCACCGGCAGGTCCCTTTAGAGCTGGCTGAAACTGGCCCTTGTCACACATGGGGCAGCCGTTGGATTCTTCTCACAGGGGCCACCTCTGCAGCCCTCTGCTACCAAAACCTTGCCATGTAAACTCACTAAAACCTGATGTAATACTCACTGAGTTAATCTAGGTTTCACATACTACTATAACCTGTTTTATCATTTTTCTTTGTCTTATTTTAGAGATCCTATTCTCCATGAAAGAAATACATTTGTAGGGAAGTCTCCCTTACACATAAAAAAAACTATGGTATTTGTTTCTTTTATATTTTGAAATCAGTGTCATCTGAAATAAGCCGGGGGGGTGGATGGGGGAACGTGTTACGTTGTATGATTTTATTTAAAAAAATAGCAAAAATATTAATAATGGAGCAAAAATAAGCACTGAAGCTAGAAGAAAATGCCTTTGAAGTTTTCACTATTTCTTTAATTCACATGGCTGTATTTTCTTTATATAAGGTGAGTTAAGGATCTATTGCCACTCTTAACCTCTAATTTCCTACTTTTTATAGGTTTGTGTCACAACATTAGTGTTATTTAAATGTAGAGGGCTGCATTTCATTGCTTGGTAATTATTGAGTAACAGAGCATTTGTAGAGATGAATGACAGACCGACAAACCGAGGAGTTTGATTGTCCTTGATATAAACAAGACTACACTGTATAGAAGCAAGGCGGAACATAGTTACAGAGGAGATCTATTCAGTTTCCTGCATTCCAAAACTAGGTCACTATATTTATACACAATTCTATTTTATGAGTTCATAGAATCATAAAGCCATTTAGGCTGGAAAAGACCTCCAAGGCCATCAAAACCAACCATCTACCTGACCTACTGAGTCCCATTGAACCATGTCCCTTAATGCCACCTTAACTTGCATGTGTATACATATATATAAGTATATATATGCATAAAAATACAGTCCTCCAATGCAGTCCTTCCAACACTGACGACAGAGTGTTTATATTTCTCCCTTCTCCACAGTCCAAGGACTGTGGAGAAGGGAGAAATATTTATCCAGATTTTAAAAGGATTTTTACTTCTACCAGCTCCAACAGTTTCTTCATACCCCAGAAGATTAAAGCAGAATTAGATTAAAGCAGAATTAGATTGGATTAAAGCAGAATTTCTACCATCTCTGTCACTCCTGTACAGGAGATGGAGAATATCAAAATTATCTCACTATCCTTCCAAGAGCTATAAAAATATCTATGAACAGATATTAAACATCAGTCCTGTGAAGACAGGCTAATAGAGTTGGGGTTGTTCATCCCAGAGAAGAACCTTCCAGTACCTAAAGGGAGCCTACAAGAAAGTTGAGGAGGGACTCTGTCAGGTAGTGTTGTGAGTAATGGTTTTGTAATGTTGGAGTAAAGCAGTAATGGTTTTAAACTAAAAAAGATTTGATTTAGATTAGATATTAAGAAGAATTTCTTTACTATGAGGCACTGGCATGGGTTGCCCAGAGAAGCTGCATATGCCTCATCCCTGGAAGTGTTTAAGGCCAGGTTGGATGGGTCTTTGTGCAAACTGGTCTAGTGGGAGGTTCCCATGACAGGGGGGTTGGAATCAAATGATTTTTAAGGTCCCTTCCAACCTAAATCATTCTATGATTCTATGACTGTGCTAACGCAACAGACTAGACTAAATTCTTTAAATCAAATACCTGCAGGAACCACTGACCTTCTGCTATCAAATAAACCTCTTTTATATCCCATATTACAGTTTCAATGTATTTAATATTCATAAGGTTAATTTATCATTCTGATATATATCTTAACTGCAGCTGTCATAATCTTTATTTTATTCTATTTTATTTATCTATCTGTCTATTTATTTATTTATTTATGGGAGTCCACTGATCTACTGCAGAATTCTCATTACTTTAGTGTATTATGTATTGTTGATTTTTGTATCTGCTATTTTGCATACAATTTACATCATACTGATCTATGAGGCAAATGATTTCACTTGTCATCTTGCAGCACCTCACAGATCCACTGAAAATGGATCACGGGAAGCTGAGCCCAAGGAGTACTCCTTGATTTGCTTGTTCATAGGTCTGTGTACCATTCTTCTCTATATTGGATACTGCTGTTTCATTTGCTGACCCAATAAAATAAAATGTTGATAAAGAATTAGTTTGCAGCTGCATTGCATACATTTCTGAAAATTATATATATGTATATGAATCATATATGAATCTTATAGGAGTGATGCTGTGCTAAATATAGCTGAAACACACAGCTCTAGTTCTGACGGTTTTAATATGATCACTGTGTTGTTAGGGGTTACATCTGAGAGGTGTCTGTGTTTAGTTAGAAAACATATGGGCTGCTATTTCAGATGTTTTCTGTGACATTACTCTATGTGTGTTTCAGTATAGAACTAGGTGAAAATGTTTCTTTCTATCCCACAAAAATATTTAAAAATTATTATCAGGATGAGCCTGGAACTATGATCTGAGGAGAAACCCTTCCCTCAGGATAGCCTAAAACATGGTGCACAGGACATTAACCTAAGACCATGGAGATATCTACTTACATACCTTCCTTGCCATTCTGCAACTGCAATAACCCAGAACCAAATCTTTCTTTGGTAGGTGGGCATTCATGACAAATTTCTATTAATCATCATTCAGAGCTATTATATTTCATTGAAATAATTTAATGTTCATTGAAACAAGGGCACACACTTTATCAGATCCCCTCAGAGTGTCTTACATCTCCTTCTAACTTCTAGAAATTGAGAGTTTCCTTTTCTCTCTTGCCTGATGAATGTTTTACAGATGGCAGAAAAACAAACACAACATTCTTTTAGGCTGCTTACTATATACCAGTTATCCTGATTCAAGTACTTGCGAATAGATCTTTTACCCACTGGCTGTCCTAAGCTCAAACCACTAATAAGCGTTTGTTTTTGTTGGTTGTTTTTGGACTTTTATTTTTCCTCCCAGCTTTGAACAGTAAGTTTGCCAAGGAGTGTCATGGTTTGGGCTGGAATAGTTAATTTTTTTCATAGATGCTTATATGATGTGGTTTAGATTTTTGATGAAAATTCACCAGTATTTTACTTGTTGTAGAGTAGTGCTTACACAGAGCCAAGGACTTTATTTCTCTTGATGCCCTGCCAGAAAGGATTCTAGTGGAGCACAGGGAGGTGGCAGAGCTCAGAGTCAGGACAGTTAACCAAGGCTGACCAAAACGAGTACTCCCCCTGTACTCAGCTCTGGTGAGGCCGCACCTTGAGTACTGTGTTCAGTTTTGGGCCCCTCGCTACAAGAAGGACATCGAGGTGCTTGAGCGGGTCCAGAGAAGGGCGACGAAGCTGGTGAGGGGCCTGGAGAACAAGTCCTGTGAGGAGCGGCTGAGGGAGCTGGGCTTGTTCAGCCTGGAGAAAAGGAGGCTCAGGGGCGACCTTATTGTTCTCTACAGATACCTTAAAGGAGGCTGTAGTGAGGTGGGGGTTGGTCTGTTCTCCCACGTGCCTGGAGACAGGACGAGGGGGAATGGGCTAAAGTTGTGCCAGGGGAGTTTTAGATTAGATGTTAGGAAGAACTTCTTTACCGAAAGGGTTGTTAGACACTGGAACAGGCTGCCCAGGGAAGTGGTGGAGTCACCATCCCTAGAAGTCTTTAAAAGACGTTTAGATGTAGAGCTTAGGGATATGGTTTAGTGGGGATTGTTAGCGTTATGTAGAGGTTGGACTCGATGATCTTGAGGTCTCTTCCAACCTAGAAATTCTGTGATTCTGTGAAAACGATATCCCATACCTTATGGTCTCAACAATAGAAGCTGGGGTAAAGAAGGAGGAAGGGGTGGGAGGGGTGGAGTGCTGAGTCTGGCTGGGATGGAGTTAACTTTCCCTGCAGCAGCCCATACAATGCTGTGCTCTGCACTTGTAGCCAGAATACCACTGGTATCACAACAGTGTTTTGTCTATTGCTGTGCAATACTGACACTGCATCAAGGCTCCCTCCAACACTCCAAAATCCAGCAGGCTGTAGGTGGGCAAGAGAAGGTGGGCAAGAGATGGGGAGGAGACATCACCAGGACAGCTGACCTAAACCAACCAAAGGGATATTCCTGCTTTCCAGAATGTGGCCAAACATCATCACTCATTGATGGGAAGTACAGAGTAACTGCTTTTCTCTCTCTGTGCTTCCATGTAGCCTTTTTTTTTTTTTTTTTTTCTCATTTAATTAAATCATCCTTATCTCAAACCTTGAGCCCTTACCTTGACCTCTTTGTGTAGTATTTTCTTCCCCTTCCCCTCTGAGGAGAGGGAGTGAGAGCAGCTGTGGTGGAACTCAGCTGCCCACCTGAGCAAAACCACGACAAGGTTGTGAGAAATAACTAGTATCACAAAATCACAGAATCACAGAATGGCTGAGGTTGGAAGAGACCTATGGAGATCGTCTAGTTCAAGCCCCCTGCTGAGCAGGATCACCTAGAGCATGGTGCACAGAATGACATCCAAGTGGGTTTTGAGTGTCTTCAGAGAAGGAAACTCCAAAGGAGACTCCACAATCTCTCTGGGCAACCTGTTCCAGTGCTCTGTCACCCTCAGAGTAAATAAAAATAAAATAAAAATACAAAATATGTGACTTGTCTAGAACTGTGTGAAAACAAACCACATGATGCTAGGGTGTAATCATGGATTTAGTAAAGATAAGAAAAGAACACTCATCATAAATCTGCTCTGTCCTAGTTAGCCTTAAGAAAAAAGACTTATGTACTCTTGCTGTCTGTCTGTCACCCACAGTAATTTCCTACTACTTTTCATCAACTATGAAAAAACACATTTCAAAGATAATTCTTTCCTACTTTCTTTGTTCTACCTTCTAAACATGCTGTTGAAGATATTTTTTTATTATTATTTATTAAAAAATAAAATAAAAATGTGAGAATTCTGTAATAATCAAGTTCTTCTGGTAGCAGCGAGTTATGCAGTCACCTGGGCTGCATATCCACATAGGAGAGAAAATTAGTGTGAACCAACAAAGTTACCGTCTCTTAGTAAGGATCTTTCACTAATTGTGGTAGGGTGAATGAGGGGAATTTTAGAGACAAGGAAATACAAACCTCTAGGACACCAGGGTTCTCTATTTTGACTGCTTAATGAACACTCACATTTGAGCAAGATGTTTTGGTGGACCCAGAATACTTTTCAGAAACATTCCAGAGGCATTTATTTTGACAAAAGTTTTAGTGGAAAGGTTTTATTTGAGAATCAATACTCAGGAGAGAAAGGCTTGCATCAAAAATTTGACCTTTTCAACATGAAACACATATTTTGACACGCATCCATTTTGCAGTAGCATTTAAAAGGCTTTGTTTTCAAGCCAAAGCAGAATTAAAAAAACTCTGAAACTTGAAAACTGTCAGAAAAGTAAATCATTATTTTCTAGCAAACTCTACTTATTGCCTTTACTTAGAATAACTTATTTTATTCAATGCTGATTTAGCCAGCCATAACTTAACATGATCCAAAGTGCATTGTTATTAACACTTTATTATTGTGTCATTGTATCATGTTATCATGTCAAAATTCACCGGAGTTCTCCACTGTAAAGCTCAGGGTTTGAAAATCTTACCTGGAGCACGTCAGTGAGTGCTAATAAGATGGAAAAGACATTTCAACTGTTATTTGTTTCTTTGTTCATTTTTAAGTACACTTGAATAAAAACAACCACAAAACTCTCAAGCAATCACTTTTCCTTATATGTGTTTCTCATACAGATTTTTTTTCTCCTTTTGTCATTATTTCATATCTTATCATCAAGTTACTGGGTAGGTATTACAAAAAAATGTGAAGCACAAACCTCAGTTTGGATTTGTGATATAGGAGTGTGTAGTTCAGTTAAGTAAAACCTTAAATATTTTTTAAAGGTACTTATTTTTTTTTTGAATTTATTATTTAGGTTAAGCTATTTTATTACTCTTAATGGACTGCTTTATTTTGTATTTACTTATTTATTTATTTTCATCTTCAGGATATCCAGCCCCTATTGGAAATGCAATCTCTTAGATGTTGCTAAAACAAAAAATGAATGCCTAAAAATATGGAGTGATAGTTCTGAAAACTAAAGTTTAGTGAGTTTGCACAGGCTATGCAACAAGTACTTCCTTTTGATCTCTCTTTATTGCTTAGTATTGAGCCTGACTAAATGGAATGATATGTATAATCTTTATATGGACTTTGGGTCTATATGAAATCCTTCTTTATTTTTGTGTGTACAAAATTTAGTTCACCATACCATTGTTGTCAAGGTGCATCAAAGAGATTATGAATTCACCATGAGCACAGAGACACTATGTTGCTTTGTTGTTTTATGATTGTTCATAGATGTCTCTAAATATTTTAGATGTGTGACAGACAATAAGGTAACTATAATATGAAGATAGTTCTCTGTTTCAGCGTCTAACCTTTCAGTGGAATTTGAGAGAACCTTGAGCCTTCAGAGTAATTTTGTGAAAGCTAAACAGATGAATTCAATATTTAAATAATTATCTGACTCACAAACAGCAAATTATCAGCATTGCTGTTTATTGTTAAAAATAAGAAGACAGCAAGTGTGTCTCTAAAATATCTTTTTGAAGTAGTCCTTGTTCTTGGAAGATTCAGCAAACTGAACAAAAAAAAAATATTAATTTGTTGAATAGAAAGGGGACAAGGATATGCAGCAAGATATGTATTGCAGAGTATGTTCCTCCCTTTCTTGTCTTTTGCTCACTTTCCCATTTTTTTTCCCAAATGCCTAAATCTACTCAGAGAAAGTTAGGGCATGTTATATATGGAGTGGTAATTCGTGTCGAGAAAAGGGTTGATATTAATAAAGAAGGGAGAGATTTGGGAGTGTGGCCATGGGGATTGGAAAGTCCCGTGGGTGAGATAACATTAGGCTCTTAACGATGAGGCCATCAGGAATGTAAAAGAGTTTAGAGGGAACAAAGAAGAGTGATTCAGGAGACTCATGCAGTTTCAGGTTTCTTGTTCTCCAGCTAGTTTCTTGTTCTCCAGCCATTAAGGCATGGATGTTTCTGGGTGTTTGCTGTTGTTGTTACCTCAAAGTTTTTTGACCAATGAAAAGTTGTTTTGAAAAGAACTGCTGTGGAGAGAAGGGTATAAGAGGGGAGCCTGCCCTCAAGAAAAAGGAGAAGAAGAAAAAAAAAAGGCAACACGATGAAGTTATGTCATCAATAAAGAAGCAGGAAAAAGAAGTGAAGAGAAACAGGCTGGCAGAATGGAGACCAGGACGGGAACAGGCACTTTGATTGCCTCATGAACATAGGTTCAGCCAAACTCAGCAAACCGCTCAGAGAAGCTTGTACAGAAAGTTGCTGGAAATGGGCGCACTGGAGCTGGAGAGAAGCTCGAGCTGAGAGAAGCGGACCTGTGCACACAACTGCCTCTCGCTGGTAAGCAGTTGAGCATTATGGGGAATCATACGTCCTTAGGAACAAAGACTGTCCTGGTAACTTTACAGTTTATTCTCCTTCTTAAAAATCGGACAGTTTATGATCCTGAAACATGGGACCAAATCGAGGTCGAGGTGTGGGACACTGCAACTAGAAACGACAAGGTTGCAGTGGGATTGCTCGGTACCTGGTGAGCAGTCTCTGAGGCCTTAAAGAGCCATGTGGAGCCACAATCACAAACGTGTGGCTTGCACACGTTTGCACACGAGCCCTCACGGTTTTTTTTGTGAAAACGTGAGGGAGCTGCGGGCTCATTTACTGATCCGACTGCTATGCCATCGGCCCCTCTGCTGCTACAGCCATCGAAGGCTTTTGCTGTTACGCCCCCTGTTGAGCTGAACGTGCCTTTTGACTCAGGCCTCATTGGCCTTGAAAAGGAGATGGATATGTTTTTCTTCAATCTGGGAAGAACAGGATACATAAGGCCTGAAGAACGAGTTCCTTGACAACTTAGAGCAAGACATATTTGCTCAAAAGGAATGGAAAATGGAGACTGTTAAGTCATGGAACTTAAAGGATTGTTCTTTCCTGATTGTACATATGTATAGGCATACTCGGGTTTAGTATGTAAAAGCGATGTTCTATATATTTAGAATGTTTGATGTTCGTGTGTGCGTGTTGGTGGAGTGTAGACTCCCCACACACCCAGCACTGTTTACTTGCCTTTTATACCTTTTATACCTTTTATAAGTATAAATATTACTAGATGCAGATTGAGTTGAGACTTCATTTATAACAGGGCATAAAGAAAAGGACAGGATTAGGCAGAATATTAGGCATGATTCTGTAAGGATCAATGAAATGTATGGCATCTGGCTTGTAAGAACATCTGGTTAAAAGGCAAAGACAAGAAACAGAAAAAGTGAAACACTGAAGACACAGATACAGAAACCCTAAGGAACAGTAGATTGTATGCCAGACATATGTACCAATCCACATGCATCTAAAGGTCTGTGTTGATCTGGTCAATCATGTCCATTCATAGTATATGTGTACATGGACTGGGGAAGTATACTATTACTGGCTGTATCTTGAACAAAGAACTAGAGCAGCTTCATTCAGATCTACTTGAGATCCTGAGGTTCGCTGGATTTTTAATTTTAATTTTAATTTTATTTTATTTTTAACATGCATTATTTATGTTGTCTTGGAATGGTACAAATTCTGCTTATGTTTGGGTCTACATTTTTTTGAGTATTAGTGTACCTCTGCATGTCTACATTGTTTCTATCATGGATGTGGTGGTTTTTTGTTTGTTCGTTTGTTTTTAACAGAGTAATGCATTTCTAGAAATACTGAAATGTTACATGTCTTATGATGGAAAAGTTTTCTGGGGCTTGTACATTGTCTTTGTTTTGTGCTCTCGTCTAGGTTGTTACAAATGGTCTATGTTTTCCTCATTGCTACTTATTGTCATTTTTATTGTTATAATGGGATAGTGGAGTTTGTTTTAAGTACAGTCTAGTTCTTTCCCCTTCCCATTACATTATCACTAATTTGATAACTAAATGGAGCCTCCAGGTGTTGGGAGAGCTGCTTTTTCTTGTGTAAATGTGCTTTTGTATAAATGAAAGAGCAAAATTCCTTTCCAAAGTAAAATGGATTGAGTGTTTTTCTAAATGCACATCATGTCAAAGGTTTTGTATAAACTCGTATATGTTCAATATTTTGCACATGAATAACACCAGCCAATGATGTTTGTGTTAACCTATTTTCTTGTTCCCATTTTCTGTAGGATGTTAGCCTAGTTCTGCTCATTTTACTACTGATTATTAGAGAATGGAAAAAAAAAAAAAAAAAAAAAAAAAAAGGATTATTTTCTACTGGCAATCACTTAGTGATGGAAAGAAGGTGATGGTGTATGCAGTGTAAGAGATATCTGCCCAGGAGTCATCTCATACAATAATCAGAAATTGTGATTCTTGTTTTTCTTTTATGTGCTGTGGTTCACCTAGTTTTGTACAAGTTAGTGCTGCACAGAGAATAGCAATTTGTCTTTTAACTCCACCTGTTTTTTGGACTCTGCAATTTGTTTTTACACTTGGATTGTTGAATGTCTGTCAAAATTCATGATATTTATGAAAATTTCATCTTTGAAAGTTGTTTTGTTGGTGAGCTGTTTAAATAATTTCATGTCATAAATCTGTGAGAGTTTATCTACATGTGCAAGCCTATTTTATGTCCATTTAAGTCTGGACTTGCAGAGCAAAAGACCTAAGGGGAAAGTGTTGGAATTGAGAAACAACATGAAGCAGCTCAGCTAGATTTATTAATTAATTTTATTTATTTATTTATTTATTTTGTGTGTGTGTGTGTGTTTGATTGCATATGGGATTATTTTAACCAGTCTGAATTTATGGATGGATATGCAGAAATAGAAAGTTAACACTTCACGGTTACATAGTGCATTAGAATTTAGGCATTTTTAACTTAGTTTCTCTGACCCTGGATGAGTATGCCTATGGAGATGGATACAAATTGACCCAGCTTCCTGTAACCATGTTCTGAGTTGGCTAGACAGAACCAGCTTCAAAGCATGCTTGTATACTCATGCAAGTACATTCTGTTAAAGGGACATAAGCTGAAATACAAAGCATATTGTCAAAAGGGTTATCCAGCCCTGGGTAAAGGCAAATTGAATGGCACTTACACAAGTAGAAGCAACTTTTGGAAATACGCAACCATCTCTTAATCTTCAAGTGTCTCTCTGTTTAAAAAAAAAAAAAAAAAAAAAAAAAAAAAAAAGTGGAATTTTTCCTTTTTATTGTTATTATTTCTTTTGTTTGTTAGCCCTTTTCTCCTTGCCTTGTTTAAGGTTACAGGCTATTTCTTTGTGCTATTTCTTTGTGATCATGTGTCATCAAGTCCAACAAAGTCCCAATTTCATATGAAACCTCAAAGAACTGTGGAAATATGAGCACACTGATAGTTCTGAGAGTTGATTTTGTTGTTTTAATAGAAGTAGGTAGGGTAGTGGCATGAATACAAAATCTTAACTGTGTGAAATGGGTGCTTCAAAATTAGTAAAGCCAAACACCATTCAGAATGTCCCCTTCAAAGCATTTTGATATTTCAGTCCTTGTTTTCTTCCACAAAGGGAGCAAAATGTGGAAATCCTTCAGCTTCTCAAAAGTTAATATATCAATTACAAAACTTAGTATATCAACTCTCCAAAATAAAACCAGCTATTTCTGAAATTTTGATATGATCTGAGGTGTTTGCTTGAGTTAGTTTACCTTTTTGCCAAGTATTTCCATTGTGGTTTGGCAGTCAAGGGGGATGGATATTTTAGCTGCAGAAAAACTTATTACATCACCGTGATTTGTGTCCTGGATGGTGCAGGAGATCCCTAAGACAACTGAAGTCAAATAGAATGACCCACATGAAAACATTTTAGTCTGTTAATGTGAAGCATTTTTATGATGCTCTAAGGAATTTGAAGCAATTGTTAGGTTTGTAATATTAAAAAAAATAATAATAAAAAAAAATAAAAAAAGTAATTTGTTATTAATGCTGTACTTCCACTGAGCATTTTAATTTTACTGAAACTGCCTTTTCCATTGGATAATTTATGTAATGATCTGTTCATAGAACTAAGTTACAGTAACAGATATGAGATCTATTTTGGCTATAAACATCTTTTTGTCTAATTTATTCATTTTAGATTGGCATGCTGTAATGAGAAAACATCAGGAGAAATTATATTCTACAACAACATGGATGAACACTGCACATTGGTAACATTCTGCAGTTAGTTACAGTTTTTAATCATTTTCACCACAATTACAAATCACAGTTCTCACCTACACAAACCAGTCTGAATACAATTGCGTTTTGATGTAGGGAATTGTAATTAAAACAAGCAGATTATCTCAGTGGATTAAGATCTGAAGGCTATAGGAAATATTTTCAAAATTATAAAACCATTTTTGGAGCTCTAGGTTGTTAATTTTTATCAAGATTAAATCATCCAGATGTCTTCATGTAAATTAGCTTTACCCTTCAAGACAAGAATTCTGGCATATATTTTGGCTTTTTATATTTTGTTTGAATATATCTGAATAAGAAATCTATGGTGTGGGGAGGTGGAGCGTGCATTCTAAACTGTTTAAGATTCTAGAAAAATTAGTCAGGGATTTCTTATCAGTCTCAAAACAGTAGTATGTGTTGAAGTCTATTGAGACTAGTCAAGCATATTTTTCTACAGTGTAATAATCCAAACTCTGAAGGTCTTTCCAGGAAACAAAGTTTGGACTGGCATACCCAAATGTGGTTTTATACATAAATGTTATTTATGACTGAAATTTTACTAACTCACAGATTTTTATAATGGCTAGTGAGAGTTCCTTCAATAAATTAACCTTCTGATCTCTTCTCACTTCAGTAAATCTCTCTATAACTAGGATTAGAAAAAGTTACTTTAATAATATTACAGAAGTTTACATTTAATATTTTCAGTATTGAGAAGCAAGTACAAAATTGCTTGATCACACTACAGCATTTTGGAGTTACTAGTTATAACAGAACTATATATATATTTTGCGACTACCATCAGTATTGGATCAATTTCTTTCAGGCTCTTTAATCTATAAACCTTTGTTCACATAGTTAAAACTGTTTGTCTGAAATGAATGATAAAAGAAAGTCAAAGCCAGCCGTATCATAGCATTTAACCCTGTGGGAGAGAACATAGTGTTACTGTAATGCATGAAGGTGTTCAATAGGAGTTCAATTTCACTAGTAATTTTCCAAAACCCACAGACAAATACAGACACAAGCACATGGGAATACATGCAAATCACTACCCATGGATAAAAACAACAATCTAGAGGATTTTCAACTTTTATCTTTCCTTTCATTGGTTCTGGGATTCATTTGTGAATGTTCCTGTTACAAAGGAGATTTTCTTTCATGGGTTTTACATTACAAAAAGACATTAAATTGCATGAGCTGATTAAAAATCATTTAGAATATTTTTTTTTTGTCTCACCCTGAAACACAGCTTTAAAATAAATTTAAAATGTTACTCTTTTGTTTCAGATCTGACTAACAGGTGGGCAATGATGCCTTGTGTGTTCTGAACTTTGTTTTCTTAGGTCATCCTCTTGGAAATTATGAGAGATCCTTACCAAAAATTAAGGCAAGACTGATAGAATATACATATTGCTTTCCATGCATACATAGGATAATCTTTTTAATGTCCCCTTTCTTCATAGTCATTATGATTGTTCTTACAGACTTTAGGAAGGATTTCTCTTCTATATCATGGTTTATACACCAGTATAAGATCAAATATTGATTTGTTTTATATTTTTTTAAAACTTATAATTTAAACTGAAATAATATGTAACCACCAAAATAGAATAAACAGTTAGATGTAGTTATAGACTTATTTTCTTGCATGTTGCCATTTCTGTATTTAAGCAGGAGAGACAACAAGTTAAATATGTAAATATATGTTACTTAAATATAGATTAATATGTTTATTTTACAATACCCCATGAAGATGTATTAGGTTTTTCTTAATGTATTAGCTGTAAGTTCTCCAATATATTAGTCCTTTATAATAGTATGCTGTAGCCCACAAATACAAAATTTAAATATTTAAATTTTAAGACTTTTAGCACATCTGAATGATATCTTGCTTGTTTACTAAAAAATGCTTGCTTACTGGTAGAAATTTGCTAAACACTATCTTAATTAAACAGAATTGTTCAAATGAAAATAAACTGTATGTAGAAGGTTAATTAAATCACTTAATGTCACATACCCCAGTTCCCAAACTGTACTGACCACATAAGATAATTAAAACTACAAAGCTAAGATTCTGTCCTAGAAGTTCATTTCTATATCATTTAATATTTAAATATGTCTAATGTAAAACATGTGCATGATTTAATAGTGCACTTTATGTTAAGATAAAGTTAGGTTAATGTTAACCTCTCTAACAACTAATGGAGTACAGCAGATGATTAAATGCTCTTCTAGAATTTGGAAGGATTATGGACCTAAACTCCCACTCCTGAGTCATTCAAAAATTGTTCATAACATGAAAGGATTTTTTTCCCAATAGGCTTGATGGATTTTATTCAATGGTATGATAATATTTTGGGGAGTTATGTTTTCTCTCTGTAACCTCAATTAACAAAAAAAATACAATTTTACCTTCATTTAATCCCCAAAGTCTAAGTCCTGCAAAAGCTAACTATATATACTACTAATTTAAAAGTGAAGAGCATTTACTTAAATTGTGCAATAATTCTTTACCAAAACGAGCTAAGCAGGTTCAGACTGCCAAATAAAAATTAGCAGGTTTTATTTGTTTGCTTTCAAAATGAATAAATGATTCCATAACAGAGGGAGTTCTGCAGAAGCCTCAAATCTTCACTAATTCATGTTAAATTCGTTGAATTAGTTTGGCTGAAAAATAAATTAGATAAAAGAGTAATGGAAATGAAATAAAACAAATTATTGACTGTTCAGAGTTTTCTAGCACCATAATATCTGGGGGGGGGGGGGGGGGGGGGTGGAAGAGGCAATAGTGCTTGGAACAGAAGTTTGTAAGTTTCAGAAATAAGGTTCAAATTCCCAAAGGCAGGTCCCAAGAAAGGGAACCAATCATTATATATCTTGGCAAAGGAACAGGACTGCTTGAGTCAAAGGAGGATGTTGTTAGGTTTTGAGATAAAAGCTCACCTGCACACCCACATGGAGAGACAAAGGCAAAAGTGTGAAAAAAGGCAAACGTGTATAATACCATATTGGGCATAATACCTGTATAATACCATGTTGGGCTACTCCTAGGCCCACAAGAGGCAGCATTAGGTCATCAAAGACCCACATCCACAAACCCAGAAAGCACAAGGCCACAATGGCAGGTGGAAAAACCAAATTAAGGACTCTGAGCAATGTACACCCTGTCCAGGTCTCTCTCAGAGCTGATCTAGGACAGTTTCATCCCCAGTCACGAAACCTGTCAACACAAATCATACAAAGCTCTAACCAGATCACCTGCCTGGCTAAGAGGAGTCACTGCCTGGGGTGAGACACATGGAATGCAGGGGAAGAACATACTAGAAAAAGGAGGGATTTAAGTAAATGGGAAAAAAAATAATAATAATAAAATAAAAAGCTTAAGACATAAAAAGTTCTGTTCACATGTAAATAGTTTACTGGTCCGTAGGCTTGTCTGACTATGACCTGGGCCTTTCTTTTTATAAATTCCTTTTGAACCCTTCCCTGCACGTGGGTTTTCTGCTCTGTGTGTGTATCAGGGTGTGAGTGCAGCAAGCAAAAACAGACCTTTGTTTGGAGGGACTGTTCATCTGTGGTAAAACAGAGGGAATGAGTGCAGGTGTATGACAGAGGTGTGATCACAGTGAAGACTGAGATGGTGAGTAGGACCTTGGGAGCGTGAGTCTGCAAGGGTGAGAGCACAAAGTCAGCTATGGTGACTGGGGAAGTCCAAGACAGCTGTGCGTGTGTGGTCAGCCAGATGGTCTGTACCAGCAACTGGAGCAGGGCTGTAGCCTGAGAGGTTTTCATGCCCAGGGGACTGTAATTGGAAAGAAGGTTTGAGACACCTACTGGGCAGACTGAGTCTGAACCCATCTGATAGAGGGTTCATGTACATATATATATATATGTACAATTTGTATATATTGACACTGTTGGTGTTGCCTTTGTGCCTGTGAGTGTTGTGAGTGTCTGCTTGTAATTTGTCAACCACGTATATATTCATACACGTATATATGTGGTGTACATATGTGCCTGCTGGAAATAGGTCTTCAGCCTCTCTACTGGTAAGAACAGTGGACATGGAGCTACATCAGCAGCAAACTCTCCCAGCCTGATGGATTACACATGAGATGTTTTATTTGGCTCAAAATATTTAGGTGAGAAGTGAGTGGAAGGGAGGAAAATAAAAAGGTATGTTAAATGCATTTTTAGGTTTTCTCCCTAATCAAATCAATTAGTTTTGTGACCTCACTTTTCATTTCTAGGATCCTTTTAAAACTATAGATCTGTTCTCCAAGGTGGGTTCTGGAAATCCCACCTTCTGTTTGTAGTGTTTGTTTATTTTTGTTTTCCAAGAGACAAATCAATTTACAGAATAGAGTTCATCAACTGTTTGCAAAATCATCATAGTTTAGCAAATGAAGAAATTAGCCCATTAGAGCACTGAAGTCAAAGATTGCAGGTAAGCACTGCAAATATTCACAGCATAGGTATATTCACTGCATAATTGCTTATTTCAGTGACTTTACTCCCAGACAGCTGCAATTCCACAGCCTACTCTAGTCAAAGTAAGGTTAGTGTAAGGGAAGGAAAAGAGCATTTATAATGTCTTCCAGTGGCTTTTTCAGGCTTTTCCAAATGAATAGAGACCATCATGAGGTTATTTCCCCACCACCAAATTTAAATTTCTTCAACAAATTCTCACCATCAAGAAGCTGAATTTTGTTATGACCATTTTCAATTATTAGTGATTCAAAATTTTGGACTTAGATTCTCTAATACATCCTTACAATATTTTCATCTGAATTCTTATTTAAGAGTCTAGTATTGAAATTACAGCTGAATGTTCCTTTAAGAGCTCAGGTTTTGAAGCACACATAATTTTACAAAGAAATTATAGGGGGAAAAAAAAAAAACACACAAAACAAATAAAAAAAAACAAAAATAAAAACAGAGTAATTTTGTTTTTCATGAAAGGAAAGATTTTTTTTTTTTTTTTTGTCTCAAAATATGACTTTTTTTCTCTTTCTCTCTCTCTCTTTTTTTTTTTTTTTTTTTTTTTTTAATGGAGTTTTACTCTATAATGTTGCTTCTGCTTCTGCTTTGTCAAGGCATTATAGTGCATATATCAAGGTTGGTGTTCAAACTTCAAATGTACTTTTATGGGAATTGCTTACAGTTTTGGGGAGGTTTGAATATTTCCAAATATTGTCAAGTATTTTCTTCATCAATGTGTATTTCACCTGTGGGCTGCCATGTAGGGAGGAGACGTGCTACATATGACTGAGTGTAGGTCTAACAGGACTAACAGTGTTATCTGCTGACAGTGATATTTTCACACTCAGCCCAACAATCAGGATAGACTATAGGGAGATAGAAGCCAATATAAAGTACTTTCAAGTTGCAAATTAATAACTGAAGTTAGTCTGTCAAGTTATCTCATTAAAGTGTTTATTGAAGATGCAAAGAAAAGGTAGTTAGAGGCAGCAACTGTATCATTTAAGAACTGATGAATTTAAAGCCTAAAATGAATAAATGAAAACTAAAAACAAAAACTTTGAACACAGATGGAAAGGTAAGCTAGGTGCTCTAAAACACATCATACATGTAAAGGGTTGAAATTTAGGAAGATGAAGTAGCTTGTATTTCTGAAAATGAAAACTTATAAGAGAGACATACACTGCCAGAAGATGAGGAGGACATAAAGACTCAGATCAGTGACACTATATTTTAAAGGGTCCCATTTATATCTCATAATCTGACCTCTTTTTCCATTTTGCTTTGGATAATATGGAAAGTGTTCTGTGTCTGATTTTTCTACATATACTACTTTTTCTTTCCTCTTCCCTTCCTTTCCTAGTATTATCCAGTCTGCAGGAAAATGCAGGAACTCAGCCCTCCATAAGTCTTTGAAGATGAAGTCCCTTATGCAACTACTTTGCAAAACAAAAGCAAAGATGATTTTGCATAGCACTTTAAGTATAATAATATAAACCACTAGAGGACAGTGGATTGTGTATTCCTGCAGCTCAGAGATAATTATCATTATCAAGACAACTGCTTTCAAAACTCTTAAAAATGAGAGTTTATAAAAACGCAAAATAACATCTTATCCTTCTCACCCTGTCTACAGTATGTACTGTATAAGCAAGTAGCACATCTGGCAGCTGACAAATATAGTTTTTCTCTCTTTAATTATATGTATTTTCATGAACAGGAAATGTCTGATTGCAGCATGTGCTTCTAATGACGCAAGTTTTAAAGCAAGTGCTTAATACTTGTCATCAGAAAAGCTTGCATGACTGATTTGAGGTGGATAACACCCCCAAAATACAAGGCCTATTGAAATTTGATTTTACATGTCTAAATCTGTTAGCTATGAAGAGCTGGATTTGCAAATCTCAGAAAAAAAAATATATAAAAATAAATAAAACAGCCTGTTTTATGTTAATTTAATTTTAACTATTTCATCTGCTTTTAGAAGCTACTTTTTTTTCCCAAGTCTCTTGGGCAACAAAAATAAAATTTTAGATCTAGTGCATAGGTTTTAGATCAAATACTCAAATCTCATAGCCTCACTTATTTAGCAGTACTTGAATCATTGGTACATACTAATTAATCTTAACTTCACCAAGCCAAACTGATAACAATTAAAAATAAATAAATCAGAATGCATTTATTCACTTATAGTGAATTAAAAAAAAAATACAACAAACTAATCAAATTAAAACAAAACAAAAACATCTACATTTAGTAGCTAATATTATTAGAAATTTTCTGGTACACAAAGTCAATGATTTAGAAATCTCTCTCCACATTATATCATGTAGCATAGATATATTCATGGGCATACAATTTTAAATTTTAAATACATGGATATGAGAGCAGTTGAGTAAGGACTATCCTATATCAGATAATGTGCAGAAGCTCCTTGTGCCGATTCTTACTTTGTATTAAACAAAGATAGGAAAGGGCAGACAGTAGTTCCTCTTTTTTGTTGAGGCATGAGTTACTTTCAATTAAATTATTATTGCCTTTAAAACATTTTTCTTGTGAATTTTACCACTGTGGTCTATATATATAAATAAAATTTATATATATATATATTAACAACAAAAAAATAGACCTTAAAAATAAACAGAACCAATCTTTTTCTGAAAAATAAAAATCAAATGTGAAAGGTCCTTATTCTGTGTTAGTCACTTCAAGAAGCCACTGAACTCTTCAATGAATAAATATGGTCTAGGAGATGAACCTGGAATCCTTGGGTAAATTCTCTTCTGATGTCCATGTTGCTATCGTCAACTATTGCAAGTTTTCCACAAGCAGGGAGTATACTACTACAAGTAGTCAACCTTTACTTGAAAAATCAGGACAATCATATTTCTCTCTAGACTTTTAACACATAAAGGACTGAACAGTATAATTATTATTTATAATGTTGATTCAATGATTGTAATCTGGTTATGCAGCATGAAGTGGTACTTATTTCTAAAAATTCAATTTGCTTTTCTTTATTAGTAGATGTCCCAGTTCTGACTGATGTTCCAGTATTATGGAAAATGTCAATGTCAGTAGAAGATTTTATTTCTCAATCCCCTTCAGAATCAGAGGCCTTAAAGGTGTTAGATCTACCAGCTGAGTTATTAGTATGGTCATTTTGTATCACATGACCATACTAATTAGGGCATCAAATTCAAGGGCAGGTGAAGGCCTTGTCCTTGTTTTCTTTTTTGAATGGAGCAAGGTAAATTCAGTGTTACTTCTATCCTATTCTAGCGTTGAAATTGTCCCAAGAGATAAGTCCTTCTTTTCTGAAATTAACAGGTACATATTGTTTTGACCTGTTGCTGTATCTATGTATATGAAACCCTATTTTAGGACATAGCCAGGCATCTGGAACTTTTCCTTTTTCATAGACTTCAAGATATTCACCATGGTTTTATTTCTTCTCCATTTTGAGAAAAAAACATCATCTGTTTTTTATTACTATTGCAGTCTTTACAAACATTTTATTCGCTGTGTGCAGATGATCCACTTTTGAGAAATGTCTTATTAATCCTGCCTGCTCTAATGGCTCATTAAAATCCATGTCTCCCTACAGCCCTTGGTCGCCAGCATTTCTGTGAAAATCTTATGTCACACTGAAGAGACTTGAAAAAAATAATCTTCCTTTCTCTTCAACTAGTGCTAAAGATATATAGGTATGATATATTACCTATGGCAAATTATAGGGTAACTAAATCAGTTATGCTTGTTATGAATCATTTAAGGAGTTGCTAGGTAGTTTACATTTTAGACTCAAGTGCGGAAAACAGACTAGGAACACAAAACCTTCTCTTTTAGTGAGAATTATTCAATAGATTGTGTTACAACAGTTCCATGACAAATCAAATCAAAACTCTATCTAGCTCAGTATGCCATGTCTGACTTAATCTTGTTATCAAGAGCATAAAATCAAGACCACATGTAGTTTAAGATTCCCTTTGGTATATCCTCTCTTTACTAGCTAGGTTTCCTGACCTGAAAATTGCACTCTGTCAACCACACTTGGTAATGATCAATACATCCTCTTCATTGAATGTGTCTAAAACTGTTTTGAATAAGTTTATACTGCTGGTATCAATTTATTTATTTATTTGTTTGTTTGGCAAAGAGCTTCACAGTTTCATTAGGAATTGTATCAAAATGGGTTCTATTTTTTAGTTTTCCTTTGTTTTAAATCTGGTACATAATTGTTTCTTTGAGTGTCCCTTAGTTTTTGAATTCTGAAGAAAAATACAAAATTATTCCCCATATCACTTCTCTATCTCAGTAATGATTTCATAAATCTCTTTTTTACTTTCCAAACTGAAACATCTAATTTATCGTGGCTTTTATACATGTGATTATTCAATTTACTTGCTTAAGTAAATTTTATTAAAATTTTTATGAGAAATTTGGTTCTCACAAATTTATTGTATTTTCCCAAAGAACATTTTATCAAAAATAATATTCCTGTGGAAGATACACTTTCAGCTGAGCCAAATTTATTATAAAATAAAAAATGTTTTGCTGAAACGTGGTCCTGAGTGAACCTACTATCAACTTTGATGAATGACTAAGAAAAATTATTTTCTCTCTTTTTTTTTTTTTTACCACTACATTTTTCCTGGACTTAAAATTTAGTTTTTAAGTCAAACAACTTTAGTTTTTGAGTCAAAAAACTCAAGGATGTAGAAGAGCAGAAAAATAACTTAAAGTCAACCTGAGCTCATGCTCTCTCTCCAGCTCATGCCCAGAACATATGGCTAGTAGTCTGATTTGCGTAAACTAATGCAAAATCTTGTAAGAGTTAATGAAATCTGAAAGCTACGTATTACTTTACTGTTTTACTGGGTGTGACATGTAATTCATATAATTGATATTTGTATCAAGTAAATCCTCTCACACAGATAGTCCAAATAACTTACTTTTGACAAATCTACCACTTACATGTTCTTGACTTGTCTCATGTACTAAAGATAATTTCATTTTTGAAGCACTATATTTTGACTAGAGATAGAGGAGTGTATCAGCCTGACTGTACTCTTCATCTACAGAATAGAAATATTTCCATTTCACTGTTCTTTCCTGGTCTGAAGTGTTCATTTAATGTCATTGAAAAATGATATTATATTCTGTCTTTACAAAGGTTGTGTAACATTCAAGGAAAATGCTTGTGTTTATTTTTGTTTTTGAATGGTTATGTTCCCACACATATGACTTTGTGTGGGAACTCTAAGAGAAAAATGAGAGGCTGAAGAAGGTCCAAGAAACCTGTATTGGTTCCTCCTTGTGATGGTGAAATCCCAAGCACCAAGAGGAAGAAAACTCTGACATTTCATGGACCAATAAATGTTTTTCTAAGCTCTAGGAGCTGAAGTAATGTTTTTAAAACATTAAAGACAAATAGGCAGTAAATAACATTAGCCTTTGACTATCAGTGCTGCTGAACTCCTAGCTCTGTTTCAGACCACTTCAGCTTGAACTCGCCGTGATGAAACCATGATGGATCTCCATGATGGTTTGGGATAATTTTAGCATAAATTGTTCCCAACGAACAGGCAGCATGAGAATGAGTCACGTTTGGCTCCTTCCATATTACCCAGCAGACTTTACACATCCAAATGCTCCAACTGTTTTCCTGTCATTCTACAGAGGAGACGACAGCAATTTCATGCTACAAAAACTGCAATAGAGTTTGCATGGCTTCAGAACATTTTAGCAGGGGAAAATATACCTAAATTACTTAAATTATGTGTGTAGGTCACAGAGAAGATCCTAGAACAATTTCTATGGAGTGTGGATGCAGTCATCCGACCAAGAAAGTAACCAAATCTAATTGGTATGGCTATAAGTCAGTTAACACTGTTTGATCTAGGGCCAAGATCACTCCATCCTTCTCTCTTGTTTAGCATGCAAGTTTTAGTAGTGAATTTATGCTTATGTTTTATGTGCTTGTTTATATAATTTTAATCAGGCTTTTAGTCACAATAGCCTTTTTTTCATTATCCAATTTAATTACAAGAAATGTTCAGAGAAGTTAGCAAAAGGGACTCTCCGTCACTGAGTTATTTTTGTACATATGGGGAAAATTGTATTTCCAACTGCATAAATTAGACAACTTTGTTCTTGAATAGGGATGTTTTTATTGCAGTGAACAATTTGGAGACACTATATATGCATATGCTGATAACTTTTTGTTACCCAGATAGTCATTGCCTGTTTTAATATGGCATTTACTATCATTCCCCTCACTGGAGTCAAACTTCCTTGTTGAGAAGTCAAGAAATTTTTACATAGTTTACTTAAGAAAGGAATAATATGTGGCAACCCTTTTCCAAAACTGCAGGTATTATATGTGCCAGAAAATTAGAATAAGTATTTGTAGACATTTATTTTATTCTATTTTTATTATAGGTGAAGCGTTTAAGCTAACACAGAAATATTATAAAATAGTCTCAATAGCAAATAATATAAAACAAGAGTGGTTAACCATGTATCAATGCATTTCTGCTAATATCTCTTATCACACAATGGGACTTATCATCTGGCTATCCAAAAGTGGGTTTAATTTAGGCTGGCAATTCAGTCTCTCTTTATAGACAAGGGAGAAACAAGCAATTCCAGAAGAAGAATAATTCCATCAATGGATAGCAAATTCTTTAGCAGTGCCTGGATGTTCAATCCATTGAGATGACATGGAAAATAAACCATTTGAGACTCTACCTAATTTTTAGACAGCTGAAGTTAGTTGAGATTAACTATGTTCTTTGAAATATACATATTTCCTTTCTTATTCTTAATTTTTCTTTTTCTTCTTAAACAAAAGAACCTTATACCCAAGAAAACTGATAACATTAACAACTATTCACTTCAGATTATAATCAGAGAGTAGAAAAATTCATAATAATTTAACAGTGAAATATTTACCTTTTTCTGTAGTGAAAAGTGCTTATATAAATCTATTTATTGCAGTTCAGACACAGAAATCACTCAGAGAATGCATTTATTTAAAAAATAAGTACTCCCAAAATGCAGTCAATTTCATAGCATCATAGAATAATAGAATTGTTTGGGTTGGCAGGGACCTTAAAAATAATTTACTCAACTCCCTCTGCCATAGGCAGGGACATTTTTAATGAGACCAGGTTGCTCAAAGCTCTCACAAACCCAACTTTGAACCCTTCCAATGTATCCAATGCATCCACAGCTTCTCTGGGCAAATTGTTTCAGGGTCTCACCAACCTCAACATAATAAATAAATAAATAAATAAATAAATAAATAAATAAATAAATAAATAAATAAATAAATAAATAATCTTCCTTTTACCCAATCTAAATCTTTCTTTCTAATCTCTTCTTTTAGTTTAAAACTGTTAACCCTTGACCTTTCTCTACAGGCTCCACTAAAAAGTCTTTCTCCGTCTTTTTCTTTAGTTCATTTTATATATTGAAAGGCTGCAATAAGGTCTCTCTGAAGCCCTCTCTTCTCCAGGCTTAACAATCCCAACTCTGTCAAACTTCTTCAAAGAAGAGGTGTTTCTGCCTTCTGATCATTTTTGTGTCTCTCTTTTGTACCCACACTAACAGGTCCATGTCTTTCTTGCGCTGGGGACACCAGAACTGGAAGAAGTACTTCTTGTGTGGTCTCATGAGAGCGCAGGAGCACATCCCTTGACCTGCTGTCCACACTTTTGCAGCACAGGATACAACTGGCTTTCTGTGCTGTGAAAACATGTTTCCAGCTCAGCTGAGTTTTTAATACCCCCAAGCTCTTCTGTGTAGTGTTGCTCTCAATCAATTCATTACACAGTCTGTACTTATAATGGGATTGCCCTGATGCAGGCACAGGACCTTACACTTGGCTTTGTAGAACTTCATGAGGTTCACATGGGACTGCTTCTTAGACATATCAAGGTTTCTGAATGTTATCCCTTCCCACTAATGTATCAACTTCACCACCCAGCAAGGTGTTATCTGCAGATTTGCTGAGTGTGTACTCAGTTCCACTGTTCATGTCAAAATAAAGATATTAATTATTATTGGTCTCAGCATGGTCCTTTGAGACCTTTGACTTTTTACTGGTTTCCAGTTGGACATTTAGCCATTGGCAGTAATCTTTGGATACAGCCATCCAGACAGTTGCTTTTCCTTCAAATAATCCATCCATCACAACAATAGCTTTTCAGTTTAGAGGTAAGAATGTCATGAGGAACCACAACAAAGGCCTTACAGAAGTTCAGGTAGAAGTCTACAGTTTGTCTTCCCTTGTCCACTGATGCAGTCAATCCTGCAGAGAATGCCATTAAATTTGCAGTTGGTGAAGACATGTTGTCTGCATCTCATCACCTCCGATATTTCATGTGCTTCAACATAACTTCTAGTGAGATCTGTTCATTCATTTTACCAGGCACTGAGGTGAGGCTGACTGGTCAGTAGTTTCCAGAATTCTCTTTATCCTTTTTTAAATATAGCTCTAATACTTCTTTTACTCCACTCACTGGGGAGTTTGCCTGACTGCCATGACTTTTCAAATATGACATACAGTGGGTGAACAACTATATCTGCCAGTTCCCTAGGGACTTTGGAATGCATCTCATTAGGTCCTATGGATTTGTGTAGGTTCAGCTTCCTCAGGTGGTCTTGAACATTATGTGCTCTTATGATGGGACATTCCCTGCCTTGAGGTTCAGAGACTTCAGAGATGTGGGAAGAGTAATCACCAGTGACAACCGAGGAAAAAAAAATGCTGAGTACTTCAGCCTTCTCCATGCCAGTTGTCACTGCTTCTGTCTTATTTATATAGAGAGCTACATCTTCTTTCTTCTTCTTTTTCTGACCAACATACCGGTAAAAGCTCTTATATTTATTCACATTCTTTGACAAATTCAGCTCCATCTGTGCCTTAGCTTTCCTGATTCTACCCCTACGTATCCTTGCATCCTTGTATCTTTGTATTTTTCCCAAGATACATGCCCCTGTTTTCACTGCCTATGCATTTCCTTCTTACTCTTTAGTTTGACCAGGAGGTCCTTACTCAGCCATGTCAGTTTCCTGTCTTCCCTGACTGATTTCCTAAAAATGAGAATTGAGAGCTCTTGTGTTCTAAGAAAAAAAAAAAGTCCCTAAAGTGCTGTCAGCTCTGTTCTGCTCCTTTACCCCTTGAGGCAGTTTCCTGGGGGAGGGGGTGTGTGTCTCATCCACTAATTCCTTAAACAATGGAAAGTTGACCTCCTAAAAATTCAGGATCTTGACAGTGTTTTTTACACATTCCATTTCCCTCAAGATTGAATTTTGCCAAGGCAAGATCACTGCAGACTAGGGTAATATTATTTATTTGTATTTAAAGACAACTTGCTTGTTGAACATGGGTAGTTAGCTATGTTCAGACAGGACAGGACATCTGAGCTGAAAAGGCATTTATTTTTGGAAATGAGACTGCCTTGAGAACATTAATTTCCTACAGACATTAATATTTGGCTGGATTCTGGTTAAGGCTTCCCAGCTACTTGATAGAATGATATTTCCAAATAACCAGCATCAAGGTCTGTTGCAGCAACCACTGAAGTTTGCAGGGGCTGGTTTGCTTTGTCCATGTCAGTTGGCATTGCCAGTCACCCCTCATCACAGTTTGAAAATTGCTGTGGGCATCTAGGCCAGCCACTCCCCTCCACTGGCACAGAGGGACCAGAAGAGAGAAAAAAAATCCTTTAACTTTGAATAAAAGGGTCTATGTAAATGATAGCATTTAAAATTATTTTTCTACTGAAATACTGAGTCTATTGTTTTAGCTTCCAACAGAGTTCATAAAATCAAAATAATTCATCTTATTTAAAGGAATTATTCTTAACCACTGAAGTTTCTCTGATTTGCTGCATTTTTCATGACCACAATGCAGTCTGTTCTCCACAGAATATCCATAGAAAGTAAAAAATGTAGTTTTTCTTTTACTAGAGTTATAAAAGATTCCAATTTCAGTACAAAGCATGTAAAAAGGAAAATAAACACTCAAGCACTACTTGTTAAAACTGTACTAGTAGATTTTACAATATACATTTGTCATGCCACTGCCTTATTTTTATTATCTATACCATGTTAATCAGAACAAAGTGGTTCTTACAGATGAAAAAATCTTGAAAAAATCTACCTGTCATAAGTTGCTAGCTACTACAGCTTTTTTTCTGAAGTGGGTGGGGGAAAGATATTTTTGTTTCCCCTTTACTTTGTTTTGATTAATTCTAATTTATTTATTCATTTATTTATTTTAAAATCAATTTTGTCCTTGGCATTACTCTATGGAAGTACTTGTCATATGTAGGTCATATTCTAAAACAAAGGACAAATGTAATTAATACTTCATTGAAATACAATAATTTTCAGGGTAGAATATAATTTCAGGTAGCATTGTGGTTATTTATACGTATTTCATTTGTTTAGATCAGGGTGGCTTCCTAGTGGCATGTAGCTATCTGCTCAGTCTTTGTGTTAAGAGCTGCACACCCTGCTGCACTGGTATATTCCTGCACTTGTGCCATTGCTAAAACCCACAAATATAAATTGCATTAGGACATCAGATGTAATTAATCTCCATAACTTTATTTAAGTCTTGTGCTTATATCAATTTAAGACCCTGGCCCTCATGTTATTCACAAAAAGCAGTAATTGTTGTTGTTATTTGTCATGGTTTAACCTGGCCAGCAGCTAAACACCACACAGCCGTTCGCTCGCTCTCCCCCCTCCCTCTCTGGGATGAGAGAGAGAAACGGGAAAGTGAAGCCCATGAGTTGAGATAAAGACAGTTTATTAAGACAGGATAATAATAATAATAATAATAATAATAATAATAATAATAATAATAACAATAATGATAATAGTACTACTAATAATAATGTGTACAAACAAGTGATGTACAATGCAATTGCTCACCACCCGCTGACCAATGCCCAGCCTAACCCCAGAGCAGCCAGCCCCCCCATCCCAGCTAGCCACCCCTATATATTCTTTAGCATGACATCAGATGGTATGGAATACCCCTTTGGCCAGTTTGGGTCAGCTGTCCTGGGTCTGTCCCCTCCCAGCTCTTGCTGCACCCCCAGCCTGCCTGTTGGCAGATAGAACAAGAAGCTGAGACGTACTTAGCTTGGTGTAAGCACTGCTCTGCAACAATTAAAACATTGGGGTGTTAGCAGCACTCTTCTCATCCTAAGCCAAAACATATAATTCTACCAGCTACTAGGAAGAAAATTAACTCTGTCCTAACTGAAATCAGGACAATTTGTTATTTTATTTTTTTCCCTGTAATGTCTATACCATTTGCTTTTGAACATAACAATTTGATTTAGAAACTGTCCCTGAACTATAACTATCATAATATCATTGAAAGACCAACAAAAGAAATGTGACCTTTTGCAAAAAACAACTTTTATCCAACGTTTCAGTGAGATTCATAAAGTTAACTTAAAACCCCGAAAACTACTAGAAATTGAAGTAATGTCAACATTTGTATGGTTTTGAGATGTGAGCTAAAATGAACCTCTTGTTCATTGACTTACATTCACTATAATTTTTCTTGCACTTATACTACAGTATGTCAGAGGAGAAGGTAAGGGAAAAGATACAGCTTTAGTAAACAGAATCTGATTTACTAACAGGAATTACTAAGGAATAGGTGCAAATTTATTTTGTTTTGTTAATAATTTATGTTTAAAGTAATAAAGTACAAGTTTAAAGTACATAAAGTAATAAATTAAATAATATCCTTTGTACATTTTAAGACACATCCAGATAAGAGGGTTCATTGTGTGTAAAGTGTTTAATAAAATAAAAATTAAAAAGACAATTGCATTATAATAAAATCGTCTTTAGTCCAATGACTTTATATGAGAATATTTTCACATTTCGATACGAGACTTGACAATTTCCATAAATTCAATCACAACATTATTAAATTCAAAAGTATCATGTAAAGTCTAGATAGCAACTTGTTTTGTTTGTTTGTTCATTTTTGATAGTTTCTTTCATACTAAAAGGAGAAGAAAAAAATTAAAATAAGTCTATTCCCTCACAATGATCTAAAAATAAATGCATTCTGGAACTTCTTTTCTATTAATAAAATATATTTTTTACTAATCTTTGTACTGGGTCTTGCTGGAATGTTAACTTTCCCGGCAGCAGCCCATACAGTGCCGTACTCTGTACTTGTAGCTGGGACAGCAGTGTTATCACACCAGTGTTTTGTCTACTGCTAAGCAGCAGTGGCACAGCATTGGGCCTTTCTCTAACCCTCCTAGGGGGTGGGCAAAAAGTGAGGAGAGAAACATCACTAGGGCAGCTGACCTAAACCAATCAAAGGGATATTCCATACTCAGCAATAAAAGGTGGAAACAGGAAGAAGAGGGGAGGAGTGGGCTCTCGTTGAAAAAACGTTGGTCCTCGAACACCGGCTGCATGCGTTGAGGCCTTGCTTCAAGGACGTGGTCAATCATCGTTCATTTGTGCGAAGTAGAGAGTAATTTCTTTCCTCTGCACTTCCATATAGCCTTCATTTATTTTGTTTGTTTGTTTTCCTCCCTTCTTTTTATTTTTCCCTTTTCCCCTCCCTTTTCCCCTTTCCCTTTTTATTTCCCCTTAGTTAAATTGTTTAGTTCATGGTAGTCTTTATTTAATTGTTATTATTATTTCCCTTTAATTAAATTATCCTTATCTCAACCCATGAGTTGTTCTTTGCTTTACTTCTCCCCCTCCTCATCTAAAGGAGGGGGAGTGAGAGAGCGGTTGTGGGGTTTAGCTGCCCAGCACGGTAAAACCACCACAATTTTCAGAAAGATAAATACTTTAAAGGATTATTGCAAATTATACTTGCCCAAGATGATGAGAACAAGTCAGTGTCACTAGAATTCTTGAACAATTTATACAGCACATTTTTTTTTTAGTTTTGGTTTATAAATTCATACATTGAATTCATACATACGATCTTTCAGATTCATGTTCATCAGCTAATATAATAATAATGGAAAATTAAAGAACTCTTAGCCACAAAATTCCATTATAATTTAAACTAAAATAATCATGAAGAATTGGATAGGTCTTAAGATTTGTTTTAAAATCCAACAATTCAGATATTTTCAATAAAAATCAGACAGAAAATAAAACATATCTCATGCTCAGAGACTGTTCCTGAAAATCCCTCTTGCTGGAGAGGCATCTTAAGTGTCCCAGGTATTCTAATTATAAATATAAGGCAGATAGATACTATGCCATTTCAGTCCACAGAACTATGAATATAGTTCATTAGGTGTTGGAAATGAATTGAAAAGTTTTTGTTATCGTTTTTTTCCTTTCTTAACAGTAAAACACTGAGACTTTGAAAATGTCCTCATTAGTATTAGGGAAGGGAAAAAAAAAACACACACACACACACAAAAAAAAAAAAAAAAAAAAAAAAAAAAAAAAAAAAGGAAAGAGTTTCATTTTTTATTATTTATATAAAAGAATATGAAAGTAAGTGCAGAGGAATGTATGGGTGAGGAGAGTGAAGCAAAAGTAGAAAGGAAAACAGCCCAGCTTTCTTAAAGGAAGAAATGAGGCAACTAAGCTATTCACGTTGAAATACTTGAATAACCAGGTGACTCCCTGACCATTAAGTGCTGGGGAATGCATATATACATGTCTACATTGGTATCACTTTTTTTTTTTTTTTTTTCCTGTGATTTTACAATTTGGCACCTTCAGAAACAGAAATTTGGCAACTTTTCCAATCATTCAGTTCCAATGGGAATTACCTTATAGTAAATGAAAACTAAAAGTAAAAAAAACTTCAGAACACTGATGACTTTCTGATTTTTTCCCTGATTAATCTGATTCCTTTATATGCAGGCTGAGGGAAAGATAGCAAGGCCTGAGGTGCTAGACAGTCAGAGAGCTATTACTGGAATGAAGAAAGAGAAAGCAGTTTCCAGGAGGAGATAATGACTATGTTTTCAGTTTCCCTGGAATGTGCTATGACCGTGGTGCTATGATCTGTGAGATTATTATTATTTTTTATTATTATTATTATTACTGATTGCACCTTGAGAATTTAGAACAACTAAAACAAAAGGAGAACAAACAAACAAAAAAGGATCATTTTCATGCTTTATTTCATCAACATTTGTATCACCTAACTCTTGTTGAAATGTCATTATTCTAATTCAGACTTTGATATGAAATTACCTTGATGATGGGAGAATCTAGGATACTATAGGAGGTAAGAGGAACAAAGCTCAGAGTGGAACAGAAGCAAAGTCATGTTTTAGTGCCTCCATTAAAATGCACTGCATTATTTACAATACTTTGCTAATGTAATTTAGCTTGGAACATGACCAGAAACTAAGTTTTATTTAAAACATACAGTTCAATTTTGGTCACGTTCCAAGCAAAATTATTTTAGTAGGGTGTTGTAAATACTGTAGAATATTTTAAAGGAAACACTAAAACATGACAGCTTTTGCTTCTGCTCCTCTTTCCATTACATCATTGGTTCTTCTGCAGTATGCACAGTTTGGAGTGAAACTACATTCTTCAGGATGCCATCTTAAGGATTTCTTCAACTTAAAGTTCAAAAGAACATCCTGATAAGTGAACAAGTGTTAATATGTCATAAAAAAAATGATGCAAACAACAATGACAAGAGAGCAAAGAAGACCAATGTGACAATGTGATGCTGTCAGCCTTCATCAGGCTGAATCCTCAGTAAGTTGCAAGATCCAGATGACAGGAGATGCATGAATTTAGCCATCTGCTTTGAAATTCCTTTGCATGTTATTTATAAAATCAGTCCTTTAGCTCAGTGTATATATTTTAGCAATTTTAAACTTAAGGAGATACAAATGCACAGGTCTGTTAGACTGAACTGGGTTTCTCCATCAACATTTCTTAACTGGCTTCAAAATACCAACCTGATTGATAGGAAATACAATGTCACACAATCTGTGTGACATTTAGGGCTATACAACATAACTACAGAATCTCTATGTTTCTGAAGAAACAAATGAACTCAACAAAGTCTTCTTAAATAGTAATAAATGATAAGTAATACTTATTTCCACCTTTTGGTCTGTGTATTCCACATTATATATAAACTAATCTACCCACAAATTTAAAATACTTATTTTGTTTTAATTCTGGTGACACAGTATTTCTAGTCCCTCCATCTGCATTGCAGATGTGATACTTCCAAAAGTAAGATGATTCATACAAGCTAGTCTTTATACAGATAGCTTCAAAATTGTCACTGGGGAAAAAAGTCCAATCCACATAGATCAAAGTATCAAAGTGGTTTATTGATTTTTTATCAACATATAACTAAACAGCACTCAGTCAACTCTAAATTCAAGATCAATACCAGCAATGCAAGAGATATACCACACTACCAGACAGTTGCAAAATGTTATGCTTAGAAATTTCTAAAACCCCTTGAATTACTTATCTCAAACATGCACTTTCTCAAATGTAGGCCATGAGGGATGCAGGCTCATACCGTCTGGCTTTGTGGGACACCTGCTGTGGGAGACGTGGGTGTCCTGGTCACTCCCCATTCCCCTGAAGCAAGTGACACCCCAAGGAGGTGACCCTGTGACACTGGGGTACAGGTCCCAAAGTGCCCAATGCTGGCTGTGGGTGAGCTGGGGATCTCCAAGGAGGTGCTAGACTGCCGGGTCTAGGCAGAGCCCTCAGTGCTGTGAGGCAATGTCAGGCAGAATCCCACCAGACCCGCTGCTGCCTTGCTCCCCTATCCTCCTGCCCATTGCAAATCCTCATGTTTCACTTTTTTTAGACTTCATTTCAAAGTCTCTGTAGCTCCTTGGTTAGTATTTAAACCAACTGGTGGTCATCTTTCTCTTCAGCATTACCAGTCTGGGGTGAAATTCCCTCTCAGCAAGTATGGTGTCCTACTCACCCACAGTGGTACACGTGGTCCTGTCCTCTTGATTGCTGTTTTCCCAGACTTTTTGCCATGGGTGGGTTATGCAGACTTCAATGGCAATGAAATAACCCCACCATGAAACTCAGCATGAAACTTGTCCAAGAAGCAGAATAAATGCTGGAATGAGAACCTAATATATGGTAGTGTGTCAGAAATATTTTCACAGTGGAGTTTTTAATCTCACAGACACTTAAGGGGTATTTTCAATATAGAAATAATTTGGGTTGCAATTTCATATGAACCTTTAGGCACTGCTGTAATACAACTAATATTCATATGGAATCAGAGCTCATGCAGAGATTTTACTGTGGCTGTAATGGATAATGCATGTGCATGCAATGAATGGAATCCAGTGATGATTTTGTGTTTTTAAATTTGTTTTTGAGTGGTTGTTTTATTTTCCATTTTTCATGACTTAACTGTAGGCCTATAGTACACTACTGACTTCATTACCAGGCTTACACTGCTTGCATGCAAATAAAGATATACATACCTGCTGCTTTGTTAAAATTCACCTGCCTAACTTTAAAAAATGTGATACATATATGTAGCCTACAATAGCAGTAAGTGTGCAATTAAAGTATTTTAAAAAGAAAATCACAGAAAATTTAATAAAGAAAACATTAAATGTGGCACCTAAAACTTAAGATATACTCATTAGTGTTACCTTCAGTACCAGGAGATGGATTGTTTAATAACAGAAATCTGAACTTCAGCCTAGCTGATCGTGCTGGAACACAGAGAAAACAGACTGTTCCTACATTTATTTAGAACCCTTACTAGGGAGGCAATTGACTTTCTTTTCCATTCTTGCTGAAAAGCCTTTTAAATGCATTGCTTTGATGAACTATTTGGAAAGTCTGCGTGCTTAACTACGTAACTTCTGTTTCGTTCTCCACCCACAAATAGAAGGTAGGTCAAATTCAGCTTTAGTATAAGATGCCATGTATTATTTCACATTGGAATTTGTTACAACAAAGTCTATTTTGGTACTCAAAAAACCTGCTAATGGTAGGCTATATTTGTATAGCTACAATTAACGTAGAAATACTAGCATAATATGTGCTGAAAGAAAAAAAAATACTGTTAGAGATAATTTAAAATTGAAAACATACCCACTGTATATGGAAAAAAAAATGTTTTTTAGGCTTTAGTACCTTCAGTGCCAGCATTCTGCAACTGCAGAAGTAGACAAAGGCAAGTGGAATAAATATTTAGACAAAACCAACAAACTCACATGGAAAAAAAGTATTAGATATACCTGACATGTTGTTTCTGTTTATTTTATGAAACTTGCCTTTGTTTCATGGCCCAATAGATGAAAGATGTCCTTTATTTATAGCTTAGATTAAATGTTGGTAAAATACAAACTTTAGCTATTGTAGAGTCATTAGAATTGAAGAGGTCATCCCATCGTTAAATATAGCTAGCTAAGGCCGTAAGTAGCAGGCCTATTGTAATGAATCTTAGATATTATATTTTCATACATGAGGGTGTTTTGAAAGTGTTTTACTTACTTTACTTTACTTACTTACTTTAATTACATAGATGCATGTCAGATTTACTCATTTTCTCAGACAGTGATAAGGATGTAAAGCTTCATATGCGCATTTAAGCAATGTAAAATAAAAACTATACTGCTGCATTGTGTACTTATTTGAAAACCAGTTGTACACTTATTTTTAAAAAGGTTTTTGATTTCTCTGTCACAGGGAAGCTCAGAGTCTGTGTATTTATAATTCTAGGATAAAAAAAAAAATATATAAAAGCAACTTTTTACTCAAGTAAAATGTCATATTGTTTTTAAAAAGAAGTTTAATTTAGAAGCTGTTTTGTCGAAAGGAGGAAAGTACTTTCCTCAGCTTACCTGGGTTAAATTTCTAGATCTGATATAGGAGGACATATTAAGATTCTGAATAAACTCTTTGGGTGTGAATCACCAGTTCTTCAGTCACCTGTCTGTAAAAAAAAAAAAAAAAAAAAAAAAAAAGGAAATTGCTGATGTGAGTAGAAATTAATGCAGACTTGTGAGATGCACAGATAGTAAAGCACCAGCAGTTAAGAAATCCAAATTCAACTTACAGCGGATTCAGAACGTTATGTAGAAATATACACATACCATGTATTCTGTACAGACAATGAAGAGAAACAATCATGATGCCTTGATAAAACTCCTGTGAATGACACTGTTCAATTTAGATACTGCTGCTGCTTCTTGTATATGGCAAATTAGAGTCTGAAGCTTGGATAGTGGAATCACTATTGCTACCTTGACTGTCAATGCTTTGGCACTTGTAATACTTACCATGACCACCAACTGGAAGCAGTTAGTGCCATTTCTGATGCAGTCATTTACAATGTGAGAGAAATAAAAAACATTCCTTGTACAAATGATGAGGGCATATAAAATTTCAGCTCTCTTAAGAAGAAATATGTTATCTTTTTAAGATAAAATTTACAGAAAAAAATGAAAACTTTTTACCAGACAGGAAAAATTTACATAAATATAATGAAAAATATTTATACATATAAACTGTATACTTATCTTTTGTTCACTTATGTATATATAGTATACTTATATATCCACATATATAGAGAGAGACAGAGAGAAATATATCCATACTTTTTCTTTTCTTTTTTTTTTTTTTAATCCTAAACGAGGCACAGTTTCAAAAAAATCAGTGATGTGTTCAGGATATAAGCAAGTTTTAAAAAATGTATTTCAAGAGATGGGAAATGCAATTTTTCACCTTGCTCGTGATTAGTGCAGTAACAGTTAGATAGTCAACCTGTTATCCTTCCCCACACCTTCACTACCAGATTGATGAGAATAATCTCTGGATAGCAGGGTTGTGAGCAGTGTGATGAAGTGGTTATGCAGTCTACCTTGTGGCAAGTAAACTTAGTGAAAGAGTCTTTTCCTTGGCGAATGCCCACCTAACCATGTGTTTGTAAAAATAAGAGGTTTAAGACTAAGTAATCTTTTCCATTGTATCACAGAACCATCTAAGTTGGAAGAGACCTCCAAGATCACAGAGTCCAGCCTCTGACCTAACACTAACCAGTTCTCCACTAAACCATATCACTAAGCTCTACATCTAAACATCTTTTCAAGACCTCCAGGGATGGTAACTGAACCACTTGCCTGGGCAGCCCATTCCAATGCCTCACAAACCTCTCGGTAAAGAAGTTCTTCCTAATATCCAACCTAAAACTCCCCTGGCGCAACTTTAGCCCATTCCCCTCATCTTGTCACCAGGCACGTGGGAGAATAGACCTACCCCCACCTCGCTACAGCCTCCTTTAATGTACTTATAAAGAGTGATAAGGTCGCCCCTGAGCCTCCTCTTCTCCAGACTGAACAAGCCCAGCTCCCTCAGCTGCTCCTCATAAGACTTGTTCTCCAGATCCCTCACCAGCTTTGTCGCCCTTCTCTGGACTCGCTCGAGCACCTCCATGTCCTTTGTGTAGCGAGGGACCCAAAACTGAACACAGTACTCGAGGTGCGGCCTCACCAGAGCCGAGTACAGGGGGACAATCACTTCCCTAGACCTTCTGGCCACACTGCTTCTTATACAAGCCAGGATGCCGTTGGCCTTCTTGGCCACCTGAGCACACTGCTGGCTCATATTCAGCCAACTATCAACCAACACCCCCAGGTCCTTCTCTGCCAGGCAGCTTTCCAACCACTCCTCTCCCAGCCTGTAGCTCTGCCTGGGGTTGTTGTGCCCCAGGTACAGGACCCGGCACTTGGCTTTGTTGAACTTCATACAGTTGACCTCAGCCCATCCAGATCCTCCTGCAGAGCCTTCCTACCCTCGAGCAGATCAACACATGCACCTCACTTGGTGTCATCTGCAAACTTACTGAGGATGCACTCGATCCCCTCATCCAGATCATCCATAAAGATATTAAAGAGAACTGGCCCCAGTACCAAGCCCTGGGGGATGCCATTAGTGACTGGCCTCCAACTGTATTTGACTCCATTCACCATGGCTCTTTGGGCCTGGCTATCCTGTCAGTTTTTAACCCAACAAAGCATACACCTGTCCAAGTCACGAGCAGCCAGTTTCTTGAGGAGAATGTTGTGGGAAATAGTGTCAAAAGCCTTACTGAAGTCAAGGTGGACCACATCCACAGCCTTTCCCTCATCCACTAAGCATGTCACTTTGTCATAGAAGGAGATGAGGTTCATCAAGCAGGACCTGCCTTTCATAAACCCATGCTGACTGGGCCTGATCACCTGGTTGCCCTGCAAGTGCCCCGTGATGATGCTCAAGATAATCAGCTCCATGAGCTTCCCTGACACTGAGGTCAAACTTATAGGCCCATAGTTCCCCGGGTCTACCTTCCAGCCCTGCTTGTAGATGGGCATCACATTTGCTAGCCACCAGTCGACTGGAACCTCCCTTGATAGCCAGGACTGCTGATAAATGATGGATAGCATCTTGGCCAGCTCTCCCACCAGTTCTCTCAGTATCCTGGGCTGGATCCCACCTGGCCCCATCAATTTGCATACATCCAAGTGCTGTAGCAGGTCACCAACCATATCCTCATGAATTGCGAGGGCCACATTATGCTCATTATGCTTCCCATCCCCATTCCACTAGCTCAGGGTACTGGGTATCTAGAGAACAACAGGTCTTGACACTAAAGACTGAGGCAAATAAGGCATTAAGCACCTCAGCTTTTTCCTCATCTCTCATCACAATTTTTGCCTCTGCATCCAGTAAAGGATGGATATTCTTCTTCGTCCTCTTTTTCATGTTAATGTATTTATCAAAACATTTTCTGTTATCTTTAACAGCGGTAGCCAGAATGAGCTCCAGATGAGCTTTGGCCTTTCTAATTTGATCCCTACACATCCTTAAAACATCCTTATAATCCTTCTGTGTGGCTCGCCCTCTTTTCCAAAGATCTGTAGTGGGTTTACGTGGCAAGGTTTTGGTAGCAGGGAGCCATAGGGGTGGTTTCTGTGAGAAAGATCTAGAAGCCGCCCCATGTTTGGGAAGGGCCCCATTGTTTTCCAGATCTGAGCCAATAAGCGATGTTGTTTTGCACCTCTGTGAGAGCATATTTAAGACAGGAAAAAAATGCTGCGCCACACAGCAGCCGGGAGAGTCAAGGGAGTGAGAAACAGCCTTGCAGGTGCCAAGGTCAGTGTAGAAGGAGGGGGAGAGGTGCTCCAGGCGCCGGAGCAGAAGTCCCCTGTGGCCTGTGGTGAGGACCATGGTGAAGCAGGATGTCCCCCTGCAGCCCATGGAGTACCACGGTGGAGCAGGTGGCCCTGCACCGATGGAGGCTGCCGACTGTGGAAGACCCCTGCCGGAGCAGATTCCGGGCTGGACCTGTAGCCCGTGGAGAGGAGACCACGCAGGAGCAGGTGACCTGGCAGGAGCTGCTGCCTGTGGGGGAGCCAGGTTGGAGCAGTTTTCTCCTGAGGGATGGACCCCGTGGTACGGACCCATATCTGGAGCAGCTCTGGAAGAGCTGCTGCCTGTGGGAAGCCCACGCCAGATCAATTCATCAAGGACTGCATCCCGTGGGTGGGACCCCACAGAACAGGGGACGAGAGTGACTGAGAAGGAGTGGCAGAGAAGAAGTGCTGTAGACTGACCATAACCCCCATTCCCCCGTTCCCCTGCGCCGCTCAGGGGGAGGAGGTGGAAGAAGGTGGATGGGGGTGGAAGGTGCTTTTGGTTTCTTTCCTTTGTTTCTCACTTCTCTAGCTTGTTAGCAATGGGCAATAAATCTTACTATCTTCTTATGCTGAGTCTGTTTTGCCCGTTACAATAATTATTGCATGATTTTCTCGTCCTTATCTCAACCCTTGAGCCCTTTTCACATATTTTCTCCCCATTCCTCCTTGAGGAGGGGGAGTGAGAGAGCGGCTGTGGTGGAGCTCGGCTGCCCACTCGAGCAGAACCATGACAAGATCATAAACCCTCTTTTCTTTCCTAAACTAGCCAGAACTCTCTTTTCAGCCAGGCCGGTCTTCTTCCATGCCAGCTCATCTTTGGGCACATGGGGACAGACAGCTTCTGAGCCATTAAGATTTCCTTCTTGATGAGTGAGTGCCCAGTCTTCCTGGACTCCTCTGCCCTTCAGAACCACGTCCCAGGGGACTCTGTCAACCAGTGTCCTGAACAGCTCCAAGTCAGCCCTCCAGAAGTCTAAGACAGCAGTTTTACTGATTCTCCTCCTGACTTTGCCAAGAGTAGAAAACTCTACCATCTCGTGGTCATTCTGCCTAAGACAGCTCCCGACCACCACATCTCCCATCGGTCCTTCTCTGTTGTGAACAGAAGGTCCAGTGGGGCACCTCCCCGGTAGTTTCACTAACCAGCTGCTTCCACGCTCTCCAGAAACCTCCTAGACTGTTTCCTCTGAGTTGCAGTGCATTTCCAGGATATGTCTGGGAAGTTAAAGTTCCCCATGAGTACAAGAGCTGACAATTTCGCAATTTTTGCCAGCTGCCTGTAGAATTCCTCATCCATCTCCTCCTCCTGGTTTGGTGTTCTGTAACAGACTGCTGCCAGGATGCCTGCATTGTTGACCTTCCCACCAATCCTAATCCATAGGGACTCAACCTTATAATTCCCAGTCTCAGCCTCGAGTTCTACAACATCAAAACACTCTCTAATATAGAGAGTCATAACATCACCTCTTCAGTGTTGCCTGACCCTTCTGAAGAGCCTACAGCCAGTCATTGCAGCACTCCAGCCATGGGAGTGGTCCCACCACGTTTCCATGATGGCAACCAAGTCATAGCCTGCCTGCTGCATGATAGCTTCCAGCTCCTCCTGTTTGTTGCCTATACTGCATGCATTGATGTAGATGCACTTCATTTGGGCCATTGCCTGCTCTCCTGGCCTTGACATTGTTCTCCCTGGCATACCTCCAACGAGCCTTATTCCCTCCCCATCCCCCTTCCTACCTAGTTTAAAGCCCTCTCAATGAGCCCTGTCAGCTCCTGCGCTAATGTCTGTTTTCCCCTGTGAAAGGTGGGACCCATCTGCAGTTAGCAAGCCAGGTGCCGAGTAAAGCACCCTGTGGTGCTTTAAAAAAAAAAACTCAAAATTTCTGTGTTGGCACCAGCCTCTGAGCTACCTGTTTATCAGGTGGGCTTTCCAAATCCTCTCTGTACCCCTCTCTGCCACTGTAGGGATGGAGGAAAGCACCACCTGTACTCCCGCTCCATCCACTGACTGTCCCAGTCCTCTAAAGTCCTGTTTGATGGTCTTCAGGCTTCTCTCTTTAATATCATCTCTGCCAGCCTGGACTATCAAAAGAGTATAGTAGTCAGAGGGGTGAACCAGGTTAGGAAGCTTTCTGGCAATATCCCTGACCCTGGCTCCAGGGAAGCAGCAGACTTCCCTATGGGTAGGGTCAGGTCAACAAATATGGCCCTCTGTTCCCCTGAGAAGGGAGTTGCCTACAACAATCACCCTTCTTTCTTTCTTAGCATAGGCAGTCCTGAGCTGTGGAGTTGACTTCCTCACCCTAAGCATCCTCCTGGGTAGAGGATGCTTACCTCTACCCAGGTAAGAGTTCACCTCATTCTTACCCACCAGTCTCTCAAGCTCCAGGGCCTCAAACCTGTTGTGTGTGGGCAGCTGGGGAGGCAGGGCTGGTAGGGAGGGGGGTTGCCTGTGACATCGAGCTGTTTCCATTCTTCCTCCTCTCCTAGGTCCCCTCCCTCTGCTCAACATGTCAGGGGGTCCACCGCTGTTTGGGGTGTCTCACCGCAGTGCCTTTCCTTCAAGCCTTGCAGGGAGTTGCTCCACAGGTCTATCTCCCACTCACACTCCCTGGTGGCCCTCAACCTCTCCACCTCCTCCTTGAGCTCTGCCACCTGGCTGAGCAGGTCGCCCACCTGCTCACACCTCACACACATGGTGTCTCTGCCGCCTTCATAAGGCAGCAACAGGCTCAGGCACTCCGCACATCCAGAGACCTGAACTGTCTCATTTTTGAGCGGGCACTCAGTCTGGGTGGCCACAGACTTTCTAAAAAGAGGTTCAACCTAGTGATGACCATGGAGGTTTACCTATAGGTAGGCAGCCAGTAGATTAGTTATTCTTGTAAGCGGGGTGAAGCGCCCTGACCTCCCTGAGCACGCACTGCCGTGCAAACTATCGCACCTCACCCTGTTAGCCTGCCCTGGTTGCTGCCCTCCCTAATGGCTGCCTTTGAATAGCCAGGGAGGGGGTACTGCTGGCTCCACCTATGTCTCATCAGCCTCCCTCACGAGGGCTGCCAGGTCCCGGAGGCTCCCTCGGCTGTTTCAAGTGGCCTCAATGCCCCGCACCACAGCAGAGCACCTCTGCCCCGGTACCAGTTTCCTCTCATTTATTGTTTCATCTTCAAAATTGTTTCAGACTTTCAAACATGAAGACAGAATTGACTAGATATGCTTCTATTCTTTTAGGGATAGAAATGAGTACTGTGTCCTTTCTGTGGTGCTGTGCTCTTTAGTGAGGATAAGATTTAAAGATCTTCCTCCGATTTAACCACTGCATTTATTGGATGGGATTTTTTTTTTCTGTTTCCTATGGAAACTGATGATAAGACATACTCAGAAGAGGCATATGTTACTTGGGAATAATTATTTGTCTCAACTGAAACTGATCTAGTGTTCTAAGATGCTGCTTTTGGTCTTGTCACAAATCGATCTCTGTTCTAACTCCCACTGCACTAACAAAATCCCAAGAAAAAGGAATTATAAACTTAAAAAAAAAAAAAAAAAAAAGTGACAGAAATAAGAGAACTGTAAGAGAAGGGGGAAAAGCGGGGGGGGGGGGGGGGGGGGAAGCAGGGGGGGATACATCATTGATTTTTTTTTCCTTTTTTATAATCAGAAAACCATTATTTTGAATGATGGTTATAAAACTGTGCAAAGACAGAAAGTAGTCAAGATTAGACCAGGTCATGGTCATCTAAATCAACAAGAAATGTCTCAATAACTTCATCAAGTTCATAGTGTAGATAGACTGCCAATACAATGTTGATCCAACCAGCCAAGCAAACAGAAATCATGATCTTTAAGTAATGGATAAGGAAATATTCTTTCTTTATTTTGCCATCTAAATTACTCTGCTGTAATATTATGTAAGCACCATGTTCTAATACACAATATTTCAGGTTTTGGATTAAGCATTTGTTACAGTACAGTTTTATTAGTTCTTATACACTGTAAAACATTTGGTCATTGTTTCAGAAACAGGCATTGGTGAGCTGTGAACACCTGATGATCTGAAGCCGGTCTCAGATCAAAATCTATTTTTAAACTGTTCACTAAAAATACCTCTAAGGCAGGCTCAGGCACTATGAGCCACTATTTTACCAATGAATATGCCTGTTCTGCAGATGGTGAGATCTTACATGAATTAAATCAAGCCATATAGCTAATCAGTAGCAGAGTTAAGAACAGTATAATTTTAATTCCCTCTTGTGTTTGCTATGTTTCTTTCCTTGGCTGATTTACAAAGGATATAACCTTAGCACTAGGTCCTGGCTCTCTAAAAGAAGATAGTCATATTCAATCTTTTAGCCTTGAAAGTTTTTCTTCAGCCCCAAATTTTTCCAGATTAATGTTCATTAACAGTACACTATACCAATGCATAATTCTTGCTTATTATCAGTCATTACTGCTGCAAATTTGCAGACCTATTCCTTAAAAATCCTATCCTACATTATCTGTGAGTGCAGTATAATAATATATTTCAATACATAACACCATAGAGCTGATACCACATAGCACCAATTCCTGCAGTCTTTGATGTTCTTAGCCAAGATCAAAGTGATTAGGTTTGAGAGCTCTTCCATGAGGGAAACTGAAACCCACAGGGATGTCTCTCCTCTCCTCTCCTCTCCTCTCCTCTCCTCTCCTCTCCTCTCCTCTCCTCTCCTCTCCTCTCCTCTCCTCTCCTCTCCTCTCCTCTCCTCTCCTCTCCTCTCCTCTCTCATCACTGACGGTTTTAAACTCCTCCCTTCTCAGAGAAAGAAGGAACTCAAATATTCCTGATAGTTCATATTGTTCCAGGAACCAGGGCTACTTCTGTTCTTACAAGCCATCTTTCCTGATTATTCTGTGGATTATTTTGGTTTCTTTGGGGATCTTTCTTGCCTCTTTTACATCCTTTGTTTTTGTATTACATATCTATTTGTTATTTGCACATTTTCCTGGACTCCATTTCTGCAACTGTACAAGTGTCCATTTACCTCTTTGTGGTTACATATTAATACATAATATATATATTACTACATTACACTACATCACATTACAAAATTTTATTCCATTAATCCTCAGCTGCATTACAACATTTGCTACCAGTTATGGCATTCACAATGTTTCAACATACTTCTAAACTGTTGTTCATTAAACTACTCCAGTAAGCTTATGTCTGGGTATAATGTATACAAAAAATTGCACGCTTCTATGTTTTAGGTGCAACATACCTCTGTTTTGGCTACAAGATGCTACCATATACATTTCTTCCAGAATCTGCTCCTATACTGTATGCATTCATAGATGTATGGAAAAAGCCTACAAAGTGAAAAACGTATTTCATTTGGAGCTCTCTATTTAAAAGGCAGAAAAACACAATTCATCATGTTCCTGATGAAAGATGGAGACCAAATGGATGGGGACCAAAGGGATGGATCACTAAAGCAGTTCTCTTCAGTTTTTAGTGTTGACAGAGGTAAGTGGAGAGATGACTAGAGGAAGAGCCCTGATAATAGTGGGAATCTAGCAGAAAAGGCTGCATAAAAACAAAGAGATAAAAAACACAGCAGTCTATAACTTTTGTTGAGAAATTAGACCAAAGACAATGTAGTTTCTTTAATTTGAAGTTGATTACTAGGTTGCTGCTGCAGCTAATAAAATCAAGTCTTTGGACTTATATAAACACAGGGGTGACTCTAGGGAAAATTACTAGGTTCCCAAGCTTACATAAGTCTGTAGAAACCCATTAGCAGCGATAGAAAATACAACAGGCACAGATGGAGTCACTGACAGCCTGTGTAAAAAAGATTTGGAGAACAGTAGTCAGACATAACATACCTAGATATACTACAGGGACTTCTTTTCTAGAACACATAGACAAATATTGCCTGAGGATGTCATGTGAATTCATGTATTTATACCATTAACAAAGTATCAGAAAATTGAGGTCTGTCTGGGTCATATAGAGCAGGTTGCCAAAAGAAGTTGTGGCTGTCCCGTCCCTGGAGATGTTCAACGGCAGGCTGACTGGGGCCTTGGCCAGCCTGATCTAGTGGGTGGCATTCTTGCCTGTGGCAGGTGGGAATGGGGTTAGATGATCTTTAAGGTCCCTTCCAACCTGAGCCATTCTATGATTCTATGATCTGGAAAGAGATGATCTTGGAAAGAAGGGTACTTTATGGTGAAATAATCATAAAAATATAAGGTGCCTTATGGTGAAATAAACAGAAATAATCACTGACAAGACCTTAAAGCTCAGTAGAGAAAAACGACCTCAGATTTCAGATAGAATGATAAAAGAATTTTACTGAATGGACAGTCCCCACAAAACTGAATCTCAAACATCCAATAGGGAGTGTTTGAAAAAATCCAAAAGTCAATTGTTTTAAAAGAAGAAAAAGACTACCAAGAGAACAAGAACAAACCAGCTTTCCCATGCTGACAGGCAGTAAGTATGAGTTTCATAAATCAACTCTGAATGTCTTAGAGCCAATAAGAAGAGCAAAAACAAGAAAGTAGATTATTTTTTGCAGCTGCAGGAGTGCACTCTGCAGCTAGTGATGATTAAGGAGATCCTAGTTCTTCTGGGCCCAGACAAGTCAAACAGCAACATAAAATGGAGAACTTTGTTAAGACGACAGTCTGGACAACACAACGGCAAAAGGAAGGAAGCCATATACAATATGATCCAGAGTTTTGTGAGGACCTGGAAACTTCTACCTTTTTTTTTTTTTTTTTTTTTTTTTTTTTTTTTTTTTTTTTTCTTCTATATACCTGTTTAATACCTTGGTGACAGAAAGAGAAAGAGGTGACAGAAAGATTATCCCTTCTAACACTTAATGGAGAAATTATGGGAAATGGACTGATTTACTCTAGTACTGCTCATATTTTTATAGTACATCTGTATATGGCTGCCTGAAGATCCATTCACAGCATTTGAATTACTACTCTTCCAAAACAATACCAACTCTAGAGAGCTCAATAGTCCCACAATAGCAGGGTCAGTAGGTGGACAGACAAAAAGGAGCTTGTTGGAAAGAATAAAGTCTAGACCTGTGGTCAAACTTCCTAAAAGACAAATGCATAATCAAGAAAACTACAATGCAAGTGATAAGTTTCCTCTATATCATGAAGTACGTGAACATAACACGTATCAATATATCAGGTAACATCCACTTTGCAGTGAAGTCCAAGAATCACAGAATCACAGAATTTTCTAGGTTGGAAGAGACCTCAAGGTCATCGAGTCCAACCTCCAACCTAACGCTAACAGCCCTCCACTAAACCATATCCCTAAGCTCTACATCTAAACGTCTTTTGAAGACTTCCAGGGATGGTGACTCCACCACTTCCCTGGGCAGCCTGTTCCAGTGAAGGGCAAACTGCATTTAAGATGGAAGAAGGTTTTTCAAAAGCAAACATGCCTGATGTTGTTTTGTACTACCCATGTAGCATTGATAAAAAATTGGATTATAGCAGGTTTATGCAGCAAGAAAGGCAGAGAACTGGCGATTCTATTTTCTCTCATAATAAATTGGAAAAGGCACTATACTCTTCTTGGCACAGGAAGAAGAATATTTTTCTGGCAAACTGATCCCCCTCCCTAACCCATAGCTGCCTGAGGTTTTGCCCATCTTCACTCTTTACAGAAAAGGCTGCTGGTTTCAGGATATGACGTACAGTTTTGACTGCAGGGTGGTAATAATCAGTGCATCATTGTCCTGGTTTCAGTTAAAACAGAATTAATTTTCTTCCTAGTAGCTGGTGGAATGCTGTGTTTTGGCTTAGGATGAGAAGAGTGCTGATAACACCCCGATGTTTTAATTGTTGCAGAGCAGTGCTTATACCAAGCCAAGGACACCTCAGACTTTTGCTCTGTCCTGCCAACAGGCAGGCTGGGGGTGCAGTAAGAGCTGGGAGGGGACAGACCCAGGACAGGTGACCCAAACTAGCCAAAGGGGTATTCCATACCATCTGACGTCATGCTAAACAATATATAGGGGTGGCTAGCCGGGGGAAGGGGGCCGGACTGCTCGGGGTTAGGCTGGGCATCGGTCAGCGGGTGGTGAGCAATTGCATTGTGCATCACTTGTTTGTACATATTATTATTATTTTCCTATTATCACCATTGTAACATTATTGTTATTATTGTTATTATTATTTTGTTATTATTATTTTCCTGTCTTATTAAACTGTCTTTATCTCAACTCACGGGCTTCACTTTCCATTTCTCTCCCCCGTCCCAGAGAGGGAGGGGGGAGGGTGAGCGAACGGCTGCGTGGTGTTTAGCTGCCAGCCGGGTTAAACCACGACAATCATTCATAGCTAGCTAATCTCTTTTGGACATTTCTGAGCTTGGAGACTATTTTAACAGAGGAAGAGTCTTGTTTACTGTCTTCAGGCTCCTCTGGTTCTGGGAAAACAGCTATGTTCTGCAGCCTTTAAAAATCATGTACATATATCTAGGAAATAAATAAATAGTTTCTAACTAAATTTAAATCTGAAATTTTTAATTTCCAACTTAGCTTGAATCTTTTATAATCAATGATGACTACTTTCTTTATTAAAAGTCATCCCTTCTTTCACTAAATCAGAGAACTCTGCTTGTTGCTAGACAGTTGCAGCTGTATGAGCAACCCAACAATTTTACATCTGATTTGGGACATTTATCTTTCAAATAGAATCCTGACACTTCTTCTGCCAAAATCTGTAGCAGAATATATTTTCTAAGAGCATTGTGTTACAAAACCTTAAGTTATAAAAGAATCTTCTAAACTTCTAGCTGATGAGCAAAATGAAAGTGGCTGGGGAGGGAAAGCACTAGATTGAAATACTATGAAGGCTTTAGCTTGCGGTCTTTTGATTGATTAGGAGACTGTCAATTTATGATTTTTATTATTTTATTTTTTTTTTTCTGAATAAATTTGACGCCTTTTCCTGGGAACAGGATATTTTTATTTATTTATTTATTTATTTATTTGTCTATTAGGAAACATAAATCTATCCTTTTTAGAGGGAAAACATCTTTTCTTCAATTGAATTTTGAATCCCATTTCCAACCAGTAGCTCTGACAAAAAAATACAGTCTCACCAGAGGACTATTAATTTCAGCTTGGATTTAGAGCTTTGCTTTGTGTCTGGCAGAGTTTGTCCAACCATCATTTTCTTTTTGACAATAGCTGCAATACTGTTAATTTAAAGGACCATAATCAAGACAGAGGTATATATTTCAGCATGTCCTTACTTGCATTACTCAGGGCAAATCAGGAAAACAAAGATTTTTAACAGATAATTTATTTTTCATTATTTAAACTATTGATTCATTTGTAGCATTTCATCTGTCTTGGACAGCAAATGTCTGCTGATCAGTTTTGCGTTGCACCATAATAATCTTGCTTTTGCTTATGTTTATGCTTTGTTGTGTCATGTAAGACAAAAACTGAGAGAACCACACATTGTTATGCTTATTTTTAAATACAAAATTTCCATGACTTTCAAGATGATTGACAAAAATAAAATAAAATAAAATAAAATAAAATAAAATAAAATAAAATAAAATAAAATAAAATAAAATAAAATAAATATTAAATGCCTTTATATAAAGGCACTGCAAAACTTTGAAGGAAAGCTGTTGATGTTCTGATGCTTTGAAGATTTTTCTTCTAAGACCTAAGATGTCAAAATATTGGTCCTATCTCAATCCTATCTGAAAAGTACCCTGTACTAATTACACTGCCATTGAATAAATATTAGTCCTGTAGATTTAGCTTTCATAAATTTTAGAAACAACTTAATCCTCTTGTTAGGACACTCTAAAACCAGTATCACATTTTGCAATAAGAATTTACATGACCTTAACAAACAACTAACAAAACAAACATTACTTATATATATATAAAATATATATATATATTACATATACATATATATATATGCATGTATCTATGCTTCTATATAGATACAAAGTTTGGGAATTGATTGATTTTGAATGCCCTTCAAAACCCAAAGTTTTTACATCAGCAGAAGTCTGAATGGGGTATGAAAGGAACAGATATATGATAAGTGTAAACTACTACAGACTGTTTCCTCTTACCACTCTCAGTTTCCTTAAAAAATGAAAATGAATTCCAGTACTTTAAATACATCTCTATAGATATAGATATTTAGAGTTCTGAAACAGGAATAAACTGTGGGATATCAGAAGCTAGCCAGGTGATCTGGTGCAATATATGAGTATGAATACATATTCCCTGATAATGTATTCTGAAGCTGAAGAAAGCATACATATAAATCAAGATTATCAGATTAGATTGTTATTTTGATCATATAAGAAAATGGCATGAGGCTTGTTTGTGGTCATCCTCCTGTATTCTGATTTACCGTATAGCTTAATTTTATCTAAAATGATAGTCTATCCCAAGTTAGCACATTCTCACAGTAGGTTTAATGAAGAAGTCTGCAATAAAGTGAAACACACAACGTTGTTATCTTAAATTGATCTTTATAGTGATATATCTTCAAGTGATATATCTTCAAAATGAATTGTGGCATTTTATAAAGCTTCTAGAAGAAGTGCCATCAGGATCTCTCTTTTTTGTTTTTGCTGTTAATTTTTTTTTTTTTTAATCTTACATCAACCAATAGAATTGTTTATTTTCAATTAGCTCCATTTCATAACACTATATTAGCTATATTTCTATTATTTCTAATATTTTATTATTTCAATTAGCTCCATTTCATAACTTTATACCTACTGTCTAACTTTCAAAAGCAGACAAACTAGAAAAGATCTACATGAGCCCTTGAAAATTTTCTAATGATATTTTTATCTTTAATCATTTTTTATTTTTTATTTTTTTTACTAATCCTTTACTAATCCAAACTTAATGAGACAGGAATATTTTCAATAAACTATGGCCAGGTGTATTTTCAATAAATTTGATTTATTGTTATGAGTCACAAAGTATTATTGAATGAAAGGATTTTATTTTGGTTAAAAAGTGTTAATGTACCTCATCATAGACAAATGTATATTTTATTTGCTGCTGCTCTGAATGTGAATAACTTATACGAACGTGTGTGCGCAATCCTCTATTATACAGTTAATAACATGTTTAATCTTCAAAAGAAAAAGAATGCATTTGGGTTTATCACACCCAATTAAAGGAAACATTTACCCTTCTTATACTGTACAACTTGGATATACTTAACCAAAAACAGTTTCTAATTTTTGTGAGTAAAAATTGCTTTCTTCTTTGATAACGTTACATGCTATTATGGGATATGCACTTATACATGGATAGAAATATGTACCTCCTCCTTCTCTCTTTCTTTTGACATAAATGTACATTTGGAAACTGGAGATTGCACTGGTAGAAAATTGAACAAATTCTACAAATTAATTCAAGGCAGGTAATAATGATCTCTTTTTTTTTTTTTTTTTTTTTTTTTTTTTTTTTAATGGGGCAGTTAGGATTTTCAGTTTGATTTATAATGTAGGCCAGTGATTCTACTCCAGAAATCTCAAATCAAGTATGTAACTTCTGTATGTTTCAGAACATTTTTTTCAATAATAGAAAGTGAATGTCATTCCTAGGTAAATTCTTCTATTAATTTATTAACTCTATTTTCTATTTATGAGCTTCAGTTTTAATTAAGTTATCCTCGGATATTTTCATTAAGGATTGTCAGAAGTAAATTACTATAAAGGAATTGCTATCAATGGTCAAGTTACCATTTCTCTTTCCTTGACAATTAAACTTTCAGAACTGTGCCCTCTCCCTTCAGGATTAAAACACAGGTGCTAAAAATCTTTCCTCTTTCCACACTTGCTGAGCACAAATGGAGCACTAAGTAGTAATAATATCAATTTTATATCACAGATAATAACTGTGGATAAACATGGACAGTCTATCTCCTTGGAATTTTACAGAGGTGGAGGCCATTATTACCCCTTCATTTTGAGATGATTCTGCTTCATCTGGTAGAATCCACCCCATCCTGCCACTCTTGCTTTGATTCTGGTACACGTCAGCAGACTAAGTATGACAACATTACTTTTTCTATGGTTATGTCATGAAACAGATCCAAGTATAAATCTGGCTAAAAATATATCCTGGACACACAGTGCTGCACCATGGCTCCTGCAAAACGTCAGAAGGCTTCAGAAATGCACATTGCAATGTTAATCCTAAATTCTAGTTGTTTTATAAGGTATAGAAAGGCTATACTTATAAAGTATAGAAAGTATAGAAAGGCTTCACTTCCTTAGTGTGTTACTGCAGTGTCACTTCACATAAATATTTGTACATTGTGGCTAACTTCAGCAAATGGTGGTAATGGTAGAATCTGAGGTGGTGTTGTAGACTGTTGTGCTGTGTTTCCTGCTGTATATTGTATAGTGGATGCTGATGGTAACTGCAGAGGTGGCTGTATTTCCCACACAGCTTGGTGTGACAGAGCCTGCTGATCCATCACAGCCTGTCAGTGCTCTCACAGCATGCCTAATGAGGGGGTCTGTGATAATGTGGAAGATAAGCTATTCCCTTCCCATCAATTGATCCTTGCACTTCTAGGTGATTTGTCTTTGATGCTTCTTGCAACATTTTACAAAGCTGCAGGTTAAAAAGTCAACAAATTTTTCTTCCTTAACTTATAGGATGCCTGGAGTCAAATACAAAGACAAATATAACAGATGATATGTACTCAGAAATCATATATTGGACACTAAGCAAAGGAAATAAAGCTTAATGCATTTCTACTGACTTTTCCCTTTCTTTCTTTTCCAATAACAAAAGATTTTAGGAGAAATATTTATGAAATGTAAATAAAGTAATCACTTTCCAGATGCCTAAATCATGAGCCAAAAAATGTCAATATTTGAAAGAGATTCACTTTCTATCAGTTTCATGCTGAAGCAGACAGCTAGATTCAGCTAAAATTCACCAGAGGACATAATTTGAACAGTGTCTCTGTCAAACTTTGCATACATCTGTGAATTTCACCTTTTACATACCTGTGCTTGGAAATGTTACTGTACATTCCAAGTAAATAATAATAATAATAATAATTTTGGCTTTTTGCTGCTTCTCAAAATCCATCCATTCTCAGGCATTAGCAACCTTCAGCTGAATTGCAGTGTCATCATTCATTTAAAATTCAGTGTCATCATCCTTTAAAACTCGTAAATATTTAAATAATAAACTTATCTGGGAAAACCTAAAGAGTGGTGAAATATGAGTAGCTAGTTTCCATTGTCTGTTTCACTCAGAACTTATTCAAAACTCCCTCTAGCCCTTAAATTGCTTTACCAGTGTAGTCAAGGGGTACTTGACTCCTCAAATGGCTGTTCAGTCTTCTACCTTATATTCTAAAGCTGATGAGCCATTCTAAAGCCATGAAGAGATGCCATCACTATTTCCACAGTCGTCATCTGCATCTTGGTTGCCGCCGGTCCTGGCTGACCAAAATTGTCTCTGCCAAAGATTTTCCCATCAGTCCAAATTCTACAAAACCACTGTTACAAAACCTAAGCCTGTTCCACTGATATCAGACCGCACTTCTCAGAGTCTATTTTGTGATCATAAATGCTGCTAAATTCACTTTTGGAGTAGTATACTCGGAGGTCAGATTTCTCATCATGAAAACCAGAACAGAGGAAAGAATCTTGATACAGACTTTATTGTTTCCTAACAAAAATCTTTGTTGGCTTAAGAAGTGGGCAATACTTATTGGCAATTCAATAACTGTTAGTTCTAGACAATCTGTTCTAATAAGCTATAAAAGGTTAAGATTTTAATTGCTAAATAGCAATAAACATTGATTATTTGTTTGTTTGTTTGTTTGTTTGTTTATTACCATGCTGCTCTCTATGAGAAGTGCCACAATGGCTCTTAAGTCTGGACAGTCAAGTTTTAATTTCTAGTTGTTTCAGATGTTATCTCCTTACACTTTTTTTTTTTTTTTTTGGTCGTCCAACTCTTGTTACAACTTCCAGTTATAAACTAGAAAACATCAAAATATATATGTAGAGAAATATCTGCAATGGGAACAGAAAGAATGTACAAGTAAGAAGCTGAAAGTAAAGACTGATGAAAGATGCAATCAAAACTGAATCTTAATTTTAATCATGATTTTTCAACAAAAATATGCATTGAACTTTAATATAGTATATATTCATTCAAACTTTCAGAAATATACTACAAACATTATATATAATTTCATCACATTCCTTTCTAAAAAGGAAACAAACATTGTATAAGTCTTTTCTACTACAAAATGATAATTTAGTTATAACTAGATCTATAAGATCTAGCTTTTAACCAGTACTTTTAATGAAATTAGGACTCATATTTCTTATCTTTTTTTTGGACAGGCAGCTATTATTACACTATTTGAGCAACATCACATAAAACTGTGAAGTCACAAGTGTATCTTCCAGCAATTAGAGGCTATGCACTAGAATACTACATACATACTATAAATAGCTAATTACAGACCAGTAATTGATTCTGTATAAAGGAAGATATGAGATCTAGAAAAAAATGATTAGCCAATTAAGCTAAGAAATGCATAGTGATATGACAGGTGCAAAAAGTCCTTTTGTCCAGCAATTGCAGAGGAATTATTAGATAGAAGTAGCATGGCTGTTTGATTTAAATGGATTCTGTCAGTGCAGTTTCTGAAATTTAGGTGCCTATAGCCTCTAAATTGTCTCTAGTATGTATGTATGTGCATATATATATATTCACATATATGTATGTGTGTGTGCAATCAAACAGGGAAAAGAAAATAGAAAGTCAAGAATGACTTTATTTTATTTTTGTATTAGCAACAATATCTTAAATATCTTAAACATGCTTGTCCTGGAACTTCACTAAATGCTGACTTTTATGACTGATAGCAATACACTGGAGACTTACAGTGGAACATTGTAGTTAAAGTGCTTTATTAACTAAAAAAAATAAAAAATATATATTTCTGTAACTTTTAAAATCACATTAGTTTCATCTAAGGACAGCATGACATAAGGTTTTTGGCACAAATGAAGCTCTTTTAAAATATTTCCTTCTGCAGCATTTTTCTTTTTAAATTTTTAATAAAACCAAAATAATGTAACATTTTGCTACTATTACATATTACAGTGTAACTTCACAGAGTATTTTAAAGTTATAGGCGCAACCTAAAGAACAGTCTGAAAATAGAAGCAGTTTTATAATAAAGGCAGATTTTAAACAAATTACAATTAAAATAATACAATTTAAACAGTAGAATTTTAAACTTGTTTAAAATTATATTTTCACAACACATGGAAGATTTAAGTCAATTCTATATTTTTTTATGATGTTTTTATTCTGTTTTCAGAAACCAAATCATGATTTAGTTCCAATCTGAAAATAAAACATGTTTCAACATTTCCTGCAAAATGAAAATATTGACTTTCAACCCACTCTAGCAGCTTCTCCTGCATGCTGTTTGAGGAGCCGTCTCTCATCTCACTCCCTGATCTTGGGCAAATCACTTTGAGTCTCTCTGATTCCCCTTTTATAAAGCAAGTCAAATAGTTACTTACTGTTCTGACCTCTTAAGGGGCTCCTGTGGGTTAATTAGTTAATGTTTGTATAGCACTTTGAAAATGTAAAGTGTTATATTAGTGCCAAGCATTATTATTATGAAACCTATTAAAAACACAATGCATGATCAATTAGCGCAGATCAAAGGACATGTAGCTGCAAAGGATCTAATTAAAAGTTGATAAATAGAATTATTGAAAGCAGATGAACTTTTGTACTACCTCATACTTAAAGTGCACACAGACCTATTAGTCATCACCATGCCCTATATTCCTCATGTCACAGACTGAGCAGCTAGAGGTTTGAAAAAAGCCAATATTTTCCTTATTTGTTTAAGAGCTCATTAAGGAGACTGAAAAGTTCTGTTCTACAATATCTAAAGGCCTTTATTTAAAGTGGTGTGTGAATATGGATAAACAACAAGGATATATGCCTTTGAAACACATTTACATGAGATAAAACTGATAATTTAGCTGATCAGGAGACTGTGCCATTTTCTCTAAGACTGAAGCCTACATTTCCTGAGTTGTAAATTTAGTGACAGGGATTTTAGCAACAATAGAAGCTCATGTGATAACATAGATTTTAGAACAATATAGTCAGTAAATTTTCAACATTTAAATCTGGCCTTTCTTTTGCTTCAAAGATAATAACATGGCATATTTGGCTAATGTTTTGAAGTTTAGAAGATATATCACTATTTTTTTAGGATTTTTTGTCACAAGTTTTTGATAAAGAAGGCAGGAAGGAAGGAAGAAGGGAAGGAAGTCAGGCAGGCAGGAAGGAAAGAAGGCACAATGGGAGGAAGGAAGGAGGAGGGAAGGCAGGAAAGAAGAAAATTTATCATAAATATTTTTCATATTTTGAACCGTATCTTCTCTTGGCAGTTTCTTCATTAGCTAGGAAAGTCATTGTGAGTCCTAGTAAAATATAGTTAAATAGTCAAAAGATACACCTATAGCAAAATATGTTACTGAGGTTCCTATTTTTCTTTTTCACTTGTCTTGTTCATTCTTCTACTCATGCCTTTCTTTATTCTCTTTGATTGTTAATTTATCTACCTTATTTTCTTTTCTTTATGGATATAGCTTTGAGTGCTGGACCTCTGAGTACTGCATAATATTGCTTTTAAAAAATAATTTCTATGAAGAAAATTTCTTTTACACTTTTGAGTCTACTTCCTCACCTCCTTTTTGATAACACAATGTTTAAAATGTTTCACAGACTTCAATCAGCAAGTGTCTTATAATTTACAATATTCATGATATATATATGTATATCTATATCCATTTGTATGCCTATAGCTTTTTGTATACTTTGTGTTTTAGCTCTGCAGTCACCTTTAATAAATAAAAATAAATAAAGAAACAATTTAATAAAGCTTAGTGATATGGTTTAGTGGAGGACTTGTTAGTGTTAGGTCAGAGGTTGGACTCGATGATCTTGAGGTCTCTTCCAACCTAGAAATTCTATGATTCTGTGATGCTGTGAAATCCAAAACTCTTACAAATTTGGAATTCCTCTTCCAGTTCAAAGGAATCTTAGAAAAGCTAATTGGAAGGAAATTTGGAGGTAACCTAGTCCAACCTCTTGCATAAAGTGGCACTTTTGTCACTATCAGGACAGCAGTATTTTATCTAGGCAACAGAGAAAGCTACTTAAAAAACAGGCATGTGTAATTCTTTATTAAATATATTACAGGGAGATGCAATCTTTCTAAAATTAACCACCTCAAACTGGTGAAACAAAAGGTTTACAAAGTGATAATCTACCTGCCAATATTTACAAGATATTCAAGCAGCTTTGCTCCAACAATGGCACAGCAGAGTTCCGGTATTTAAAAGGTGGCCTACAGAAAAGATGTCATAAAATATCCGAAGTTGGAAGGGACCCACAAGGACCATCGAGTCCAACTTCTGGCTACCCAAAAATTCAGACCATATGACTGAGAGCATAGTCCAAACATTTCTTAAACTCTGACAGGCTTGGTGCTGTGATTACGTCCCTGAGGAGCCTGTTGCAGTGTGTGACAACCCTCTCAGTGAAAAACCTTTTTCTGATATCCAACCTGAAACTTCCCTGTCGCAGCTTGACTCCATTTCCTTGGGTCCTATTGCTGGTCACCAGAGAGAAGAGATTGGCACCTGGCCCTCCACTACCCTTTATGAGGAAGCTGTAGACCATGATGAGGTCTCCCTTCAGCCTCCTCTTTTCCAGGCTGAACAAACCAAGAGACTTCAGGAATTCCTTGTATGTCTTTCCCTCTAGGCCCTTCACCATCTTTGTAGCCCTTGTGGGCTACAGATTGTAGGGACTCTTTCTGAGGGACTGTAGTGATAGGACAAGGGGGAATAGCTTTATACTAAAAGAGGTGAGATTTAGATTAGCTATTAAAAATAAATTTCTAACTCTGAGGGTGGTGAGGCACTGGAACAGGTTGGCCAGAAAAGCTGTGGATGCCCCATCCCTAGAAATTTTCAAGGCCAGGTTGGATGGGGCTTTGGGCAACCTGGTCTATTGCAAGGTGTCCCTGGGGTTTGAACTAAAGGTTTTTAAGGTCCTATCCAATCCAAACCATTCTATGATCCTAAAACAAAATTAAGTCAGACCCTGTGTATGGACTCATACTAGAGCAGTTCTAGAAGAGCTGCTGCCTGTGGGAAGACCATGCAGGATTGGTTTTGGAAGGACAGCATCCCATGGGAGGGACTCCAAAGTGTTAAGACAAAGTGTTAAGGACTGATCGTAGCCCCCGTTCTCTGTTCTCCTGAGCTGCTTGAAAGGAGGAGGTGGAAGAGGACAGTTGGGGGGAAGGTGTTTTTAGTGTTTTTGTTTGTTTGTTTGTTTGTTTTGTTTGTTTTGTTTTGTTTTTGTATGTTTTTTTTTTCTTTTTTCATTTTCTAACTGCTCTAGCTTGTTAGTAATAGGTAATAAATTACATTAATCATCTTACGTATAGTCTGTTTTGCCCCTGACGATAACTGTTGAGTGATCTCCATATCCTTGTTTCAAACCTTGAGCTCTTTTCATCATATTTTCTCCCCCTCTCTACCTTTGTGGAGGGGGAGAAAAAGAGTTGTGGTGGAGCTCAGCTGTGAAGCTGACTAAAACCACCACACTATATATGTAAAGTCATTGCAAAGTCTGCACCATCATTTTTCCCAGCACTTTTCCATTTGTTACACCCTTGAAACTCAATACCCCTTAAGCTACTACACACTGCACTTTATTTTCAGTGTAAGCACTTTGAACTATGTTTTACATGGTATTTGACATAATATATAAGCAGTGGGTTACTATCCCTTTTTTTGATTTATACAGCATTATTTTTGCAGTAAAATTTAACATCCCATTTGCCCACTTCATTGCAGCAACATATTAAGTTGAGCGCTTTATGGTTGTTTGTTAAATAATAACTCCCTAATCTCTTTCCTGGTAAGCACACTGAAGTACCTCACAACTTAACAGGCAAATTTCCTCATTGTACTTCTAGTTTTTCTATTGCATTTATATCTTACCTGAATAATACTTATCATTCATTACTTAAGGCATTTGAGCTGTCCAATAAGCACATGTACTTTTTGTTTTTCATTCTGATGTCTATATTGAACAAACATATTGTATTTGGTACCAAAACAAACGAATAAACAAACAAACAAAACACAAAAACACAGAATCAAAGTTTCCTTATTTTTTATGAGGAATATAACCCTAAAACACTGTGATAATTTTGTACTAAAAATTCTATAACACCCTTGGCTGTTATTCTTATACAAAATTTTGGTACCTTTTTTTTTTTTTTTTTTTTTTTTTTAATAGGCTTGCCTTTAATATTCAAAATCACAGAGCTTCTGGAAAGGCCTGGGTGATTATTGAGCTACTTCTAATTGTTCTCATTTTTTTCTTCTTTGTACCAATCTGCTTTTTCTTTGAAAGCATCAGGTTATAGGATAATTGCGATAATTGCTGTCTTAATCACTTAATAAAGCAATCTTTGAATGATTTCAGTGTTAGACCTTGAGAGATCTGAAATATAGGTTGTTGGTGGACTAGTCTTTGGTTTGTTTGGAGGACTACAGTATATCACTGCTAAATAGTGAGGAAGATAGCAGAGGTCATCCTGGTGGCCTGTGCTCTCCATTTTACCTACAAGATACATGTATTTTGCTCTTAATGTCATTTATGTTGTTTAGAACAAGAAAAGGCAACCAGATGAATGAAAGCTTTTTTTTTTTTTTTTTTAATGTCCAGTCAGATTAAAACTTTGAGCAATAGTTATACTGCACAGAATGCAGTATACACACATAGTCTTTGTGATGCTGAAGAATTTTTAACATACTGACTTTTCACAGCTCCACAGGAAGTCATCTATTATTTTAAAACTATTTAAAATTATTACCAAGAATATCCATAATTATCTAAGATTGGTGGCATGTCATGATCTATATTTCTTGTGTCATTTATCAGAATGCAGATAAGCTTATTTATTCTAAATTACTAGAATCTCAGAATCAAGAAAGCACCATCAAAAGTCCAGCATGTGTTCAGAGAAAGACTCAATCACAGGATTACAGATTGGAATAACCCTGTTTAAACCACCTCATATGCTATGCTACCAGGTCAGATTTATTTATTTATTTACTTGTTTTTTTGTTTGTTTTCTCTTTAGTCAAATTTTAAATAGCTCGGGTAAATGTTCTGCAATTAATCTATTTGTAAGTTTGTTGAAATATAATTCTTGTAAATATTTTTTTTTCCTACTTCTCTACCCCAATATTTACAAATAATATTTGTTATTTTCTTCTGTAAGAAGCGTTATATTGCTCTTTGGTAGCAAATGTTTCTTAACACTGCTGAAACTTGTAGCTTTTTTTCCCTTGTTAATAAAGATGTAGATTTCTTCAGGTCAAATATTTGTTTCCATGTGTTGAATTTATCTGTTGGGTGATTTCAAAGTAAAATAAAAAAAAAATTAAAAAAATAAAATCTTTTTGACAATTCTCAAAAAGAAACAATAAAACTATATTGGCTTCCAGCAACAACAACGTACCAACCTAGGATGACTTGAAGCTGAAAGTTCTGCAAACTTTAGTCAGACATTTAGGAAAATGAAACAAAATAACATGAAACAAAACTTAAGGTTTCTAAGTCCGTTCCCTTTCCCTTTCCCTTTCCCTTTCCCTTTCCCTTTCCCTTTCCCTTTCCCTTTCCCTTTCCCTTTCCCTTTCCCTTTCCCTTTCCCTTTCCCTTTCCCTTTCCCTTTCCCTTTCCCTTTCCCTTTCCCCTTCCCCTTCTCCTTCCCTTTCCTCTTCCCCTTTTTTTCCTTTCCCTTTTCCATTTCTTTTTTCACAATAACCTTTATATCTTAAGCTATCATATGTTTTCATGCTCAAGTATATGCAACCAGCTGCTGACTGAAGAAGAAAATGTACAAAATTTCAGCTGGTAGATAATGTTTATTTGAAGCATTGAATATTAATTTTGTGGAAGTTTTCACAATACATTTATTATCTGTTTTTGTTTGCATCCCCCTATTTCCAAGATTAAATCACTTTATTTTTACACAACTAAACAAAATGAGTATCGTTTGAGTGGGGAGACAAAATCTGCATAGATGCCTAGCTAATTAATCACAGTCATACAGAACTACCAAGGAAATTCATTCATGGACATTTAAACTATAACCCAAGAAAGCCAGGATATTAAAAGGTATTCAGACAGCCAGATTGTCATATGATCAGTACTGTAACTGAGATCAAAGTTCAAAAAAAGCTTCTTTCTTAATCAAATGTAAGATAAAGGGACATATCGGTAGATATTTGCTGTTTAGATTTAGATTTGTGCTAAATCATGTACATCTGCATTTTTTTAACATTAAAAATGTCAAGCTATTGACTAACTTTCAAAATCTTGCTCTTAGCTTTAGATAACTGAACTCTTGAATATCTAGTTTTGTTAATTGTAGATGAAGGCCTCTTTCATAAAATGTGGTCTAAAGACTCACAATAATAAATTCAGATTGTTTTGAGAAACACTATGAATCACTCTGGCAGCTTGAAAGCATTTTCCTTTCTTTTTATTAAAAAGTTATGACAGCTGACAAAAAAAAAGAAGAGCATGAAAAACAACAACAACAACAACAACAAAAATAAATTCAGACATATGTACCCTCTAACTTCAATGTGAGAATGAATAATTTGCAACAGCAGATGGAGTATTCTTTGACTATAAGGGAAAATATTAATTCTTTGATATTTGCTTTAATTATGACATCTCATTTCTTTACATCACTTTGCTATGGTTGTGTTTTTTATTTATTCCTTAAAAACATATGGCAAAAATGCTGGAAAAATATCTTAAGCCTCTGTACGAATTCTCTACATCTCTTCATTAATTTATGTCCAAATTTCAGGTTATGGACAATTTTTTCCAAAAATAGAGCAAAATGTCAATATGTCCAAAATGAAATAGTTCGTCTGCCCAGTGTAAAAAAAAAAGAGTATCAAAATACAACTTAAATTGCTATACAGGGATCAGAGCAAATTTTAAGACCTGTCCAAATGAAGGACACTGAAAATCCCCACTTAACTACTACAGAACTATGTTAGTATCCCAGTATAAGGTCTTCATCTTTGCTGAGGTCCTTCCTCATATCCCTGTCTCCTTCGTGACAAGTATGTTTCCATTCAGTCTGAGAAACTCAACATGATATATGTTTCCAGTCTCATCTAACTAATACTAATCTGTCCTGGTTTCAGTTAAGACAGAGTTAATTTTCCTCCTAGTAGCTGGTAGGGTGCTATGTTTTGGATTAGAATGAGAAGAGTGCTGATAACACACTGATGTTTTAATTGTTACAGAGCAGTGCTTACACCAAGCCAAGGACGTTTCAGCTTCTCACTCTGTCCTGCCAGCGTGCAGACTGAGGGTGCAGCAGGAGCTGGGAGAGGTCAGAGAGGTCTGACCCAAACTGGCCAGAGGGGTATTCCATACCCTCTGACATCATGCTAAACAATATATAGGGGTAGCTAGCTGGGATGGGGGGGCTGGTGCTCGGGGCTACACTGGGCATCAGTCAGCAGGTAGTGAGCAATTGCATTGTGCATCACTTGTTTCGTACACATTATTACTAGTAGTACTATTATCATCATTATTGTTATTGTTATTATTATTTTCCTGTCTTAATAAATTGTCTTGATCTCAACTCACAGGCTTCACTTTCCCGTTTCTCTCCCCCATCCCAGAGAGTGAGGGGGGAAGGTGAGCGAGCAACTGTGTGGTGTTTACCTGCCAGCCCAGTTAAACCACAACACAATCGAATAGGGATTGTCACAAAAGTCCATTCTCTTTCAATTATTGCTAGAAACAAATGGAATGGGACACATCAGGTTGTAAATTAAACACTCATACCAGGATGGGAAAAAAAAAGAGCTATTTGTTTGTACATAAGTGGCATTGAGCTTCCTACAGCCACACTTACCACAAGTGAAGTAACCCAGGGGACCGTATGCTGGAAAGCGGGGATGAAAAAAAGAAACCACCTGCCCCTTTAGTCTCTTGTTGAAGCTGTGCTCCTGAAAAGTCCATGGAGCATGACTGAAGCCTGGTGAGGGCACAGACCATCAAGCTCTCTTGCCCAAGACAGATGTATATTTTACTCAGAAATTGATGTATAATGAATGCATCAAACTAGCATTTTTTCTTGCTGTATAACTGGCTGATTATTTTATATCTTCTCTGCTTGTTTTTTGAATGCTTCTGGTATTTAATCATTCACTTAACTCCTGCAGCCAGGAAAGCCCAAACCCTACATCTACTATGCCGAGGCTCATACACTGAATTAAGCAGCAAGCTAAACCCAATGATTCTGAACTGCATCTGTTACTCTAAAAGAATTCATGAAACACTAGGATTCTCAGTCAGACATATCACAAAGTATTAATGAGCTAAAAGAAAAAAAAAAAAAGTTAAATATGCTGGAGTTAAGTACTGTGCCTTAATTACTATTTCATATGGAAAACTGAATACTGTACACATACATTGTAACATACAGTATAACACAGATTTGATCAGCATTGGGAAAGGTTAAAGGAGATGGGAAAATTCCCAAAGAAATTTTCAGAAATTTTGAGAAATTTTGAGATTTCTGAATATGTATTAATATTCTATAGTCAGAATCCCCACTTAGTTTTATCTTAAATAGCAGCAGTTCTAGAGGAAATACTGTTTTAAGCAGTGCTAAATTACTTCATACATACAGCTAGTCAGAAGTCTAGTGAAACCATTCAACAATACACATCTGGATCTCCATTAAGTTGCAGAATCAGGGCTTTAGGCAAATTGCTATCACTTCTCTGCTGTCTCTGTTCCAGATTAATGGAATATTCTGACAGACTATGAGCAACAGATAAAAATGTCTCAGATAATTGATTATTCTATAAATTTAATATCTATAAAAAATGTTTAAATTATATATTTTTCTTAATATAGTTTGATATTCTAATTGAAAGCTAGTCTGTATTTCTGTATTTTGTCATGTTTAAAGTACAAATTATCACTTTTGGGGATATTATACATAAAAAAGGAAAAAAAATCTAGTGTTTTTTTTTTTCCCACTTTATTGTAAGTTTCATCATAAATAACATAACATTAGACTTCAAGCTAATTTAGGTAATATCAGCTCTACATTTAAAATTGTTTTCTATTTTAGTATTTCCTTAAGTGTCAAATCAGAAAATTATCTGTATTGAGTTGGGTCTGAAGAAAAACTATAGTGAGTTTGATAAAGAACCATTGTCCAAAACCTTACATGCTGTTTAGTCTCACTGTAGAAAAAGTGAGGGAGCTATATTTTAGTAACATTTATTGTGCCATTTAGGTTTAAAACCAAAATGTACTTTTTTTTTTTATTATTTTTTTTTTTTCATATTCTAGTGTACTTTATATTTATGCACCCTAATTTGGTTCTTCTCTTCTATGTTCTACTGTTCAGGAAAAGTTCATCTTAGGAAAGTTTATATTTGCTGTTTCTTGTGTTCTAGCCCCTTTTATAAGTGTACTGTTGATTTTTTTTCATAATACACCTCTGTCATGGTTTCTGTTCTGAAGAATTCTACGCACAGTTCTTCACAATGAAGTTATTCAATGTCTTGAAGCAATCTCTGTAAATTCATGCTCCCAAGTATATTAGCAATATGGTCCACACCTATGGAAACCTATATTTATGGTCCCAAGTTTATAGTTTTGAAACATCCTTAGGCAGCCCTGTTGCTTTGAGCATCCAGTGGTGTTTCTTTGAATATTCATTGGCTGAAGTTATTAATAAAATCACAACATTCTACCAGAAATACTGTTTTCCAGATTTAGATGTCTAAATTTCATAGAATCATAGATCCATACAATTATTTAAGTTGTATAACAACTTCAAGATTGTAAACTCCAAACAATACTGGGTTTATATGACAAGGTTTTGGTAGTAGGTGGGCTCTTGGCTGTGGAATCCAGAGAAGAGTCCAGACGCTGCAACATGTCCGATAAGAGCTGGCTCCAGATACCTGTAAAAGGGACCCACAGCTGTCCAGAGTTGCATTACTGACTGACGCTAGTTGCACCTCTATGAAAGCATACTTAAGAAAGGGAAAAAACAATCAATCAAACAAACAAACAAACAAAAAACTGCTGCACAACAGCAGCTGGGAGAGAGGAATGAGAAAATTTAGGGAGAAACAACTTTGTAGACACTGAGGGCAGTGAAAAAGGAGGGTAGGAGGTCCTTCAGTCACACCAGAAGTTCACTTGCGGCCCATGGAGAGGCCCCTGGTGGAGCAGGCTGTCCCCCTGAAACCCATGGTGTATCAAAGCAGAACAGATCTTCACACTGAAGCCCATGGAGCAGGTGGATGTGGCCTGCAGGAGGCTGCGGCCCATGGAGAGCCCCTGCAGGAGCAAGCCCCAGGCCGGAGCTGCAGCCTGTGGAGAGGAGCCCATGCAAGAGCAGGGGGTCTGGGGGGAGCTGCCACCCGTGGGAGACCCCTACTGGAGCAGTTTGCTCCTGATGGATGGACCCCATGATACTGAGCCATGTTGGAGCAGTTCTTGAAGAGCTGCTGCCTGTGGGAAGCCCACAGGGGATCAGTTCAGGAAGAATGGTATCCCATGGGAGGGCAGGGAAAGTGCAAAGAAGGAGCAGCAAAGACAAAGAATTAAGGACTGACTTCAGCCCCCATTTCCTTTTCCCCTGCACCACCTCAGGAGAGGAGTTGAAGAACATGTGAGGAAGGTAGTGTGAGTTTGCTTTTAGCTCTTACTGCTCTAGTATGTTAGCAACAGGTAATAAAGTACATTAACCTTCCTATTCTGAGTCTATTTTACCTCTGACAGTAAGTGGTGTTAAACCACCTCTCAAACATCAATCTTGAGTCTCATCACTAAACCAAATAACTTAGTGTTACATCTTCACACCTCTTAAATAACTCCAGGGATGGGAATTTAACCACTACAGCCTGGGCAGCCTGCTCCAATTCTTAATCAGTTCTTCTCCATGAAGAAATTCTTCCTAATGTGCAATCTAAACCTCCCTCACAACCTGAGACTGTTCCCTCATGTCTTGTCATTTGAGAAAAGAGACCAACACCCTCCATGCTGCACTTTCCTTTGAGGTAGTTATAGAGATCAATGAGGTCTTCCCTCAGCCTCCTCTTCTCCAGACTAAACAACCCCCATTCCCTCAATCACTCCTCATAACACTTGTTTTCAAGTCCCTTCACCATTGTTCATTGCTCTTCTCTGCACACACTTGATCAGCTCTTGTAGTGAGCAGCCCCAGACTGAACACAGTATTTGAGGTGCAGTCTGACCAGTGTCACGTACAAGGAGACAATCATTTTTTTAGTTCTGCTGGCTGCACTAATGCAGGCCAGGGTTCCATTGGACTTCTTAGCCACCTGAGCACACTGCTGGCTCACATTCAGCTGGCTGTCGACCAACACACCCAGGTCCTTTTCTACCAGGCAACTCTCCAGCCTCTCTTATCATAGAATCATAGAATATCCCAAGTTCGAAGGGACCCATAAGGATCATCAAGTCCAACTCCTGGCACTGCACAGGTCTACCCAAAAGTTTAGACCATGTGACTAAGCGACCATGTGTCCAATTGTTTTTTAAATTCAGACAGGCTTGGTGAAGTGACTGCTTCACTGGGGAACCTGTTCCAGTGTGCAACCACCCTCTCGGTGAAGAACCTCTTCCCCAAGCATATAGCACTACATCAAGTTATTATGATCCAAAATGTAGGCGTTAGCTTCTACTGTATATATTTACATTTCTAATGTCAGTGGAAAGTGATTCAGTGTCATTTGTAAAACATTTACCTACTAACTGGCTAGCTGGGCAAGAAAAACTGACTACCGAATTAAGAGTTTTGTTTGTTTGTTTGTTTGTTTCAGTTATAATAACAGATGGCTCACAATTAGTCTTTGGAATTCACTTCATGAGACTGAATCACTTTTAGTATATTTACCTTGGAGATTTACAGGCATTGTTTTCCATTGGAATTGTTTTGATTATTTTTTTTTTCCTTTAAATAATAATCTTAATTCCCTAATCCTTGGCTCTAGAAGAAAGCAAATAAACCACAGTTTAATAAATGATTCTGGCTTTTTCTTCCTTGGATTCAATTTTGCTCAGGTTTGTCTGTGTGGTAAAAGTTCATTCACATCTCTATTTGCTTCATGTACAGAACACTTTCCCCAGAGACAGAAGGAAAGCTCAGGATCACATCCATGATACATGTCAGTTCTGAAATAGAAGATATAGAAAACACACACCGCAAAAAGTGCTGGTAAAACCTGCCATAGATGTTTGCTTTGTTGGGCAACACAAAATGAAAGTCAAAGGTCAATATTTAGCTGCCGAGGTCTGTACTAGTTTCTCCACAACAGCCACACAGGTGTTAGATTCTTGCTGAGAGAGCATTGCACTTGGGACTGGACACTTCCAGTACTTGCGGTACTTGCATGAGCAAGACTCAAGCACTACTCAAGAGGATCTAACCTTAGAAGTGAGTGAGACTGTTTTCCAAGAAACAAGGCTAACACACAAAGCCACATCTGTGTGTCAGAAACACATCCTGCTTCCCTGCCTATTCATTTGACATTTGAAACTACAAATAATGAAGGCATTTGTTCCTACCTAGTCCCTGGCGGATATAGTTAAGATTCACCAGACCCCTTGTATTCCTTCTTTCAGACCTCCATGTGAATCGCCATCTCAATGTTGTTGTTTTTAACTAGTTCTACCAGTTATCTTTTCTGAGAAAATTAAAAAGTTTTAAAAATTACTTCTAAAATTTAGTTCCAAACCTCACCATTATAGAATCCCCTAAGCTTTCTAAAACAATGCCAGAACCTAAGACATTATTTTGCTTTGAAAAAAAAAAAAAAATACTAGCATAGTATTTTTCTGGATTTCCTCTCTAATCAAAAGTTTGTACAGATTACTTCGGACAACAGTGCTAAAATGTAGCAGCTCAAAACAGCTGCTACAATAGCTTTTTTTTATTTTATTTATTTATTTATTTATTTTTCTGCCAGATCTTGGTACAAGTTACTTTTTGTTTCATGGTGTTATCTTCCTACCTGGGTCATATTTTGAACTGGACTAAAGCAATGCAATTTAGTGGTTCATAAAGGCATTAGCCTACAGAAAAATGCAGTGAATAAAGAGAGTAGCAGCAACATAGGCTTCTCTGAGCATAACAGGCATTTTCTTTCATTTTTTTTTCACTGATTTCATAGGATTTTGCCAATTACCATCTTGAAAGTTGGGGTAAAATAGTATGACCCTCTGACTATAAGAACCCCATGCTCTTTAAGGGGTCAAAGGTATTCTGGGTGCTTATCCAAGACTCACAAGAAGTATCACAATGATCATACACGATCACAAACCTTGTCCCTTCTATGTTACTGAAAAATTCCTTTTTGACCTTGATATCCTTAAAATACATGTACAACCACATTTGTTTAAGAGAGATTGAAAAGAAGATGTAAAAAAACAATCCTTCATACACAACTCTGGGGAAAGAATGGGGAACAAACACCACATTGTACTTATTGATCATACTGTTTAAAGCATTACTGGAAGATGGTCAAAGAATCAAATAACAGAGTGATGCTTATGGCTTAAGAGCTGCAATAGAACAGAACAAGATTTCAGTAAGATGTATTTACTGTGGTTGCTGGAAATCCTGAATGTGTATAGATTCAGGGATCTCAGATTGTTTTGATACACTGTAGTCACAGTATTGTTTTCTTCTGATACAGTATGTAAAAGTTAACAGTATGTGCTCTGCGTATAAAATATATATAGCACTAAAATCAGCCTGTAGTAATTCATATTGTCAATAAAGTTTCTTATTTTAACTGTGCAACACTCGTAACTTAAGGCCAATCATGTTAAAATAAGAAAGTACCTTCCCACATAATTCTTTAATAAAAGCAGTATTTCCTGAAACTGTCAAATCCTGATACTCAAATGATCACAGTAAATTCCTTGAGCGTCCCAGAAGAGTCTAATTTACACAGAATACTTTAAGAAATATATTTCTGAGTGTTTTGCAGCATAGTCTAATACATGGTTCACTTTGCAGAGACTTTTATATAATAGAATGTCATCATTGAAAAAATAGACAAAAATTACTACTCTGGATTTTTTTCCTTTGTTTTCTCTTCATAAGTGGTCAAGAGATAACATGTTATTAATGAGAGAGAACTTAAGGTATTTGTGTCATTTAAGAGATCTCCAAGCCCCAGGTTAGTAGTTTGATCTAAAGCCTTGACTATGCGGTATTCTTCACTATAAATGAAATCCAGATGTATTGGTAGTTTCATACTATGCAAATAAAACCTTTATATTAGAATTATTTAACTGAGTCCCACTATATCACTCTAGCAGACTATTATTCTCTCAAATAATGAATTTTCTTTCAGATATTGAATTCTATGTCAAGAATTTTTGCATCCTTTATATGTATATAGTATATATACATACACTGGTGTGTGTGTTTTTTAACTCAGAAGAAAAAAAAAATCAAGCCTGCCATATAATAAGCAATTATTCTATCAACAAATCAATTTCCATATAATTTGTACAATGTGGTAGTATAAATAGTACAAGCAAGATCAATAATTGGCAATAAAATGTCAAGTTATAATTCTCCAACCTCCCTGGCCAAAATAGGTATGTAAAAATATTTTACATAGGTATGTAAAAAATGAACTTATTTTTTAGTTTACTATCTGTAGAAGCTAATTTACTACATAAGAAAAGATAAAATAATAATCATAGGTCAGAATATGAGTACAATCTAAAAATAGTCAAAAAAAAAAAAAAAAGTCAAAAATTTTTAAGGAAACAGTTGTATCAGTTTAGTGTTCATAAGTCCACAGAGCCTGACAAGATTCACTCTAGAATGAATTGTATCTGGACCTCTCAACAATTTACCAAAGGTCATGGGAGTCTGTGGAGGGTATCCAGACAAGGGTAACAAAGGCGGTACAAGGGCTGTAAGACATTTTTTATGAGGAGAGGCTGATGAAACCTAGATTGTCTAGCCTGGAGAAGAAAAGGCTAAGAGGTGACCACATTGCTCTCTACAACTTTGAGGAGGGAAATTTCAGAGAGATGGTCTCTTCGCCCTGGTAACTGATGATAGAACTTAAGGGAATGACACAAAGTTGCTCCAAGGGAGGTTCAGAGAGACATTAGGAAAAATTTATTAACCATGAGGGTGGTCAAACACTGGAACAGGCTTCCTAGAGAGGCAGTTGATGCCCCAAGCCTCAGTGTTCAAGAGGCATTTGGATAATACCCTCAGTAACATGCTTTAACTTTTGGTTAGCCCTAAATTGGTCAGGCAGTTGGACTTGATGAACTTTGTAGGTTCCTAGGTCCCTTACAATTGAACTGAACTACTCTATTTGATTCTATTCTAAAATTAAACAAACAAACAAACAAACAAACAAACAAAAACTCTCTTCTTTGTGGGATGCAGATAAGCATTTAGTGTAATTTCAGAAACCCAAGGATAAGTATCAACCACAATGTGGCACTGAAAATGGTAGTAGATATATTTATTCCAGCAGTCATATACTGTTCCATTACACTGATTCTGCATACCTTCAAAAGTTTTCCAGTGGAGCACAGATTTATAAGTAAGGAACAGTTAGAAAAGTATAATTACAGAGTGAGATAAACTGATCTTCATTCTGAATTCCTGTAAGGTGGAAAATCTGTTATGAATTGACATTGTATTTTCTTTTTTCTACATACTTGCATTACTTTAAATGAGTTTAATGAGCTACCTTTCTCAGTTTGTGTGTAGAAGATGGAAAGAGTTTCAGGGAGACAAGGGATAGTCCAGAACCACTTAGCTTACTTTTGAATGCCAGTATTTTTGGAAAGGAAGTAGAGGAGAGAATGCTAAATGTAACATAAATGTTTGCAGTTAGAGATTATGAGTTTCAAGGTAATTCCTTAGATTTGGCAAGAGTTTTCTCTGTATGGATGAGTTGTTCCTTTAATTTCTTAAAAACAAGATATTCCTGTTAAATATAATAAATTTTGCATTTCAAGTTCTTACTTTCTTTAAGATACATGTATTTTCTGGTGTTTTAAAAAGGGCAGTAGTTCAAGGTTAGTTGATTTGTTGACATTACTTGGTTGATTAAACGTAGTCAAATTTCATCATTCATCATTGAATAGTGACTTTCTATAGCATGGCATTACAAGAAAAGAAAGTGTAAAAGAAAGGAAAATAAGCAGACAGAACTCCTATTCTTGTCAATATGGATAAACAGAATACCAATTTCTAATCACAGTCCAAGGTTGGTATATAGTAATAAAAAGGTATATAGTAATAAAAAGAGAAATATTTTTCCCATAAATTATCCTTAAAAGTTTATATATTTTTTTTTTTTTTGCTAGTATCACTTTTTGCATTTGATCAATTCCTTTAATCAGTAAATACTGATAAGAAAACTCCTTTCATTCCTACAAATTGCTGTTGATCGTCATACTGTTGCTACTAAATAGCTTATTTTTCTGGCTTCCCAGAATAGACAGTAACAAATTAAGCACATAATATATCATGACTATTAAAAAAAATAGTAATAAAGAATACATGTAGATTGCAGACTCTCAAAGAATGGAAAGTCTGCCTAAAACTGTACTGCCAAATATAAAGACTCCAAATATGTATGTACGGCTAATATGTATGAAATTTCCACAAGTATGTCTACTTTTCCATCTGTAAAATTTGTTAAAGTAAAATTTAAAGTTGTTGTTATTTTGTTCTTGTTTCAGCTGTCAGAGGATACCAGATGCTTGTGTCAGTAATTACTTATACTTATTAAATAAGTAATTACAATTACTTATCAAAGTAATTCTGACTAAGCTGTCATACTTTTAGAAAATGTGAAAGTACATAGTGCTGAACACCAGGGTACAAGTGGAACAATTTTGACACTTCCTGAAAACGTTTCTTTTTTTTTTTTCCTCCTGTGTTCATTTATGCATACAAAGTAAATAGAACTTTTTTTTTTTTTTTTTTTTTTTTTTTTTTTTAAGGAAATATCAAACTTGGCAAATTCATCACAATTACTCATATTTCTTTCTAGCAAATAATAATAATAACAACAACAGCTCTGGCATCCTATACAAGTAGGCAGGGATTATGGGAGACAGGGAACAGGCAAACAGGCTAAGATACAAATCTTTAACTATGCACACCTGTCTACATAGTAAGGAAAGTTCTGTCATGAAAGAAGGTTACTCTGTACTTCTCAGATACAGGCAACTTTGTGGTCTGGCTTCTTTGTTCTTAGCTAGGATTGGTTTTCTTTCTTGCAGTAACACAGCAAGGGCACAAAGCGTATCTACTGGTATAGGGATGCCTGAGGATTGAAGATCTCAGCATTGCACGTTCTACATCACTGACTGGCTTAAACATCTGTGGAACCTCTCTCCAGGACTGGAGCAAGCACAAAGGCTAGTGCCTTTCCCAGGTCAGGGAGGCAGGGAAATTATTGCTGTTGACAACTATCTGAGTTGAAAATAGAGAGAAGATGGAGCCAGACTCTTGAAGTAATATGGTGGTAGGATGGGAGGTAACGAACACAAGCTGGAACAAGCTGCAAGTCCTCCAGTAAGTTCTTGGTGGTGTCCAAGACTACTGGACACAGCCCTGAACAACATAATCTAATCAGACCTCCTCAGAGAAGTGGGTTGTAACCAAAAAGGACTTCAGCAGTCCTTTTTAGCTGGAATTATTCAATTACTTTGTGACAATATTACGATATTTTTCTGAAGTCATTCTAGAAAAAAAAAAATGGAGAAGAATGGGGAAAGATATGTTGCAAATGGAAAATTCTAAAGAAACTATAAACTATTGAAACAAACTCTGGACAAAATTATCTTGCAGCTTGTTAAATGATAAAAATTTCCTTTATGAATAAAGAGAAAATTTAAGCTCATCCAGCTTTAGGCTGAATTGTATTAGAAATATTAGAAATATTAGAAAAAATAAATATTGCTTTTACTAAGAGAAATAAAGATGGCTCTGGGAAGTTCAAGTCCCTTCTACCTTGACTCTTTCACCTGAAGTTCTTTCAATGGCTAGAAAACTCTGAATAAAACCACTCATAGAGTGTTTAACAAAAGAAAAATAAATAAATAAAAGCCAATGCAACAACTTTTTTTTGGATATCCTTTTACTTAACATTCATGTTACAACTTGATGGTGGACATACTCTACTAGAGAAAGCCAAAGTAACACTTAATGTTGGTTATGTACATATGTAGTGTATGGCCTTTACACTGAGGCCATAGAAATAGTTACAGAATAAAATAACTACAGAAATAAGGGTAGATTTGTTCTTTGATTGTCAATTCACATCTGTAATCATAGATAGAAAATGTATGTTAAAACTTCTACATTACAGTAATTCAATATCCAGTTTGAAAAACATTGCATTCAAGTTTATATGACAAATTTGCAATTGTAGAATGTTATTGGCAGTTAATAATAAACAAGTAATAAAGGTAGTAAGTGTAAAGATGTTTCCAGTAGGTGTCAAATGTGCAGTGAATTGATAACAACGCAAGTATCATTTATTAGGCTGAGTTACATATGAAAGTGGACTAGACGTGATGAATGGAAGTCTGATACGTGCAAGAACAATATTTGCTTGAAAGATCAATGTATATGTTTCAAACATTATGCATGGGGAAATATAAAACAAAACAAGGTTAGTTTGTGGTTTCACCATTATTATCCAAATAGAATAGGTGTTTTGTTGTTTGTTTTTGTTTGAAATACCATTAGCACTAATTTAACGATATGACATCAATACCAATTACTTCAAAGAACATATTTCTAAGGTGAACATCTAACACTAATGAAGCCAATGGCACAACTTCTGCTACTTTTCAGTGGGCTCAGATTTCCTTTCCTCTGGTTATTTGGAGTCTTATCTTCCTGGTAGTTGTCAAATAGACACAAGTACTAGCTCCCGTTGTCATTCTAGACAGCACAGACAAAGGCATAGCACAAGAAAAAGCTCGTGTTTCAACGTGATTTTTGCAAACTATGCAATGTTTGCACAGTGACTTCCAAGTTGTAGACTAAGACTGCCCACTGGAAGATTTGAAAATAAATAAATAAATACACATGTACATAAGTTTAACAAGGCCAAGTGCCGGGTCCTGCACCTGGGGCGCAATAACCCCAAGCAGAGCTATAGGCTGGGAGAGGAATGGTTGGAGAGCTGCCAGGCAGAGAAGGACCTGGGAGTGATGGTGGATAGTGGGCTGAATATGAGCCAGCAGTATGCTCAGGTGGCCAAGAAGGCCAACGGCATCCTGGCTTGTATCAGAAACAGTGTGACCAGCAGGGCTAGGGAGGTGATCGTCCCCCTGTACTCGGCTCTGGTGAGGCCGCACCTCGAGTACTGTGTTCAGCTTTGGGCCCCTCGCTACAAGAAGGACATCGAGGTGCTTGAGCGGGTGCAGAGAAGAGCGACGAAGCTGGTGAGGGGCCTGGAGAACAAGTCCTACGAGGAGCGGCTGAGGGAGCTGGGCTTGTTCAGCCTGGAGAAGAGGAGGCTCAGGGGCAACCTTATCGCTCTCTATAGGTACCTCAAGGGAGGCTGTAGCAAGGTGGGGGTTGGTGTGTTCTCCCACGTGCCTGGTGACAGGATGAGGGGGAATGGGCTTAAGTTGAGCCAGGGGAGTTTTAGGTTAGATGTTAGGAAGAACTTCTTTACTGAAAGGGTTGTGAGGCATTGGAACAGGCTGCCCAGGGAAGTGGTGGAGTCACCATCCCTGGAGGTCTTTAAAAGACGTTTAGATGTAGAGCTTAGGGATATGGTTTAGTGGGGGCTGCTAGCGTTAGGTCAGAGGTTGGACTCGATGATCTCGAGGTCTCTTCCAACCTAGAAATTCTGTGATTCTGTGATAAATGAATAAGCCTTTATGTGATCTTAATAGATCTGATGTGATAACCACTAAGAAACAATATACACAGAGCACAAAATAAGTGTAAGTAAGTACTGGGTATAGTCCATGCAAAACCTTGTCCCAGAAGAAACACTTTTAAAAGAAATAAATTTACTGGAAAACTGTGAACAGTCCTGAGTAGATTCTCACATACTTGCCTATATTAAATATTTACAGCTGTTATAAATTGTTTAGACTATGACCTTGGTAGTGAAAACACTTCCTCTGCAGTATGCCATCAGACTAACATTTTAATAATTATATTTATAGAACTTTTTATTAAAGGTATTAAAGCTCCTAGCAGCTAAGTGTGGAGAATGTACATAAAAAATAATAATAATAATAATGCTAGACAGGATTGCAAATATATAGTAGAAAACCATTAAAAAGGGAAACTGGGTATCTGTTTAAGCTAACCATTTCTCTTTCACTGTTGGTGGCAAAGGTTTATATCCAACACTAACAAGAACAGCTAAACTATTGGCCTCATCAGTTGCTTGAGTAAGCTGTTGCAAGATGAATTTCATGACCCCACTGGCTAGCTGTTTGCAAAATATATCTTTACAGCAACGTAATCCATAGTCCTCATGCTATCAATACAATTATTGATTTTAACATAAACTTTGGTCTAAGCAATACATGATTCAGTGATAACAGGCTATATGAAATAACACATGAACCCATGAAGGTGTGTTTATCATTACACCTGCAAAACTAACTTATTAAAAACTGAGAACAGGTGATTTGTAAGCAGAGTTTAAGCCTGAAACTCCGATCCTGCAATATATTCTGGAGTACAAAAATTTATACTGTTTCAGAATTTATTTGCATGGTTAGGATTGTATGAAAATATACTGTTTTAAAGCATATATTCTGAAATATACTAGAAGATTTCCCATGGCAATAGCAAATGTCTAAAAATAAGGCACTGCACACAGAGTATTGCAACAGCTAACACTCTTTCTCTCCCTAGTTCATAAACTGTTACTAAAAGTTCTGTCTGGTTATCAATTTGTGGCCTATTTCCTACATAATCATTTAATGCTATAATAGTTCCCTACACCACGCTGCAAAGAACATGACACTCTTTAATATCTTTCATGTATCCCAAGCATCCATCATGCCTTTCCGTGATATCTTCCTAGGAATAGAATGAAAACAGAGAGTGCCTGATTTCATGAAATGTTAGCCATACACCTATGTAACTGCATTCAAAGGCAGCCACAGATGCTGTTCAGAAGATGTAGGTTCTACTTCAGTTCAGTCTTCTTAGATAAAAATAAAGTACTTAATAAAGAAAGTTCTTAGTAAAGGAAAAGAAAGTTTGTAATAAAATTGGAAGTTTGAGTGCTTTTTTCATTCAGTTAATTAATACTACCCTGACGGATAGTCACGATTATAGTGTTCTGAGTATCATGAGTAAATCATCTCTACTATAGTATCTTGGATATCAGCCCATAAGGATTCACCATCATAACAAACAGACATTATTATTTTCCTTCTTGTCCTACTCAATAAATCTGTCCACACCCCAGCAAACCTGTCTTGGCAGCAATCCAATCATGTGAGTCACTAATGAGATGGTACACCTGAGGTCAACCAAATCACTCCTTAATATAATAATTGCATCTCAGCTTGGCAGTCAATCACCTATCATTCTCCCCAAATGAACAACCAAAACTGCAGGAGAAAATACTCCTGGGCATCAGCTTGCACTAAAATGGTGGCAACAGCTGGTCAAGCAAATGCTCCTCATGTGACTCCACACCTGTGCATTTGCGTTTCTGTAGTAGGCCATGTTAATAAATATTTCTTTCCTTTTTGCAAAATCCTGTAATACTCATAGCTAAAAGAAATACTCTTAGGGATTTAGCAGAACACTACTGCAGTTGCCTGAAGAAAACCATCCAGTTGTAAAAAGGAGACTGAAAGAACCTTAAAAGTCTCTATTAGTATAACCTCTGTATTTTATAATTTATGTGTGATAAATGCAAGATACTTCAGTCCCCCTGATATCCTGTAGGACTGAAACACATATGACACAGAAATGCAATTAACCGGTCAGTTAGACTGTGACAAATACCTGTACATACATGCATTTTTTGTTATTAAAACTGTTAAGAGCTCTTGAATTGGTAAATGTACACCTCAGTGTATATTATATAAGTAAATTCTTACTTCCTCCACAGAACAGTGTTTCTATAGTTATCTTGTACACATGTAAAAATTTAGGACAGTGACCCAGTTTTCTATTAGAGGCTTATTAGACCTGTCTGTCTAGGTAAGTACAAAAAGTATGTACTATGTAAATCCTATGTACTTGCACAGTTTTGTAAATCTTAGTAGTGCATGAAAACAATCATGACTAACATATCCACGCATATGGAAAACTAATTATTTTGAAATGTACATTCCATGTACTCAAACCTGTCTAAAATATGAAAAGCAGTTAAATCATGCTCTTCTGTTCATCAGAACTACCTTCCATTTGGGGATTCTAGAAGACAAGAAGAATGTCATATCATGTCATAAGTCTAATCATCCATGCTGGGACTGCCCCTTTGCCTACTGCCATCTCCATTCCAGCACTCTTTTTCCTATTTCTAACAAACCCTTTAAAATTTATGTTTCATCACTATTCCAGAAAACACCCGCTGTGGGATTTTTTAAAATGGAGATCAGCCTTGGAAGAAAAGATCAAGAAGAGACAGTCTCTGGAATTCTTCATTTCCCAGAATTAATTTCCTATGTTTCCATTTTATTACTATTTATTTATTTATTACTATAAAATTCTCACATCTCATGAAAATACTTGAGCTGTGTGTTAGCAAAGCATGGCAGTTATTTTCTATGCATATAAATAATGTCTGAACTCTGTTGCTCTCTAAAGTGCTTGATCAGCATTGCAGTAAGCAGTGACCTGGTAGACAAAAGGATTTAGGACTCCCGTGGCATTTTCAGTGCTTATAGTAAAACATGAGTATTTCTGAGTGAAAATAGAAGTTTGAAACTATGCTTTGAAGTCTGATTTCCTATCACTTTATCTAATTTCTGGATAAACTCCAAATTGTTTAAATTAATGAATATAATTCAAGGAAATATATAAAAGAAGCTTGTATTATTATATAGGTTTTATTATATAGGTATTATTATATAGGTTTTCTTTATGTATTGTTATTTTTTTTTTTTAAATAATCCTTGCACTTACTGGTAATAATAACAATACTTACTTTTCAAAAATATTATAATTTTTAAAGAACTCTGTTAACTATTTCCAGTATTACTCAGATAATAGTCTGAAAAAGTATCTCAGACAGTAATAGTCTAATAAAGAAGCTATCTCAGACAGATTATATTTTTGAAAAAGAGGGAAATGTGTATTGAAAATTAAAAGGAGACAGAATATGATGTTTACAAGACGGAATTATCTTAATTTAAGAGTGAAATCAAATGTCTTTCTGAAGTTCTTGGTGTTAACCTCTACCTTACTATGAGGATGCAAGACATCACCAATGAAAAATGGAATTAAAGTTTCTGGAAACTTGCAGAGCACTTCTAAAAGTGATGAGCCCCTTAACCCCTTTGAAATTGTCCATTAATCATTTAAGGACTTGTGGTTTGAAAATGCATGAACTCAATCTGTGACAGAAGTTCTGTCTCAAACATTTCCTTCCTAACTGTTCATTGACAGAGACACAGTGATTGTTAGCCACTATCTAGACTTTTTGATGACCTCTCTGTTCATGAAAAAACAGTGTCTTGTTAGTTCTCACATTTCTTGCTGATATTGCTGAAATAAGTAATGAAACAATTGAAACAGCCCTGAAAAGATAAGTATGTCAAAGGAGACAAAGCTAGCTCAGTGACATTGCTAAAACATATTCCAGCATTTAGAATAAGCAAGAACAACAGAGTCAAGCAAGGAAAAACAAAACAAACAAACAAACAAACTATAAAGCATTTAGTGTGAAATACTTCTTGGTGAAAATCATACATTTATACAGGAGATTATATCTTTAAAAGCCAATCACATTCTCTCAGAAAATGTCTTTTCTTATAAATAGCAGTGTCCACTCCTTGAATAGCAGTACTATGTGTTATTCACATTGACTAAGTCAACTTAGTAGTTAACTAATTAAAGAAGTTGCAATATCAACAATTTCCAATATAACACTAGTGGAAAAATCTAAATCAAGAAACGCTTATCTTTTTACGTTTGCTCATTGAATATGCCTAAAATATAGTAAACTTATATAATGAAAACCTCTTCCCTATGTACACTTTTTTTTTTTTTTGAGAGCAGAAAGTAAAATTTTTAAAAACACTGAAAGGAACTCTGTTCCTGAACCCCAATTATAACCTTATTCAATTATCAAAAGATTCATTAGCTTTCAGGATTAATTTTAAAAGTGCTTAAGGAGGTGCCAGATGCTTAATATATTTTATTTATATCACTTCATATATAGGTCTTTAAACAAATACTTTTCTTTAGTCTGACTAAGACTCAGAATATTGGGACACTTAAGCATCTATACAAATGGAATTTCTCTCATTAATTGTTAATACTGGAATGTCGATTTAGATAACTTGAAAAAAGACTGAATTTTAAAGTTTACCAAGAATGAAAGTAAGAATTGTCTGCAAAGTCTGACAGATAGAACCACTAGGGGTTCTTAGAAAACTGGCCTTTTTTTTGTTGTTGTTTTTTTTTTTTTTTCTTTCCTTCCAAGAACTAATATTAAAAGCAGATTATCAGATTGTATACTAGAGTCACAATTTTCTAGTTTTATTTCCTACACACTAGATGAAAATATGAATCTGGAACAACTTGTTCAACTCTTTGTCATATTATGCCTACTAGTAACAAATAGCCAAAAAACTGAGTTTAAATTATTTGTCATGAGTATAGAATTTTTGCTTCATTTTAAGTCAACAAGGAGCAACTACTCCTTCACATTCATATAGTAAAGTAGGAAATAATATTATTGCTTCCTCAAAATGGAGTGAAACTAATTCCAACTTGGAAAACAATAAAAATCTCTATGAACTATATAAGATCTCAAATTAGATTACAGCTGCTGTAAGATATGCTTTGTTGACATCACCTGTAGCAGCAAACAATAGCCAATGGTGTTGTCTATGGAGAAGTAAGAATTGATCATCTAGTTGTTATAATCCTTGGGATGAAAAGTATTGATGAAAGGTAGCCAGAACCCTGGCTATCCAATGTCAGGACTCTTCTGAAGAGTTTTGCTGACACGTCTGAACTGGTCATACCGGGATAGACCATTGTGCTTCGAGAGATTGTGAGAATACATTAAGATATGCAGCCAGACTGGTAGTGTGTTTTATTTTGGCAGCATTTCACGGCATTGGAAATAAAATACAGCTTTCCTTATTTAATTGCTTATCTTGTTGAGAGACTGCACTCTCATACTCTGAAAAATTATTCAAGTGATCCTACATGAATAGAATTTATTTTTTCCTATTTGATTCCTGTTATAATTAAATTAAAAATTCTTAAGTGTATCAAGAATGAAAGTATCAAGAATTAAAATTATCCTTTTTTTTCCCAATTTTATCATATTTTAGGTATACATGTATTATGTGATTGTAAAACAATTTTAAAAATGCTTCCATATAGATATGCCATAATTAGAATATGGAAAATTAGAATTGATGACTACAGCATAGGATGGCATTAGTTGGAGAAGATGACTTTGGATTCACTGGTTCAGTAATAATTAGAAACAAACAAACAAACAAACAACAACAACAAATAAACAAAGATTTTAATATGGAAATAGTCTCTTTATCCAAGTATCAACCTTGTGCCAAAGTAATTGTAGCAGAACCATATCTACCCATTAGCAGAGTGATCTAGTGCTGTATCTTACTGGTTTATGCATGTCTTTAGTGTAGATTTCAACCTGTTAAATAGCAGGTGAATAGTAGGGTATATCTACAAAACAAGCACATTTTGAAATAGTTATATGGTGCCCAAATTCTGTCTCTCACTAAGCATGACCAATTAACTCTCTGAAAATCTCTGTACTATTCTGCTCCTGAATGCAGATATCAAACATCATACTTAGATCTATAAAGGTTAATGATGCAAAAATACTTCCAAAACAGGAAAACTATCAAATATCATATGCCATTGAGGGAAAGTTTAGACAAGAGCAATGACAATGATTAGAGGTTTAGAAAACATTGCCTAAGAGGACCACGTAGAAAGGGTAGAGATAGAACTGCAAGAGGAGAGATTGTAGTCTACAAACACATTGCTGGCTGTAAGAGTTCGGTTTCATTTTCCATATCCATATTGTATAGAATAAGAGAAGATCAGGTTTGACCATCTAAGGAACTTGAAGGTGCACAAGTCAATTGGACCTGATGAGATGCATCTGTGGGTCCTGAGAGAGCTAAAAGATAAACTTGCTATAAGCCACTTTCTATCATATTTGAAAAGCTGTGGCAGTCCAGTGAAGTTCACACTGACAGGAAGAGGGGAAACCTAACTCTCATTTCTAAAAAAGGAATAAATTAAGACCTAGGAAACTACAAGTCAGTCAGTCTCACCTCTGTGCCTGGTGACATCATGAACCAGAACCTCCTGGAAACTGTACTAAGGCACATGGAAAATGAGGAGGTAATTGGTGATAGCCAGCATGACTTCACTAAAGACAAATAATGCCTGAAAAATCTGGTGGCCTTCTGTGATGCGATTACTGCACTGGTAGATAAAGGAAGAGCAACTGACACCATCTACCTGAACTTGTGCAAAGCATTTGACACTGGCCCACATGACACTCTTGTCTCTAATTTGGAGATACATTTGACAGAAGGACCACTGAGTAGATAAGGATTTGGCTGGATGTTGGCACTCAGAGTTGCAATCAATGGTTTGATGTCCAGGTGGAGATCAATGATGAGTGGTGTCCTCAGGGGTCAGTATTCGGACTGGCACCATTAAACATCTTTGTCGACAACATGAACAGTAGGATTGAGTACACCCTCAGCAAATTTGCTGATGACACCAAGCCGTGTGGTGCAGCCAGCATGCTGGAGGGATGGGATAACATCCAGAGGGACCTGGAAAGGCTTGAGAAGTGGGCTTGTGTAAACCTCATGAAGTTCAATAAGGCCAAGTTCAAGGCCCTGTATCTGGGCCAGAGCAATCCCAATCACAAATACAGGCTGGGCAGAGAATGGATTGACAGCAGCCCTAATGAGAGGGACCTGGGGGTGTTGGTTGATGAAAAGCTCAATGTCAGTCAGCAATGTGCACTTGCAGCCCAGCAAGCCAACCTTGTATCCTGAGCTGCATCATAAAAAGCATGACCAGCAGTTTGAGGGAGGTCATTCTCCCCCTCTACCCTGCTCTTGTGAGACCCCACCTGGAGTACTGCTTTCGTCTCTCAGGGCCCATTATAAGAAGGACATGGACCTATGACAATGATTCCAGAGGAGGGCCATGAAGATTACCAGAGGGCTGGAGCACCTCTCCTATGACAACAGGCTGAGAGAGTTGGGGTTGTTCAGCATCATGAAGAGAAATCTCTGGGGAGACTTTATAGCAGCCTGCCAGTACCTGAATGGGGCCTACAATAAATCTAGATATGGATGTTTGACAAGGGCATGTAGTGATAGGACAAGGGGTAATGGCTTTAAACTGAAAGTGTAGGTTTAGATTAGATATCTCAGATGCACAGAACATGTAAATCAGAACATGTAAACACATGGGTGTTTCCACTTTTTTTTTTTTTTTTTTTTTTTTTCCACTCAGATTTGATCTTCAGATAGCTCCACTAAAAATTCATTCACCAACATTTGGGTAAATTCACGTGACTGAGTTCTTGTAAGAATTTCCTTTTACAACCATAGGTTTGCCTGTTCAGCTTTCCTATACTTTTATTACAGGTGCCACATTTTCATTAGCCAGTTTTATTCATAGCACTATGTACCCCATTCCATTACTATACCTCTCCTACTGGTTTAATCTGTCATGTTCAGAGCTGAGATCAAACTGGTGAGTACCTGTACCTTGGAAAAGCTGCTAACTCTTGCAGCTTTTTTTTTTTTTCTTCACAGAAAAAGACAGTAGGCAAAATTGACTAAGCTACTTCAAAACTGAAATGCTATGTACAATAACAACCAAATCTTGGAACCTGGTCAATTAATAGACCTGTGCTAAGCATCTGAATTCTTTCTAGCTGGGTGAGTGAGGTTGAGCAGCCTCAGAATGGGATGAGCAGCTGGCTGAACAGGGGGCATCAGCTCATTAACTGGAAATACTGTCCTACTTATCAGCTCATTCACAGAAAACTCAAGTATTTCTAGCAAAAATCTCCATTGCATAGTATAACTATGCCTTCAGTTCACAATAGGGTAATACTCCAGATAGTTTTTCTTCAGCTTAGAGAAATTCTCATACAGCTGGCCTGTCTGACCCATCTGTAGGCCTTTACTACTTCTATTAGCTTTTATGAACACAAACATACATCAGTTTAGTGAAAAGATTATTGCACTTGATAATCATTAAATTAGAGGTGGACACTGATTTAATTTCTGTTGCAGTTGTGGGAGGGGTGGGGAGGGAGAGACAGAGAGAGAGACAGAGACAGACAGAGACAGAGACAGATCTTCCTGTTCACTGCTCTCTGTCATTAACCTTTCCTTCTCCTGTACCTCTGGTGTGCCCTGACCTAGGTTTTGTGTAGGTACACAGTGCTCTATGAGAAAAGTCCTGTGTTTTCAAAATGTTGTATTCAAGGTATGGGTCTAAGCCAGGAGATTAACAGCAAAAAAACTCGCAACCCTGATCTCTCCAGTGTCTGTCTGATAGGACTCTGGAAACTTATTTCTGTCTGTGAACTTCCACAGTACAGCCCCTCTCTGCCATTGAGAAAGGAAGATGCATTTCCCTACTACCTTCAAATTTAATGAAGCTACCCACTTTTCTATCATGAATCTCTTGATGAAAATTTTTATTGAATTATTTTAAAGCAAGGGGATTATTTATTTGTTTAAACAAAACTTTCATGAAAAGGTTGCATTAAGACCTTCAGGTTCCAGAAACTTAAGATCTAATAAATAAAGCCAGCCATTTAAACCACGTCAGGTTGTTTTGTTTTGTTTTGTTTTGTATTCTCAGGAGAAATCTGAAAAACTTTGGCCACTATGTTTCCATTAAAGAAGAGAAGGGCCATTGTTAATACCAGCTTTGCTCCAGAAAAACATTCCATTAGAAAGCAAAAGGAAATTAGGCTTATTTTTCTTATAAAATGAACCTGATTTTGATTAACTAATCTGTGATTTTTAGGGCCTCAAATGCTTGTTTAGTCATCCAAGGCCCTCAGACCTGAACAGAACATTAGGTACAAAAAGTCAAAGATACGATTAAGGACTTTGCAAGAGTTTCAACACTATTCATTGGTTTGCTGTGAAATTTAACCAAGAAAAAGCTTTTTTTTTTTTTCTTTTTTTCTTTTTTCTTCCTCATAAAGTGAATAAAAATAGACACTGAAGTTGATCAGACAGACAAAAAGTATCTCTAAACAGAAAATATCTGTGCAAAATACATGTATATCATGTCTAGAATAAACTTAAATTACTGTTTTAGATTCCTCTGTTTTAGGATATTATCTCTAGAGTGGAACCTAGCTTCTGTCTCAGGTACTTTTCTGAGATAGAAAAGTCATAGATTTTAAGATTTCCAGGCCAAAAAGAGAAGAGAAGTCTTGATTCCAGGCCAAAACATTTCATCTCTAAGGCTAATAGACAACTTCTTTTTATTCTCCAAGAGCAGCCTTGTGGAAGGAACCTAGGTCTATCAATGCTTGTTAGATATACTGTTAATGTGACACCTATGCCAGCAAAGGAAACATCAAATCTGAGATATCTACAAGCCTTCTCACAGGACTATGGCCATTGTAGAGTAGTGAAAATACCAAACTTACAGTGCTTGGGTGCTTTCAGATCCAGTTGCATGAACACAGACCTTAGAATAACAACTTCAGGTTACCTTGCCTGCTCATTACTCTTGACAAAGCCATTGCTTTTTTTATTTCCAGCACAATGATAACAAATTTATATTTATTACAACAAAATGACAATGTCTTGCCTAAATAACAATGTGATTTATTTTTGTTGTTCACAGCATGAATTGCCAGACTGATACGTAATTAAAATGTGCAGCTTTCTGTAAAGCAGAGTGCTGTCAGTCTAGATGAAAAACTATCAGTTGTTACCATTACCAGACAATGAATTTTGTATCAAATAAAAACCAAAGTAAATGCATTTAGAATTATAAAATGGCATAGGGTAAGGTTTGTTGTTTGTCTGTTTTGTTTATTTGTTTTAATCAATGAACCTACCACCTAAAGGAAAAAAAATATATATATTAGACAATCAGAATATAGAGGAAAGTGCAGATTATCTTTCTTCAGTAAATTTACATTAAAATATGATACACCAATGTCAAGCAAATCAACATGGTGGTTGTCACTATACAGTAATGCTGATAACAGTGAATTTTCATGCAGAACTACACACTTATGTCTACATACAAAGCTAATATTTGGCTGAGCCATGTGCATATTTGCACGGTTCACTTTGCAGAAATTTAGCATCGCTCAACAATTACCACTCAGTTGAATTTTGTTGGGCAAATTACAGCTTATTTCTTTTGCTTAGGGTTTCCTTTTCTGTTTCATAGCGTACCATCTTTGTGACTCCTCGATTGCTCAGGAAGTTATTTTTCTTGAATCATATAACTGTATTGGACATACAGAAATATATTTTCCATGAGGACAACTGCACAATTTTTAAAAAACAGCATTAAGACAAATAATGAAGCACTACTTCATGATATTACTTTAAAATCTTGAGAACTGGAATTATGATCATAGCGTCATACAGGTTGGAAAAGACCCTTGAGATCATCAGGTACAACCATCAACTTCCCCTCAGCCTCCTCTGCTTCAGACTAAACAACCCCCATTCCCTCAATCACTCCTTATAACACTTGTTTTCAAGTCCCTTCACCATTGTTCATTGCTCTTCTCTGCACACACTTGATCAGCTCTTGTAGTGAGCAGCCCCAGACTGAACACAGTATTTGAGGTGCAGTCTGACCAGTGTCACGTACAAGGAAACAATCATTTTTTTAGTCCTGCTGGCTGCACTAATGCAGGCCAGGGTTCCATTGGACTTCTTAGCCACCTGAGCACACTGCTGGCTCACATTCAGCTGGCTGTCAACCAGGTCCCTTTCTGCCAGAGACTTACACTAATTAAACAAGTTACTTTTACAGTCCAAGTCAGAGTACAGTAGCAAGATTGAGCCCTATAAAGTCACAAGCAAATTCCTTTTCTCACTTCCTGATAAAGAGATACAAGCGAACACCTCAGGATTTATGTTGCTGTTATCCCTCGGATTAATAAAATAAATCTAAAAGCTAGCGGACTCCATTCTTTAAGAACTGAAATTGCTACCAAAGAGTCTTAATACTATCTTCAGCAGGTAGGCAGTAAAAGCAGAGCTGTCCTGAAGACAAGAGGAATTCTTATCTCCCTATTTTGCTTTAGAGATTTCTCTTTTGGTTAGCCATGACTACTGATAGGTACCTGTTAGTTCCTTACATACATTCAGCTTCACATACAGAGCATCACATCCCACAAGTGTCTCAAAAACTATATGGCTCCCAGGGGAAAAAAAGCTAACCAAGGAAGTTTCAGTAGCTAGTAATAATTTGAGAAATTCATCCATTTGGAACTTACCAAAGGGTCTGAACTAAACTTGTGTGGATGGGCAGAATACCAACCAAATTCTTCCAGTTTCAGCTGGGAAATACCTGTCAGCCTGTCAGACAAAGAGTCTGGGACAAAGCCACACTTGAAAAGGCAAATCATCAATGCCTCAAAGCCACAGTAATTCAGCAAGGGAGGGAATTTCTGCACAGGAATCCTCACTGTACCATGATTCTGTTTAAATCTTTCTGGTTTTCTTTTTCTTTTTTTTTCCTCTTTTCTTTTTCCCTGGGCTAACTTTGACATCAGCCTTCAGATTTCTGGGCAACCAGTCAATTGGTCCCATTGCTGCTCAATGAATTAAAAATCATCATCATAAAAAACAAAAGTCAGCATGCAGTAAGAACAGTGACCAGTTCTGGAAGGGAATAACACCCACTTCTTCCATCTACTCTTCCCCAGGCCCCCAACCCAATGCATTGGGTTGTTATGACCCAACTGCAGCACCTGGCATTTAGCAGTGTTGAATGCCATAAACTGGACTCAGACCATTTAGCTAGCCTATCCAGATCCCTCTGCAAAGCCTTTCTACATGCAAACAAGTCACCAGTCCAGACTAACTTGGTGCTGTATGCAAACTTGCTGAGTGTGAACTCAACACCCAGATCATTGATAAAAATGTTAAACAAAACTTGTCCCAATATTGAGCCCTGGGAAACAGCACTGGTGACTGGCTGCCAACTCAGTTGAACTCTATTCACTATGACTCTTTGAGCCCAGCCATGATGGAATGATACAATGATACACTTCACTTCCAGAAGCATATTAGAATATGAAAAGCACTGGCATTCACCCTGCTAATCATTGTTAATTTTCTCAAGGAAAAAAAAGGCAGTTCTATGAAAAGATTCTGAAGTAAGGTAATTGACTCTAAAGACAGAACCACTTGAGTATGATGAAAGTGAAAGCCTGAGGCTAAAGCCAAATGGAGGAGCAAAATACTAGAATGATTAAGTATCAAAAATCTTGCATTCTACTGGAGTATGGAGCATTTTACATAAATTAAATGAACAACCAAGACAAATATATGAGAGTTATAAATACATCTGTGACCACAAAGACAAGTAAGAATTTGAACTGGAGATGGAAACCTCCCAAGAGCAGCAAAGATCTGTGGTAACATTGTATCCCCACAAACTTTATAGATAAGAAAGTTTATGGTAATTATGAAATGCATTGTACTTATAGCCACACTGTGCTCTAAGTATTTTTAATAAGTTTACAAAAGCTAAAAACAGCATCAATGATAACAAATGTTTGTTTCTCGCATTAGATAAATGCAACCTATAACTTGTGGTATAGCTCAGCTATTTTATTTAATAAGCTCTATAATTCTTCAAGTAATTAACCTTTAAGAAGCTGCAAATGTCTTGAGTCTTGAGACTGTATTTTACTCAAGTAAACACATGAGTCTAAACCGTACTTTTCAGATGACACCAGGAAAAATGTTAGATCCTTTAATACATCATTGCACTTCAGTCCTGTGGAAATCATTTGGATTACTCTTCATTATTTGTTTTCTCCCAAGATTTACAGAAAGATGGCAGCTGAATTTAGAGATTAAGCCATTAGATTGTACATGCTTCCATTTCAAAGTTTGTTAATTTTCTTTCTCCTTTGCCAGTTTTAATTTGTCACTAAAACCAAAATGAAATAATTGTACCAGTGTCTAAGTTCTGTTGCACAGTCAAGGTTTTACCATAGGTATAAAATTGGTTTTTGGATTCAGCTGACACCAGTTAAACGATTACACAGTAACAAATGTTGAAATAGGGCTCCCGACATGTCAAATTAAATCAAAATCAAAATTAGTTCAACCAGAGTTTAGTGTTTATGCATGCTGGTAACATCTCTTGTAAAATTCTTGCAAAATTCTACGATGGAATGTAATCACTGCCTTTGGAAACCAATGGCAAGGAATTATAAGCACTGTAATTATTTAAACTCAAAATTTGAAATACTTTTTTTCTTCTAGTAAGTCACTGCCTCTTTTTAAAAGGGACTTTCCAAAGCACCTGTCTTTCACATTAACATTCTATGCCATGATTAGGCAACAAAACTATCAAAGTCATTCTAACCTTTCACAACTCTCTTTGGCTAGATTCCCACATTAGTCATAAAAACAGTACAAAGCCTACTCTCATTCAGCCTTTTAGAGCTATTAAAACAAATTAGGACATTTAATTCACACACTGACATCCTTAGAGAAGAGACTGCAGGCAGAGACATTCTCAAGGCTTGCATAAAGGGTCATCAGATTGAATTCCAAGGCTAGTCCATACAGATAATGAAAATAAAATCTTCCTTTCTGAAAGTAACTATGAAAACAAAAGGATCACATATAAATATGAGTATCTGAAAATAAATGACAGAACTCTAATACTGAATTGTTTTGCTGCAAGTCTTACTGCTGCAGACAGAGACAGGTTTTGAAACACATTTGAAATTAGAGACAATGACATGAAACCCTAATTAGACCTTCTTTTGAGATATCTAACCTTGACAGAAAACAGTGGGAATTCATTTTTAACGTGTTTCAAACACTTTATTATGTTACCTGGAGCTCTTAGTTATGTAATGGTCACACTGGAATTAACATGTTTGCCTTCATGAGTATGAATTACTCATAAAATTAAGAGCAGTTGAAATTTGCTTTCTAACATGATTTTAAGATAGACCAATTAAAGTTTGACCATAAAGATTGACCATTAAGTTTGTGATAAAATTAATGAAATCAAAGAAGCCAATGAAACCAAAGTTGAGTCTATAAGTGAAAATTGAATGTTTGCTCTAAACCAGGCAACTGATATTTTCATGATTAAAAATGTTTGCCTTACATATAAGCTGTCCAAATCAAGTTAAACATATCGCTTCTCTTGACAGGCTCTCTGGGTCCTCTTCAATTCATGTATCTCTGTATGCTGTGTGATAATGTTGTTTAATGAGAAAATTCTGTCACAGAGCATCACATTTCAGCATGTGATGCACTCTATAGTGGCTAAACTGTTCTTTAGCTCTTTTTCTGTTGGTGTTTAACCAACCAGGAGCCAAGAGAATTAAAATAAAATATGTTTTCTTTAACTTCACCCTCAGATTTTCTCACTGCTATGGGATAATAGAGCATTTTCTATCTGAATGCAACAGAAAGAATTATTAATCTCTATCTGTGAGGCTCTCTCACTTTATCTAATGTAACAAACTCATTCCAAAAAGTAGGGATACCATGGAACAGATGTGAAAGTTATACTTTTGTGGGCAGCTGAACTCCACCACAACCGCTCTCTCACTCTCCCTTCTCAGAAGAAGAGAGGGAGAAGATAGTATGCTGGAAAGTAAAAGCAAAACAAACAAACAAACAAGCAAACAAAAAACCTTGTCGGTTGAGATCAAAATCATTTAATTAAAAGGAAAAGGAAAAGGAAGAAGGGAAAAAAAAAAAAAATCGTTCTCTACTTCCTATCAACAAGCAATGTTTGACCATGTCCTGAGAAGCAGGGGACCCATACATGTAGCGGTTGTTTGGGAAGACAGACATCTTTATAAGAAGAATCTCTCCAATCATTCCTTTCCCACATTTCATTGCTGAGTGTGACACCATATAGTATGGAATATCCCTTTGGCCAGTTTAGGTCAGCTGCCTTGGTGATGTGTCCCGTCCCCCCCCCTTCCCCAACTTCTGCCCACCCCCAGTCTGCTGGATGGGTTTTGGAGGGAGTCCTGATGCTGTGCCAGTATTGTACAGCAATAGTCAAAGCATTAGTGTGATACAATATCCAACCTAAATCTCCCCTGGAGGTTTAGCCCATTCCCCATCGTCCTGTCACCAGGCACATGCACATGGGAAAATAGACCAACCCTCACCTTGCTACAGCCTTCTTTAAGGTACCTGTAGAGTGTGATAAGGTCACCCCTGAACCTCCTCTTCTCCAGGTTGAACAATCCCAGCTTCCTCAGTCTCTACTCATAAGATTTGTTCTCCAGACCCCTAACCAGCTTCATTGCCCTTCTCTGGACTCACTGGAGCACCTCGATGTCCACAGGCAGAGGGCCCCTACATTCCTGGTCTGACTCCATTTCCTGGCTCCCAGTTCACTCATACCAGTCCCCCAGTATCTGGCACTCTGGGTACAAAGTCAGAGAGCTGTGTCTGACTGTGGAATAAACATTCACATATTCTCACATGCCCTCATCAATTAGTGTGACTGATCAGACTTTGCTCCCATCACTGCCTCCCTTTCTTATTATCCTTTGTTGCATTGGAAAAGGTCCTTAGAGGAGCAGAAACTCTCCTACATACCCTTACACATAGAATGGCTCAGGTTGGAAGGGACCTCCAAGATCATCTAGTTCCAACACCACCTGCCGTAGGCAAGGACACCACCTACAAGATGCAGTTGGTCAGGGCATCATCTAACCTGGTCTTGAACACCTCCAGGGATGGGGCATCCATAACCTCTCTGTGCAACCTGTGCCTTTGCTTCACCACCCTCTGAGTGAAGAAAAATATCTCACAGATTTCTTTCAGAAATCTTTCCACATGCACATACTTAATATAATTAAGCATTATATATTATATAAATAATATCATAATTATTTGTTAATTATGTGTTCTCTTTAATGAGAACAGTTTGTTTTGAGTATTTTATTCTCTTTAGTATGTATTGTCTTCCAGTGTCTGGTAGGAGAGGATTTTTTTCCACATATTTTAGTATATTCATTGTACATAAATCAATATGTTACATTTCCCAGATATGGATGATAATTGCAGATAGGTTAAATGACTACAATGAACCTCAGTAAAAATCAAAATGACAATGGACCCTTAAAAAAAATGGTGATCATAGGTTCCTAGTTACGTACATTTTAAGACTCATCAAATTCACTTTTCAAATCAACAGACATTACATTAATCACATTGTATGATTTTGTGATTTGAGAGAAGTTTTATCTTTCTCCTTTACATGCATGCTGTCTCTCCAGTACATCCAGATGATGTACAATGTCCTGAACTTGGCTAGCTACATCTCTAAGTCACAAGACAAAGTGCAAAATTTAGATACATAACAAATAAAAATGCATAATTAAGGGCTATTATTCTGAAATAATATCTGCTCTTCAACATACTGTACATATTTTGACAGTGATGTGATAGACCAAGAAGATTGCTCTCTACAACACCATCCTTTATAAAAATATACTAATTTAGAAGTGAATAGGAACAGTACCAAATAAAATAAATAAATAAAATAAATAAATAAATAAATAAAACACAGGGGAAAGAAAAGATACCATGGGTGTTTACGTCACAGTTCTAAATACAGCAGTATTTAATTTCCAGGAATTAAACCCAAAAGTTGTAGAACTTCCATGATTCATGTTTGGAAGCAATGAGTATTTCCTATACCAGGGTTACCACAGTGTGTTGTGGTTTTTCTACTTCTTGAACCTCCATCTGTCTTTGAAACTTTGTCTAAGCAGGTTAAAACTGACATGGCTTGTGTATGGCAGGTCATACCAGCATGCACCAGCTGAGAACTTGACTGTTGTAGAAGGTTCTCAGCAGCTGAAATAGGTAATTTAAATCTGCTTTATCCAACACCATCAGTGCAACAAGGTCTTAAAAGGATCTTTTGAGAATATTATGTTTTAGTCATTCTGATGAGCTCAATGTACTCATATAGGGATTCTTGAGAGCTTTACAAAAATCACAAAACTCTTTTCTGTTGTGTGTAGTTTACCAATCATAATTTAAAACTGGTAAATCTATCAACTTTATTTCTAGTATAAAAGTAATACACCAACTTCAACGTGGTGAGAAAGAAAATAAGCCAAATGCAAGTGTATGCATTCAAGGATGAAAAATCTAATTTCACATTCACTGAATTGAAATACCTTTAAATAGTAGAAGTTTAAGTGGGACAGATGAGTCAGACTTTGAGACAGAGTATCTGGCCTTTATAGAATCATATAAGTTGCCTAGGACAAGGTAACCAAACATCCACTTCTCAGATATAAGTAAAAGCCCCTCCACAAACAACCACTGTGGAAACAAAATGGCTTCATTTGTATAGGAAAAGGGTCCTTTTTTCTAGCTTCTCTTGAAGTATGTAAGTAGATGTAGATATTCATTAGAATCAAGGACCTCCACAACCCTCCATTAAAAAAAAAAAATAAAAAAATTATGCTGAACACAGTATTGTAACACTGAGACTTTTTCTAGCCAGACTGGATTAATAATGAAGATCTTTAGCTTTCCTCCACTATGTTTTACTTCTCTGGACAGAAGCCCAGATTTTCTGAGGTTAATCAGTGAGATATATGCCAATGTAGCCTTAGACTATGTGTCTCAGATCTACAGACTCCATTCTCTGTGTCATAGGAGGCCTGTCTCTTTTCTTTTGTGAGTACTGATGCTCAGGATGGAGATCTATGCATTTCAGTGTGAAATTACTTTTATTTTTTATTTACAGCAGTATTAGATTTCTTCTTTACTTATGTCTGAACATTTCACCAGGAAAAAAAAAAATCAGCAGTAGCAAATTGAAGTTATTGTTTGATAATTAACCACAGACAATGCTGCCCAATACTATGAATGTGAATTCAATTATATTGCATATTAATACTGGGTAGGCCTCTGACCAGGTGCTTGTTAAGAAGGAATACAACCCTATGAGACTGCAAAGTCAGCACTCTTAAGATGTAGCAGCACACACTGCCTGACATGTGTGCAGGGTCAGAGCATAGATGCCAGTTCTCTTCCCTTGAAGAACCTTCATTTACATTCCTGAGGAGGCACTGGGTACACATGTGAGAACCCATCATTAGTATGAGGGTCGTTGTGACGGTCTTCTCATTTTCATCATCCTTCCACAGTAATCATCAACAACATTTTAAATTAAATTCCCGATCCACATGTTTTATCCTAATTTGCATATATGGTGTATTGGGCATATTAAAGGTTGTTATTTATTACAGAATTTTCTTTTGATCTTCTGTGGTGACTTGGTGAATATGCAACTGAAGGAATTTATCCTATGTTGGTCAGAATTAAAACTTTTTCTGTTATCGGTCCTTATACTAATCTCCTTTAATTACATATATAACTGATATGTAGATATGGTAGATAATGATATATTTATCTGCACATATAATTGTGTAATTATATATAATAATCTATTATAGGTATAACCGGGTGAACTCAGTCTGGAAAAACAAACTGAAGAATATCTTATTGTTACTAGTATCATAATGTGTAAGAACTGTCATATTCTGAGCTTCTCATATTCTGAGCAAATAGACCCTCTCTAGAAGTGTCTTTTAAAATAAGTCTGCAAGTACAGAAGGGAATATAACAGGTTCAAGAGAAGTGTTCCATTTTTATTGTGGTTTGGTTTGGTTGCTATCCAAATAAATGCTCTCAGAGTTCAGCCCAAATGAATTATTAAACTCTGACAACACTAGCTTCAACCAGGGTTTCTGGCTCTTCTTACAGCATTGGGAAGCTGATTTCCAACCAGAGATGCAATTCCTTGGGTTTTTAGCCTCTGGTTCAGCATTCCAGGGTGATAGGGGCTGATGTGCTCAGCTGATCCTCCTGTTCAGCATGCCATAAGAAAACCCTGGGGAGTCTGCTTGGGAGCCTCAGGCTCAGCGACCACAGAGCTGGAGTCTGCCTCAGAGCTAGGGGCTATGATTCCATGCCAGATCTCAGGTTTGAAGAAATCTGCCAGGACCCCTTCTGAAGCCTGGGAGAATGCATATACAATATTTTGCGGTCAATAAACTGTAATTTTCTCACAAAATAAAATAATATATATATTATCCAAAATACATCATATTACGTCTACTTATCAAAATAAAACAAAATTAAAGCATATTAAAACATTCTGCAACTTCCCTCATTCATAATTAGTGACCTTTCATCTCTGTAGCTTAAGAAGGATTAAGATAAAGTGACCCAAGTCCACTCTACATCTGAATTAGAGCCCCTATACAAAGCTTTAATGCTCTTTAGCTAGTGTGAGATGGTTAATTTATTTTAAGTTCTCATGAATGTCCTGTGCCTTTTTGATGTTAATAGGCTTGTTCTCCCATTACAAGTCTTTTAATAAACTGCCGTAATTTACCAAGGTACTTAAATATGTGGTTAATTTAAAGCACATGAGTCCACTCATTCCATTGATACTTCATCACCTCTTAAGTTAAACATATGCTTTCTGAACTGTAGCCCGAAAGTGAGTCTGTTCATAAATAAAGATTTTAGGATATCTTTCTTCCCAATACTGCAAGGTGTTGGGTGCAAGGTATCTGCACTCCTAATCATCACAAGAGTGATAGTGGATGCTCAATATTTCTTTAAAGTTGTCAGCACCCTGGAGGAACAAATCCACCCTCTATCATTCAGCAAAATCAAGGCTTGATTTACATGTGTCTGCTTGCTTTCACAGTTTGAGGCAATTTAATGTTCAGAAATCGTTGACCTGAATTCATGTGCCTAAAGTGAATGTGAGCTCAAATATTAGCAGTTATCTAATCACCCAAAGAATGTTTGCACCTGTTATGAATTATGCATGCAGAAATTTAAGCTCAATTATTTGTATATGCAAAGTTAAATACACAAAAAGACCATTTCTTAAAATCTAGGACAAGATGTTAAACTCGCTATATTTTATACAACAAGTACTGACTTGTCAGAATATTGAATATTTTATGTCTGGGTAAGAGCATGTGCTTAAAAGTGGTAAAATATGGATTAATACAAGGTTCCTCACATGAGAACAGAATAATGTTTCTTGCCTGAATTCTGAACATTTTGAACTTATTGGGTAAACTTATTCAAAGAAGACAATAGAGTCTTTGTCATTACAAAGGATAAATTCTTGTTTTTCTATATGCAAATTACTATGTTTAAGAATAATATCTTTAAAATGTCAGCCCAATTTCAGCATAAGAAAAAGAGTCAGAAATCTTTAAGAAAGTAAAATGATGAAAAGCAACATAAAAAGTCACAGAAGTAACAAAAATTTCCATAAGAAAGAAAATCTACTAACACAAGATGTGGTCTTCTGTCTTGCTTCCATTGGTTTACCTGCTATCACAAATAGCCAGCTGGAACAATATGAAACTAGTAAACATTTTTTTTTCCATCTTTTTTTTTTTTTTTTTTTTTTTTTTTTGTTAAAGATATCTGCCAAGGAGGTAGGTCAGAGTGAGACTAAGGACTTCAGAAAAGCACTCATGTTTTGACAGTTCATCAAGAAAGAAAGAATTCAGTAAGTAGAAGAGTTCCCAGAAATTCTACACAGACCCTAAGAAAGTTCTGCTAAGGATAAAAACTTTGCAAACAGGGGTTCCACAACATTTCTTGAACTGCATAGTTGAATTCCTGATGTCTTGCCTTTGCATCCTGTTTGACTCCTTGCTTACAGCAAAAGTACTATAAATGATGTGATGTTATTTTAGTAGTGAGAATGAATCTGTCCATTCATTTTCGGTTAACTAGGAAGTGAAGAAGTGAAGAACAGTCTCAAGATTTAACAACTCACTTCTTTATATACATTCTGAAAGTACAGTTTTGACTTTAGACATGTGAAAAGCATAGCTGAGCAAACACGGCACAGATTCACACTGTTCTGTGCTATGAATTTTCTTTTCCTTGATGCACAGTGAGCAATCTAAGCTATGCTAAAAGAATTACTTACAGTGACTCAAAATCTTAAAAATATTTTAATTACTTACAGTGACTCAAAAGTTAAAAATATTTCAATATTTTTGTCTTAAAGATGACCATCAGAAAAAGCAGCCATTGTTTTAAATTTTAAACCAACAAAGATTTTAAAGCAAAAATATGAAAACAAATGTATTTTCTTGTTATTCTCAGAAATTGTTTTCCATTTACTGTAAGAAATAACTAAGTACTTCAAGTTTAAATGGGAGAGGAAGAATTTAGCCTGTTCTATTTTAGGCTCAGAGAAATCTTCAGGGAAAGCAAAACACCCTAGTAATCACGACAGATGAAACAGAAGTACTTCAAAGAAGTAATTTTGCAATTTTCAGTCTATTTTTCATTTAAGAATATGTCCTGAAAGTCCTTGAATTTTGACAGTCTTGTATCAGCTAGCTGCCTGCAGCATTCCCTTGGGGCTACTTTTCAGATGCTCTCAGGTTGGGATCTATAGGAACACTACTTTATATCACAAACACAAACAGCTTTTCTTGAATATTTATGTCATTGCTATCATGGAAACTGTATGCACAGCACAATAGCTTTTCAAATTTTGAGGGAATTTTCAACTGTTATGTTATCTCCCTTTTAACAGTCCTTCAAAAATCAGTACAAACATTTCAGCCTTTGCTTAATGTCATATAGACTGATTTTTTATTTTTCACTGTATATACTAAAATAACAGCTGAGCTAAAAATAAGTGACCAAGATGAAAGTTTTAAAACCATCTAAAAGGTATAGGCCAAAAATTCAAAGGCAAGTGACTGTATTACTGAATATATTATTATGACCACATGCAGATTTACCAGGATGGACTCCATAGGAAATTCACCCCCTGAATCACGTGGCTGGTACATTATGTTTCTTCACAATACAACAGTTGCATGATTATGCAGCCTTTTCCTTCACATTCGCTTGATCTAGACATATGCTTACTCTTGAGCATGGCTTATATATGTGTAGCATAGAGTACGGTATTTGATAAAGACACCCTTTTTAGTTTCTGTGTCAATCAAGAGTTTAATTGAGATGCCCAAACAGAGGCATCTACTGCCATTTGAGATACTAGGACAGTAGCTCCTATCAATGTTGACATTTAATGACTGCTCTTAAAGAGCATGGGCATGAGCCTCAAAAAGTTTGAGGCTATCACCTCTACGTTGAACTGTATGTCACAGAATAACTTAAATGACACGTTGCCTATGTTTGGGCAACTGAATGAAGCTCTTAATGCCTAATTTCCCCTTGTAATCAATGAATATCTACTCAATATAGTAAAAAGAGTATGGAACACAATTCATTTTGTTCTACAGTAGATGCATATTTTTGATTAGCTAAATAGCTCTATAGAATGTATCTACACAAATGCATTGACTGCACCAAATATAAATGAAGTTTAGACATTTGGCTCACATGAAGATACTGACACTGCACTAGATAATTTAAACGTTTTATTTCATAAGATGAAATACCACCCTCAGTTTCTATAAACAAGGACTTGGAGTCTTGCTGTGAGCTGGAGTTCTAAGTTCTTCCATACAAAGTATGCAGGTATGTACAGTGGGATTCATGCCTGTTAAAGAGGATAATCTACAAATTCATTCATAGTTGATGCCAAGATTTTACCAATGCACTTTTAGCTTACATTTCTAGTTCTGTTTTTCTGTTTATTTGAAACTGCTGCAGTCTTGGACACATTTCAGGGCTAACCTTGGTTTATTAAATATTAACATACACAAAGCTTTGAGAAATTGGTTTCTCTGCTACAGAATCATAGTTCTCATTATTGGGCAGCAGCCTATGTTTTTGCAAAACATATTTTATCAAGTCAGCTAGATCACTGTCTTGGTAAGGTAAGAAATATAAAATAGAACCTTAAAATGCCATATGCCATTAATCTCCCATTAATCTCTCATAATTATCTTATGTGGGGTGAATGGATAACTTAATTTTAGTTATCTGAGGCTGGGTTAGCTGGTTTAGCCCCAGCTGGCAACCAAACACCCACCCAGATGCTTGTTCATTCCCCACCAAGTGGGACAAGGGAGAAAATAAGCAGAACAAGAGCTAGAAAGGTGAAAAAAGGACAGAAAAATCATGCAGAAATTACTGTTGTGGGCAAAAGAGACACAATATAGGAAATTTAACTTAATTTTAAACACTTAATTGCTGATTTGGGTATCAGGAAACAGATGACAAACATTTAAACACTTAGAGAAAACACATTTCCTAATGCTTTCACAGGTTTGCTTCATTCCAAACCTCTTTTCCTATTTTGTTATTGCTGCAGGTCCCTTTGGTGATGTGATAGGTGGTGCAGGTTGGGGTTAGGGTGTACTGATTTCTCCTGATGTTCCTTGCTTATTGCCCTGCTGCTGTTCCTTCCTTCCTGTTTCCTTTACTACAGCATGGGTTCTCTACCGTCCACAGCCCCTCTAGGGATATTACCAGCTCTGTCATGGAGCACCTTATATGCTCTCACCTTATTCCTTTACTCTTTACTCAGTATTTTCTGCCCTATCTTATACTGCCAGGCTCAGCTGTGTCCAGTGGGGCCATTGGAATCTGATAAGTCCAGCACAGCACAGCCATGGCCTCTCTTCACAGAGGCCGTGTAGTCTCCAAGCTGCCATACCTGGCCATTTATTCATTGAGAATTATCCTATTTAATTGAAATAAATCACCCATTAGAGGATAAAAGGGACAAAGGGACAATGGTATTTTGTTCCCTGATGACTTTGATACTCTGATCCAGCCTGCATTGTAAGGCTGCTGCTTCTTTGCTTCTTGAGAAAATAGATGATCCAAACAGTGGCACTACTAACTACTAGTTTTGCTAGTAAACTACTAGCAAAATATCTACAACTTTTTTTTTTTTTTTTTTTTTTTTTTTTTTTTTTTTTTTTTTCCCCCAGGCATTCAACTTCTTTGATGTCCTTGTTTATATGTCTGGATTCAAATTTAACACGAATACATTGTTTAACAGAATTCTCCTGAAATGGCTTCAGAGCTTTCACTGAAAAGCTGTGAGGGAGATCACCTGCTGTGTCACCTTGTCCATTTTGGTGGTAATCACTACAAAGGACATCAGCAAACTAGTCAAGCATGATTCTCATCCTTGCCTGGACCATACTGACAACCCTTAATTAGACTTTTTCTCATGCATCTCTTCCTCTTTGATCTCAAATTTAAAAACTCTCTGAGTTGATGCTAAACTACGTACATCATAATTTCTTTGTCTTTCTCAGTATGTCTATGTCTACTAACCATTTTAAAAATAGGAAAATATTAATCAATATTAATCTGGAACTGTTGTGCTAAAACATATTATATCATAGGTACAATCCACAGTCAAACATTTCCCGTTGTGTTGCTTTACCTCGAGTCCTGGGATTTTGGTCTTCCTCTGGAGGTAATCATATGGAGCTATGATTGATATGGAGCCGCAATGACCAGAAAAAAAGAATTTCACAATTAGAAACAACCCCAAGATATGTTAATCACCTCTGTAAATTTGAGGTAAATACAGAAAGCAAAGTTATAGGATATTATCTTTCCCAATCCTCAATGCATTCATTACAGGCAAGGATGCTCCCCACACTCTCCTGCATAGCAGTTACTGTTTCCTAATTAATATAGCAGAACAGAACTGTGGATGTTTGCTTCTGTTTTTCTGACAGCTTGGCAAAAATACATGAGAGACAACTGGCTATCATCAACCACCTATGAAATTTCTTCTGTTAGAAATTATATATAAGGCATAAATAAGATTTATCTACTACATCTTCTGGCAATTTGCCCTGACACCTTCTTGAATTATTATTATTATTATTATTATTATTATTATTATTATTATTATTATTATTATTAAGTAGAAAATAAAAACTGGAAATTGATTGAATGTGTTGAGTATGTTTAAAAGTTATTAACATACTGATACCGTTTTAAATTTTGTGAGGTAAAAATTTAGAGTGAACTCCAAGAGGTGGAAAGTTGGCAGAGATGAGGTTACTGGAAATGCAAATGCAAACATAATGTCAACAGTCTATGGTCTTCATTTAAAATTATTCTTTTAATAATTATTTTAATGAAATGTAATGAAATTAGAGAAAATGTCTTATTATGAGAGGAAAATATTGTATAATATTCCAAGCTATAAACTGGTGTAAATGCAGAATAATCCAGCAGTCACTGTTTACTCATTTAATACTTTGCATTGTAAGATTTATTACATTGTTCACTTACCATGCACATGTAACTACAGCATAAATTCATGAGGCTATTTAGTCAACCATGAATATACTAAAGAGTATAGGTATATTCTATTCTCATGAACATATGTAATTGTGATTACTCAGCTTATCAAGAATGAATTGAATCAACAGTGTTACTAGGATTGTTTCAGGCTTTCATATTCTTCTGTTGTTACTTTGAGTCCAATGGTTTCAGAGCTAAGAAGGCAAAAACATGCTGAACAGTGAAGCAATTTAGTGAAGCAATTTATTTTTATTTTTTTGTCATTAAAACCAAACCATACTAAAAGATAATGATTTTTTTTTCTTTTTAGTTAGTTAGTTTGTTTGTTTGATTGTGTTTTTTTGTTTGTTTGTTTGTTTGTTTTTGTTTGTTTTTTTACACAGTTGTTCACAGGCTACTTTTAATTTGGATTTATTAGGATTTTTAGTTATATACAATTGTTAAAGCATAGAGAATTTATGTGTTCACTGATTCTCCACTAGAGCTTGTACAAAGAGAAGGGATTGTCAATTTTTCTTTGATAATAACTGGACTTATTATACCATTATTTTCTTTGTAGAGAAACTGCTCCATTTCTTCTGCAAATTCAAAAGTTTTGACTTGCATTATATTGTCTTCTCTCTAGATTTAGTATTTCAGCAGAGCTGTAAATATTTTCTGAATTTGTTCAGTCAAATTATTTTCTGTTCAAAAAGTGATGTTTCAGTTCTCCCTCAGAACTGCTGAAATATTTATAAAATGAGAACAAAGCATCCATTAAATAAAAAAAAAAAAAAAACAAAAAACAAACAAGCAAAAAGAACCTAGCTGCTCACTTGCTTTCAGAACATAAAAGTTAGCCATAACTACTGACATTTGTTGTTTAAGAAACCTAATTCAGAGCAAGATAGGAATAAAAAAATAAAAAATAAAATTAAAAACAATCAAACAAACAAAAAACCCAAAAAAAAACAGACAAAAAAAAAATTTTAGCAAGATTTGGTATTTATTTTCTGTAGCTACAGACATGCAATTTGAGTAAATAAACAACAGCATAGAAATTACAGATGTATAATAGCTCTGTCTCATTGCCACTTCTGATCTTTATTGTATGTTTCTATGTCTAACAGCTTGTGGGTGCTCAAAAAAAGACCAGGATAACAGCAGCCAGCAAGACAGGAATTTGCTTGTAACAGTTTTAGTGAGTGGGATGCCCAAAATGTAGGAATTTGCCCCAAACTGATTTCAGTGAAGAGCAAGGCAAACATCAACTGAAATAAACAGCAATTAGGAAATTAAAGAGACTTTTGGTTAACAAACAAACAAAAACAATCAAATAGCAATAAAAGCAAAACACAAGCATCTGTAGTGGCCAGGAGAAGAGGGGAGAAGGGTAGCACTGGTGTGACCCTGTGAGACTGGCCCCATGGCACTGGGGACTGTGCCTGGGCCTCACCTTGCACACTACCAAGCACTGCCTCCATAGCCAGCATGGGGGCACCCTGGGACTCCACATCCTGGGGGTGTGGAGTAACCTCCTGGGGGATTCTCTCACTTCTGGGACAAGGTGGGGTGGCCAGGGCACCCACATCTCCCAGAACAGTGGTGTGTAGTTGGGGGGTCCAACATGCCCCGACAAGGGAGGCCTGTATCCCCCACAGCCTAAGGAGGGTTACATGTGCACATAACACTGTGCTGGGGAGAAGGGGCAAGATTAAAATTTATTGGAATTATAGAAAGTATTTGGAAGGTGTTGTTTTGCTTATTAACATTTGCATTTGTATTGTGGTTTATCTTTTGTATTGCTAATACTGATCCTCAATGTATAATTTTTGATCCTGAATGTACAGTTAATTATACCTTGTTACTAAATAAGTAAAACCAGTTCAATCCTGATTTGGTTTAAACTAAGTGGGCTAAGCAAATTTTCCACGTGACAGATGAACTTCTTTAATCTGTGATTAAATAGTTTGGAAACATGAATGCTTATCTAACCACATCCACCACTTGCCACTCCAGGAGCTAGTATTAGGCCAGTCTTCACTTGCACCATATTTTAAATACAATTCTGTGAAGTGGAAAGTATTTTACTGACAATGGTGTTCATTTCAATTCAGTAGTCTGGAATATGATAAAGTGCTGAAATTCCATTTTTGTTTGTTTGTTTTTCAGGTGTTATTTGTTTATTTTGTTTATTAGTTTTGTTTGTTTGTTTTTCAGTGTCCTTTTCAGTTTTTCAGGCTTTTTTTTTTTTTTTTTTTTTTTTTTTTTTTTTTTTTTTTTTTTCCCCACCACAGACACACAGAATGACTCTTGATTCTTGATAGAAGCATTCAGCTCACACTCTCTCCATCTCCTTTGTCTTCCATTCTTCTCTCGTTAATTTTCTGGTTGCAACAGGAGAAGTTGATAGCTTATGTATGGTACCAAACAGATGGTCTTCTATGTGTTGTCTGGTAAAGATAGTTTGTCTTTCATTCTGTGAGCTATAGCTGAATAAAACTACCTGTGACTGGTTTTGACATTACTTCAAGCATATTCGATCACAGGTCCTTGGCTTGAAAGTCCAACATAGTAATCATTGTTGGCTGTTTTCACTGAAGACACATAAGTAACTGGAGGTAATATCTAAATCACTTCACTATATGTTGAAGTTTACAAAAAGCAGTGTGTGCCTTAACTTTACAACTCCATTCCTAGCCAGAGGCAGATCATGATCAATAATCATAATTTATAATATGATTCTCTGTGTTTGGTGAATTCTGAAAGAGATCTAAGAGAAGATTTCTACTACTTCAAAGTTTCAGGTGAGTCCTTTGATAACTTCATTTTAAAAACAGAGAGCATTAAATTTCTACTAATATACTTAATAGGTTAAATAAGTTGGCAAAACCTCTTTAATTTGATTTACCTAATTTACACTAAATGTGTAGCTGGAATATTTTTTCTACCTTTTACCTTCAACACTACCAAACTGACAACTTATATCAGAAAATCTCCTTTGATATTTGAACTGGTCTCATTCTTTCTGTACAATTTGCATCCCTATTGTGTTTAGCTTTTGCGAATACATGTTCACTTGTAAAAATGCCGATGAATGTTTTCCTTTAGACTATTATATGTTCTCCTGCCTCTTTAGCTTTCACTTGTTATTCATTCTTTGAAAAATACTCAACCATTTCATGTTAAATAAATGAGTAACACAATTCTTTGTCTTCTACTTTATACCATCTTTAATATAATTCTTGATTTTTATATCTCACAAGTTATGTCAATCCAAGTTCCACTAAATTATATGTAATCATTTTCCAGAATTTATCATTTTATAATTTTCAGTGCATTGACTATTTGAGATGAAATATTACTCTTGATGTGGTATTAAACAGAAGTTACAGAAGTTACTGCCTCAGAGAAGGTCAATATTCCATTCTTATTTTGAATGGCACACTGCCCAGCAATGGTGAATTGATATATAATTTAACTATTACCCATACTGGAGTCAATTGTACCTATTAAGTTTTCAGTGATGACATTAAAACATAGCCAGAAGTGCCCAAACTATTCCCCATACCATTGTCAGCTTTTCAGACAAGGGGATCAGATCTTTAAGTCCTTAAGTCCTTGGTGTATGAATCTGGAAAAGTAAAGGTGGAAAACTCAGGTTGTCTGGTATAAGTGCATGATGGGAGTGACACAAACTCCCTTCCTTAGGATAGGTTACATCTTTTTTTTTGAGCCTTGTGATTATTATGGCAAAAATGCTAGGCAAGAAAAAGAAAGGTCAATATCAGGTGTTTCAAAAACAGAAAAAAAAAAAAATCACTACTTGACACTTCTGACCTTCTGATTTTATTTATTTTTTTTTTTTCCTGGAACCTGATTGATTTTCTTTATTAATTTTGGCAACACAAGGGACATTACACTCCACCCTACCTACTGTAGTTGTAAGTATTCATGGGTTTCATTTTTTATTAACCCTATTTATCTCAGGATTAGATAATATCTCAGCAATTAGCTAACTATACTAATTACGTATTCTGTAAATTAGCTCTTCAGGTTCAAGATTACTTCATAATTAAATTGATTGTCCCATCTTTTCTTTTTAAAAATAAAAATAATATCTCTGTCTTTTAAAGTACTTCCTGTAAAGTGTTTTTGTTCGTAGATGTATATTTTCCAAGTTGTTATTTTTTTTTATCCTTGAATGTTGCTAATCCTTAGAATATGTTAAAGTTCTTCTATGGGTCAAATCCTTCAGGACCTGATTTGGATGCCACAACAGGGAACAATACTCATGAGAATTTTGCTATTCTACTGCTTTTTATCCAAAGAGTAACCATACTAAAGAGTTTCAAGGTATACAAGGTAAGCTGAAGATCAGAATACATATTTTTATCGATAACTCTTTCACATGTACTTAAATATCACAGAATCACAGAAGGGTTGAGTTTAGATGGCACCTCTAATCCAGCCCCACTCAAAGGAAGCTCAGCTATTGCTGTCAATGTCCATTTGGATTTCAAATATTTCGATGAATGGACACTCCACACGTTCTGTGGGTAATCTGTTCCAGCATTCAACCACCTTCTCGGGAAAAAAAAAATCTTATATTTGAATAGATTTTCCTGTATTCGGTTTGTGCCCACTACCTGTTGCCCAGTCACTGGGTAAGAGCCTGGTTCTTTACCTACTCAAGTCTTTATATACACTGGTTAGATACCCTTAAGCACTATCTTCTCTAGGCTGAACATTCCCACATCTCTCAGCCTCTTCTCATACATTAGGCACTACAAGCCCCCAGTGACCTTTATGGCCCTTCACAGGACTCACTCCAGTATATTCATATCACTCTTCTGATGAGGAGCCCAGATATGGACACAGTGCTCCAGATGTGTCTTACCAGTGCTGAGCAGCGGGTAAGGATCTGTTGGTGGTGCCCTGCCTAAAACAGCCCAGAATACTGTTGGCTTTCTTTGCAACAAAGGCACATTGCTGGCTCATTTTCAACCTGGTATCCACCAGGATACCAGGAACCTGATTGTTCCACCAGAACACTAAAGGCTTTTTTTTTTTTTTTTTTTTTCTAGATTTTTTTTTCCTTGCTATTCAGCACCCACCATATGCCGGTGCATGGGGGCTTCCCCCCCAGTTACAAGGCTTTGTTGAACTTCATGAAGTTCCTGTTAGCCCTCTTTCCCAGACTGTAAAGGTCCCAAACTGGAGACACCTAAAGTGTAGGCCATTCCAACAAATTTTTTCTTGTCTGCTGATGCACATCAGTCAAGAATAAGCTTGTCTGTCTTTGTATCTGTCCAAAGTAACCAGTTAACCCAAAACAGAATTTCATCTCTGATATTTTACTCATACAATTTCATAGGTCTTCATCTCCTAAGTGCCTCATATTTTGTGGAAACTCAGTGTGAAGAGCAGTTTGTTATTTTCAACTAGAATCATTCTCATTTCATTTGTAATCAATGATTATATAAACCAGAAAAGATCCAGAAAGGAGACAGAGAGGGAGTTGTGCTCATGTCCAAAGGCAGTGGGTTCAAATGTGTTCAGATCCTTGTTCCCCACAACCCAGGTGAGCAACATGATCTTCTTCATTGTTTCTAGGACACTGAGTTTCTCTCTTGACTTGAAACACAGAAACCCTACAGTTGTTTCTGTATGAGGGAAATATTCTGGAAGGGAGAGTTCTGGACTGTCTTCAAAATAGTTTACCAAAGTTATGAATTCTCAAAGAAAGGCTGGAATCCAACTCTTATGTAGTTCATGGTCTTCATAGTATATGACAAAATCCTTGTTACTTTGTGTATCATTGTAGCTGCTGTTACAGTTCAACCTAGCCCTAATATTTGACATCGGTTTCAAATATGATTTCACAATTACCTTGCAGGCCATTGTTTTTAACAATATTGAAGAAATCTGTTATTGAGCATATTGAACATTGGTGATTTATGTATTAAATATACATGAAGTAATCTGTGACCTTACCATATTCTCAGAGAATTATGTTGTAAGATTGTTATGTGCTATCTGAAGAAATATGAAAACTTTATTTTATGGTTAGTGGTGGGATCTTGAAAGTGCTCAGTATTGGCTTAGATCTGTTTCCTCTTAATTTTGTGGGAGTCTTATTATTGTCTTCCAAGTAAAGACAATAAAGACTGCATGTAGACTGCTTTTGAAAATCCCACCTCGTAGCAAATACTATTTATATTTGTCCTTATTTTGTCTGTTTCATAAGCCTCTTTATTTGTTAATTCACTAATGTTATTTAATATTCCCTGTACTGTAGATTTAAGATTTTTTTTCCACTTTTTTAATCTGCTTATTCCTTTCATTTGAACTTAAGCTGAGTATTTAATTTATCTGCCATTTAGATTACTATTGTTTCATTTAATTTGACATATTTTGAAAGACATGCATGGACAAGAAAAATTGAATTGCAAACTTTTGCTGAATTAAGAAAACCTAAAAAATTTGATCACAAGCTTATTTAATTTTCCAACAAGACTCTTCTTAGAAGTATTTTATGAATGGGTCACATATTTCTGTACTTCCATACTCATTCAGCTTTATAGACAAGTCTGGAGAATGTTTAAATTAGAATTCTTTCAGTGGAATAAAGAAACTGAACTCTTTTGGGTATACCTACAAGAGCCTAAGACTGCTTCCATCACCACTAATGTTCTAAACAATTCCTATATGGAAAGCACCTTTAAATTTAATCTAGCTACTTGCATTGTTTATATTTTCAGGAGCTACAGGCATAATTTCAGTTTAAACAAATAGGTTGCAATATGACTGAACCTGTCATTTTGGCCCAATAACACTTGGAGTCAATGTCTTCACTGACTTTTCCTAACTTTCTCCAGTAATCTTTACAATTCTCTCTTGGCTTCTGTATCTACAATTAACAAAGGATTTATCTCAAAAATAATTTTCCCTAAGTTTTTATTCATCTATCTATTTGCATTTTTAAGGTTATTTTACATTAAAATAATAATAATAATAATAATAATAATAATAATAATAATAATAATAATAATAATTTATCTACTACCTATGACTTTTCTTTTTTTCCTGTTGTTTTTGTTGTTGTTGTTGTTTGTTTTGTTTTAAGATAACACTTGTAATAATAAATTAAGTTAAAAGTGTTTATAGCTAGACAAGAAAAATGGAGAAATCAGTTGTCTGTGGAGAACCAGTAAAGAGATTTTTTTAGTGGTTTCTCAGTATGACCTATGAGAAAATGAAGGCACAAAATTAATTTGTTCTAGCGTGTTTCAAGATGGTTGGACTCGATGATCTTGAGGTCTCTTCCAACCTAGAAATTCTGTGATTCTGTGATTCTGTGTGAAGTCCTTGTCAAATCGTAGGTAAGGAAGATGGTAGACTGCATGATTAACAGTCATAAAGTTCAAATAGCCTTGTTGCAAACTAAGGAAAGAAAAATGTGTTTGGACCCTGCACTGATCAAATAGTTGCATGTAACTTTAGTGACTTCATTTTTTTTTTCAAATTTATTTTTATTCAAGTTTCTATTTATTTTTATTCAAGTTTCTATTTATTTATTTATTTATTCTTTTAACTCTTTCAGATTTTCTACTCAGAAATAATCTTCACTTTTACTTACTGCTCTCCTTGTTTTATTGTTGCAAATACACAGCAGTTATCTACAAAAAATGTTTTGTTATATATCTGAAAATACAAGAGTGAAGTATGCTGATTATGCCTCTAAGTCATTCTTCTGAGGCTCCCATAAAGGTCACAGAAACTAATGTATGGGAAGACAGACTCTTCAGCAGAAAGGTCGCACTGCCACTAGGAGAAGAGGAATGACAGGTCCAACAGAGAGGTCAGTCCTGATGAAGCAAGTTAGAACCACAAGACAAGAGCACAGGCTGTCTGATTTTTGGATTGTAAGAACTCATACAAAATACAGTGCCCTTTTCTTTCTTTTCAGCTTTAGTAAGGAACATTCCACCTTAAAGAAAGACTGTTCTGGTCAATGGGCAGAAAGAAATTAGACTTTTCTAACAGAGTGCACAAGTACAGGAACAGTATTAATAAACATCAAAATGGCAGTTAGATATTTAAGATGAACTTTGTTCTCAACTGACTAGCACAGTACTGTAATTTTCTTAACTGTAACACTGTAGAATCAGCTGTCCCTTTTTCCTATGTCCTGTCCCAAGTCAGGGAAGAGCCAATTCAAGACTCCAAGAGCCAATTCAATTCAATCCAAGCAAGACTATGGCAATTCAAATTAGGAGTTACCTCTCTCCCCCATCTGCAGCTGTGGGCATTATTCTTTTACTGATTTCTTTGTTTGCAGAACAGATGCATGAAAAAAGCAAGTAAATAGTTGAGCAAGACATGTCATACTTTAAATTGTTGGTGCAGGCAGAAAATCATATTTGCATAAGCTACTGGCTCCAAAGAGATTCTCCTAAGAAATATTAAGAGAACATCTTAGGAGATTTTAGGTCAAGTGTTCAGACCAGCTCCCTGAATTCTTCACCTCATACTTGAGGTATTGCCTGAAGTTCTGGAGGACACAAAATCATGCCACATCAGAGGGAAAAGTGGAGAGAAGGCCAAGTGGGTTCATGATATATGAATTCAAATCACTATAACTGTTGTCAAATACATTGTCCACACTTTGGTTATCTGGGAGAATAAATTGATGGGGAAACAAAACAAATATGACCTTGCTGAAAATCTTGCTTATACAAAGAGACCTGGAAAATTTACAGCTCACTGTTGGTAGAGAAGGGCTGGCATACGGTTCTATGCTTTATCCAACACAGTCTCATGATCTATCAGCCAACCTTCCAATTGTCCCAGTGGTGGCAGGAAAGCTCTCAAGGACTTTTTTTTTTTTTTTTTTTTTTTGGCGGGGAGGAGAGCAGAGGTGGGGGGAAGCAGGACTGGTGATGTAGATACATGAAATATATTGCATAAGAAAATTGGGAGAAGAAGTTGTTACTAGGAAAAATGAGCCTTCTTGCTCTTTTTTTTTTTTTTTTTTTTTTTGGCTGTTTACTGCTTTTCTTAGTTTAACTATACTTATGAGGAATTCTTGATTACAATTTTTCAAATTAAGTTATTTTTTTACCTTTTGTTTCTTTGTTATGTGTACCTGCAAAGTTTTAGGACAACCTGGATCATCGAGATTCCTTAGATAGGCAGCTATCTAAAAGTGAGTTTATTCATATGTATTTTCATTTTTACTTTACTCTCTTAGGCAACTGAAATACAATGTGTTCAGCTAATGGCTTTTTTGGGAAAACGTTCTTCTAGCTATGGTGCTAAGCTCCCGTTTCAGTTTCAAACTGAAAAGCACTTTATTTGTATGGGGGGAGGTGCTCTGGTTTTGTGTTTGGAAAATATAACTAAATCCTTTTACAACAGCATCCTTTAATATCTATTTCATTTTCATTAGACTCTCTTACATCATTTTGCATGACAGTCTCATTTGATATAAGGACTGAGTGTACTGCGGAAGGGCCTCTAGCTAGTGAGAACAGAAGATACTAGAATGTGATGTGACTGGCAACAAAGTCCGTCTGTCAACCGTTATGTTACTCTTGGTTTAATTTATACTGACTATTTGCTGAACATATTGGTTTCCTGACTAGAAGATTTTAAACTAGGATTTTTGTTTTCAGAAACCAGGCTTACAGCTTTCAAATACACTGACAAGTTTAAAATCTTACTATTCTTATTTTACCATTGGCAGAAACATTGTTTGGCAATGCTGATTTAAATGCTGAGCAATTCAAGACTTATGAAGTATGGTGTTTCTGTGGGACAGAGGTGATGAAACAACAAGAACAAAGCACCTGTGACCCATAAGAAGCAGAAGTTATTTACAGGGTCAGGCAAGTTCAGATGTAGATTCATTGTGATGCTCCATGGGCATTACTATTTTCACCAATATTACCTATTCCTGGCTGTGTATTGTGAGTACATCAGCAGTTGAATTCTGGATGCTTTTGCTAATAAAATAAGTATGAGCATTGTCTCCTTTTCAAATGCTTGCTACAATTGTATTCATGATTATACACATGCAAAGCAGATAATGTCTTATTCCTACTCTGTCTTTAGCAGGAGTAACTGAACTGTATGCTGAGAAAGCCGAAACAACTTCCTCTTCTGAAATATAGAAATAGTTGTCCTGATTCAATGAAAGGTTTCAGCTGTGTCAGTGTGGCCAGCAGCTGATTTATAAGCAGGTGATCCATAAATCTAAGAGTAGTGAATATTTTTCTGAAAGTCAGTAAAATTTGTTCCATTTGTACTTTTTATCTTTTATGCCGAAGTTATATTTTGTGTTCTAAAATAACTATTAGAAATTCTGGAAGAATTTATCAATATTATTTTTACATTTCTTTATTCAATTCATTAAATTATTTTCCTTTTGTCTAGAATGTTCCTGGAGTGCATGGAAGACAGCTTCTTAACTTAGCTGGTCAGTGAGCCTACCTGTTGTGGTTTAACCCAGCTGGCAGCTAAACACAACATAGTCGTTCACTCACCTTCCCCCCTCCCTCTCTGGGATGGGGGAGAGAAATGGGAAAGTGAAGCCTATGAGCTGAGATTGAGACAATTTATTTAGTCAGGAAAATAATAATAACAATAATAATAATAACAATTATGATAATAATAGTACTGCTATTAATAATATGTACGAAACAAGTGATGCACAATGCAACCTGCTCACCACCCACTGACCAATGCCCAGCCTAACCCCAGAGCAGCCAGCCCCCCCATCCCAGCTAGCCACCCCTATATATTCTTTAACATGACATCAGATGGTATGGAATACCCCTCTGGCCAGTTTGGGCCAACTGTCCTGGGTCTGTCCCCTCCCAGCTCTTGCTGCACCCTCAGTCTGCCCGCTGGCAGGACAGAGTGAGAAGCTGAAATGTCCTTAGCTTGGTGTAAGCACTGCTCTGCAACAATTAAAACATTGGGGTGTTATCAGCACTCTTCTCATTCTAATCCAAAACATAGCACCCTACCAGCTACTAGGAGGAAAATTAACTCTGTCCTAACTGAAACCAGGACACTGCCATAGACCTGAAAGACCTGCTGTTCATGATCAGAGGACTAGTGGGATATGTGGTGGTAGGGGGCTGTCTTGGGCAGAGTGACCATGACATGGTAGAGTTCTCTATTCTTGGTGAAGTCAGGAAGTGGGGTCAGTAAAACTGCTACCTTGGACTTGAGGAGGGCTGACTTTGAATTGTTCGGGGCACTGTTAGAGAAGGTCCCTTGGGTACCTTCTAGTCCTGAAGGGTAGAGGGGTCCAGGAAGGCTGGATGCTCCTGAAAAAGTAAGTGTTAAAGGCACATGAGCAGGCTGTCCCTGAGTGCTGTAAGGGGAAGAAGACGGACATGGCCGAACAGAGAATTTGTGCTGAGTCTCCAGGAGAAAAACGAGAGTTTATGTCCAGTGGAAGAAGGGGCAGGCAACTTGGGAAGAGTACAAGGACATGCCAGCATATGCAGAGAATAAATCAGGAAGGCCAAAGCCCAGTACAAGCTCAACCTGGCCACTATGGTAAATGATAACAAAAATGTTTTTATAAATATATTAATGGCAAGAGAAAGGACAAGGAGAATCTCCATTATTTACTAGACACAGGTTGGAACATGACTACTGAGAATAAGGAAAAGGCTTAATGCCTTCTTTGCATTTGCATTTACTAGCTAGACCACTTATCCTTGTGGTACTCAGCCTCACAACCTGGAAGTTTGGGACAGGGAGAAGAAGAAACCCCCCACAGTTCACATGGAAACAGTTAGAGACCTGCTGCTCCACCTGGACTGTCATAAGTTCATGGGGCCAGATGGGATCTACCTGAGGGTGCTGAGGGAGTTGGCGGATGTGATCGCTGGGCCGCTTTCCATCATCTATCAGCAGTCATGGTCATCCAGAGAGGTCCCGGATGACTGGAAACTTGCTAATGTGACAATAGTTGACTAGAAGGGTCGTAAGGAGGACCCAGGGAACTACAGGTCTGTCAGTGCCGGGAAAGGTGATGGAACAGTTCATGTTGAATGAAATCACACAGTATGTGCTGGACAACCAGGGCATCACGCCCAGTCAGCATGGGTTCATGACAGGCGAGTCCTGCCTGATCAACCTCATCTCCTTCTATGATCAGGTGACTCACCTGGTGGATGAGGGAAAGGCAGTTGATGTAGTCTACCTAGGCTACAGCGACACCTTTGACAAAGTCCCCCTTAGTATTCTCCTGGAGAAGTTGACAGCCCATGGCTTGGACAGGTACGTGCTTTGATGGGTTAAAAACTGGCTGGTTGCCTGGAACCAGAGAGTTGTGGTGAAGAAAGTGAAATCCAGCTCGTGTTCCCCAGGATTTGGTGTTGGGGCCCATCCTCTTTAATATTTTTATTGATGATTTGGATGAGGGAATTGGGTGTTTGTTTGCAGCAACAAACTTGCCTCAGTAAGTTTGCAGAAAACACCAAGTGGAGGGAAATGTCAACCTGCTAGAGGGTAGGTAAAAAGTTGTGGGGAGCAGGGGGTAGGCCTCTTCTCACATATAACTAGTGATAGAACTTGAGGGAATGGCCTCAAGTTGCACCAGAGGAGGTTTAGGTTAGAAATTAGGAGACATTTCTTAGAAAGAGTAGTCAGGCATTGGAACGGGTTGCCCAGAGAGGTGGTGGAGTCACCATACTTGGGGGTGTTTAAGAAGAGGTTGGATGTGGTGCACAGGGACATGGTTTAGTGAGTGATACTGGCGGTAGGGGAATGGTCGGACCAGATGATCTTGGAGGTCTTTTCCAACCTTAATGATTCTATGATTGAGATGTATTTGTAGGATTTTTAAAATTTCTAATAATGATTGGGATGCTTGTCCACGAAACAAAAGCTATACTTCCTAGTCCATAAATGTATAACGCATAGGGAATGGATTTAGCAGACATTGTTTTGTATATGGTGTGATTTCATCAATATAGCTCATCCATTTAAACTATCAGAAACATATTTTTCTGTATGTAAAACAGTATTTTCGGGTCCAGAGAAGGGCGACAAAGCTGGTGAGGGGCCTGGAGAACAAGTCCTACGAGGAGCGGCTGAGGGAGCTGGGCTTGTTCAGCCTGGAGAAGAGGAGGCTCAGGGGCGACCTTATCGCTCTCTATAGGTACCTTAAAGGAGGCTGTAGCGAGGTGGGGGTTGGCCTGTTCTCCCACGTGCCTGGTGACAGGACGAGGGGGAATGGGCTAAAGTTGCGCCAGGGGAGTTTTAGGTTAGATGTTAGGAAGAACTTCTTTACCGAAAGGGTTGTTAGACATTGGAACAGGCTGCCCAGGGAAGTGGTGGAGTCACCATCCCTGGAAGTCTTTAAAAGACGTTTAGATGTAGAGCTTAGATGTAGAGTTTAGATGTAGAGGGATATGGTTTAGTGGGGACTGTTAGTGTTAGGTCAGAGGTTGGACTTGATGATCTTGAGGTCTCTTCCAACCTAGAAATTCTGTGAAATTCTGTAAAAGCATTTTATGAAATATTGATTCCAGTCCGCCCAATGCTTTTCTGTAAGATTCCCTCTTTATATCTTGTCTTGATGTGTTCTGAGGTTGGCCACAGTATAGAGGAAAACTACGTCATGTAACAGTCTTGTGGAAATGTACATGAAAACAGCATTTACAAAACATTGTCTTTTCACCACACTAAGCAATGTTTTACTCATGCAAGTCAAAAACTCTCAAAACTCAGGAGATTTGACTATGTCAGTATGAATGGCAGGCAGGTAGGCCACTCAGATATTAACTTTAGCAGTATTACAGGTTTCCGTGACATTTTTTTTTCTTTTCTGAGACTGTTTTTTCTATTTCTTAATAAGCTATGTTTCTGTATTTCTCATATTGCCTGTCCTTTATACTGAGTTAAAGATGGCTTCCTCACCTCATACAGTCATGACTGTATATTAAAACTTTCAATTTCTGATAATTTTGTATGAAAATCACAAAGTCTAGCCCTAGATCTTCATCCTTGACTGCTCCCATAATTACAACCTCAGAAATCTTTTAGTTTACTTAAGGGTCTTTTCTGCACTTTATCAGGCCATTTTCTGTAGAAAAAAAAAAAAAATAATAATAATAATTAATAAATATATATATAAGGTAAGGAAACTAGGTTTTAATTAAAAATGAGAAGTAAATACAAGAGGATGGAAGGTGTGGAGATTAGTATAGTTAAAAAGCAAAAAAAAAAAAAAAAAAAAAAAAAAGCAAAAAAAAAAAAAAGTTTATATGAACATAGAGACTGACTCCATTAAAAAGATACCAAAATCATTGACTCTCACGGGAACATATCTAAGTCTCTCTCTTCATAGTAAGTCCAGCAGTAAGGTTAACATGAACATGAACATACATGATTACAGGAAAGGTATTTGAATTTTGAAGTAAACATGATTTGGGAACCAGAAAAAAAAAAAAAAAGAAACAAAAAAAAAAAAAAAAAAAGAGAAATGGAAATGAGATAAACCTAAGTATAGCAGTTATTTCCATGTTATTTGTTATGACAATTCTCTGTTTACTGAGGCACCTTCTTGCTGATAAGTACACAGGCACAATACATAGTGAAATGAGGATGACTACTTGTAGAGAACAGAAAGCACTAAACTGATGGACAAACAAATTTAAAATGTATTTGCATAAATGTCATCCTGGTTATATTGAGCTAATATTTATATTTTCTTATAAAGGAAAAAAAATCATGCATCAATGTATTACAAGCTCAGAATATGATTCTGCTGTGGTCCATCTCCAAATCCCTTCTTCCGTCCTTATGTCAACACCAGCACACACCTAACCCTTTGAGAAAGCTCAGCTCACAGAACCAGCAGGAAACTACTCACTTGTGTTGTTGCTGAATTAGTTTTCTCCTGGCTCATATGACTCACCAGTTTCACAAAGCAGTCAAATATACCACTTAGGACCACAAAATTACAGTTGTAACTCCAAATGCAGAAAGAAAACTGATTTCAACAATAGTCTCAAACAAATGTGAAGCTCAGAGTGCACAGGCCTGGGAAATCAGACTGGATAGGGGGCAGCTACACTGAGTGCTCAGAATGGTACTTACCTCCCAGTCAGTTGCATTTATGTTGATACATTGAAGGTAATTTCATGAATGAGTGCATATTCACTGTCTTCTGAACAAAGGATCTGACCTGTAATTGATGTAAATTAGCATACCTGTTCTGTCTTTAATAAACGCATATTACTCTGGGTCAGATGCAGTCCTCTTCTATGTGATTAGCACAGGAGTCTGACTCAAGAGACTGAAATATGGAGTGAGCCAAACAATTGAAAAAGGTAGGCTAGGACAGGTTCAAAATGAAGATTAACTAAACATCTGAAATAAAAGGTTTAATAATAATAATTTAAAAAAAAAAAGTAGAATCATAGAATATCCTGTGTTGTAAGGGACCCATAAGGATCGTCGAGTCCAACTCCTGGCTCCACATAGGTCTACCCAGAAATTCAGACTGTATGACTAAGTGTACAGTCCAAACACTTCTTCAACTCCGACAGGCTTGATGCTGTGACTATGTCCCTGGGGAGCCTGTTCCAGTGTGAAAGAACATATGCTTTCAATGTAAATTGTCTGTGATTCTGTATTATAATATGAAGAACAATTGTTAATAGGTTCAACATCCCAACTTAAGCACATTTTTAATTAGAAGTATCATTTGGTCTCTTAGGACTATATCAAGAATTTAAAAACTCTGCAGACACAGGATACTGATGAAATTTCTTTGTTTTCTATAAACATCTGATATACCATATGGGAATCAAATTCATTAATGCCTAAAGTAAACATGGATCTGAGAATTTATAATATATAATTTATAATATAGACACAGTTGATTTATTTTGTGCTGTTCAGTTGCCTCTTCCTTTCACCAGTCAGCTTCAGTCTTTGCCCACTTCACAACTGATGGCCCATACAGGTGAAGCCTTCAAAATGAGCAGAACCACCTCATGGTCAGTGGTCATGGGTGAAATTGTTGGCATCCAAGTAAATGTGTCCATCTCTACTCTGGAATTTTCAAATTATTAAATAACTTGTTCATTTATTTGTATTTCATGCCAAATAATAAATAAATGAATAAATAAATAAATAAATAAGATGATAAAAAGTCTTACTGAGGCTGTTTTCAAAGGAAAGCAGGATTAGTGAGGACACTAACAGGACACTTCCTAACAGCATCTCCCTGATGGGTCTCTAACACCTGGCACTTCTTCAAGATGCAATGAGGGGAAATACACTTAAGGCAGATGATGACAGCTACCTGGCAAGAGGTCTGTTGGGGTAGTTTGTGTGTGGTAGTCCCTGCTAGACCACATGAACATGTGAGAGCCTACCACAGGAAAAGTTTTTCAAAACTTGAGTCTAAAAACTGACACCATGATTTGAGAATTCATAGTTTTGTGTGTGTGTGTGTATACATATACATATGTATACATGTATGTATGGTTTTTTGTGTGTGTGTTTGTTTTGTTTTGTGGTTTTGTTTTTTTTTAATTGGTGAACATGTATTTCACATAACAGATTGTACTACAAAATAACTCTAAAAAGAATACAGAACTGACGAGAATTCATTAGATAGCAGAGTGACAAGCCAAAAGTTATTTTTAAAATGAGTAGCATAATGGCAGGTGAATGAAGCTCATAGGAACTAATCTATATGAATCACTTAAAATGAGATTAGATTAAATGTTAAGCATCCATTGTGCTATTGACACACTGCATAGCTCATTTTTTATTCACCATTAAGTTCAGAGTACTGTAAATTAACATTTAATTTTATTTTATTTTTTTTTTTTTTTTTTCCCTGGAGAGGGGTAGATCTAGTACCATGCACTGACAAACATGTTAATACCTTTTCTCTATTTAGATTTTGGATCCACTGCAAAAGGCTAATGTGTTTGAATAAAACAAATATTTAATAATAATAATAATAATAATAATAATAATAATAACAATAATAATAATAATGTACATCTCTAATAAGAGATGCAGGCACTAGTACAATCAGTAGATTCAGTTTGTAGGCTTTTGTATGAGTCTTCTTGCCTGAATAGCAGAGTGGGATTGTTTTGTCTAAAGATTTTCATGACTCTTGCACCTATGTTCTAATATACATTAGATGCTTCTGTGCTATAATGACACTAGTCAAAGCAGATCTGTATCTGGACAAACATGCTATTGAAACTCTACAGGGACATGCTATTAGGAAAGCAGACAGTGAAGCAGAAATCCGGTGGCCCTGCTCAAGTAAAGGGATTGGACAAGATGACCTCCAGTGGTGCTGTTAAACCTCAACTCTTCTGTGATTTTGTGACTGTGTGACAGAAAAAGCAGTGTGCGTACATAAAGATTAATGAATGCATGTGTAGATATGTACAACTGTGTATAAGAAATGCTACATGAAGATTTTCTGACAAATGTCAATCAGATATTGTTATACCACTCTTCAACAAAACTATGCCATAGTTACATACATTTGGCTTCATATCCACATTTTTTCTTCATATTTGCCATGAAGAAGTTTCTATTCATAAACCATTTCATAAGGGAAAGTTTAGGGTTTAGTTTCTCATGACTTCTTGGAAGTAGATACTTTATGGTCAAATATTTCAGGTCTGTGAAATCACTTGTCCAATTGGACATTGCAGCTAAAGGAAACTTCATCATTTGAGCAGTTAAGACCTGGCATTTAGTATACCTGGTTAGTTTTCAGAGTTCTCACTCTGAAGGGAGTGAGGGTAACTTACACCTCTCAGTCTTGTAATTTTACCACACACAGTACTTCTTTTACACTGTTTCTGACAATTTTTCTGTCCAAAAAAAACATAATCTTTAAAAATTTGCTACTGAGACAGTAGCCTGTTGAAAGAGGTGGATCCTACAATAATTTTCACAGCAAAGAGAACCTGATTGTTCACTATGAATTATTTACTCTTCAAACAGAGTGAGGTCAGATATTGTTTTCTCTTTGTTCTTTGTCTCTCCAGGTATTATCATCATTAATCAATGTTTCTGCTTCTTGCAGAATATTCTCTTATTTCTTCATTTACTTAAAGAGAAAAACAAACTGAAATAGCTATTTAGAAACTCAGTCATTAGAGATTTTTATTTTCTTCTTACCTATTGCATTTTCATAGAATTTTTGTCTTTTCACAATACGCTGAATATGTGTAGATAATATTTTCTTATTTCATTTGGTTTCATTATCTGGCATATTTTAATCCTGCTTTATTACATGTCTTACCTTATTCATGTACACTGTGATAGCTGCCTTCTATCTGTTCCTTCCAATCTCCGTTTTCTTCTTCTGTTCCTTCTAATCTCAATTTTCTTCTATTTTATGAACCATTTCATTCTGCAATACAAGTCTATTGCTAAAATTTCTTTTAGTGATGTGTTGGAGTTAATTGTGATTTGTTTTCTTTTAATATCATGTTTTGGTGATGATTAAGAGTTTGGTTTTATCTTTAACATTTTTTTTCTTTCTTTTCAAGCAGTCTACTTGTCTATTTGGTGCTTTGTTCCTTTCAAATAGCAAAGTTTGTGTATCCTGATATGACTAATACACTGCACAACTGTTCTTTTTACAGTTTCAACTCTCACTAAAGTCGTCTAAATATTTCTTTGACAAATCTCACTAATTGTTTTTCAAAAAATCTCTTAACAAGCACCCAGTGGCACAGCTTCTTTATGATAAAGACCATACCCTGTCCATGTAGCTCATTACTGTGAAGATGAGTATCACATAATCACAGAATGATCAAAGATGGAAGGGACTTTGGGAGGTCATCTGGTTCAACTTCCCTCTCATAGGAGAGTTGCTCCAAACCCTTCACTGTCTTTGTGTCCATTCACTGGAATCTCTGCAGTATCTCTATAACTTTATTGTATTGGGGAACCCATAACTAGACATAGTACTATACCAGTGCCTAATAGAGGGAAAGGATTACCTCCCTAGACCTGCTGGCAATACTTTACCTAATGGAGCCCAGGGTACAGTTGATCTTTGAAACAAAAGCGCACTGCTGGCTCATGTTGAACTTGGTTTCCACCAGGATCCTCAGATCCTTTTCCTCAAAGCTGTTTTCCATCAGGTTGACCCCCAGAATATATTGGTGCATAGAGATTTTCCTCCTCAGGTGCAGGAATTTGCACTTCATGTTGAACATCATGAGGTTCGTGTCAGCTCATTTCTTCAGTTTTTCCAGGTACCTTTGAATATCAGTACAAATCTCTGGTGTATTAACTACTCCTCCCAGTTTTGTATCATTAGCAAACTTGCTGTGGATACACTCAACCACATCTTCCAGATCTTTAATGAAGATATTCAAAACGATTGGACCAAGTATATATCAATTATTGACTAGTGGTGTACACCACTAGTTGCTGGCCTCCAGCTAGACTTTGTACACACTCTAGGCCCAGCAAATCAAGACAGTTTTTGATCTAGCTCACTGTCTGCCCATCCAGCCCATAGTTCCAACAGCTTCTGTAAGAGACTGTGTCAAAGGCCTTACTGAAGTCCAAGAAGACAATAAACACTGCTTGCCCCTCATCAACCTGGACAGTTATTTCATCATAGAAGGCTATCAGACTGGTCAAGCATGACTTCCCCTTGTTGAATCCATGCTGTCTACTCCTGATGATTTTCTTATCTTTCATATGCTTGGAAATAGTTTCAAGGATTAGATGCTCCATCAACTTCCCAGTAAACTCTCTGTCCACTCCTTATTCATCCCTAGGCAGAGCTCTATGCACTCTAGCTGGTCTTTCCCATAGAGGACAACCACCCCTCTTCATCTTCCCAGCCTGTATTTTATTTTATTTTATTTTATTTTATTTTATTTTATTTTATTTTATTTTATTTTATTTTATTTTATATTTTGTTTTGTTTTGTTTTTCATAAAAAGTCTGCATTCCTCCATTGTAACACTCTAGTCATGGGAGCCACTTCATCACATCTTTGTGTTCCCAACTAGCCTTACAACTGCACAATTATTTCCAGCTCATCATGTTTATTCCCAGACTGTATACATCAGTGTACAAATACTTTATAGAGGCACTGTATCATGTTGAGGTACTAGAAAATGTTAGAGTGATTTGTCCATAATGGTGTCTTGTAGGCTCTTCCTTAGCACATGCAAGTGCTAGAGGTGACACTACTTAAGTCCCATTTTGTTGTCTTTGTGATCCCTTCCTGTCTCATCACCCCTAGCACTTTGCTCAGTGGCCCTGTCTGTCAGTCTTTCACAGGATTACTAGTTACTCTGTGCCTCTCCCATCATTCCCATCTCTGTGAAGGTATGCATGACATCAGCAGTAATCTGTTATTACTCTCCAGGAATTTGTGCAGAGGGAAGATGAGTCAGTCTATAAGTATCTGAACGTCTAAAATACATACCTCATAACTAGGCTTCTTAGAAACATTCAGATTCCTCTTTGTAACCTTTGTTTGATCGGTCATGCTGGATATTTTATTCAATGAAATAGACCTCTTGGTTTACTTAAGGAATTTAGAATTTGATTGTGAATGGAAATTAAATGTAGTAGAATGTTCTTGGAAATTAAGTTAAACCTTTCTGTACACAAGCATACCATGCTCAGAGGAAAGTAATTAAGATACAGTGGTCTTATATGACCTTATTTCTAACTTAAAGAACTTATTTGGTGGGAGTGATACATTTAACCTAACTAATTTACAGACTATATTATCATCATGCCTTCCATGGCTTCACAGGAATGTTTCATATCATCTTTGGGCAGTTTAGCCTTTTTTCACTTACATGAAAACACAAAGACACAAAATAAAATGTAATAAGGCCTGTTCTCTTTAATTTAACTCTTTAGTAAATTTGTCTAAAGAACAAGAAATCTGGTATAATTATTTTAGAGGTATTTTAGGGCATCAGATTCATTACTTTTGATAAATTGAAGTTGATCTCATACAATGTCAGCACATCAGAGGGACAAAATGTCACTTAGTCAAGAAGCAGTCTTTTCTGAACACCAAAAGATTTTTTTGTGGTTTAATAATCTTTTCAGGTTATTGAGAGTCAGGTCTTTGAACATACTGGCTTCAGATTCCTGTAGGCAGCTTTAACCATATATATATTTATATATATATATATTTGATATATTTATTTTATGTAAATTTAATATAAATGGAAGGTATTTAAAGTGCCTTTTCCAAAATCTAAATGAAAGTTATGTGATTTTTTTCTTTTGTCCTCAGACAACACTGTAGCAGTTTTTGAAGATTTAAAGTTAAGAAGTTTATTATTTTATGATAAATGTAAATTTAACAAAAATAACTTCTTGAAACTCTAAAATGCATACTATTTACATTGAAAAAATATTAGTGTTACAGAGTATTTAATTTTAAGAAACTAACATTTCTACAGAATTTCAAAGGTTTATAGAAAAATTGTAATACCCTTAAATTAAAAAAGTTCAAAAATAAATTAATGCGAGTATAAAAGTAGAAACAAAATAATCAGTGGAATGAATGAGGATGACACAATGATCTGTCATTCCATATTACAATTTTTAGATATTTATTTCACATAGCAATACTGCAAGGAAAAGAACAGAAGATAATTAGGCATGGAAAATTCTAATTCATATATTCATGTTTTCACACTGTTACCAAACATATCAATATCTGATATGTATTAGTTAAATCTTACTATCTATTTTTGAGCTTATTAAAAGTGTAAAAATGACCATTTTGAGTTATGTTTTACCTCACTGCACTATCCTGTATTAAGTTGCAAGTAAATGAATCACAGATCTGAAACTTTTAATGCTTTTTCCAAAAAAAAAAAAAAAAAAAAAAAAAAAAAAAGCACATCGTTACTGTTGTGGTCATAACTATCTGACAAGGAAAATATTCTGAACATATTCCTCTCAAATAATGAAGGTTATTTCAACTTTTCTTGCAAGCTTATTATTTTATTGCAAGCTTATTATTTTAATCACACCTAGCCAGCTAAGCTCTCTGAAGCTTGCAAGGCTCTCTGTAATGGTTAATTTAGCTACAGGATAAATTTATCCTCACAGGCACCTGTGCTACAGTACTACATATTCTCATATGCCTTTGACTAAAGTTCTATTCTGGATCTAAAACTCTACTTGTACATAGAAAATATTCTGTGAGTCAAGATTTCATCCTTTATCTTCAGATGTCTCTTGAATGGTGAACATGAGTCAGCAATGTGCCCTTACCTCTAAGAAGGCTAAGGATATCCCGGGCTGCATTAGGCTGGCAAAAAGTGCCACCATCTGCTGAGCACTGGTGAGGTGACACCTGGAGTAGTGTGTCCAGTTCTCGGCTCACCAGTACAAGAGAAATGTGGACATAATGGGGAGTCTAATGAAGGGCCACTAAGGTGATAAAGGGACCGAAACATCTTTCCTGTGAGGGTAGTGACTGTTCAGCCTGAAGAAGGGAAGAAGGGAAGGGTTGGGAGGATCTCATCGAAGTCCTGAAGGAAGCCAGGTTCTTTTCAGTTTCACAGTGACAGGACAATGGACATAAACAAGGTGTTCCTTCTGAACATCCAGAAGCACTTCTTTACTTTGAAGATGACTGGACACTGGCACAGATTCAAAAGAAAGGTTGCAGAATCTCCCTTAGAGATCTTCAAGAGCTGCCTGGACATGGTCCTTGGCAACCTGCTCTAGGTGTCTCTGCTTGAGCAGGGGGGTTGGAGCAGATGACCTCCAGAGGTCACTTCCTACCTCACCCATTCTGTGATCTTGTTATTCTGTGAAATGGGGGAACACAACTATCTCGCAGAGCAACCCTTTTGCTAATAGGTCTGTGTCTGTATACTTGTCCACAAGCAGCATCTATTTCTGAATAACCATAGTTTCATTTTATCCACATTCTAATCCAGGCCATCTGAATGTTCCAATTCCCAAAGATAGAAAAATATATTTCTAATTGTGAAATTATGTTCTAAATATGTCAAAGTCCTAAAGAAGGTAAAGTTTTACATACACAATTTGCATATTTCACAAAATTTCACATATCTTGATAACATTTTTCCATTTACAATTCAGAGTTGTCTATGGTGTTGCAAGTGAAAGTATTCTATACATTTGAACCTTTATTTGACCTTTTTCTCAGTTGCTTTCTCTTGTCCATAGTTTATTATTTTCAAATTTTCCATAGGCATGAGAATACCATTTACACCACCCTATACCTATAGCCATTTGAGCACCAATAGTGGACAGCAACTTCTATTTTTTGAACATGTGCAAACTGTGGTGATTAAAAACTTGGCCATTAGAACAAGTAAATCCTTTTCTCTTTTCCACATTTCAAAATTAACACAGTATATATCTAGTTTTGAAAAAAAGCTAAAGAAATACATTATAATCCATTTATTTTCAAATGAAACTGCAAATAGCAACTTTTTATTTTTTTTTTCCTTTTAGCTTTTGGACATTTTTCTTTGAATCCCATTTAATTATGGATACCAAAGATTTCTCCAAGCTCCTTGTAGAAAACTTTGTGAGATTTCTCTCCTCACTTTGTGATATTCTCTTCAGTGCTTTCCATGCCCCATTTCTGGTTGACTGAAGTGCTTCTGGAATATTTTTTTTGGAGTGATACTTTTTCAACTGAATCTTTATTTATTTATTTATTTATTAAATCTGTATTTTTTTTCCTTAAGTTTTCTTTTACTTGCAGATATCCCATAACCTTAGTTACTTTGTTTACCCTCTTAGTACTATAAGCAATATTTCTTTCCAGTTGGTGATTGCAACTTCCAAAAATTTGTGTTTTAGTTCTTCTATCGTGTCATTATCTCACCAAAGTAGACATATATAGCTCTAGTGTTTATTCATTGGAAATGAGGAAACCCCTTAATCATGGTTTCTTTCCTTTGACATTCTACCATTGTCTTCAAAATTTTCTTGTATTGAAATGCCAAGAACTGAATGCAGCATTTTTTTGAGCCAAGCAAAAGAACTTATTTTCTCAATATAGAATCATAGAATGGTTTGGGTTGGAGGAGACCTTAAAGATCATTTAACTCCAATACCCCTGTCAGGGATACTTCCTACTAGACCAGGTTACTCAAAGCCCCATCTAACCTGGCCTTGAACACTTCCAGGGATGGGGCATTCACAGCTTCCCTGGGCAGCCTGTTCCAGTACCTCACCACCCTCACTGTAAAAAAATTTCTTCCTAATACATTATCTAGATCTACATAGACACTCTCAGATTACTAGGAAAGCAGGAATTCAATCTCAAATGCAAGCACAGACACTAAAGGTCAACGAGACTATATAGCATGAAGGATCATGGTGTTAGCCCATTTACCGTCCCAGGAAAGATCTGGAGGTTCTATTTAGATGCTTATGAAGAAAGCAGGAATGCTCAGGCATTCCTGATGAATAAAGTGAATAAAGATGGCTGTCACCACTGGACAACTTTAAGCAGATGGTGAATATTTGATTGCTGATTAGAACATACCAGCGAGTCAGTGAATGGTCTTTACAGTTAAATATCTTATATTTGGTCCTGCAATGAAAAAAGAGCCATTTGAAGCAAAAGAACTAGAAAAATACATCAATATGATAACCAAAACCAAAGTTTTATATGAAATTACTGAAGTTTTTAAATTAATTAGTTGTGTGGAAAGAAAAACTATATCATCTTTCATACTACTTATAATTAATTTTCTAAATCTTTTTCTAAAAAATATTTTCTATTAATGTCCATAGCTTCTTTTGAGGTTAATCAAAATCATACAAATACATTTTTTGTCACCACTTAATGTAAAATGGACTCTCCATTATAATAAAAATGGCTATGGAATAGGAAATACCAAAACCCTAGTTTATTAGGTCTTCAAAGCTTACAGAATTTATTACAATGGAGTTTTAGTTTCTTGTTATTACCACAAATAAAACAACAAATAACTAAAAATAAATTACATGTTATATATATTTTTATTTACACTGCAACAATTACGTGCTATGACAAACTCCTTGAGTAGTTCATATATACACTGTTTTTACACAAAGCTTGTAGAAAAGCTATGGTTCAAGCCTGAGACACACAGGATGTTGTGTCCTCACAATACAACTCCATAATCTAGGTAGAATTCTCCCATAACATCTCTCTCTGCAGCTTTATTTACTGATCAAAAGGTCCTCCAATTCTGCAGGGTAATCATTTATCTAGATGACCTCTATTAACTTCCTTCAGAAAAATCAGGATGAAGAGGATAAAAGCAGTCATCAGATTTATAAGAGCTGAAAGCTCTTTTGTTTGCAAAGGACTGTAAATATAAGAAATGGCTTTTCATGAAAAAAAAAAAAAAAATCACAGAAATGAAGGTGAAGTTACATTTACTAAGGAAAAGATACAGTTAAAGAATTAATTTCAGTGGATGTTACCCTTGACAGAAACCGATGTTCCTTTTCCTTCAAAATTCAAAGTTTACATTTTATACCTAGTGAAAAAAATAAAAAAGCAGATTCATATGGGTATGTTTATTTCCTGTTCTGTCTGGTAATGAAAAACAAAATAAAAATATCATAAAATAGTATTCTATATTAACTGCCTCTTTTCATTTGCAAAGCAATATCTACTTCACCCACTCTAGTCTTGATAAAGGGAAGTTAATTCTTAAGGCTTCTTATGTTTGTGCTTCAATACCTTTTCCTGTGTTCCAGCTGGAACTTGTCAGTCATTATGAACAGCCTGTTAAGTCTCACGCCTGCAGCAAGTTTTAGCCAGCATTTCTGAATAAGAAGAGGAGAGTGACATATCACTGAATTATAACAGGAACTTAACTCCTGAAATATGAGAGCACCATATATATCAGTGTGTTTTTTTATAAGCGGATTCTTTCTTCTTTAGAGAAACCTGAAAAAAATGTTTTGCCATAAAACATATTTTCTGTGTTTGAACTTATGTGCTTAAAATACATTTTCCTGTTTGCTGTTTCTCCATGAATGCACATTATTTCAGATACTGCATTGCGTGGTTCTTTATTTCTGCATCTATGCTTGATGTTTGCTGATTATCAGTGTATATCACCCAAAACCAAGTTTAGTAACCACCAGAGGTTATCTAGACTAGTGTAATTATAGACACTATTCTGTTTACCTCTTAATCTAAATACTTGTTTCATTAAAACACAGCAAGCTCTTATGTGTTATAAAGCAAAATTATGTTAGAAAATAATGTTATAAAATCAAACCAATCTTGGCTCACAGTTTGATTAATTTTTGTGACAATTTTGTTTGTTTATTTTTAATAGAATTTCAAGAAAAAATTCCTCGGACTCAGATAAGAAAATGCAATTGTGGCACATGAGAAAATAATGGGTGTGGTATTTTGATTTTAAATTGAAATAGAACATGCAACTTTCATAGGTTGGCCTCAGTCTTCATTGCCAGATAGACTTATCTTACTTTCCCTTGGATATGCATGACTGACTTTCTATGCTACCATAGAAAAGCAAACAGACTAAAATTGGAATAGAAAGAGAAGAGATTTCTCTTCTTCTCTTCGTTTCTCTTCATTTCTCTTCTGTGGAGAAGATGGGCATGCAGTTGGACATGTGTGGAAAGGCAAAGGATGTCAACTACAGTTCCCTGGATAAACTACACTTATCCCCTCCTCGCCTAAATGGCATTAGCCATTGTACTGTATATTGTGCATTTTTATTTCCCTGACAAAGAAAATATCAAAAGGTGGGATTATTTTTAACTCTTAGCATGCCACACTAGGCAGCTAGCTAGTGTGGTGATGGCAGCTAGCTATCTCCATAAACAAGAACTTGCATTGCTGTTTCTTTTTCTGTTTGTTTGTTTTTGTTGTTGTGGTGTTTTTTATTTTTTTTTTTAACTGAATTGAAGAAGTATTATATATGTATTATTATATATATTTTTTTTTTAATTTTATTTGAAGGAGTAGCTGATTTAAAATCATCATCTTGTCTATGGGGTTATAGACTTCTCATGAACCCACAAGTAAACACCTTAGTAAATCTCTTCAGAAGCTGGCTCACCTTCCAATTAAGTACTTCCAATATAGTACATTTCTATCCAACAAAACAAATAAATACTGGGATCAACACGAGCTTTTGTAGCTTAGGACACAATAATTTTTGCCATCTTAGAGGCCTGTACTGTGGAGCTGGGTTCATTCATATCTCTAATTTATAGCTCCTTCCTTCACTTGTCTCTTAATTGACTCTGACGTGCCATGGTGACATTTGACCTAGTATCTCCAACATCTAACAGCTCTCCAAACTGCTACTTCTCCTCCAGCTCTGGTACCTCTACTCCTTAATGAGAAGAATCATTTAGTCAGTTTTCTGCAGAACTATAGAGGTGAATCTTAGATTTTAATCTACACATCACCTGCTTCTATAAAGTTTGCTTTGAAAAAGGCAATGAATTCAATCATCCCAGGTGAGCACATAGAACTTAGATCAGAACATAAACATTATGACTGCTTATAGCTGTGTAAAATATATGTAATAATAACAGATTGGTATAAAATTAAATGGATAAACCAAGAGTCATATAGAAATTATATTTGTCTTGTTTGTCTTTATATTTGTAACTGTTTTGGCTGCACTATAGGGAAAAGCTGTCAGATGCAGAAAGAACACATCTTTCTGTGGGGCTTTCCACATCTTTCTGTGGGGGTTTCATGTGGGGCTTCCCCAGACCCACATTATGTTTGCTTAAGAGCTGCACAGGAATCAGAAGGTTGGAGTTAGCAGAGGGAGATATATACTTGATGGTGAGACATCTATGCCCATGGAAAAATACTATGGTCTTTAGAGAACCTTGGCAATTTAGAATGTAGCAAGTTAGTCTGGATCTGTCTGCCTACCCTCTCTCAGAATGAATTCTTTGTGTAAGGCTTTCAAAGCAGCACTGAAGAATATCTAGAAATGTTTTTATATTCTTTCAGAGAAGTAAGACAGGAAGGTTAGGGGAGATATTATTAATCTTGCTTGTGGGTGTCTATGTGGGCTGTTTAGTTAGTTCACTATACAGCATTCAGATAATTTTGTGCAATGAAAGCCAATGTGTGAATTCATCCAAAGGATAGAATGGTATACAGTGAATCTTGTTTAATGATAAATGAAACATTTTAATTCTTCATCTTGATCTCATTCTCTGTATTATATCTTTCATCTGTCTAGATAGAAATGACTAGCCAAATCAAACTTACCATTGCTATGAGGAACACTATAGTCCCATTTAGAGACACCCTAGACACAAATAAACAATAGAGCTTTCAACAATGTTTATAAAAGTGTTCAATTTGTACTGGAAAATGAAGGAAAAAGAAGTTAGTTTAATTAATTAGAAATTACTATGCTCAATGAATTTAAGACAGTTATTGTCATTTTTATGTTTTTAAGGAAAATCTAAGTAAAATCTAGTGTTTTGTGTGTGTGTGTGCAAGTTATTTCACTTTTTTTTTTTTTAATGCAAGTTATTGCATTATTTTTGTGAATTTTAGGAGAAATGGATGGGAAAACTGAAGGTAGGAAAGTCACACTCTAAAAATCTTGTCTTACATGTTGTATATATGTGCTTGCAATAGGGTGAAACATTATTAAGAACACTATGTTGATCTTTTCGAAAACATATTGGGTGCACTTGCTCATTTTATCCAATCAAGTGTGCAGTGGATCCTGGCAGAAAAGGTAGGTATGCCCAAATTTGCTTCAAAGAGATAAAACAGAGAGTCCTGTGCTATATTGATGCCAAGCACAAGCACAACAACATGACAGTTGTAATAATTTCTCTGTTTGGTTTTATTCCTCAAGAATAATATTCATGGCTTTTCTAAGAAATTGCTTATCTAAGCCTCTTTCCTTTTACTGTGTTAATCTGATCACAGATGTTACAAGAAGGTGAAAAGAACAATAGACACCTTGAAAAGTATTGTTTTTTGCTCTTCTGTTGTTTAACAGTATGGTGATGACATACACCATGAGCTGACCTTTGCCTAGATGAAGACAGCAGTCCCATTTCTTGCCTTGTTTCTGCTACATTAGAGCTACCCATGACTCACTCAACCTTTGATACATGCAAGATCTGTAAATACTTGTCATAATGATTAAGAATTGGCAAGGCTCTTATAAGCTAGATAGACCAAAATATAAAGTTATGTAAGTTATTTTCTAATTCATCAGAGAAGAGGCAGAGGATGCAAACCAACTGAAGAGGTTGTTCCAAGAGATCAGTTTCATGTCATGCCTTTTTTTTTTTTTTTTCTTTTTTTTCTTTTTTCTTTCCCATGTGCTGGAGAGGGTGCTTTATCATAGTAAGCTTTAAACAATCCAACCTACTTACTTTATGCAAAAGAGTGGCATATAACTTGATCACCCTGAGTAAGTACTTATGGGGAAGAAAATCAGTGGGTTCTAATTAATCAGTCTAGTAAAGAAAAGGTAATTAAATAAACAGTCGGGTGTCTAGGGGCAAAGCTAAAAAATAAAAAATCCTACTAGAAATAGCACAGAATTTTATAACCATTTTTTCTATTTTTGTATTGAGTGAGAACAGTGAGAATTGTTACTGCTTGGAAAAAAAAAAAAAAAAAAGAAAAAAAATAATAAACACAGTACTGTGAAACAGAAGATTCTCTGTACCAAGATATATTCCATTTGTACTGGGGACCATCTGAGGGTTTTTATTCAACTGAACAGTTTTTATTCAACAGAAGATATTAGACTCTCTGCAGCCACAACTGGGTGAAACTAGTTTGCCTGTTGTCTACAAGGGGTCAAGTCAAATATATTAGTTCTTCCTGAGATCCAATTGCTTTGGAACATTTATTTGTTGGTGCTTAATTTTAAAGTACCATTGAAGATCTGTAGTTCCAGTTACTCTGCTTACAAATCTATTTTTAGTAGGTAAGTATATTTTCCCTCAGCTCATTAAGCTATCTTTTTTTCTGATTCATGTCACAGTGTAAGTCTATCTTTCCCATCCTTGAAAAAACATGCTCTGATTTGTATTGCCCCCAAGACATAGTAATATGCCACTTGAGGACATAAGGCAATGGATCAGCATCAGTGATTTGTACTATGTTCTAAAGTGACATTAGTTCACAAGGACATTGTTGATTTTATATATGAGATGTGAATGAACAAAAATGATGAAACCCAACAGCTTCATATTTTAGTAATGTAATATAAAGTGTTTTTTTTTATATACAATGTGCTCTTCTGTTTATAACAAGAAGGAACAAAACTTGCAATATGAGTTTTCCAAAACTGGTGAGATGCAGGTCTAGATCTGGAAGTGAATTTTCCAACTTAAAACAATTTGTAATGTTAATTGTTGATATGATAAATGAGATATGTTGAAAACCTCATTGTTCTTTGCTAGACAGGGTTTCTCTCAGGAAACATATTGCCAAATAGTAACCCAGATGGGTCAGCTTCCCAATCTCAAATGCATATTGACCTGCATATTGACTTTTCGTGAAGTGTAATTCATTTTTAAAATAGTACCAAGTCATTTAACAATATATCTTCAAAAGTATTAACTTACCTATTTTGCTAATAATTCTGAATGTTTTTCTAATAGTTCTTAATTCTGAAAATGCAGGAATAAGACATTCTTGCAACCCCAAAGTGATGTTCTCTGATTACTTGTTCAGTCTTATAACTTCTTTGGCTTTTGAAATGCATAAGAAAAACTAAAATACTAGGTTACAGAGAGTGTGTGTATTAATGTGCTTTTTCCTGAGATCATAGATTATTGTCAGAAGAAAAAAGAGCAATGATTCCATTTCAAGATTATTTGCTTCAAGCAAAATTGTTTCAGTCATGGGATCAATATGTTTATAGTGTGGAGCTTCACTCAGTCAGAAATGGATCCTATGTTTGAAATTTAATCAATCAATTAATTGGAGAATTAATGAATACCTCATATACATTTGTTAAATGATGGATATTCTATAAGCAACAAAAACCCTGCCATGATATGCTGTTAAAATTTGCCTTCAGTAATTTTCTATTTAAGATGTTGTCACATCTAAGCTATTATATGTATACAATAAAAATTTAAATTACCAGGGCTTGTAATACATATAGAAGCAGTATCATGGTGCTGTGTATTAGAAACTAAACAGTGTTATTAAGTCATTAAGAAAATAACATTTTTAGAAGGATTATCTTTCCTTATAACTGAGCAATCCTATTAAAGTCATTAAGAAAAAAAGACCAAATACAGGAATGTATTTATGTAAAAATTGCATTTTCATTCTTATTTTAAATATTTCAGACTTTTGTTGTTGTTGTTGTTGTTGTTTTCGTTTGGAAATAATGTGATTTATAAGATTTTTTTCTAATCTCAGAGGTGCAGCTTTATATGATACTGACTGGCAGTTATGCACACAGTTACTCAGCAAACCCTGGAAGTAAAATAATTTTACTCTGGACCAAGCTCCAGGTTCAGCTGTTACAGTATCCTGTTTCCACCAGACCTCAGCACCAGATGCTTACTAGGATTATGGAATCAATTCTGGAAAGAAAAAAAAAAAAAATAAGAAATCTATTTTAGTTTAGCTTATTTTATATTTTATTTATTTAGTTAGTTAGTTGGAAATACAAAACAGAGCAAATGGGAAACTGTAGTCTTGTAAGACTATCAAATCATCTTGATTAAAACAAGTAACAAATCATTGTTCTTTATTTCATATGACTTAATAGGAAACTTCACATTTCATAGAAAGAGTGCAGAAGTTTAACAAAACACAGCATTGGATAAAATGCATAAAACAAGTCTGGAATATTGACTTCTTCAGTGTTCGATACACTGGGAAACAGATGACACATACTCTGCCCTTGTGAGGTCCCATCTGGAGTACTGCATCCAGGTTTGGGGCCCCCAGCACAAGGAGGATATGGATCTGTTAGAGTAGTCCAGTGGAGGGCCACAAAGATGATCAAGGAGCACCTCTCCTACCTGGAAAGGCTGAGAGAGATGGGGCTGTTCAGCCTAAAGAAGAGAAGGCACCGGGGGACCTCATTGCAACCTTTCAGTAAGGTTTTTATAAGGGGATTTATAAAAAAGATGGGATGCAACACTTTGCTCAATCAGATAATGACAGGATGAGAGGGAATGGTTATAAACTAAAGAGAAGGGGAGATTTAAATTAGAGGTTAGGAGGAAATTCTTCACTTGGAGGGTGGTGAGGCAGGTTGAAGGAACAGGTTGCCCAGAGTGGCTGTGGATGCCCCATCCCTGGAGGTATTCAAGACCAGGTTAGATGAGGTCCTGAGCAACCTGGTCTAGCGGCTGGTGTCCCTGCATATGGTAGGGAGGTTGAAACTAGATTATCTTTGAGGCCTCTTCTAACCCAAGCCATTCTATGATTCTATACCTTGCTTTATAAAGGATATAAAACAAGCCAATAAAGATAACTGCGTCTTGAAAATATGCTGTCATCAATTTACATGTGTTTAGTCCTGTGAGCTCAACTGGCAGCACTGAGGATGGCGGTCTCTCCCAAATCACATGCACAAACACTTAACATTGTGTTTTGAAAATGTTATTCTATATTAAATTTACAGCTCTACTAGTTTCTTCTTATTCAGGGTCAGTGTTCAGCAGGTAACTCACAGTGGATCTAGATTTTCACCATACTTCACACTGTTCTAATGAAAGAATTTGAAACCATATTATGATGGTTATTCATTCACTGACTATTCAAACTCCAACATCCCAATAAATAAATAAATAAATAAATAAATAAATAAAAACCAACACTTTAATCTTTGGTGTGCTTCTACATTATCACTATTATTAACTGTGAATAATTGTATGTTTATTTTCTTCCCCCATACAATTTCAGCCTTCAGGAACTGCTTCTATTCCTGTTTTAATTGAATACCATTTGGGGTAACGCAGTGTTTATGTGTCCAATACAGAAATGCACTCTAACAATATCCATGCTAGTTGAACTTAGAATACAGGTCCTTTGGTCTGAACTCCAGTATACTTTGATAGTCAAGATCCCTAGATGGCTGGGCTTCTAGCCAGGTCGGTATTGTTACACTACATTGCAGCAATCACAAAATGGTCATGGATTATGATAGAAAATTGTATAGTACTTGTGTCATTTCATAATTTTGTATATGTATTGTAAAAGCAGTTAAAATAAAACGTCAGTTAAAATCAGTTCTCATAACTGATTTTTTATTTTTTTTTCCTTTGGCCAGCTCATTCACTTTAACAAGCCTGTGGAGTCAAATGCAAAAGACTTTCCACCATTCCTTGCATGGATTTCTTAATAAAATATGAATGCTCTGTATTTCTTCATTATTTTCTCTAAATAGTTAACTGATGCAGAAAGGTATAGCAAAGCATAAAACTACTCAAAGGCTTAATTGAATTATTTCAGAAAGAAAAATATAATTATTTTTTAATAATCCCCATCTAATAAAGAATTTTTTTCTTGACGGTGGAAAAACTATAACTGGAAAAAAACTAGTCCAAAGTCTGTAATGATTCTTTATTATTATGCTGTCATAAAAGATATTTTTTTACTATTGGTTGTTCAGTTCACAGTATGAGTTCAGACAGCAGTCACGCTACACTGTACTTTGAATTATTATTATTCACCTGTGGTGTCTCTTTCATATGCCAAGTGATCACAAAAGCTTCAAAAACTTAATACAAAAATTATTTTTTCATAAAATATTAGATTTTATTCATCAAAGTGGTACCATAGACGTCCTGAATAAAGCTTATGAAAAACATACTTAAACTCTTTTTAATAATCAAAATACTCTGAAACATGGCAAAATACTTCTGCAGCAACAAAAAGGATTCACTAATTTTTTAATTACAAGGAAAAAAAAAAAAGTCTTATGAATGTCAAATAATAATCTAAATAATAACTCCCTGTGTGCGTTAGCTGTTCGGGTACAGTCACTTTTGGTTGTTATTGTGGTTTTGTTTTGTTTTGTTTTTTCTTTTTCTGCAGGACAAGACCAGTAGAATGCACCCTTCCCAGGCTTTCCTTTATGAGAAGTGTCTGTGGTAGTTTTGCCTGGCAGGGCAGCTGAACTCGACCACAACCATTCTCTCAATCTCCCTCCTTAAAGGGAGAGGGGGAGAAAATATGGTGGAAAGGGCTTAGGGACTGAGAGAAAGACAAGGAGATCACTCAACAATTATCATCATGGGCAAAACAGACTCAGCAGAGGGAGATTGTTATAATTCATTGACTTTCAGTAGTGGACTAGTACAGTGAGAAACTGAAAGTAAAATAACCTCACCCCACCCCACCTCCCTACCTCCTTCTTCCACCTCCTCCCCCCAGGAAGTGCAAGGGAATGGGGAATGGGGGCTGTGGTCTGTCCCTAACACTTTGCCTCTGCTGCTCCTTCACAGTCATTCTCTGCCCCTGCTCCATGTGGGGTCCTTCCCACAGAATGCCATCCTTCTTGAACTGAGCCTGTGGGGGCTGCCCACAGGCAGCAGCTCTTCAAGAACTGCTCCATTATGGCTCCGTACCACAGGGCCCATCCATCAGGAGCAAACTGCTCCAGCAGCTCCCCCCAGGCCCCCTGATCCTGCGTGGGCTCCTCTCCACAGGCTGCAGCTCCGGCCCAGGGCCTGCTCCTGTGGGGGCTCTCCATGGGCTGCAGCCTCCTCCAGGCCACATCCACCTGCTCCACCGGGGGCTCTTCGATGGGTTGCAGTGTGGAGATCTGCTCCATGTGGGACCCATGGGCTGCAGGGGAACAGCCTGCTCCACCAGGGGTCTATTGACAGGCTGCATACCTGGAACACCTCCTGCCCTCTTTCTGTACTGACCTGGGGGTCTGCAGGGATGGTTCTCACTCCTCTTGCTCAGCTGCTGACTGGGCCCCTACATCCCCCATTTCTTAAATCTGATCTCCCAGAGACCCATCCAATGTCACTCACTAGCTCAGTTCTGGCCAGCAGTGGGTCTCTTTTGGAACTGGCTGGAGCTGGCTGTAATCTGCTGGGCTCTGCTCACAGAGGCCACCCCTGCAGCCCCCCTGCTACCAAGCCATTACCACATAAACCCAGTAAAATGGCTAAGTCACTTTCTTTTTCAGAAAATTGAATTAAACACAGGCTTCTGGGTTCTGGGTAAATAGCCATGTCCATAGGTTTCTTTTGTTGAAATCAAACAAATGGACCAACCAACACAGGAACCAATACTGTATTCTTTTGCCTGCACTTCGGAATGAAAGTGGCTGTGATTGCTGGTCATGCTGAACACAGACTAAGTACGCCAACCAGACTGGCCCCTGTGAGAACCTAGATGTCTCTGCTAAATGTCAGTTTTTAGAGGTGCTTCCACATATGTACAAAAGTTTAATGTCTAGGGTATGACCATGTATTAAATGAATTTCAGCTTTATTAGTATCTCTCAGGTACCACCATTTTTCATCTTGCATGACATATGAAGAATTCATCTTAATGTTTCATTGGCATGAGCTTTCTTTTATCTTCAATCATAATAAGCTGGAGGTTGATGTAAAAGCACTTATTTTACTTTTCACATATAGTCATAGCTTGCTGTGTCATTAATGAGAACTATATGTGAAAGCATTGAAAAAGAAAAAGGTCCTGAATAATTTATAAAGGTGAGATACAAATAAGTGACTAAAATACCAGAATAATAAAATAAGCACATGGGGACTAAATTGCTCAAGAGCTGGTAATGAAACATGAAGCCCTTTATCTATGATGTCTTCCCATCTATCTTACCTCGTTAATATATTTCTGTAATCCCTCTGAAATGTACTATCCAAATTCATTATCAGTAATTTCTGTAAAAGGCTATAAAAAAAAAAATCCCTTCTACCTGCTATAAAATAATAATAATAATAATAATAATAATAATAATAATAATAATAATAATAATTAGAAAGCATAAATTGTCAGAATACTTGTTTAACAGCCTTGTTTCATGTCTTCAGTTAACTTCAGGAATGAAAGACTAAGATTCTCCTACAAACACAAAATGTCTATAATCCACCAGGGTATAATGAAGCAAATGATTATTTCTGAAACACCTACCCTGCTTGTCAGCCCCCTAAGCACTTCAACAAAGCACTCTGAGTCATTCTTATAAAGAGGTGGTGTGACAGAAGAAATGAGCCACAGGTTGGAGATCCTCAGGCAAATGCAACCCAGTGCATATGGTACATCATTACCAGTCTGATTTTAATGAAGTTTTAGAGCCTTAAATCTCACATCACAGTTGGTGCTGATATGCATTTTACTGTTATTGCCTTTCACTTGCCAAGTAAAGATAATTGATGATCTTTACTTAGAGAATTTGTAGATTTTGGAGCTGTCTATTTTTAACAGTGATTTCTATTTTTTTCTATGTATGTGTGTGCATGCTTTCATTTTTGCAGATTTTTTATTGCATCTAATGATTTTTTTAATGTTTTTAAAATAAAATGAGAAAGAGATGGACTTCTTTATGTAACAGAGCAAAATTTCATTTACAACTCTGCTAATATCAGTAAAAATATGTGTGAAGAAAGATTACACTAACTTTGAGTAAGAAATGAAGAATATGGTCCTTACTAAGTATTTCTTCTACAAACTCACTCTGAATCTTATTTATCATGTTATCACTTAGTTAAAAGACTATTACAAGAAATAGAGTTTTTTGTTTGTTTGTTTGTTTGTTTTATAAAGAGAAACGTTAAAAATATGGACAGATTTTAAAAGAAGCAAGAGATAAACAGGAAAAGTTGAACAGAAAAAAAAATGAAAGGGTGAAAATATATTTTTTTCTTTAGAAGGAATAATTAGGAGAGTAAAACTTCAACCATCCAAAATCAATCTAGAGAAAGGCATATTAAAATGACTGCTTATGTAGTGCATTTCATTGCATCCATCTTTTACTTTCCTTGTTTTTCTGAGTGATCTTCTGCATAGGTCCTGGGTACTTCCCAGGCTCAAGATCACAGGCACTGCTGATCTAGAGTTCTTTGTCAAAATAAGATTTTAGATTGTTACTATCACATCTAAAATAACATAATTTCTGGGAATATAGCTAACTGCTAAATGTTCAGAATTACTATGATCATTCTACCTGCTTTGAGCCTACTATGTCCAAGATCAAATGATTTTATGCTCTGTGCAACCAGAATATAGTTTATGAGAAATAAACATTTTAAAATCCTGTTTAAATAATAAAAGCCTGAACACAGGATGTAGCCCTCACTGCTGTTCTTTGGAATATGATGGATATTCAGACATACATTTTAAAGCCATCTTTTTGTACATTAATAATAGATTAAGTTTAAAGAAAATAAAAATATTTTTGATTTAAAGGCCCTATTAACATTCAAGAGATTGTATTTTAAGATCAGATGTATAGGATTTCATTGTAAATGATAAGGATTTGGAGGAATATGAAGAACCTGTCAGCAAAGATAGATTAGATGGATTCAGTAATTCAAAGAGTACAATCTTATAATGTTTATTAATGACAGACTTTAAAAAATATTTTCCATATCACCTGTCTCCTACATTACTCACCAAGTACTCATCTGTTGTATTTTTTTTTTGTTTGCTTGTTTGTTTGTTTGTTTTTCTGCATAGTTTTGAAGCTCTTCTTCAACACCTTTCTGATATTATGGAATGAAACACTTTAGAGATTTGAGTCTTCCTTTACCTATAGGCTACTAAATCTGGGTTAATATTTCCATTGTATATTTTCGTTTCCATTAATATTTTCTTGTAAAACTTCTAACTTGAAAAAAAAAAGAACAGAAAAAAATGTGCCATGACAGTTCTGCCATTTCAAAGCTGAAAAACACGTCCAATAGTCATTGAAAATTTGTAGTGTAGTATACAGTTCCTGTACAGGGGAATCATCTTGTACTTATGTTGCTGTAAATATCACACAAATTTTCTTATACGTAATTTCATTATTGAAATTGAAAAGGTAGAAATACTTTACTTTAACATGCAGTCCCATGTCATAACCATTAACTTTATCTCAATTGTGCAACTTAGTGCAAGCTTGGGTTAACTTTTTTTTTTTACTTTTTTTTTTTTTCTTCTCCACTGTTAGGTAACATTTTCTAAAAGATTAAGTTTATTTAGGCTGAATTCTATGCTGAATGCAGGGTTTAATAAAATGCTCCTTTGCTTAACATTCTTCCGGAAAATATATTATTTCAACTTTTAATCAATCAAGAATGTTGGTCACCTGAAGGGTCAAAAAGAAAAAAAAAAAAAAAAAATATTTTCCCTTTCAAAAGGGAAAAAGGAAGGAAATTATCCCAGTTATGAGAGTTTTTGTTGTTTTTGTTGAGGCTCGTAGATCCTAAACTGATAAAGCTAAATGCTCTGACCACCCCAAGGCTCACATATTTACATATTTTACATTAAGATTCTGAGATGATTTATCCCATATCAAAGAAATACAGTGAGGAAAAAAAAAAAAATGGACCAAAACTTCACAAAAGTGTTGGGACAGATAAATTTTTAATCAAACCATACTGTGAGAAAAGAAACCAGTTTGTACTGGGATGATGAACCACCCTTGCTAGAGAAAGATGTGATAAAGTCCTTCACAGAGAGATTACTGCAAAGTTTGTGTCTGCAAGAGATGCATAAGACATTAGAAGCTGCTGTTAAATCATCTGCAGAGGAAAAAGTATGCAGCCCAGTGAGGACTATGGTTGCTGATATGGATACCTTCAAGAGACCATAAATTAGGGGGACTAGAAGGCAGGAGATGCTGAAAGAAATATCTTACAGTGGTCAGAGACACAATCTAGTTTCCTACCAAACATCAGTAATGTTAATACAAGTCTGTTCTATAAATAATAATAATAATAATAGTGGTAATATTAAACAGGCTGGAAAAGACAGCTACCTTTCATACAGTGAAGCAGCTGTTAGTGGTTTTGCTTGTAAAAATGGTACATATCTTGTTCCTTAATAACAAATTAATACATATTTTACAGAACAAGAGTAGAAGGGAACAAAAATGACTAATGCAGCAGAGAGAGGAAAAGGATAAAAAGGGATAGACCCTAATTTCTTTCTTCAGCTACGTCATGGATGGAAGAGGTACATTTCTCCAGAGGTGCTTATTGAAAGGACAGGAGGCAGCAGATACAAATTACAGCAATGGATATTCTAATGAGATAAAATGAATAGATTATTTGTGATAAGGATGGGCAAAGACTGAAGAGGTTACCAGGAGAAGCTGTGGAGCTTGGATGAACACCCTTGGATGTTCAGAGTGCATCTAGACAGATTCGTGAGCCACCTAACATGACTCTTAAACTAGTAACATAAATATCTCTCCTGTTTTCAACTAACTCAGCTGACCTGCAGAGGAGACTCTATCTATATATATCTTATTAATGACTTATCTTATACTATTTTATTAATATTTTATATTATTGTCCAAGGAAGACTCTCCTTCCTTGTGCATATTCAAAAGCCATCTGGACATTGTCCTGGGCAACCTGCTCTAAATGGTTCTGCTTGAGCAGTGGGGTTGGAATAAATGACCTCCAGAGGTTCCTTCCAACCTCAACCGTTCTGTGATTCTGTGATCTTATCTTAGACAAACATTGAGGCTTCTATATTAAAAGGAAAACAATATCTTTAAGATTTTATTAGAATTATTATTTCAGCCTTGTTCTCATAATTCAGTGCTATGAATCTGTCAGTTAGCTGAAGCCACTGTTCAAGCAGGCACTTATCAAAATCTGAATTCATCTCTCAAGAAACTGATTTTCCTTGAAGAAGGCATTGCACCAACGGTGGTAGCAGCTCAGGAGGGTGAATAGAGGGTAACAGATTGAGCCCACTAGGCTTGTGATCCAAGTGAAGATCTTAACTCTGGTCCCCAGAGTGAAAAAGCTAGTGCACTGACCCACTTCCCAATTATCCCTGTCTCTGGCTGTGACTTACTACTAGGATGACTCATGGACCTGCAGAGAAAATATTTACTGAGCAGCCTGCTAGCAGAGGGTGATGTGGATAGAAAGGAGAGAGATTGGTGTAACTGAATTTCATTTGCTTGGTGATCCTGCATCTCTCTAATCTATGCATATATATATTCATAGATCAGAGATATATATGTATATATCCTTTAAAGATAATATAAACTGCAGAAAACCCCAAAGAAAAAATGACAGTGTTTAAAAGCATTAAAACATGATTTAAATAGCATAAACATGGTAAAAATATATTTCAAAATAATTAAAAACAGTGGGCAGATAGTCACCCAACATTGTAGCCTGTAGCTATTAGTTAATGGATAGCTAGCCAGAGGCTATCTGCAAGCCTGATGGTGAAAACAGGCTGGCAACTACAAGCCATTTTGTTAGTGGTTAAATATTTGCCTCACAGACTTACTCCTCAGGTATGGTGTGGTGTCAACAGACAAGACTTGAGGTTCTTACAGATTAACTAATCTAATTGATAGAACAACTGACAAAGTAGAAAGATCACTTTTTACCTCATACTCTTGGACAATAAATTAACCCTATATTATTAGTGGGACCACAGAATTTCACAACATTTACAAGAGGGAAGTGAAGGGAAGTGGTATCCCACATAAAATTTCCCTTATATAGTCGTTAAAGTGTGTATTTGTGCAGCAAAGTGTGGTGCTAAAAGAAAATATTTTCTTACATCCTGGAAGAGGTATTAACTTCATTAATTTGACTCTGTTTCCAGGTTAATTTACCCTTATCTCTCAGCGGAGATATCTAGGGCATGATACTAGCATTGCTGTTTTGCTTCCAATTTCTGAGCTAGATGTTGCTGAGCTGTTACAGGAATTTTTCTACAGTTTTCATCTGGGACCTTAATTCTGAGAAAGCCAATACAGTATGCCATTTATTTGACATGTTCAGTCCTATGTGTAGCTTAGTTTGTTAACTTCTGTTGGCCTATCTGCATTGTGGAAAATTGCCATACCACCTTATTTTGGGGTTTCAGATTTTCTTGTAACCTTTCTACATGGATAATAAAACTTGGGGGTAATACAAATGAAAAGGCAGCATCTGTCCATACAGACTTACTTACTTACTTACAGACTGTAAGTGAGGGGTTAATGAAAGGTAAAAACTGTACATAGCTTTTCATTTTGTAATTTTCTCAGTTCTAACCATTCCATACTAGTGATTGTGAAATCTGAGTCTGATACATCAGGAACTGGCATTAAGCTGTTCTTTGCTTAAGACAACCACAGAAGTTACCAAAAGATTCATTACGGAATTCTCCACAATATAGTTGTTCAGTTGGAGACTTTGGGATTTATTCTGGATCCAAGATCTGTTTGATGCCAATGTTAAGATTAAAAATCCAGGCATTCCTGATCGGCACTCTCCTGTGTTGTCAAGCCAGTGAATCATACCTCCATTTCCATGATTAGGTGGGAAGATAAAGAATTAGTTTTCCTAGCTCCCTAGGTGAATTTGAAATACTAATAAATCAGGACTAGTATAGTGAAGGGGAAAACATTTGGCACTGACACACGTGAACAGTTATTTGCTATGGTTAACAACGAATCTGTACAATGAGTCTCTAGTACAATACAGTTTCCAAACATCACAAGTACCATTTCAAACTTATGGTTATGGTCACCAAAAAATACTTCTGCCTTTACAGTGAAATTTGGCTATGCACATAAACACGATACATTAGACAATGGCTCTTGACACTGAGTAATGACAGATAGTTCCTTAATTATGGTAACTATCTCCCTCTTGCAGTATAGGGCATTTTCTGTTGATCAGTTGAACATTCAGTTCCCTCTTGCAGTATAGGGCATTTTCTGTTGATCAGTTGAACATTCAGTTCCCTGTCAGCATCAGATCAGTCTTTTCTTATGACAACTATCCAGACTACCAATAAAATGTAAATTCTTTATGTCCTTGTAAGAGTGTTGGGCCCCAAACACAGATTTCTGGAAAGTCACCTGGTGCTGGGACAAGCAACATACCAACACACCTGTATAGATCCTCAGTCCAATATTAAGAATCTGCAGCACAGGACTTTTGGAATTCATTTTTAGAAAGCTCATTAAAACTAAGGAAGATCTGAGGCACCTAGTTACCAAATTCCTGCTGCATTTAATTCAATTTCTTGCAGCACAGTATACCACAGCAAGAGAACCACATATACAAGCAACTGTCTGATGACATTCTCTGTCACAGTATTACTAAAAGTAGAAAATGGGTCACGAAAAAAATCTTTGAAAGTATCATTCCTTAAAAAATCATAAAGATACTGTCAAACATATTTCAGTAAGCAGTAAATGAACCCTGCTTGCACCATAAATCATTAATGTTTAATCACCAGCCAATGCCTCAATAAGCTCACTGGCATGGAAACTCTAAGATACTCAAAGGGTAGTTCTAGCAAATCTGGCATGCATGGTTGGCTTGTGTGCTTAATTACTGTTTATGCATTGGCAGTATCCAAGCAGTTGTATGTAATAAATAGAACACTGTCACACTGTCCAGATGGTTTTAGATTCAAGGCCTAGGGAGTATGTTTGAAGATTACAGGCCTGATTTACTAACAATTCACACCAGCTCAATTGCTGAAAATCATGCTAATAGCATACGTTTCTCAATTGCATCAATGAAGAAATGAATACACTATTAATGACTTTTTAAAAACACATTTTGTCCTCTATTTAGGCACTCTTCAGAGGAGGTATAATAATTTTATGGTTTGAGGCATGAAGCAGTTTTATTTCTGCAGTGTCCAGTTGGTTTGAGAGAATTATGTTCTCTCACACAAAACAAAGGACTGCCACGCAGAGATAATCCAAGCTATTTAAAATGATAGTTTATTTATTAGAATCAGTATAGCTGATTTAGTGTGGTGTTATGCCTTAATTAATTTACACTATCAAGAATTAGGTTCAGAATTGCTTGTCAGCAAATTAAGAATGAAATAAATTCATTTCTTAACCCCACATATAATATGAGGCAAAATTATGCTATAATTTTCAAAGTAGGCAAAATAATGTTGGTAAATAATAAGTTTATTAAGAACTGCTGTCTTTTTCACCCCCAAACTGAATTTGTCCCCAGTACGTGAAATTGTATTAAGTAGATAATTGGGGAAGAAGAGAGAGGAGAGGCAAGGACAGAAGTTGGAAGGAAATGTTTAGAGGGGAAATGCACTTTTGTTTCATAAATTAATGCTTAAATCTCCTTCAATGGACCAAAGATATGGAAAACATGAAATCAAGATTTTATCTGTTTGAGAAAACATGAAGTTCTCTCTCATTTTTCACATGAATGTCCTATCTGGAAGATTATAGGATGATCAGGATAAAAGTAAGAATGGAGATGTACTTTATTCTCCCTACAAGAACGGGAAATGAAGTATGATTTTCTTCTTTGCAGAGTATGGGTAAAAAGAAAAACAGTATCCCAGCAGCAGGTAATTGAACACATAGATCTTGCAACAATAAGAAAGTTGAAGCCAAAAAGACTGATGAAAGGGGTACAGTCATAATTTTCCCATTTATGTTGGCAAAAAAATATTACTGCCAATCTGGTGAATTATTTTAGTAACTAGATTATTATTGGAAGTTTGTTTTTGATTGAAAAGAAAGGACTCTGAAAAACAAATCAGTGACCATACTTGGGAGCCATTGGTCATATTTCAGTTTTATGATCTGTCATGAAGATCATGTTCTGCAGCTTCTTTTTCACCATAAAACAACTACCCGAAATATTTCAGAACTGTATGCAAAATAGGACTTATGGTCATAAGAACATAGGTCTTAACTGAGAAATGCAACTCATTCTGTAATGTTCACTAATCCTCAGTTATTATTAATCCTCACCTGCTTGTCCACTCCAACTACTCCCAGGATACAGTTAATTTCATGTTAAAACAGATATCTGAAATAAAATGGTAACTACATCTCCGCTGGCTACAAAAAGGACTCCAGAAAACTAGTTCAGCTGTTGACATCCACAAGGTAAACAAATATCTTTAAGAGAGAGTTACATGTCCATTGTCTACACCAAAATATAGCCCAAATATTTGTTCCACAAACCTAAGAGCCACTTTTAATTTTATTTAAGCTAATGCTGCACTGCTTCTGCCTATGGGGAACTGGAGTACAAAATGAAGTAGTGCTTTCACTTTTTAGGACCTTGATACAGTAATGGTGCTGAAAGACTTCCTAACACATAAATATATATATATATAAATATCATTATATATATAGATTTATACAATTACTGTTAAAAAATGAAGGAAAAAAAAATACCTGTGTTTGGTGCTCCATCTTGGTTAGCTGTAGATAACTAGCTCACTGTAGGAGTTTTCCATGTGACCACAGAAGATCATATATCTTTTCCTAGACTGTGTAAGACATATCTACCAATCTAGAAATGTCTAGCTCTGCAGATTGAACTCTACAGCATGGTCAGACAAATTATGTTAGTGATCAAAATCTAGGTACTTTAGTCATTTCATGATTGTGTGAGTCAGCACAGGCAGGCAGCAGGAACAACCACAGACCCACAGCTGAAATTCAAAGACTAAATTTATTTTCATTACCTTGCCAACCAGGGGATCCCCGAAGGAACACGTACACAGAGGCACACAAGCAGGGATGAAGGCATCACTAAGCTCAGTCCATGCTAGAGGATCACTGACCTGCTGTTTACACCTGTTTCTCAAGGGCTCACAGAGGTGTTGTTTATTACCATGCTTTGATCTTCACTGTGCTTTTTGATCTTCTCTGTACCAAGGCCAGAAACTCAAGCGTGTCTGATAGGGCACTTCCAAGTCTACCAAACACCTACATTAACTATACACAGGTGTGCCACTTGTCAAACACAGAGGATAAACAGCAGCATGTACAATTTATGTGTTTTCCTGCATTACTACTCTCCAGACTTCATGCATTCCTAGGGGCAAGGTCACTTGAGCATATTTACAGTCTTCCTCACCAGTTTTCCATTCTCGTCCCATCTTTCTCACCAATCTTCCACTTTTATTACTTCCTCCCAACAATGATTCTGTGTTGTACTAAACAATTAGCTTACGTTATTGTAGGCCATAGCAAGATCTATAAATAAGCCCAAATGGAAGCCTTCAAAGCTTATTAGTGATTAAAATCCTCTTTAAAAGGGTTTTTAAGGTACTGTCTGTAATGGGGGGATTAGCCATGGGTATTATCAAAACTATATTTTATATGGATCTGGTCTGTAGATTTAAAATGCAGTGAACGTCTTACACATTTTCAATGCAATTTAAGTGCAGCATTTCTGTAATGGCAGTATGGGATGTTTCCAAAATCTGAAGAGCAGAAAACAGATATCTAACTTCTAATACATTAAACATATTTTTTTTTCCAGTTCCTAATTCTTCTAGATTCTAACTCATGTATGAAATCCATCAGCCTCTCATCAAATTTAAGTAAATATTTTATAGTAGAATGGCTCTAGTGAAGTCTCAGGTTACTAAGACTGTACAAGCAAAGTTTGGGTCAGGGCAATAGTCTGTTGATGTATACAGGACCATGAACATCATCAGGCTTTAACTGCCCATACTATATGTGGCGTATTCTTCATTTATAACTTGAGATGTATTAATGTTCAGAACTAAGTCAAACCTGTTGAATATAAAAAGTGGTATCCCTCCACTTGTTTTTATACCCCAATTGTCAGGATTTTAGCAATGATTATTTATCTATTGCAGAGACAGCAGAGATTCCCCATGTTGATCACAGATATCATTACTTATCCTAATTGTCATTACAGATTTTGCAGTTTCTTTGTCTGTTTTGATATACATATACGTTTCAACTAACCATATATTGGACATTAAACTTTTGCCTTCCCTGCTCAACCAATGACTAAATGCTTTTATCTGGTAATATACTTTAAGTTCCTAGTTCTGGAATATGAGACATTCAGGTATGTTAACTTTAAAGATCTGCTCTTTTCTTATGTTTAAAGTTCAAGAAACGCCTCCTTGTTCTTTCTAAGGTTTTCACTATTTAGTCATTCAATTAAGAGACAGAATTGTACTGAGTCTTTCTCTTCTGTGGAGAGTAACATTATGTACAGTAAATATTTGATCCTTTGTTTATTCAAAATCTAACGACCTGATTAGAAGTAAAGTTTCCTGCAATCTGCTAATAAAAATCTGTAAGGGACAAATTTCATGTCAAAAAGAATGATTGTCTTCCAGTATTTGAAAGCAAATATAACACATATTGTCACAACTTCCATTGGTAATAGCATGTCTATTCTTCTAGAAAATTTGCATTCTCAAGGAATATATTCATCTTACTTTTGTAAGGAATGAGAAGGCTCTGTTGTTTTCACTTACAAAATAGTGGTGCAGCAACTCCAAAACTGAAGTGGTCCATCAAGATTTACAGAGGGAAAAAGGAGAACAACATTTCCCTGTTGACATATTTTAATAACAATAGACAAAATTCTCTAACAGGTTTTTCATTTTTTCCCCAGGCATAGTTTTGTTTTGTGAATGAATTACACCCCAAAATTATTCTTGAATTATTTCTACATTTTTCTACAATTTCTACAACTATTTCTATATTATTTCTGTTATTTCTTATTTTGCACAGTTGTTCAGAAATAATTTTTATTTACCTGAATGTTTGAATAGAAGATTTTATTTGTACAAAATGATGATTTTTTTGTGATAATGAAAAGCACTTTATATTAGAAATGCTTTTGCAATGTCTTAGTTGGAGATATTATTATTGACAATAATTATTATTGTTTATTTTTGCATGATAAATATTTCTTTTACTTCTAGTTTTGCCAAATTTAAATTTTGAATAATATTTTTCATGCAAATTGTCTATATAAGAATATTTGGAAAGTGTCACTTATAATGTCATTTATTTTCCTTGAAGGATTAGCTGTAGTACTTTAAAAGACAAATTTCTGTGCTTGGTTATTTTCTTTATGTAACTTTATCCTTTTATTGCTATTGCCTCCTGATGATGTGAAACATTATTAAAATTTATTACAAGATAACCATGTCTCAAATTTTTGTCATTTGTTTTCTCTAGGAAAATATAATTTAATTTGATTAATTCAGTTCTGGTTGGTGGAAAATATATGTGTATATGTATGTTGGCACATGTTAAAATCCTGAAGTTAATGCTTTTGAAGATTCTTGCTCAAGTAAGATTATTCCATTATACTATAGTTTCAGGCTCATAAGTTTCCCACCACAAATCCTACACAATTCGTATCAGCCCATTCACCAGAATTAAGAATCTACCAATGCTTTCACTTCCTATCCCTAATAGAGAAAAACATTTGGTCTAAATGTTGGGAGAGCTTGTAGAGGAAAAAGAACTTAGGAGGCAGAAGAGAAGTGGGCAGGAAAATTGGGAAGAAAGTAAACAGGGTCATGAGGTACAAAGCCTAAATGAACCATGGGACTGAAAGGTGGGTGGTTGATGACTACCTGGCAGAAAGAATTCAGAAATAGAACAAACATGGATAAATACTCGATGACATAGTTATTTAGAACCATCATGAGCTCAAATAAAGGGATTCAAGTAGAGGAATATAAGCAACATAGAGTATCAAAATGCAAGTTAGGTAAGGTGATGTTGCATGTTGGCACTGAACTGAAAAACAATCACGTTACCATTGGCTCACAAATTACAGCCATGAAAGAAGAATAACATAGGGGCAAGACCACTCTGTGGATTTTTATTTCTGTACTGCATTTTTAATTTCTGTACTGGAGATAGCCTGTTCTCCATGGTCCATTGTAGTTCTCTGTCTTGCTTTCTTTGGAGTGTGGTTGGGTGTGCTAAAATGGTATTATGTTTTTTAAATACCAACTATATTGAAAAATCATCATTAAATTTATCACATAACCAGTGAAAAAGTTAGCAGAGGGAAAGGATCCAAGCCTTTAAAGTGAATTGACTGCAGCAGTTCAGCTAGCTCTCACTTTAGCTGAAAGGGCATCTCCTCTGTTCGCTGTTTTTTCAAAGGGCAGCCATGTATACAGATCTTTAAACTATGGTACCATTCATTTTCTAAGGCACGAAGTACTAAATAACAGTACTTAAAGATGGTACTGAAATGTATTTACTTAAAGGATCTGTCTAGAGGTTGTCATTTCTTTACATTCTTATCTTACATTTTGATAAGGTGTATCACAAGTCCAATGTATTCTTGTTTCCTTGTGACTGTGCTTTTATAGCCAAAACAGTCTGATGAGATAGCTGTATAAATTTTGTCAAGAGGATGTAATGGAAAAATATCTTTCTAGCTCTACTTCTAAATTTACTGAATAGTTGAAAAATAAAGATTTAAAACTGTTTTGCTATAAAAAAGTATAATCTTTTTATAGTTAATCGTGGTATAGTAATATGTTCAATAATAAAAGTAGATCGTACAGCATTCTCCAACTAGTAGAGTTATTAAGTAATGACCTAGAAATATTGACATTTGTAACACAGAAAAGGACATTCTCATACCACAGACTAAAGTTGTGCATTTATCTCCTTTCACTCTTTCCTTCAGATGAAGTTATATGGTGATAGTATCCAAATGGCTATCTATTGCTAAGGCTATAAATGCTGCAATAACAAAGTTAATAGGATAATTCTAAGTTGTCATTCTGAAATACTGATTAAAGCAATTGTTAAACTGAAATGATTGTGCCTGTTTATAGGGCATAAATTTAAAGACAATTCTACATAAGCACATTAAGAACTGTATTTCAGTGGCATTATAGCCTTCCAAGGAACTGAAAACTGATAACTAGTAACTGATAGATAAATTTAGCATTGTTCAGACTCATAGAAACAAAATGAAATGAAATAAAAATATAAAATCTAATTTCCTATAAAACTTAAATTTTCACATATGTATTGTTTTCAAAGAACCAGAACTGATTCATAAACCTTGTGCAGAAATATTTTTTCAACACTATGGAAAGTGGGTTTGGCATGATTCTATGATTCTATGATTCTATGATAAGCACATAAGATGTGAGACAGGGAAAAATGAACTGATTTATAAAACAATCAAAAGCAGTATGAATCAAAAAGAAGTTTTAGAGCTTGAATTCCTGACTCTCATAAGAAGATATGATAACCTAGACATTTTGACTTTCAGTATTTAAATATTATGCAGCTATAATCAATGAGAGAGAGACCTAGACTGAATATAGGAATAACATTAGTGGCTGTGAAAATTAAATTTATTTTGTTCTTTAACTAGAAAGAGATTCAGGGACAGCAAGCTGTACATCCTACAGTTCACTGGAACAATGGTGTCATTTTTTTTTTTTTTTTTTTTTTTTAGTTCTAGCACATTATCTCCCCCCAAAAGACTCTATCAGACAAATGGAAATTCAGTGATACACAGATCATAATTCACAGTCTGCTTCCTTAGGTGCTGAATACTGGTGTTCCAGGGCTGCTTCTCCTCTCCTGCCATTGCAGCCTGCAAATACGGGGAATAATTCCCATATCACAGGCTGCGGCTGTCACAATGGAAGTATCATGGAGGCAAAAGCAATCTTCATGAGCTTTAGGACTTCCCTTCTTCCTGAAAAACAAAACAAAACAAAACAAAACAAAACAAAAAATCAAGCTGTGATTGCCTGAGTCACAATTTGGTTACTGTTGTGCTATTTAGTTCATTTGGCCAACTACACACTGCCTTTACTTAAAAGCATAGTAAATGTAATTTACCCTTGCACAAAATCTCTACTATTCACTGTGCATGCTGTAACAATCCCTGCTTTAAAATCTGCTTATAGAAGTATATGTTAATTTCAAACTCCATCATAATATAATGAGAAAATGGTGCAGAAAGGCCATAAGCCTGACTGCTACACTGAAAACAGGTAAGCATGCTGTGCATGCTGCATAAGCTTCAAGAACAAAGATGTCATCCAGGATTACAGTTAAGTTTTGTGCTCATGAAGCTGTCCTTTGCTGATGTGAGAGGGTTACAAATAGAACAAAAGGCTCAATTCTGATTAGTCAGTATAAGTGTGAAGTTCCAAATTTATTTATGCCCACAAATACCACATTTAAATCAGATCTGAAAATACTGTAAGCAGTTGTTTCATATTTTTCCACAAACCATCATTAAACTCAAAGAATAATTCAGGCCAATACTAGACGTTTGTATCATGCTACATCCATGCAAGGTAATTTTCCCATCTCTAATCATTCTATGATCCATGTGTTGTTTATTATGTGTTGTTGTTTATTCATTTAATGTTAAGAACATTGCTATTTTCAAGGAAGATACTATACAAACTTCCATTAAATGCACTTATCAACTAGAAAAATAACTTAATTAAAAAAAAAAAAAAAGGAAAAAGAAAAAAGAAAAAAAAAAAAAGAAAAAAATGAAAAAAAAAAAAAGTATTGAGTTTGTTACTTGCCTGATGGCCATAAAAGTACACTGTTTGGTGTCAGTTTGGCTATGTTCCTTTAATTCGGCACTTACTGCATCCTATTACAGTTTAAGCATTTTTTAGATGTTGGTAACTAGTCTAAAGTTAATTACATCATCCAGATTAATATTTTTGTTCAAATAGTGATATAATTGTTTTAATTTTTACTCTAGACCTTAGAAAACTAACTAGCTTGTGACTTGATGAAGATATGTAGTACTCATAGTTTCAGAGAGCTCATAAGTCTCACTGACAAAGATTTCAGTTCTTTTCACTTCTAGTAATCATTGACTTTATGTTATATTTAGCAATTGCTCCTCAATGAATCCCTTGACAACTGTTGCACGTATTCTTTTTTCCAAATACTAAGTGGGAATATATTTTGACTTCTCCAGACTGTTATGAATTATTGTAAATTATCAACTTTATGATAAAATTGATAACATTGTTAGAACTTTATATGTCTGTACTACATCCATGTCCTTAAAAAAAGGAAATAGGTCCTCACCATAGATTGGCTTTCAAGGGCACTTCCTTATACTCCCAAATATTTTCCCTTTCTTTTATTGCAAGGCAACAGGCATGATTCTTCTCGGTGCCCAGTCATAGGACAAGAGTCAACAAGCACAGAATACAAGGAAATTCTGTCTGAACATGAGGGAAAATTTCTTTACTGTGAGGGTGACACAAGTTTTCTGGAAAGTTGAGGAGTTTTCTTCATTGGATATATTCAAAAGCCAGCTAGATACAATTATCATAGAATTACAGAATGGCTTGGGTTGGAAGGGGCCTCAAAAATCATCTAGTTCCACCCTCCCCTCCTCCACCCCTGCCATAGGCGGGCCATAGACACTACCCACTAGACCAGGTTGCTCAGGGCCTCATCTAACCTGGTCTTGAATACCTTCAAGGATGGGGCATCTACAACCTCTCTGGGCAACCTTTTCCAGCACCTCACCACCTTCTGAGTAAAGAATTCCCTCCTAACCTCTAATCTAAACCTCCCCACTTTTAGTTTAAAACCATTTCCTTTCATCCTGTCATTATTTGATTGAACAAAGAGTTTCTCCTCATCTTTTTTTTATAAGTACCTTTCAAGTACCGAAAGGTTGCAATGAGGTCCCCCCGGCACCTCCTCTTCTTTAGGCTGAACAGCCCCATCTCTCAGCCTTTCTAGGTAGGAGAGGTGCTCCAGCCCCTTGATCATCGTTGTAACCCTCCCCTGGACCCATTCTAACAGATCAATATCCTTCTTGTGCTGGAGGCTCCATACCTGGATGCAGTACTCCAGATGGGGCCTCATGACGGCAGAGTTGAGGAGGACAATCACCTCCCTCGACCTGCTGGTCACTTCTTTCTCAATGCAGCCCAGGATGCAGTTGGCCTTCTAGGCTGCAAGCACGCTGTGCTGGCTCATGTCAAGCTTTTGATCTCTCAGAACCTCAAAGTCCTTCTAAACAGGGCTGCTCTCAATAAGTTCTTCACCCAGTCTGTACTCATGTCTGGGATTGCTCCGGCCAAGGTGCAGCATCTTGCACTTGGATTTGTTGAACCTCATGCAGTTCACGTGGGCCCACTTCTCAAGCCTGTTCAAGTGTACTGGGTCTGGCTGGAATGTTAACTTTCCTGGCAGCAGCCCATTCAGTGCCGTACTCTGTACTTGTAGCTGGAACAGCAGTGTTATCACACCAGTGTTGTGTCTACTGCTGAGCAGCAGTGGCACAGCATTGGGCCTTTCTCTAACCCTCCTAGGGGGTGGGCAAAAAAGTGAGGAGAGAAACATCACTAGGGCAGCTGACCTAAACCAATCAAAGGGATATTCCATACCATGTGGTGTCACACTCAGCAATAAAAGGTGGAAACAGGAAGAAGAGGGGAGGGGTGGGCTCTCGTTGAGAAGACGTCGGTCCTCCTCTCGAACACCGGCTGCGTGCGTTGAGGCCTTGCTTCAAGGACGTGGTCAATCATCGCTCATTTGTGGGAAGTAGAGAGTAATTTCTTTCCTCTGCACTTCCATATAGCTTTCATTTATTTTGTTTGTTTGTTTGTTTTCCTCCCTTTTTCCCCTTTCCCTTTTATTTTCCCTTAGTTAAATTGTTTAGTTCATGGTAGTCTTTATTTAATTATTATAATTATTTCCCTTTAATTAAATTATCCTTATCTCAACCCGTGAGTTGTTCTTTGCTTTACTTCTCCCCCTCCTTATCTAAAGGAGGGGGAGTGAGAGAGCGGTTGTGGGGTTTAGCTGCCCAGCACGGTAAAACCACCACATCAAGTCCCTTTGGATGGCATCTCTTCCTTCTGTTGTATCAACTGCACCACTCAGTTTGGTGTCATCAGCCAATTTGTTGAGGGTGCACTCTATCCCACTGTCTATGTCATTGATAAAAATATTAAACAGTACCTATCCTAGGACAGACTCCTGAAGTACACCACTTGTCACCAGCTTCCACTTGGACTTGTAGACATTGACTGCAACTCTATGGGTGTGACCTTCAAGCCAGTTCCTTATCCATTGTATGGTCCACCTATCAAATCAATCTCTCTCCAATTTGGAGACCAGGATGTCATGTGGGATCATGTCAAAGGCCTTCCAGAAGTCCAGGTAGATGACATCAGTCAGTCTTCCTCTATTAACAGGTGCAGTCACTCCATCGTAGAAAGCCACCAGATTGGTCAGGCACGATTTACCCTTGGTGAAGCCATGCTGACTGTCTCGGATCACCTCTTTGTCTTGCATATGTGTCAATATTGGTTCCAGGAGGATATTTCCATGATCTTGCCAGGCACAGAGGTGAGGATCACTATTCTGTAGTCCCTCAGGTCCTCCTTTCTACGCTTTTTAAAAAGAGGCTTGATGTTTCCTTTTTTCCAGTCACCAGGGACTTCACCTGACCACCAGAACTTTTCAGATATGATGAAGAGAGGCTGGGCAGCTACATCAGCCAGTTCCCTCAGGACCCTGGGATGAATGTCATCAGGTCCCATAGACTTGTACCTGTTTAGTTTCATCAGGTGGTCTTGAGCTTCCTCTTCAGTTACGGTGAATGGGACTTTGCTTCCCCAGCCTCCATATGTAGGTGCAGAGAAATGAAAGACTTTGGAAACCTGTCTGTCAGTGAAGATGGAGGCAAAGAAGTTGTTGAGTACATCAGCCTGTCTTTACCAGTTCACTCTTATCATCCTTAAAAGGATAACATTCTCCTTGGCCTTTCTTTTCTGCACAATGTACCTATAGAATCCCTTCCCATTATTCTTTGCATCCCTTACCAAGTTCAGTTCCATCTGTGCCTTGGCTTTTCTTGTGTCCTCCCTGCACATCTGGGCAGTATCTCTGTACTCTTCCCAGGCCACATCTCTCTGCTTTCACTGCCTGTGCATTTCCTTCTTGCACCACAGTTTGGCCAACAGGTCCTTGCTCAGCCATCCCAGTTGTTTGCCCTCCTTGCCTGCTTTTTTACGAAGGGGGATGGAGAGTTCTTGCACTCTAATACAAACATCCTTAAAGAATCTCCAACTATGATCAGCTCCTTTCTCCATAAGGACGGTGATCCAGGGGATCTCATCTACTAGGTCTTTAAATAGCTTGAAGTTTGCTCTTCAGGAAGAGAGTGTGAAAGCGTGACACTTGTAGTTGAAGTAAACATTCTTCATCCACAGGCTCCCTTTGATCAGGCGGCCTGTACTAGACCCCAACCACAAGCTGTCCTTTATTGGTGTGGTCTTTAACTCTCACCCACAAGCTCTCAATCTGTCCATGGCTGTTTCTCAGAGGCAACTCTTCACAATAAATCCCTTCCCTAATGTAGAGGACAACATTCCCTCCCTTCCTTCTCTGTCTAGCCCTTCTGAAGAGTTTGTAGCCCTCTATTCCAATGTTCCAGTTTGGTGATTCATCCCACCATGTTTCAGTCATAGCAATCAGGTCATATCTGTCTAATTGCACAATGGTTTCCAATTCCTCTTACTTGTTTCCTGTGCTGCATGTGTTAGTGTACAGCCACTTCAGATGGGCAATCAGTCATACCATGTTTCCAGAACCCTTCCTTATTGCATTGGGACAGTTCACAGGTATTTCCCTGCCATTACTTAGAGTGATAGTGCATAACCACACTGATTCTTCAACCTAATGTTATCTGCAGTTTATGTGTGTAGAAAAAGTTTGCTACTCTAGCTACCACTCCTGTTGAGAAAGAGAGCTGAGAACTTTAAGAGGGCATCTCATCTCATTCCAAAGTACCTGCCTAGTTCAGACTAGTTGCCCAGTTTCTAGACAGCTTAAAATATGAGTTGAATACCAGAAAATGTGATTACATGGATTACGTGAATTCCACCATTTCACGGGCAGTGCAACCTGGACTGCCCTTGAGCTTCACTTTCCCAGCAAGCCATTCCTTGTTGATGAAAACTCAGTCCAGCATAGCACATTTCCTCATTGGTTTCTCTGGCACTTGGAGAAGGAATTTATTATCAACACACTCCAGGAACCTCTTTGATTGCTTATGCCCTGCTGTGTTGTCCATCCAAAGATATTGGGGTGGTTGAAGACACCCATGAGGACTAGGACTTGTGAAGGTTGTTGCTACCTCTAGCTGGTACTTCTGTCAGGATAAGTATGAAAAGCTGGAACAATATCAGTACCATTTGAGCTCGCTTTAAAACAGTGGTTTAGAGCACTTAGTCTTATAAAAAATAATAAGAAACAAACAAACAAACAAACTATGAACTAATCTCTCATGAATTGAACTGAGGACAGCGTGAAAAATAGATAGATCCCCACAGACAGATAAGTAAAACAAAAAATCCAAAACTATTCATAGTACACATAAAACTCCAGATAATATTGTCAGCCATTTTTAAAATGAAAATATGCATCCTCCATTTTGGTAAGCAACATCGGTGGTTTTGTTTGTTTGTTTGTTTGTTTGTTTGTTTTTTTCTTGTGTTTAATTCCACTTGCTAAAGCAATTTAATGTTCATTCTTCCACGTTGGTCTTAGGAGGAGCACAGCAAGGTAGCCATGGGCAGTAGACAAAGCATACATAAATGATGAACTGAAAAGCTGATAACTCAAAAAAAAAAGAGAAATCAAAGGCAAAACAACATTGCTGCCATCGTATGTTTTGTTTGTTTGTTTGTTTGTTTCCAGATGTATCTGTGTTCTTTGCATTTACTCATTTATTTGTTTGTTGTCTATTAGAGAATGTTTAATTTTATTGTCTGGTTTGACCTTTTTCCTTAAAACACCGAGATTTATGGGTCATAATTTGATGTTCATGGTAACTGATTTGCATGAATATTCAAGATTCATTGGGAATCTGCAGTTAGTCAACTTTGTCGAAACCGACTTTTCCAACTGATACAGCTGAGCTCTGGGAAAAAAAAATGATAGTTTGTTCTCATAAGCTCCAGATCTAGAATAGTCTTTGAGATTTCTGCTTGGTGAAATCTCAAACCACAGCCAGAAACCAAAACATTACTGGAGCCACTATTAGACAAGTACAAAAGAAAACAGCACTTACAGAACAAAGGCAACAATAGACTGCTGAGGAAATCAAAAGTAACCACAAGACAGTTTGGGGGCAGAAAAACAAGCACAAATGTCCTTACACCAGGGCTGATTAGGTTAGATCTATTGCTGCTGCATCATACATTTCATGACAAAAATTAAAAGGAGGTCTGTAACAGTATTACAACCTCCCTTCCACCAACAGTCTCTTACTTATGAACCAGTATCCAGTTATAAATAGGCTTCTGTAAATGACAGTCTTGAATTCCAACAGAGCAACAAACAAACAGTCTTTATTGTCTTAAAAAGTGGCAGATTATAAATTGTAGTAGTGCTGTATATATTACTGTATCTACATAAAGCATAACGTCAGGATTCTGTTGCATATAGATTGTTTTAGCGTCCATATCTTTGGACATATCCATGAACATTTAGTCATAGTTAGTCATAGTTAGTTTTTGATGTTACGAGGCTGTACAATGTTGCGAGACTGTGAAGGAACAAAATTAGAAAGTCCAAAGCTCATCTGGAGCTCAATCTGGCTACTGCCATCAAAGACAACAAAAAATGTTTTTACAAATACATCAACGCAAAACAGAGGACTAAGTTGAATCTCCATCCTTTACTGGATGTGGGGGGAAACCTAGTTACAAAAGATGAGGAAAAGGTGGAGGTGCTTAATGCCTTCTTTGCCTCAGTCTTTAGCAGCAAAACCAGTTGCTCTCTGGATACCCAGTACCCTGAGCTGGTGGAAGGGGATGGGGAACAGAATGTGGCCCTCACTATCCACGAAGAAATGGTTGGCGACCTGCTACGGCACTTGGATGTGCACAAGTTGATGGGGCTGGATGGGATCCACCTGAGGATACTGAAAGAACTGGCGGAGGAGCTGGCCAAACCGCTTTCCATCATTTATCACCAGTCCTGGCTATCGGGGGAGGTCCCAGTTGACTGGCAGCTAGCAAATGTGACGCCCATCTACAAGAAGGGCCGGAGGGCAGACACGGGGAACTACAGGCCTGTCAGTTTGACCTCAGTGCCAGGGAAACTCATGGAGCAGATTATCTTGAGTGTCATCACGTGGCACTTACAGGTCAACCAGGTGATCAGGCCCAGTCAGCATGGGTTTATGAAAGGCAAGTCCTGCTTGACGAACCTGATCTCCTTCTATGACAAAGTGATGTACTTGGTGGATGAGGGAAAGGCTGTGGATGTGGTCTACCATGAAATCAGCAAGGCTTTTGACACCTTTTCCCACAGTATTCTCCTCAAGAAACTGGCTGCTCGCGTCATGGACTGGTATACGCTTCGTTGGGTTAGAAACTGGCTGGATAGCCGGGCCCAAAGTGTTGTGGTGAATGGAGTCAAATCCAGTTGGAGGCCAGTCACTAGTGGCGTCCCCCAGGGCTCGGTGCTGGGGCCAGTCCTCTTTAATATCTTCATCGATGATCTGGACGAGGGCATTGAGTGCACCCTCAGTAAGTTCGCAGATGACACCAAGTTAGGTGCATGTGTCAATCTGCTTGAGGGTAGGAAGGCTCTGCAGGAGGATCTGGATAGGCTGCACCAATGGACTGAGCCCAACTGTATGAAGTTCAACAAGGCCAAGTGCCGGGTCCTGCACCTGGGGCGCAACAACCCCAAGCAGTGCTACAGGCTGGGAGAGGAATGGTTGGAAAGCTGCATGGCAGTGAAGGACCTGGGAGTATTGGTTGATAGTGGGCTGAATATGAGCCAGCAGTGTGCTCAGGTGGCCAAGAAGGACAACAGCATCCTGGCTTGTATAAGAAGCAGTGTGGCCAGAAGGTCTAGGGAAGTGATTGTCCCCCTGTACTTGGCTCTGGTGAGGCTGCACCTCGAGTACTGTGTTCAGTTTTGGGCCCCTCATTACAAGAAGGACATGGAGATGCTCGAGTGAGTTCAGAGAAGGGCGATGAAACTCGTGAGGGGTCTGGGGAACAAGTCCTATGAGGAGCGGCTGAGGGAGCTGGGCTTGTTCAGCCTGGAGAAGAGGAGGCTCAGGGGCGACCTTATTGCTCTCTACAGGTACCTTAAAGGAGGCTGTAGTGAGGTGGGGGTTGGTCTGTTCTCCCATGTGTCTGGTGACAGGACAAGGGGGAATGGGCTTAAGTTGCGCCAGGGGAGTTTTAGGTTGGATATTATGAAGAACTTCTTTACGGAGAGGGTTGTGAGGCATTGGAATGGGCTGTCCAGGGAAGTGGTGGAGTCACCATCCCTGGAGGTCTTTAAAAGACGTTTAGATGAGGGATATGGGATATGGGATATGGTTTAGTGGAGGACTGGTTAGTGTTAGGTCAGAGGTTGGTCTCGATGATCTTGAGGTCTCTTCCAACCTAGAAATTCTGTGATTCTGTGATATCTTTGGACATATCCATGACCATTTAATCATAGTTAAGATATGGTGCACATAACCTTTGAAGTTGAAAAGTAACAAAATAAATAAAAAGAGGGTCTTATAAAAAATATGGAGAGAAACTTTTTTTTTTTTTACTTGGGCAGACAATGAGAGGACAAGGGGGAATGGCTTTAAACTAAAAGAGATTTAGATTATGGGTTAGGGTAAATTCTTCACTGTGAGGGTGGTAAGGCACTGGCACAGGTTGCCCAGAGAAGTTGTGGATACCCCTTACCTGGAGGTGTTCAAAGCCAAGTTTGACAAGGCCCTGAGCAAACCGATCTAGTGGGTGGCATCTCTGCCCATGTCAGGGGGATTGGAATTAAATGATCTTTAAAGTCCTTTCCAACCCAAGCTATTCTGTGATTCTATGAAATACTTATTTTTAAACAGACATAGCTTTACAGATATAAAAATAAATCTATACAATAATGAAAAACTCATATTTAGAGAAAACTATAATGAAAAAGCATCAGGTTTTATACCATTTGCTTTTGCTAAATATTTAGGATTTCAATATATTTAATATTATTACCTTTCAGAGCCTTTTTGTGTTTAGTACAAAATTTTCTCAATTGTTAAAAGGCAAAAAATCTATGCAGTGATTTTATACGTCACAGAAATGAAGAATGTTCAAGTATAAAATTGAGTATAATTAATCAGCCCCATTTTTATTGTGCATTCATGTACTGCAGTCTATTCTACCAACATTGTTTTAAATTTCTCATTAAAACTGATAAATCCAGAAGCAGAATTGTACAGTTTAAGAATGCACATCAGCACCTCTAAGAATAAAAAGGAATATGGAAAGGATGTGAGGAAAATTCATCTGAGACAAAAAAGTAAGCAAAATGAAGAGCTTGTTGCCTCATCCGGGTATATGAAATATGTAATAAGTGTTTTCTGAAAACTAATGAATCACTCACTGCTTAATATATTTCCATATCTCCATTAAGATAATAAATTTTAATATTGTGAAAGATATCTGAGTCTTGGAAGTGATCAGAAACAAAGTATGAGCTGAAGATATGATAATATGCATTCTAAAATGCACAGGGAGCATGAAAACCTTAGGGTGAACACTTAAAAAAAATGAAAGAGCATTAGGAAATAGGGTCATTCAAATAACTACAGATTATGCTAAACAAGTAAAGCACTATTATACTGTATCAAAAATAAAAAATCACAGCTTGTATTAAAGTAGATACTTTTTTTCATATGTAGTGCATATGAAAAATTGCAGTGACATCCGGGCACATATAAATTGCAAAGTCAAGGCCTAAAATGATTCATTCACTCTGAGTAGCTACAGGTGAATCAGAATATAACAATAAAAAGAAACAGTGGATTTGCTCTTGTCTCTACCCTCTTCTCCATGAAAACAAAAGAAAACAACAACAAAGGATTATCTGTAAGATTTCACTTCTTCTTGTCAAAACCTTCACTTGCCTGAAACTGTCTTAGGACTTACCCCTCCTTAGCATCCCATAGCAACCCCCTTCCATGACATCCCATTGCTGCTTCACTAGAAGAGACAGGCTGCACAGCAGTACACAGCACAGAAATGTTCAGCAGTCTCAGGAATGGCTTTGAGCAATATGATTGTGAACAGTGGTGGCACAAAGCAGTAGGGAAAGCATATTCCTTCAGACAGGCTTCCCAGAATAGTATCAATGAGACAGAAGAGGTTCAGTCCCACTGCAGCAGAGGTAGAAAACACAAGATGAAAATTATCTGCCTGCCCAATTTGAATAAAATATTGAAGTATTTTAAGACTGTGTCACATGTGGTAAATAGCATATAACATTCTAATTTGACACACATATTGGTACTGGGGGCACCAGCCACAAGGCTCACATCTCAGTCCACCTCTTTACAACTGGTAGTAAATCATGTCTAGAATACTTATTTCTGTTTCTCTGTAGTTAAAAACAGTGTAAGAAATGCAATATTTCATTCATACTCAAAATTCTAAGAACATGACACACACAGAGAAGAAGCCATCTTATTCATCTTATTTATTTCTGACTGACTGTGTAGTAGCTTTGTAGCTGACCATTAAGCCAGCCAGCCAATTTTTAACAAATATGTCTTGACTAACATTCAATTTTAATAACTTTCCAACTTTAACATAGTAGGATTTATGGGCTTCATTCCATTTAGGAAACACATCACATGCATTCAGTAGATACTCATAAAAGTACCGTGGCCCTGTTTTCTGATTTTTAAAGTTTTGAAACAATCAAGTTAAAAATCAGTCTTGTATACAGGGTACAAAATCTCAAGCAAAAAAAAAAAAAAAAAAAAAAAAAGGAAGTTTTTTTAGTATGGCTCAAGATGATAATTTTTTCAGTTGTTGCTGTTTCTAATTTGTTATGACATATCAACTCCTCTCCCCCTCCTCCCCCTTTTCCTTTTTTAATTTTACAACTATCTAAAATTTATAACCCATTTACTTATTATTTTATTAGATAAACTTTTTCATAAATTGCTCTAGTTTTGGTAAACTGATGCCCTCTGTGAAAAGAAAACAAATAAAATATATTATCTTACAATTAGCTGAAATACTTAGTTATATTTTCAAACTGTAGTTATATTTTCAAATATTTAATTTCAAGTATGGGAGTTTAAACATGGGTTCCAAAGGTTTTCTTTTCCTTTTATTGTTGTTGCTGTTGCTGTTGTTGTTGCTGTTGTTGTTTTCTCCTCCTTCTCCTTCTCCTTCTCCTTCTCCTTCTCCTTCTCCTTCTCCTTCTCCTTCTCCTTCTCCTTCTCCTTCTCCTTCTCCTTCTCCTTCTCCTTCTCCTTCTCCTTCTCCTTCTCCTTCTCCTTCTCCTTCTCCTTCTCCTTCTCCTTCTCCTTCTCCTTCTCCTTCTCCTTCTTTTTTTTCTTTGTTTTCTTTTTCCAATAAGAAAAAAGATTTTCTAAAGTTGTGCTAGACGTAATGCAATATTATTATATTCTTAGACAACAGGTATAGGCCAGTGTACCCAAACACTAAACATGTTCATTACACAATGAATATTAAACATTCACAAGAAACTTGAGTTCTGTAAAACTTAGGATGTTTCAATTTCATCTGTCTTGTGCCATAATCTACCATAAGTAACAGGACTTGAAATTCTAGTAAAAGGCACAATGACAAATAGTCATCAAAAAGTGCTCTTTCTTTCATTAAAAAAGAATAAATAAATAAATAAATAAATAATAAAATATAGATTCCATAATAAAAAATGTGAAGCTCTTCAAATTGACCAAAGTTGTTTATTTAATCTTACAAAATATGTTTTTCTTTAATATATATTTGATATAATGATAACTTTATTCAACATCTTTGAATAAAGTATTTGAACAAACCATTTGGAAAAAGATAAAAAAGATAAAAATGAATGATAAAAACAATAAGATATTTCAATGACAATGAAACACCTAACTTTCTGCAAAATATATGAATTTCAACTCTTCTCAATTTAGCAAGTTAATAAGAAAGACTACATAACAATTAAATACATAAATCACATATATTTTTCCAAAACAGAAAATTTACCGGAAAGTGACTAAATAATGCATTTTTCTCTCTATTTTCAAATTTCTTTCTATAAAGTTAAGAAACGGTGAACATTTTTTGCTGATACAGGTACCAGCTCTCCTTATTATCTGTCATAGGAGAAACTGTGAGGTTTTCATGGTAATTTTTTTACATGGATAATAGTAGAAGTGGCAATGTGTGTAAACATAATAACATTAAAATGGATTTTTTTTATTTTTTTTTTAATTTTTTTAATTCAGAAGTGCTTTGGTTTTAATAGAAATTAAGTCTAAGTTTGAATTCTGTATTGTTAGTTTCAAGTCATAGATGACATGTCAATCTTCCCTTTCATTTATGTGGCAATGATATATGTAAGTTATATTATAGTTGTTAATACTAAACAAATGGAAGCCAGCCATAGGCCGTTCATTCGTAACATGAAGGGTAATTCATATCTGCCACAAATCCGGAGGTGACTGACCTTAATTTTATGCTTACAACTGTCTGTGAATGACATAAACCAAAGAAGTCAGAATAAATGTCAATTGTTTAGTTTATTCACTGGAAGTTAATACATTTTATTAAATGTTATAAAATAAGTAGATAAATAAATAAGTTCTTTATTGTGTTTTCCCAAAGATTTTCTTAATAATAGCATTTGCTGCCCAGATCTCAGGCACCAAAATTTTCACCAACCCTATTTAGACTTGGTACTTCCAAGAAAGAGATGGATAATACTTAAACAAAAGCAGGGTGCAACAAAGCACTCAGTACCTTAACTGTTGGATTTAGTTTTGGTTTAAGATTAGGGAATCAGCTTTTCAACCTGAAACTCTTCAACCCAAAACTCTCTGAAATGTACTGGATATAGTTAGACCAAAAATGTTTTTTTTTCCTGGTGATGTTGTCTTCATATATGTCAGACAACACTATTTTTCTTTGTAATCTTATATCAAAAGGAAGTGTCCATATATTTACATTATATTAATGTATTTGCAGTTAGAAACAGATATTCATTTTTCATTTTCTAATAGAAATTCCAGCTCTTAGGAGCGAGATAAAATGTCACACACACACACACACACACGAAAAACATAAACCTAAACATGTACTGAATTATCTGTATTTATTTATCCTTTTTTGATGGAGACCAATTCCACACTCCACAGATGTACTGTACATTGTCAATTGATTTGTAATGATTTCTCAGAGTTGCTGTTCTATTATAAACATTAAGTAATGCAATAAATGAACTTATGTCCTGAAGAAAGGTTGGAAACATTTTCTCTTGTCACATAGAAGAATATCCTAATGGTTCTAACTACACAGATAAATTTTAATAGTAAAGTAAGAAGCTTATACGAAACTGTATGAGAAAATCAAAGGAGCAGAAGTCTGTGAGTAATCACAATTCTCAAAGGAAAGTAATAGATATTTATAAGAACATTTTACTTTGTGTAAGGAATGCTTTCTTTGTTGGATAAAAGTAAATAACTGAATATATTCTAAGAATTTTTAAATTAAGCTATGAGATAAGAAGCAGTTTAACTGTTCAAAGATTCTTAATGAGTAATACATACTTCTAGAATAATGACAACTCCAAAGTTACTAAAAGCTGTTAACAACAGATATGGCAAATCTATTGCTGAGAATGTGCAGATACTGTATAAAAATCATACTAGTGTAGGAGTTCCATCTGCATAAAACTGAACAAAATTCAAATAGGATCTCAAGATTTCCTTCTTGCAATGTTATTTCTTCAACAATTCATTTCAATCTCTGCAAGCATTATTGAGCTGACACTAATAAGTGACTAGTTAGGAACAATAACAACAAAAAAGACAACAATACATTTAAAATTGTTAATCAGTGGATAATTCTTTTTACTTGGGCTGCTATCTTACACTTTTACATATATTCTTTTATGGGGATCCACAAAGTCCTGTATGCTTAAAAGGCCAACTCACATTCTAAAAAAGGACCTAATATTCCTAAACTTTCTGCAGCAAAAGCCTTCAGCTAAATCTTAGTGAAAATTGTAGTTAAGCCCTAAGAGTCCCCTAACCTGAAATATCATATACTGGTGAGACAAAGAACCCCATAGAGACATTTTATCCCCCACTCTCCCACACTCATGCCATAAAGTCTGCCCCCTTTTCCAGTTCTGTCAGAGGAAGTAATAATAAAGTTCGTTTCCTATGCAAATTACCATCCAAAATTCTCAATATTTAGAGAATGGACTACTCTGGAGAGTAATCTATTTTGGGAATAACAGCTGTTTTGTTTAATTGCTCAACCAAGAATCAAGGGAAGAGGAGGTGTGTGACCACAAACATCAAAACAAAGCACAACTAATTAAATTATGTGTCATTTGAAATCTACAATGTTATTGTAAATTTTAGTATGTGATACCCTCTTTATTTCTTGTTGGAATCAAGAATACAAATTGCTGAGTTATATTGCTTTATTTTTCATAATATAAAATATTTTTCCATGTATTTCTGAATTCTACCCAATCTTGTGAGCAGTTTGAATAATCTAAACCTGCATATTTCTGTTGAGTTTAGTACTTGTTAAAACACCTTTTCCACATCTAATATCTTTAGTCCTATCTTATAGCTAGGGAAACATGAGATACCCAGAGAAGTAGCTTGCCCTGAGTGAGTCAGTATGCAGACCTGGGAAAACAAAAAAATCTCTAGAGCTTTCCTTAAGAGCCCTACCAGTGCCCTTCCTGCAGATTGCCTCTCTGTTGCAACGTGTTGCAAACGATCAGATCAACGTGGTTTACCGATACTAAGCAGCTAAACAAATTAAATCCATTCAGGTATTCCAAGGTAATTTCCCTGGGGTCTCTGGCAGAAATCTTGAAAATATCCCAAAGTTAAAATATGAGGTTAGCTTTGGTTCCTGGCTTTTGACTCGTATTGGTAACCCTTAGGTTTCATATTTAAAAGAATGAAAAATGAATTTTCACATAAGCCAGAAGGTTTTTTGTTGTTGTTGTTGTTGTTTATTTGTTTGTTTTTATTTCCAATCCTATTCAAGGGCTTGATTTCCTTGTTTTTGTTGAATTTGAATAGTTTGTTTGCTTTTGTTTTGCACATAATCAAATGTTTTTTATCTCAAATTCTAGGCAGCCCTTCCATATAGTTAACATGCAATCTTATATTAATTATAAAACTAGCAATTTAATTTTAACTCCAACAACAAAAGATAATCAAACCAGAAAATTAATCTTAATATCCCATTCTATGAGGGTAATTTCTTTTCACATACTTTCCAAAGGTCCAGAGAAGAAAAGTTCTTTCTGGAATCAAGAATGTCTTAATGTCCAACAGATTGTTTTCATCAGTCTTTGGAGTAGGTTCAGAACAGATCAGGGGACTTCACAAAGACTGACAATCTTTATTAAATTAAGACAGATCTACTCAAAGGCATCTTATGATCACGTCATCATCTTGAAAAGCAGTCAGAAAAGTGACACTATGCCAGTCCAGAAAAGTGCTATGAATACTCACTGAAGAAATATGCTGTCACTTACATCTTCCAGGACTAATGCCAAAATGAAACAGATATAAGACATAAAACAGAAGGATAGATGAATGTCTTTCAGAGAACACGAGAAAAGACCTAGTGAATTCACCAGTGAAGTAGCCTAGTGTATCTGGCTTTTTATGAGGGAAGGAAGAAGTAACAATAAATGTACAGTTAATAATGCCAGAAAATCTGGGATCTACACACATCTACTGCTGGATTTCTTGGAATTTTCTCAGGTACTTCTTGTAATAAGAATAATGACTACCAAGCCTTTCTGCATAACAATTTATAAGACCCAAGTATTCTGTAAACTTCCATGGTGGTTACTGAAACTACAGTCAACCCCAGTTTCAACTGAAGTGTAAGTTTTTTAGACAATTCTTGATGAAAAGCTCTGGCACAATCTGACATACTAAGACTGTACTAAGAGTGATATTGGATGACTCTAGCAGGATGTTAAGCAAAATCAAAACAAACACTTTGATGCATTTCTGCATTGAAAAGGTATCCGAACTATGAAACATTTTGTGAAAGGATGTTGCATATTTTTAATATATGCAAAAAAATATATAAAAATGTGTTTACAAAAGCTCAATGTGATGTCTGACTCATTCATGGGGATCTATTGAGGGCTACTAATAGACAGAATATACATTAAGCTGGGGAAATTCTTGAAACTAAAGTGTTTGGAGGGTGGAGTGTTATAGGAGAAGTTATCATACATTGTCCAAGTCTTATGTTCTTATACTCTTAACTTTATATGTGCTTTTGACCACTTTTAGATATACCATGAAGCTAGGCAGACCTTTGATCTGGTGCAGCATAGTCAAATTAATTTTTTGTACTTAAAGTCTAAAGTAAACATTAAAAGAAACAGAAAACTTTCAGAAAAATAAACTAACTGAGCAGGAAAAAAAAAATCTGTCAAATGAATAAAATGTGAAATAATCACAACAAAGAGTGTGTTTTTGAAATTATATTCTCCATCTGAAAATATTACAATAAGCATTTAGCATTTTGATGTTCTAGATTTTCTTTTTCATCAAAGTTAATCCAGAATTATATACTTGAATTGCACACATAAAGACTCTGATGCAAAAGTTGTAGAATCTCACTCTAATGAGATTTATTTATTTATCTATTTATTTTTCAGTATCACATACAACTCATCCACAAAAAGGTAGCAAAGACTTTTACTGAAATTCATATAAAGAAATGTGTTTAACCTATGACTTGTCTGACGTTTATACCATACTAATGAAATTAATGAAACTAGTAATTCATTTCCTAAGTCCTGAAGAGATAAGAAATGTGAATTTAAAACTATGACAACTCCTAGATTTCAAAAAGAATGCACCTGCTTTGTACTTTAGCCTTCTAGTAGTACTTCTGCACGAGAAGTGACACATTTTCCAATTTTGATTACAGACAGTGTAACTGAACTGAAGGAAGTTTCACTGTCCTTTGCTCCAAAAGTGAATTTTCAACATTGTGATGTTTATTCATGCTCTCTTCTAAAGACACTGAGCAAGTACTCTGAAAAGTCTAGAATTGCTAATCTGAGAATTTATTTTTTATTTGTTATGAAATTTTCCATCTATTCAAAGAGAATAGAATTTGTGTCTGCCACAGGATACTCAGCAAGACAAAATGAGTTATAGAAGAAAATTCTGCTATTGGAGTCCTACTGACTTCAGGCAAGAGATTTCTTGAAAAAACTTCCCAAATTTAGAATTTTTAGTTAAATGATGCCCAAAGTGTTGTGCGTTGTTTTTGTTTGTTTGTTTGTTTGTTTAGTTTAGTTTTGCAAAACAAGACTTCTTGGTAAAATGGTAAAATTTCAAAATTTCCAAATGCTCCACCCAAACACCCAAACACTCACTGCAGTACAGAAGGATACTTTTCCAGTCATATGGTCATGTTGTTAATTGCCATCCCAGAGCTCAAAAAGGGAATCACCAAAATAAATATATTAGGAAATGGCAAAAAAGGAATATAAGTGGCATTATTCTGGCTTTATACACAAAGAAATATTTTACCAAATGCAATAAAATCTGTCAGAACTTTAGAAAAATACATTTGTTAATCTTTGATTTGTAAAACAAACAAACAAAAAATAACAAATGTACAAAACACAACTGATGTATCTGGAAAAAAAAAAATGTTTTCTTTGTTCTTTGTGAGTGATGTGGGGGGGGGGAGAATTTCATCTAAGCTTTTTCGGTTCATTAGGCGTGTTGGAATTAATTTTCAGCATTTTTCCCTCTTGTATTTCCTGCTTATAAAACAACATCTGTTTAACATACACTTTTTATGTCAAATTAGCTTCAATATTTATTTTGCATTCCCAATCACCATTTGTCAAAAATGCATCCTTGCACTTAAGGTCCAACTGTGATCAGTTTTTCTGCAGTTACTCTCATTGACTTGATTTTTTATCAAATGAAATTAACAGTTATGTGTCAAGTTTTCTTGGGGAAAAAAAAATATAAGATAGGTAAAGATAGATTCTTTAATCTCACTTAAATTCACATTACACTCCTTATCCTATATTCTGTATTTTATTTATGGATTTATGAAAAAAAAAAAAATTATATCAAGCTAATTTGTAGCTGAACTAAACAAGTTGCTCTTTGGAGGTCACTGAGTACCCACTTCCACAATGAGCAAGTTGAAAAGACATAGCCAGTCTCTCAGATGCCTTTGCTTTTGTGAAGCAATGCCATAAATGTTCTTGAATAGTTTGTTATCAAGGCCAAAGAAAGAACTAAAGGGATTCATAAGCATTTTTATTGCTAGCAGTTCTGTTTGACTCTTTCATGACATTGATACCCAAATGTACAATATCATCAAATATCATGATATTATATCAATATTTCTCTGAACTGTGAGGGCTCAATGAAGCTTTGGGAGCTGTGGGTGAGTATGCAGATCTTTTTATCATTCTTCAGTGCCAGCCCTGTGTCTCTAGAACTTTCAGCACCTAGTGAAAATTGCACCACATGACAGATTTGTGTCTCTCCTTCTGTCTTCTACTTTCCACTGGATATTAAAATATTTCATCTTTCCACCTCTTCCATTCATTCTCTAGAAGGGAATTAGACCATCATTGTTGGCATTGGGCAGACACAGGGCTGAGGAGATTGTGTTGAATGAGGAGTCTGAATAATGGATTGCTGAAGGGAAGGATTGTGAGATGATGTGTAGCATAGAGCAGAAGAAATGGAGATGGGTAAACCTATTTTGGGTAAACTATTTTGCCTTGTTGCCAAAATGCACAGGAAGCCTCCTAAAAGCTAGCAGACCAGGACAGTATCTACAGCAAAACTAAAGCTACCTGATATCTGTATCTAATTCTCTGTGGTTTCAAGAACCCCCCAGGACACATAGGTGAAATTCAGAAATAGAGAGATAACATAAATTGAATAAGTGTTAAAATAATGCTATTACATGAGGGACAGTATCTTGATTTGAGACTGAGTTGAGAATCTTTGATTTGCCTAGGCTGTTCAGTTTTAATCCAATGGCTATTTCTTGGCTTCACATAACACAATGGTAGTCATTCTATAAATGCAACATAGTCATGATGAAATAAAATGAGACTCTGAAAGTAGAACAGAAGTGATAGGAGTTCCTTAGAAAACATGTTTTTGATCACTCTGCTGTTCTCAATAATTCAGAAGAGTTTCACCTTCTCCCTTCAAAATGAATGTTCATCAGAAACTATTTTGCCTTGTTGCATTACTGCTGTATGCTCTGTTATGATCAGGAATCCATATGGAATAAAATAATAATAATTACTAATATAAACCAAAAAGGCATCTAATCTTTCAGTGAAACCCATCATGGAACCATAAAAAGATGGTTTCTGCTGATGGTTTCTGCTGTATCAATTAAGCATCTTAAAAACATTCAAATAAACAAAACTTATTTTCTGTTCTACTCATAACCTATCAATTGAGAAGACAAAGGGACAGTATGTTAAAGTTGGGCAAAAATTAGGAAGTCAAGGCTTTTTTTAGAAAAACTTGAACACTACTGTTCCTCTCAACAGGGAGACAGACTAGCTGAATGAACAGGGACTGACAAGCTGGAAAGTAAGGAGTATGGATTTTTTTTTTTTTTTCCCAACAGAATGCAGTAGTGCAAAAGACAAAAACATTTTCAAGTGCTATTCAATAATGTGTTGTCTTTTTTTTTTTTTTTTTTTTTTTTTCACAATAGGATTTCCATGTTAACTTCAGTCATTTTTATGCGAGGTTTCTCCGTTCTAGATGCAATGTTGATGTTGTGGAAACACTGTCAAACTCAGGACAAATTAACAGCACTGTGTTCCTTCAGTTCTCTTCTTTAAAACACCAACTGTCAGTAAGTGTTCATTTACCTCAACTATAAATTTTGTTTGAAAATGTAAAAATAATAAAAATAATAAAAAATAATAAAATAATAAAAATATAATAAAATAATATAAATAAATATATAATAAAATAATAAAAATAAAAAATAAAAATAATAAAAAATAATCTTTAAAAAAATCTCAATTATGTTCTTTTTAGTCTCTTCTAAGTCATTGTCTAAAAAACACTTCTAAATCACTTGGTGTTAAGAAAGGTTCCACTCAGAAATTACATGTAATAAGCAATGATTTTTAATCACAATTATTCAAGGACATGTTCTAAGAAAATACTTCTTAAGAAAGCCATATATAATTCTGTCTTGACCTCAACAATATAAGCACTTGTGCTTTAATTTCCAGCTAAAAACAAACAAGCAAACAAACAAACAAAACTGAAAACTCCTCCCCAATGAGAATACTATAATAAATACTTTTTCTCTGCATAAACAGTATAGTTTCAATATGATAACATTTGCACTGTAACATCTTTCCACAAACAACAAAACTTCGGACAGAAATACAGAATTTTAATAGATTGAATCCTGTTTCTACTAGAAAAAGTTAAATTGAAGCCTACTATATAAAAGATCTTATTTTAGAGGAACACAGAGAGAAAAAAAAAAAAAAAAAAAAAAAGGAAGGTCCTTAAAAAAAAGGTCCTTAAAAGTTCTTTACAATGGAAATCTCCTTCTCTCCTAATATTTTCCTCTCTCAAATCCAGTAACGTCACCATGAATGCCAAGATCTAAGAATTAGTAGTGTGTTAGAAACTAATAGTCTGTGAAAGTGAACTCAGTGTAAAAGACAGTAAATACTTTACATAGGTTTAATAGATCATGTATAACACTGGAAAGCCAGACATTTTCTTTAATGAAACAACCCAGATTCTGCTTTCATTTACACCAAATCAAATATAATTTCAGTTATGGTGGAAAGCTTCTTCTGTACTGTTTATCAAAATGCAATATAGCCAAATATGCAACATCAATTTTTGCAGAAAGAGCAATAAAACTGAAGACAAAGTTTACACACATGGCTTTTCATAGATCAGCAGCTATCTCATACTGAAAGCTAAAATAAAGGGAATAAAAAAATGGGAAAGTGGGTATAAGCAAAGAAGTTAGGTACAGAACAGAAGAAATCTTTTTTCCTTGTACATAAGAGATGATAGTGGTTGCAAAGTTTGTTTTTTCAAAAACAGTTCAAATGTTTTATTTACATGGTCTAGTGTTTTTATGAAATATTATTTTACAAAACATCAAATTTCAGCTGTTTGAGTACATATGCCTACTGTCACTGATTCAGAAATTCACAACTAAATTTCATCAACAAAATTCCATCAATCCAAAACCATTACACCAGAAGCGGAGGTTTACTGATGCTTTCAAACATTTTGGCTTTATTTCTGCTCTACAAGATGTTTATAAGAAAGTATGTATAAAGACCCAATAAACACATTAAAGAAATTATTATCCAATTTTAACATCACAATTTAAAAAGTATGACAACCAAGGGGCACAAGCAGTTACTTCTTTTCCAAAAAGCAAAATTAATGCAATAAATTTTAAAGAATGTAATCCCAACAAACCCATATTTCATTAAGTCTTTCTGAAAACTTAAATGCACATAAATAAGCCTGAACTCATTTGTTTTCCTGCACAGTGCTCAGTTTCTCGGAGACTGTTCACTACAATCAGGAACTTCAAGCATTAATCTGTGCATATCTGAGCTGTCTTTGATCATTCCTTCTTGTCACAAGTATATCCTACACACAGAGGCTAGTCAGTTAACTCATGAATAACAGTATTCAAAAGTTTTATATACCACACTAACGCACTTAACTGATTTCTCAGTTCTTATCATTAGGAAAATATACCCATTCTTTCAGTAACTGTAAAAAATATATATGCAAATACATGTTATTATGTATTTATAGGAACAATAAACCAACATTATTAAAAGCTGCACTGAGAGGAAGTCTAAGCTTTTTGGTTTTTTCAAGCTATTACATAGCTTGACTTTTACAAAGCCTAAATCCTGACTCCAGAGCTCTGAGTTTTGAAGCAACAGTCTCAAAGATTAAATTCCAGATTTTGACACCTTTGGACAAATAAAGAGTTGGGTGTGACACCTTCTCTGCCCTTCTGTAGAAGCTGTCATTGTGTTGGATCAGCTGACTGAGTTCACATGAAAGAGCACTCTAATGTTAGCACATACAGGGAAGGCTCCCAAAGGCAGTCAGCAACTCTCTGCCACTGATCAAAAGTAAAGAAAGACATTGCTGTAGTGCTATACACAATTTATGATCTAACTATGCAAGCCTACAGAAAATACTAGCAAGATTTCTCTAAAAACTGTAGGTCTGGTTGAAGAGTCTATACACCCCTGCAAAGGTGCAATGTTTACCAGGATGAGTTTTCCACCTGATAAGACAAACTCAAAGACATCTGCCTTTAAAGGCATTGACTCAAACACCTCACATGCCATTTTACCTTTGCTAGCTCCCAGTATCAAGGTGTGTTTTCTCAGACAGTAAAGAACTAATCGTCTTTTATTTCCTCATCTCCTTAAGGAAAGGAAAAACATAGCAGTGTTGCATGTTTGCTACATTCCCTTTGTGTTGTGAAGATACGTTTTTTGTCCTGTCTTCTGTCAAATGCCCCTTGTTTCCAGATTACTCCAACCCAAGTTCCCATAAAAGGAAATTGGTGTACTGCCACAGCAAAAAGTGTTTAGTATTGTATTGATTTTCCTTGAATGTATTTCATGTCTTCAAGTTCTGTGCGTAGCACATTTATATGTACACAGTCTTAACTAAAGGCTGTGGTTCCTATAATTTTTGACAGTTTGTAACCAATGGTCATGACAAAGCAAGGAACAGTACAGAATTACCTATTTTAGATGATCTGTTTCCAAATAAAGAGACTATGGCAGAAATACTTTCCTTATTTCAAATTTAGAAAGCACAGTTCATACCCCTGAGAAGAATCACCATATTGTCTATAGATCTCACATGGAGATATTGAAAAGTCTGATTTAGAAACACAAAAAGTACCAGTCCTAAGATCCTTTGCTTATCCCTGAGGAAATAAACAGTCTCCTGGACTGTACGTCCACTGCTTCTTGCTAGTATGTATTACTACATCATTGTGCGTTATTCCAGTCCACTTTGTAGGAAAAAGATGAATAGCAAAATTTCCATTGTCACAAGTCTGTGTAAGCTGAGTTAGAAAACAATGAAGACTCCATTTCACGTAGGCACATTTGTTTTAATCAATAGGTATGTCTCTTACAGGAGAGATTATGGCACATTTGAGTAAGGAAAATTGAAACAGAGAAAAGCACCTGAACATCAGCTCCATGCTATATTATTCGTCCTATTCTAATGATCTAATGATCTTCTGGTCCCCCTAACATTTAGCATAATACATCAGAAGGTCATCAAACTGTATTGTACAGTTTTCTGCGCAACTAAGGTATGCGCAAGGCTAATTACAGTAAACAGTCTTAAAAAATTATGCATTTGTTCTTAAAGAATTCTTAAAGAATTCTTAAAGAATTACTGAATTGGTTCATACATACAGGACATGTGCTGCAAAGACATGCACTACAAATTTCTCTTCCTCTGTCAAAAATGTATTCATTTATGCATAAACAGCTAAAATTACTTGTGAAGCCAACAGATGTGTGAGCCAGAACTCTAACCACACAGAAAAGACAGCTAAAGAGTGGTCCTTTCTCCATGCATGCTTACTTTGAATTCAGCCAACAGACGCAGAGGGAATTCTTTCAGATTGAACAAAGCTCTTTACTCACATTTATGCAGATTCAAACTCTGGGAATTATAGATACTCCTGAGACATACTTTGTGGTTGTTCCTTGTCTTTGGAAAACAGGAGACAATAGAGAGCTTTAGTCTTTGAACAGATTACAAAAGCAAATCTAAATATTTTAAGGGATTCAGTTAAGTAAGAAGTTACTGATTCATAAATCAAATAAAACGAAATTCCTTTTACTCTTCCATTTGAGAACTCAGTGGCTTACTGCTACACAAAGCAGAAGCCACATAGGCAACTCGTGTTCCTGACTCCATCCTGTTGCCAGCTGTCCTGTGTTCTGTCCAAGACTATTAGGCACCATACATTTTCTGAAGTACAATAAATCCTAACAGACACAGGTGAATACCTCACAATCTAGTGTCTTTCCCCTTTACCTTTCCAAAAGTGTCTAAAGGTAATCTTTAGGAAGTTAGCTAGAAGCAGTCCTGTGGAGAGACTTGTGTGTGTTCTAGTGGATGAAAGGCTCAACATAAGTCATCAGTGATTACTTGCAGCCCAGAAGGCCAACTGCTTCCTGGGCTACATCAAAAGAGATGTGACCATCAGGTCAAGGGAGGTGATTTTCCCCCTCTGCTCTGCACTCATGAAGCCCCATATGAAGTACTGCATCCAGGTTTGGGGCCCCCAGCACAAGGAAGACATGGACCTGTTAGAACAAGTCCAGAGGAGGGCTACAAAGATGATCAGAGTGCTGGAGCACCTCTCCTATGAAGAAAGGTTGAAAGAGCTGGGGCTCTTCAGCCTGGAGAAGAGAAGGCTCTGGGCTGACCTCATTAAAGCCTTTCGGTACTTGAAGGGGTCTCATAAAAAGGATGGAGAAGGACTCTCTACTTGGGTAGATAATGATAGGACAAGGGAGAATGGTCTTAAAGAGGTTAAATTTAGGTTAGACATTAGGAGAAAATTCTTCACTGTAACGTTAGTGAGACAATGGCACAGGTTGCCCAGAGAAGCTGTGGAAGAGAAGCTCCCATTCCTGGAGGTGTTCAAGGCCAGGCTGGATGGGGCCTTGGCCAACCTGATCTAGTGGGTGGCATCCCTGCCTATGGCAGTGGGGCTGGAGTTAGATGCTCTTTAAGGTCCTTTCCAACCCAAGCCATTCTATGATTCTATGGTATTATCACTACGAGGCATATTCTACTTTTATTATCAAGTCAATATCCTCCACAGCACTGCTTATGTCTTAAAATGTTCACATAGTTTATGTGATTATCAACTTTATAAATATATATATGCATATTTATATATATAACTCCTATTTTGAATTCAAAATTCCCTTTCCATACTCAATTTACTAAAACTGCCTATGGCCTGACTTAAAATCTTTAACTTCTCCTACTTTGGCAATTTCCGATCCAAAAGTTTTGTCCTTTTTTTTTTTTTTTTTTTTTTTTTTTTGACTCCTTTTCACTTTTTCATGTCTTCCATATTTGTGTTCATGACTCTTCTTGGCTTTAATTCTCTATACTTTCGCCTGCAGTTTTTACAGATTTCACCTATATCCCCTGCAGCTTTTACCTAAACTCTATTACGTGGTATATTTCCTCTCTCTCACAGTAAAAATGTACAAAAAGTAGTTGAAAAAATAGATTTTACTTACCTTGTAAGACATTTTGTAGTTGATTCATTGACTTATTGTCCAAATTCAAACACCTTCTTCTAGACCTCAACCTTCTTCACATATTTTTTAGCTTCTTGAGTTCATATCTTTCAATCTTTCACTGTTTCTTGGGATCTTTTTGTTTGTTTCTTTGTTTATTTTTAACAATGCAAATTTAATTATGCTGATCTGGCATAAGAAGGTTACTATCCACTAGATGATTGCTTGTCACCACTAATCGTTCCAGTTGGTGGTACTAGCAATTCAGACTTCCCAGCATGAATAGTATTTAATGATCTTTATCCACATAAGTACTTTAACAAATGATCTTTGGGAAAAAAAAAAATAATAATAATAAAATGATGATTATTTTGATAAAACCAGATCATCAACTGCATATGTATATATGCCCCTGTGTCTGAAGAAACTCCATCAGGAGAGTAGTGGGGAAAGGAGAGAGGAATAGCCATGAGTCAAGGCTGGCTACCCTACCTAGATTGAAGTCAGAGTGGCAAGCCTATCTGTAGTCTAATTCTTTAAGTTAGGGGTCTCACCCCCAAAGAAACAGAACAAAACTAACAAAAAAAAAAAAAAAAAAAAAAAAAAAAAGAGGAATAAACAAAAGATGATGAAGCCTTTATTCCTTGTTCCTTTTTTGTATCTCTCCTTCATCATTATTTCCTTCTCAAATTGTAAGTTCTTTTCAAAGCAAAGATCTTTTTTATTTTTTCTACATATTTTTTTTTCCAACATGTTGATAAAGTTGCAAGAATATTTTCAGCTTTAAAAAGCTAATGGCAATCCATATTGTAAAAATTCCTCCCACAGTTTGAAGTGGCAGTGGGGCCAAAAGGGTTCTCTGCTGAGTTGGAAACCTTATCTGCAAATTTTTAATAATATGAGTAGTGTTTACTTACAAAAGCATTTACTTTAAATCAATACTGCTACTTGTATGAAGATCACTTAAATGACTGTTTGGGATACTTGTTAGATTCCTACAGGCTGAAACTATATAAATGATATGCTTTTATTCTGTTTGTATATTTTTATATGTACATTACTTTAAATCAAAAAGAATATGTATTTGCTTCTTATGTTCAATTTGCTTTTCTATATTGATGTACAGATTTTCTGTAATTGGAAGAATTTAATATCAGATAATAATCACAGAATATGCTTCTTGCACGTAGACAATTACATGTTGACAGGGGGTGGAAATGTTATTTTGTTGTGACAAATGAACATCACATTTACAGAGCACAGATTTATTTGTTGCTATGAATTATATGTGTGCTTATATTCTAATTACAATTGTAGAAACCATCAATAATTAGTATTTCTAGTAGAATACTTACATTATCAACACTATTATTTTTGGCAACTTTCAGACTGTTTCATTTTTTTCTGATATCCTCCTTCTCTCATCCCTCTATTTTTGTTATTCTCATTCAGCAAATGGTCACCAGAACTCACTGGTTTCTCCTGGTTTTATATTATTCCTTCTGAGCTGCATTGCAACTCCTTATCAGTATCACTATAAACCAAAAATATATACTTCCCTTTTGAAGAGATGAGTAAGATAGTCTGTAGAGGGGAGAGGAATATATGAATAGAAAAGCATTTTCTTCCAACTTGCAGTCATGTTGCAGAATACAGAGGGAAAACATTAGGTAAACGTGTGAAAGAAAGGGGAAAAAAAGGAAAAATAATGAACACAAAACAAAACAAAACAAACAAACATTATTATGTTACTTTCTTATTTCTACCTTTCCCTTGGTTGCCTTTGGGTGATGATATCACCCAATCAGCATTTTCTTGTTTCTGATTTAATACTTAACTGTGGTATTTCTACGGGTATTACCAATTGCACTGCAGGTGGCTACCTCTACCTCTACCTCTACCTCTACCTCTACCTCTACCTCTACCTCTACCTCTACCTCTACCTCTACCTCTACCTCTTGATATGGTAGATATTGGCTAAGTAACATTCCCTGCAAAAATCTACCTTCTACCTTCATAGACCTATAATTGTTCCTCTTAAACACCCTGTATAACCAAGGCTATCAACAATCTTTTTTTCATCCCAAGTTGCCTTGATGTTTTAGCTGTATTTCCTACGCATATCTTCAGGAATGAGGCAAAAGTTCTGACTACTTCTAAAGCTTTCAGATAGACATTCATTTTTAACCTGTACAGATCTGCTGCTGAGAAAAAATGTTGTATATAAAGAGTTGCAAAAGACACGAGAGAAAGGATTTTTCTTTAAAAGAAATTCTAGAAAAAAAAAATAAAAATCTTTTCTAGACATAACCTCAGATGTTCTGCCAATTCACATCATGTTTTGTTTCCCAATAGAATTGAAAATTAACAAATTATTTTGTTAATTGTTACTGTAAGGCATTTCCCACTTTTATTAGGAAAATGGGGTCTTTAAACAATTTATTAGCAGTGGATACCATACAAATAACCTTGTGGCATTCTAAGAAGTTAAGGATTGCATGCAGGCTTTCCTGACTTGGTTTATATTTCATATATATAAATTTGTTCAAAGACTTCCTCCTGATGGAGGTGCTATAAGAACTGAGGAACTTGAAAGGCAAAGAGCATGAACCATGTTCCCTCAGCATGTGACATTTCATTTAGTATTCTGGAGATTTGAGCTTGTTAGTGCAGACACCAAACTGCATTACTAAACAGTGCCTACTGCTGTTTGGTCTGTGTATGCAGTAAGGGAGGTACAGACCAGTCTGCTTCGTGTTCTCACATTTTTCTGCAGGTAGGAATCACTGCCAGCACTAAACTAACATTGTCATTCCTGGCTGCAGTGTTACTGTTCCACTATAACTGCCCCAAAACCATTCTGCAAACTATCTCTGGAAGTCATTCATAAGTGTTTGTGTAATGTGAGCCAAAATCATGCAAGAGATAAAGTTAAAAAATAAATTATCTGATTGTTTTAGCTGGAAATGTCCCCTACCATTGTTTCATTTCCTGGCAGAGACCTCTTGAGCTTTACTGAAAGCAGAATTGTTCCTACAGTGCACCAGCTGTAGGTGTAGTGGGTATCATGCACAACCAGTTTGAGGGTGCAGACAGTGTTCAATCAGATATTTGATTCCCTCACTAATACTTTTTTGGTGTGATAAGACATTTTATTTAACAAATTTTTGGTGTTTGTTTTAAGCAAACATGCTAGTGGTCTAACATGTAGAAAGAAAAAAAAAAAAAAGAAACATGCTAAAACTGTTTGGTTATTAGGATAAAATGAAGCTTTAACACAAGTACTAGCTACTTGCATTGTTTTTTTTCTTTGCTTGTTTGTTTTGTTTTGTTTTTAACAGGTATGATATATCTTCTGCAAGAACTTTTGTTCTGTGGCATGGAAAGACTGTAAATGTCAAGGCATGCTCCAATTAAACACAATTACATAGCAACTAAGTGCTTGTTTATTTTGCTGTTATTACAATGGCAGAGGCACCCATTACAGGATAAGCACAAACTTGTCCTCTTTCACAGTGAAGTGCATTATAACAGAAAAGTGAAAGTTTAGTCAGTATCTACATTGGTAATGGTCTTTGGCTGCATGGGAATAATTGTCAGAAGGGCTGGGTACCCATAACTACAATTTGATGTCATTTGGAATTTCTGAAGATCAGACTACACCGGTTTCTTAGTGGTGGCTTCATGGACAATTTAGAGTTTGCAACTTTTTGAACACGAATACACATTACAAATTTGCAGATTTCTTTCCTAGGGGAGCTGGCGTTTGGGTAATTGTAGGTAAGCAGAATAGAGACTGAACAGCATCAGTGGTCCTTGCAGCAGTTACCTAACAAAAGAAGCTGGCAGATTTGAAGAATCTCAATCCTTTCCAATATTTATTCATGCTCAAAAATTTTCCTGTATCTCATAGAAAGCAATGTGACTTGTTTGGATGGTTTTATATCTGATTGTAACATAGGAGAAGTCCATCCATATCAAACACAATAATTACCTTTTATTGGCAACTACAGAAAAAGAAAACAAATTTGAAAAGTTTGGAAAGGTAGACTTGAAAGAGATTTCAGTTTAGAATTGCAAATGATTTAGGGTATTTAACTTCTGTTAAGAACAATTGTATTTTTATGCTTCATGATGACTATGTATTTCAGGCTGGATTGTGCCTTTGGGCATTATCCTGTAATAGAAGTAATTTGTAATGTAAGCCAGAAGGAGGATCATTCCCAAGTACAGTTTTTCCAGGCTTCCTCTATGTTGGCTTGAGGGAAGGGAGTATGCTGCATGAGTCATTTACAAGCTGCAAGGCACTCAAAGAGCTGCAGCAGTGCAGAGATTTAGCTATATGAAAGAGAAAAATACAAAACCCCCAAAATACCTCTTCGAGCAGCTTCACCGAGAAAGGAGGAAAAGGGGAAATCTGTATCCTACATATTTGCTAGAAGGTGTCACAGGCTAATGATTTACCTCAAAGGAACAACAGGAAGCAGTCCTAGAACATGATACTTGATAAATAGGAGATGGAGAAAAGGAACTGTGATTGTGAAAAAGAGCTTGTGATATTTTGGATAAAAGTAAGAAAAAATAAATTTATAAATGCTACTCAGCAAGTCAATATATGTTTTCAAAATTACTGAACTCGGCTAACCTGATGTAACTATACAGTAGGTCTTCTCCTGACTGTAGAAATTATCTGCATTATGCAGAGCAGATGATGTCAGAGCCAGACATGCCTCTATTATGAATTGCCTTTCCATTAAATATTTTGAAATTATGTTAAATTTTGTATGATTTTATTTTGAAGGAGTCTTGTACCTGTATTTAGCCTAGAGGAGGACACTGAGTGCTTTATGCTCTTATGCGAAGTTTCCATTTCTCTCCAGGACAACACATGAATAAAACAACATATACAAAAATCATCTAGCTTCCAGACATGCTGCTATGGACCGTGATCGTATCAGATTTCATTAGCATGTTAAGATTAGCTCTTGTTAGTAACTAGAATGGAGGGTCAAAAAAAAGAAAATGGCAGAAGAGGTTATTGATGCAGGTGTATGCGTGTATGGCTATATATTTATTTCCTGCATGCAAAAAAAAAAAAAAAAAAAAAAAAAGTGCTTATGAACAGTGGAATTGGAATGTTCATATCAATTTAATTTTTCAGGAAATGCCTGGATTGGCATTGCCTATGAAACCTTATTACACCTCACAGTACACAAACATTATGATAAACACCAGCTACATTATCACATATTTACTTCACATATCCTTGCCTCCTGTGATAATCAAGAACAATACTCAGGATGTAAAACAATACTGTGTAGTAAGCAATGGCACTGTGTGCAGCTCATGTCTCAGTCACTTCTCTGAAGGCAAGAAGAATAAGGACGGTCTGAAGTTTAGGGTGTGAATGGCTGGTAAACTGAGTTCTTACTGACACAGACACATTATAGCTGGTGAATCACTTAAAGTAGACTTAGAAAGATGAATGTAATTTGTATTTGTTCATATTATGGGTGTCCAACTTGAGCTTGTGGGATCTGGTCCACGGAACAGAAAGCTGTTCTTTTCCTTTGTTTGCACAAAAAACAGGTTTGTCAGCTTAGAAATCATTTTTTAAATCTCTCCAACTCCATTTCTCAAATTGCCAAAAATACATAACTTTCTTCCCTTCCCTTCCCTTCCCTTCCCTTCCCTTCCCTTCCCTTCCCTTCCCTTCCCTTCCCTTCCCTTCCCTTCCCTTCCCTTCCCTTCCCTTCCCTTCCCTTCCCTTCCCTTCCCTTCCCTTCCCTTCCCTTCCCTTCCCTTCCCTTCCCTTCCCTTCCCTTCCCTTCCCCCATTCTTCCTCTTCCTCTTCCCTTTTTTTTTTTTCCTTTTTTTTTTTTTCTCTTCTTTTACTCTCCTATACCACAGATTCATATCTTCTTGAGTTACTACTTGTTTTTTCAAAGGAACACTTTCATGCATTGTAACTGATTAACCCTATAAATTCCTTCTCTCAGCTTTCAGTTTTGTTACATTCAACTATGCATGCCAGACATCAGCCATTATATACTTCTGGCTAATATACCACATATTTAAATAAATAAAACTAAAAATATGTTTTGAATTTCTCTTCTGTGGAGAGATGGTCATATATAAAATTAATGCATAAGAACAGATGGTGCATACCAGTGAATTTGATCATAAGCTGCCTTATCTCACACTGTTCCCAGACTTATTTATTGCAAAACTCACAAACCGAGACATGCTCATTATAAGTTGTACTCGTTAATTAACCCTTCCATGAATAGAACTAATTAAAAGAGCAAAAAGCGACATTTTTTTAACTAGGAGAATGTCTTGGGCATACAAAATTCTCACTAATTTTTAATTTAGATGTCACTTTTGGTTTATTTATATAAAATAGTACATGAAAATAGTCATTTTGAGAACATAAAGTATGTGTACTCTGCTTATGACTGTTTCAAAGAGCACAGCACTCAAGGGTTGAAATACAGAACTTCCCAGTGTACAAAGCATTCAATAATTGAAAACTCATCCCTCTTGAAAACCCTTTTAACCTAACAAGAGAAATCTAAAAGGGGGCCACAGAAGTATTGAAGATTTCCTTTTTTTTTTTTTTTTATTCCATTCTCCTACATAGTGGAATGTGTTTTATTTTCAGGTGTTTTATTTTCCCTTCTTTAAACAGAGCTGCCTTGCTCTTATTTCCTCTGTCATTTATTACTGGACTTTTTTACTTGCATTGTGATCTGCTGCTCAGAGGTTTCAGCTGGAAAAGTGGTAACAGAAAAATGAGTTAGCCTTATTATACAGATAAATATAGTGGCTTAAAAGTACTGTAAGACAAGTAGAAGGGGAATAAGTGCAGAATTTTGTGGAAATTAACAATGATTCCATAGAAAAATGCAAGAAAAATAGCTTTTAAAATAATGATTCAGGCTAAAGTGATATCCTGTGGTTTGGAGTTGATTTTAAAAATGGAAAGTAAATCAGTTTGATATTCACTAAAGCATTGTATTTCAATCATAACAAAATAAAGACTTAAATTGATTTAAATAATGATAGTTAATTATATTAGTCTAAAAGTTTGAGAAATGCAAAGTTTTCTCTTCCTTTAACATACTTTAACAATATACCCTGTCCAACACATCCAGTAGTTATTTATTTAGACAGTCAACTATTTTTCCCTTTCCTGTGGTCATGATCAACATAATTAACATGTATGAACAACAACAACAAAGGGTCAGAAAGAAGACCCTAGCAATTACAGGCCTGTCAGTCTCACGTCAGTGCCTGGTAAAATCATGGAGAAGTTGGTTCTCGGACTTATTGAGGCGCACCTGGGGGACAAAGCAGTCATTGGTCCCAGCCAGCATGGGTTTGTGAAGGGTAGGTCCTGCCTAACTAACCTGATTTCCTTTTATGATAAGATCACCCGTATGGTGGACCAAGGGAAACCAGCTGATGTGATTTTTTTGGACTTCAGCAAGGCTTTTGACACGGTTTCCCATAGGATCCTACTGGACAAAATGTCCACCATACAGCTAAATAAAAACATCATACGATGGGTGAGCAATTGGCTAACGGGCAGGGCCCAAAGGGTTATGGTAAATGGAGCTGCGTCAGGCTGGCGGGCGGTCACCAGTGGGGTCCCTCAAGGCTCCATTTTAGGGCCGGTACTTTTCAATATTTTTATAAACGATCTGGATGTAGGAATAGAGGGTATTTTGAGCAAGTTTGCTGATGACACCAAACTTGGAGGAGTTGTGGACTCAAATGAGGGCGTAAAGGCCTTGCAGAGGGATCTGGACAGGTTGGAGAGCTGGGCGATCACCAACCGCATGAAGTTCAATAAGAGCAAGTGCCGGGTCCTGCACCTGGGACGGGGAAACCCTGGCTGCATGTACAGACTGGGCGATGAGACGCTGGAAAGCAGCCTAGAAGAGAGGGATCTGGGGGTCGTGGTAGACAGCAAGTTGAATATGAGCCAGCAATGTGCCCTGGCAGCCAGGAGGGCCAATCGTATCCTGGGGTGCATCAAGCACGGCATCGCTAGTAGGTCAAGGGAGGTGATTGTCCCGCTCTACTCTGCGCTGGTGCGGCCTCACCTCGAGTACTGTGTGCAGTTCTGGGCACCACAGTATAAAAAGGACATGAAACTGTTGGAAAGTGTCCAGAGGAGGGCTACGAAGATGGTGAAAGGCCTTGAGGGGAAGACGTACGAGGAACGGCTGAGGTCACTGGGCCTGTTCAGCCTGGAGAAGAGGAGGCTGAGGGGGGACCTCATCACAGTCTACAACTTCCTCGTAAGGGGGTGTCAAGAGGCAGGAGACCTTTTCTCCATTAACACCAGTGACAGGACCCGCGGGAACGGGGTTAAGCTGAGGCAGGGGAAATTTAGGCTGGACGTCAGGAGGGGGTTCTTCACAGAGAGGGTAGTTGCACACTGGAACAGGCTCCCCAGGGAAGTGGTCACTGCACCGAGCCTGTCTGAATTTAAGAAGAGATTGGACTGTGAACTTAGGCACATGGTCTGAACTTTTGGGTAGACCTGTGCGGTGTCAAGAGTTGGACTTGATGATCCTTAAGGGTCCCTTCCAACTCAAGATATTCTATGATTCTATGATTCTATGAATTCTGTCAGCCTTACGATCTTATAGTTTCATTGGCTGGTCTCAAAGACATTACATACAATTTAGACATTATGTGGGATCAGATATTTGAATATGAAAAAACAAACAAACAAACAACAACAACAACAACAACAAAACACTATTTTATCATTATTGCTTTTATTGTTACTGTTACTGCTGTTTTTGCATCTGGTGATGTTTTAGCTGACTTCTACCAGTGAGACAGGAGGATGTAGTAGTAACTGCTTGCAAGTAGAGATCATGTTTGCAGGCTGCTGAGTCATGCTGATGGATCTGTGCAAAGCCAGTATGTTAGCACTGGACTTCAACTAATTGCTTACTGCTTCCAAAGGAGGAGATGTTAAGAAAATGTACAGTGAAAGTGATGTACAGTGAGTACAGTGAAAGTGATGTAAATATATATATATATATATATATATATATATATATATATATATATAAGAAGAAGAAATAGTGTTTCTCCAATACCAGCACCAGTAGAAAGGGAAGAAAATTGACTAAGTAGGCTGTATATAAAGCAGCAGACTTGTTCTGAAGCATAGATGCTTCAGTGCAATCAAGAAAAACAAATTACAGGCAATGAGACAATCTTAGCATGTACTTATTCCTACTCCTGAAGGGAGGGCAGGGGTAGGGTGACACTGCAAAGGTGCAGCAGGATGTGAAAGACTGGGATTGTATGGCATGACTACAAGGATAGTGAGTCCAGAATTAACCACAGAGCACTGATTGTGAAGTATAATGTTTTGGGAGCCTTAGGAAGCATCTCTGTGCTGGTAGCAAGTCAGGGGCACAGAAGTGCTGGTTCATACCCTCTTCATCCAGAATTCTTGGATACTTTTAAGGGTAACTCATAATCACTCTGCAGTGGTACTCAGTTGCTGTCTTGAAGGAAAAATGGAAATCCTAAAAATAACCACAAAGCACTTTCTTTGCATACACTTAAGCAGCATGCCCTGGAGATGATCTAAGTGGCACTCTTTTTCCTTCTTTCTCAACTACATTCTTTTACTTCATTGAGCACAGTACATAACCAAACCATAACACATGCAATTTGATGAACTTTCTCTCATTTTGGTCCAGCATCAAGTATACAGCTGCTCTTGGAGGCAACTTCCAGCAGGAGTAGCCAGAAAATACAGACACCGACAAATACAAGCTTCCTAGGATTCCAGGAAAATAGCATTCTCCCAAACTCTCGCTTGCTTGTAACCTATTCCAAACACATATTCTTGTCAAACTTCTTGCAGCTGTTACTCACTGCAGCTTACTTCACCTTAATGGATTGTAAGCAGAAAACTAACATAAGCATTCTTAAGAGACTCCTTAGGTAAACCTAAGGTTAAGTCCTTAGGAACCCATTCATTTTCACAATATTTACAATGTTAACTATACTAGTGTGTAATTTTGTTACAGTTTCTGAGTCTGGATCCCTCTCAACTCTGTCTCTAGACCTGTTCTGGCACAACTCACTGCAGCTCCTCTAGGACTTAAGGCCACTCCTAAACCTCGTACCTTTCAGTGCTGAAATCCAGATTTACCCAGTGTATCATACTGAATTTTTAATTCACTTGCAATATACCAAATAACTACGTACACATTCAAAATGAGAACATATATATTCAAATGTTTACCTTATTACCAGTTCTTAGAATCTGGGGAGTAAACAATACTTAAAATATATTGCCAAAAATATATGTATCCAGTTTATTATACATGTGTTAATGTATAATTTACAAATCGTAACTATTATGCAATTTTGGATTATTAAAATACCACCTTTTAACTTTTTTTTCTTGTTGTTGCTATTTCAGGAAGATATATGTGCTCAGAATTACATAAACTGAAAAATGAAAAGCAACAACAAAACAGGGTTGTAATTCAGGCCTCTGTGCTGCAAGCATGTTTTGACTAAACAAAACGTCAGCCGTTAAACTGTATTTCTTTATGCAGTATCTAAGACTAATCAAAATGGAGCACACCAGCCAAGGAAAAATGTTTCCCACACCTGAAATCTCCAGACATGATAGTCTGTGATATCATCACAACATGGTTGAATTCTTTGTCACATGTACGTAAAATATAGTAAAGTTGGTTAGTTTTCATAGCAAATGCTTTTATTTCTTGTAGAGTTATGTATTTTTAAGGACTACTTTTTTTTTTTTTTTTTTTTTTTTTTTTTGGGGGGTGGGGAGGTAGTGGGGGATTAAACCTTCTCAGTTGTACAGCTCTTCTTCTGAGAGCCAAGCTTAGCAGGGACAGAACAAATAAGATTTGTATGAAATGCCAAAACAAGCCTAGCACTGAACAAGAAAACAAGCAAAACATAACTGTTAATATATTTTATATTTTAAACTTTGCCCAGTGTTCTTTTCCCATTTCATAAAAGAAGTCGAGAGCAAAGAAGAAAGGAAACATTTCTTTTCATTCTCTGGAAACACTGGGGAAGAGATAGAGGACAGAAAAGAAAGAAATGGTTGGGGCAAGGGATAAAGCTTTGTGCGAAGATGTGAAGAAGGCAAGCTGGTGCCCTCACCAGTCTTTTATATAGCAGGGCATCCTCTTACTGGCCAAAGTAATTTTTATAGAGTAATAACCTGACTGTATCTTCTGCCTCCTGACCCAGATGAAAAGAAAGAGGCTCTAAACAAAAAGTGAGGGAGGAAGGAGGGGGGAGGAGGAAGCGGGGAAGTGTTGCCTGGTTAGCTCCCTCCAACAAAGCACCTGGCTTATGGAAGCACTTCTATCCCTCCATTAATTTATCTCATGCAGATGTCTCTCTTGTCTCTTCCTCTTACTGCTTAAGCAGCAGTTAAGTTTGGGGAGGGGGGGGGGAAGGGGTTAGCTGTGAACATTTTGGGGACCAGTGAATTGAGGGTGCAATCATTTTGCAGGCCGAGGAGGTAGCTGGGGCCTCAGGTCTTGCTTCAGCTGGAGCAGTGCTGCTCTAAGCTCCAGCCGCCTGCTCTCTGCGACTGCTGTGTTTGTTAATAAGGAGACAGGCGAGGAGAGCTAAAAAGGGAAAAGCAAGCATCTTAAGGAAACTCTCGGCAACAGCCTGCTCCAGAATATTTCTTGTCTGGTAAGGGAGAAGGGGGAGAGCTGCCATTCAGCCAACCAGAGCTGCTTTCGGACCACTCTCACATGCTTTTGGGTCCAACACCAAGTGCTTCCACGGTGGGACTGTGGGCAGCTGCCCCTTGTGCCGCCGGAGGCTGCCCACCGCAGTGAGCGCTCCCCCCAAAAAAAACACTTGTTTCTTTCCCATCTCATCCAGTAACTTTCTCACGGGAAGCAACAGCCCTGCCAGCGGGTCAGGAGGAGAGGCCATGACACAGGGCAGAGGCCGAGAAACAAAAGCAGGTGGCAGATGGGACTGCTGCTGGTACCTGTCCTTCTTCCCCCAGCCGCACATGCGAATCTCTCCGGCAGGAGCCGGGAGAGCCGCCGCTGACATGACTGCGCGGCACAGTGACTGCGGCCCCAGCGCAAGGCACGGGAACGCCCCGAGACCGAACGGGAGCCGGGGAACCCCCCCACGCCGCGACCCCCCCACGAGGTGCAGGGGTACACCTCTGCACATCGCCGGGGCCGGAGCAGCAGGAAGGTGCCGGGTACCCCGCGTTGAGCCTGGAGCCGCAGGAGGGTCAGCGCTATCCCCCCCAGGGGGCGAACCGGGCGGCAGCAGGACCCCCGTGCACGTTCTCCCTTGCACACACACACACACACACAGTGCCCCCGTGCAACCCCACCCAACCCCAACGGGAGCGGCAGGAGGGGCAACCCCATCCCTCGCACGCCGCTGTCCGCCGGGGCACGGCACCCCCCCTACCCGCACACCCCCCAGCCCCGGTGGTGTCGCACCGGCCGGAGGGCAACAGGCGGCCAGAGGCTGCAACTTCGCGCAGCGCCTCCGAGCAACTTGCGCCGCCGTCTCCGCGTGTGCGCGCTTGGCGGGGGGAGGGGAGGCGCGGGGGTGAGCGGCACTTGCCGCGGGTGCGGGGCGCGGGGCGGGTGCGGGGCGGCGGGGGCCCGGCGGCCGCGGGGGCTCGGGGCGGGCTCTCTCCGCACTCGCTCCGCGCCCGGCGCCGCCGCTGCGCCCTCCCGGCTGCGAGTCCGCCCGGCTGCGGATCACGTGGCGGTTGCCGGAGGCAGAGACTAGAGAGGAGAGGAAAAAAAAAAAAGCGCCTCATTCCTTCTTCCACCGCCATACTGTATTTTATAGTAACTCTCATTTTTATTCCTCCCTTTTACTCCCGCTCGGTGAGTACCTTTCCGCTGACATTCTTGTCCTCCTTTTTTTGTCCTGTTTTTTTTTTTTTTTTTTTTTTCTTCCATTTGGTTTTTTGTTTTTTCGGTTTTTTTTGCTTTTTTTTTTTTTTTCTTCCTCTTTGATTATTGTTTAAATGGATTTGATCTTTTGCTGATGACAAGTTTTTTGTTTTTTTTTTTTTTTCTTAGCATGCGATGGTTACTAAACTATGAGCAAAAGGTGCTGCTGGGGCCGGGAGTCACTGGGAATGAAAAATGATTATATTAATAATACAGACTTGCCAGTCCAGCAACAACTGATATACATTTAGTAGCTATATATCTATATATGCAACTGGTTTTGTTGTGGCACATAAAAGCAATGTGAAATATGATACTTATTTTTTTAAAGATAAGAGAAAAGGCATGTTTCTAACTTTTTTTTTTTTTCTGCAGAGGATTTTCTCTGGTGTTGTTTTATTATATATTTTTTTTATTATTTTTATTTTTTTTTTTCGTGTAGGAATGGGAATTGCAAATACATTTTACAGCAGTGTTTACAAAGAGTTTGTAGTCTTGCAATACTGGTGAGAGCCACAGAGCAAGATGTTAATTTTATTATTTTTGTTATTGTTTTTTGATGCTCAGTGCAATCAGCAGGGTTTTTTTCTTTTTCTTCTTTTTCAGTTTTTGGTACCTGTTTATAACATGAAACTTTTCTTGCAGCGTGTTGCAGTTACTATTTTTAAATACTTTTTTTCCTCCTTAAAGATAACTAAACAAAATATAAAGCCAAACAAATGCTTGTTACTTTTGCACATTTTGCACCTTGACTTTTTTACTCTTTTGCCGGCATTATTTTATGATGGTTATTGTTATCATGATGATGATGCTGATAGATATATACATATATACAAATAAATACATTTTCAAATGATGGCAGTGGAAGGTTTTCCTGGAGAATGAAGTGCGGTTTGGTTTCCTTGTCAACGGAAGATGAAGTGAACAACTGAACATCTCCCCAGTGCAGGTACTTCATCTGCTTGTAGGCGTTTCCACGCTGTGTAAATTACATTGTGAGATTTTTTTATTATTATTATTTCATTTTTTTTATTTTAAAGAAATCTCCTTCCACCCTTAGCTTAAGGTTTCTGTGCAATTCACAGGAGGTCTGAACTAAATATCTCTGCCTCATAATTGCTAAGATGTGTGCAAAATGTTGCACTAATTGAGCCTAGGTCGGTTAAGCTGAAGAGAGGTGTTTTATGTACTGTGCTGTAAAGAGGGGAAGGCAGCTGGGGGAAAAAAAAAAAAAAAATCCAGATCCTTCCCCCATCACCTCCCCCCCCCTTTCCCTAACCTCCCAGCCAAAAAAAAAAAAAAATCCCAAACCAGAACTGTGTGAAACCTTGATATCCTTGTTATGAGAACAAATACTTACAGGACTTTAGACAAGAACAAAACCCTGTTTTGCGGTGACTCGTGTATTTGTGTGTGTCTGTTTAAAAATTATCCATTAGAAAATAGCTGTGAGAGAAACAGCAAAGGAGGCTCCCTCGGAGAGCTGGCTCCTTGCCACATGAGACATATTTCGTAGCCCTGAGGGCAGCAAAACCCTTATATCCAACTTCTGCTCTTCATATTAAAAAGGCGTAAACAAGGCAGCAGGTTGCCTCTTGTGAATTTAATTCATTGGGATGAAGATTAATCAGAAACAGATATTTGCTTGAAGGTGTTTCGTTTTGTTTTGATGATTATTAATGCCACTGGCTGGCAGGGAATGGGAAACTGTTACTTTCCGTGACGGTCACTGAGAGTTCAGGATTGGAGAAGAAACTGTTACTTTTCATTGATAGCACTTAAATGCTTAACAGAGACTGCCCCTGATGTAGAGACAGGATATTGGCTCTCTAAAATATGATTTGGAAAGATTTTTCCAGATGACAGGCTTGTTGTTTTTGTTGTTGTTGTTTTTGTTTGTTTTTTGTTGTTTGGTTTTTTTTCCCTCTCTCTTTCTCCCTCCCTCTCTCCTTCTCTCCCTCTCTCCCTCCCTCTCTCTTTTTTTTTTCTTTTTTTTTTTTCTTTTTTCTTTTTTTTTTCTTTTTTTTTCCTTTCCAGAAGGAGGTATCATGCAATATTATGCTAAAGAAGTGTTGAACCCTTGGTCTGCAGTGTTCTCTATAGTTTACTTTACTGTGATGGGTTTGCTTAATATATTTTGTATAAACAACCTCTAAGGATTTGTAACTGATCATAAACATAAGCTGTGTATACAGATGTGGAAACCAAAGTAAGTTACAGGGAACATATTTATTTTTCTACCATGATATAGGCAAAAATGTGTGTTCTGTTTGTAATTCATAGAGCTATAAATTCATTTGGACATTTTAGGCTTCTAACACTTATATGTACATTGCTCTAACTTAACAGCTACCTTTAGAGAAGAAAGTGTGTGTTAAAGTAGAAAGTGTGTCTTCAGCATTCTCTTGTACTATTAGTCATGTTGAAAAGTAAATATTTACATAGTTATGTTTCCATGAAGAAAATATATATTGTGTATTTCAGGTGGCTTTTTCCAGTTTAAATGTAATATAAATATTTAGCATACATGGTTTCTGCACTGACGTGATAGAATACTTCTGACAGTATATCGGGGTCAATCATCCATGCATCTAAAAACCACTACTCTAGATATGACATACAATCTATGATAGATTGTGATGATTTTTCTGAAATAGTTACAATCTCTTGGGTCAATACTTTACACTTCAGAAAGACTCAGACTGCTTATTTTTTCATGATTTAACTTGAAAGAAAGCCATTAAAATACAGTAGTGATTGAAACTTTATCCTCCACTTCTATTTTTGTTTCTGTCTCCCCTTATTTTTAAATTAAAGTTTTTCTTTAAATTATGTGAATTATGTGTAAGAAAAATGTTTTTGACACTGCTGAAGCACTGAAATAAAGTAAGTAGCTTAGCAGTTTCCAGAATAATATTACCTTTGTCCTTTCATTCAATATTGAGTGCATGTTGTGTGAGCAATTTTGTACAAGTAGTTGCTATGAGAAGATCTGATCTTGCTCATCTAGTCCTGTCTTGAAGTTTGAGTTAAAAGTTTTAGAAATCTCTATTTACAGCACCCAGATTTTGTCTACAAAGGACCTATTGTCTCAGTAGCACAGTAACCTAACATACATAAATACATTTAATTTGAAGAAATCTGTAACTGAGTTGTCTGATTTCATGTGTATCAAACAGTCTTGGGATTTAAAAATAGGGATAAAGGTACTAATTTTGAAAAAGGGTACCCCTACCTCCTGCAGTATGTGGGTACAGTAGGATTTGGATCAGTGGAATTGATTCCAGCTTGGTGTTTCCATAGTTATGCTATTAGTAACACTGCTGTGAAAGCACATTTGGAAAACCGTAGTTTGTGTAAAAGACAATTGCTATTTTTGGAAGGAAAAATAGAAACTATATCTAATGAATTGCAGTATGATAATCTAATTTCATCTTACATTTAGTGTGAGAAGCACTTGTACTGCCCTAACTCCTGAAAGTGATGCGTGTCCAGACTTAAATGGCATCTTCTATTTTATTTTAAATCTGATTTGGTATTTAGGTCCAATTAAGAATTTAAGATACCTTTTAAAAGGTTTGTAAACTGAAAGCTTTGGAAAATATTATTATTATTATTATTATTATTATTATTATTAATAATAATAATAATAATAATCTTCCTCCATAACTAGCTATTATTAACAGTACTTACTAGCAAATAAATATATGTCAGGTGAATAAAAGTTAATGACTATGGTACCCACAGAGCTGGCTCATAAATGCACATTTTTAGCCGCTGTAGTGGCCACAGTTGGCAATAGGAGAATATCTTCTCACATTTTTTCCATATACTAGATAGGACTAGAGAGGCCTACGGTGTCACACCAGTTACATTCTACTGTTGTGCTAGGCTGTTCTCACTTTGTTCAGATTCAGCAAGCTCCAGTCCAGACTTAGCTGGGGAGCTGGGGCACCATTCCCACTGCAGCTCTTCAAGGGCTGGGCAGAATCTTATTCTTCTGGCTGTTGGAAACCTCGTTGCTGTCTGAAATTTATTCTCAGACAGTTTATACTCTGTTTTGTGCTAGTGCTGTCCCTAAAAAGTGAGATTCCTTTTCCACATCTCTGCTTCCCTCTGTTTATATTCCCAGTGTATTTTCAGAGAGCAAACACAGCCCCTTTTTCACTTGAGTTTGTTGGGATAACTGGGTGGAGATTCCTGTTAGCACTGGCCAGAGACATCCACACCAGCTCTGAGCAAAGTCATGTTGCATCAAAAGCAGGGCATATGTGTTTAAGCCCTCTTTTGCCCAAGCTGATCTGTTCTGCTTTGAGCTGCAAACATGTCTGTCCAGCTTCCAACTCCCAAGTTAGCCTGGGTGTCTCCACCTGGAGCTGTGCTGTGGACATGCCATCTTCTGGTGAGATGGGCTTTATGCTATGCTGACCTACCCTTCACTCTGCCTAGCCAAGCTGAATTTCTCTGGCTAAAGCAGAACAGCAAAGAACTCTCAGGGATTTCTCCTGCAAAACAGTTTTTTAGACTCACAAGAATCTTCCGGTTATTATTTAGTGTTTTTCATTCCTACCATTGAGGGGAACCAGAATGAGCTTCAGCCAATGTCTCAGGGACTACCTTCTATTAGGAATATGTGTGAAAATTTGCCACAATGCTATTTAAAATAGCTTTTCCTAACTAGTCTCTTCCTAGACTGCTGATATCTTAGCTTTCTTGTCTCCAAAAGCATTATTCTAAAAGCAGTTTCCCTCTCTGCCGGTATTTTTTTTCCATTGTCTGCACTGAAGGTTTTCAAAGACAAAGAGATTTTAAAAACAAACAAACAAACAACAACAAAAACAGAAAAAATAAACTTAAGAGTGTTTAAAAGTGTAGCTGATAGAACTGGTAAGTCTTCCTTCAAATAAATGTTTTTTAAATTCACTTGGTCTTCTCAGAAGATTCACTGCACTGTCAAAATCTGGAGCTGAATCCTTGTTTTAAGTACTTATGTAATGTCCAAACAGAAGGCTAAAGATTACTCTTTCCTGATGAAAAATTATGCAATCTGTGACACTGTCATCCAGAGTACTGGATTTAAAAGCAGTATGTAGCTTCTTTAAACTCAGATCATGACTGACAGAAGAAAACAAAACACTATTTCTAAATGGTGTGAAGAGTACGGTGTAAAATCTTCACCTTTGTTAAGTTATTAGTATTATTTTATGATCTTTATACAATTGCCAGGTTAACGTGACTTGAAGATTATTGTTTCACATATATACACTTTAAAATAATTTAAACCATTTTTTCTCATTTTTATTGTTCTATTTTGAATTGACAATAATCTCTAAAATGTACTGAATCCTTATAAAAGGTGTTTCTTGCAGTTTCAGAGCTGTTTTCTGTGTAATATCTTAGCACAACAAAGTGTGATTTTCCATCTCTATGAATCATCTGCTAATAATTAAATCAAAAATATCAAGTAGACCTTCAAATTATTATGTAAATCTCAGGTTACTTAGCATGAATACAATGAACTCAATTTTATCATTGTGATATTCTGAAATAGAAAGATAGATAAGTAGGTAGATAGTCATACAGGTAGTAATTTTTACAGATGCTTTTAGTGTGACAAAGAATTAGACAAAACCTTGCATTAATTAGTTGTCTTTTTAGGGCTTAACAAACACTTTTGTTTAGGAAAAAATAGTTCAACCTTCTCTATGCTGTAAATTTATACACATGTATTATCTACTGCCACTTGGCAAAAGCTACAGTGTCCTCTGTGGTCTCCTCCATGTGACTCCCCAGCTCTGGCTCCTCAGCATGCCTTCCTGGCCCAACAGGGCTCAAGCAACAACAGTTCTGCAGCTGCATTTCAGTTTCAGGAACATAGATTTTTGCTGTGGTGTAATTTCTTCATGGTTACCCATAATAATTTCTTCTCTGTCTTGTCTGGAAGGGGTTTGAAGCAGAAGAGGTAGATTTTATATGAGTGGTAACCATCAGTGGGTATGACTATGGTAGTACATGAGTGGCACTCCCCAGGATTTTTATTCTGTCTTTCAAAGTTCATGAATGTTTCTCACAAATATCTGAAGCTCTGGTTACACTCATTTTACACAGGTGTCCTTTCCCAGGTGAACTTCTCATATCACTGAGTAGTGCCTGACTGCTGTGCAGTCTCTAAGCATCCAAGTCAATGTGGAGCTCTGAAAACAGCTGACATTTTTTGTGGGCAATACTGTGGTCCTCTGAGAGCTGCTCACAGCCCTTGGACAGCCATAGGTCCAGGCTAACCAAATATAGGCTGTTATTATTTATAGGACAAGAAACCATAAAGGATCCAATAATACTTATTGTACCTTAATAATCACTAAATAACTTGGTGAAAGTTGGGTGTAAGTCTGCCAAAGATGCTCCATACCAACTGCTTTTATTTCATCCTGCTCAGTCACATCGGTTGCACATTGGATCCTCCCTCTAGACAGGCATGCAGGGTCAACACTGTCTGACACAATTAATATATTCATGGGATTCTTTATCTGATTGAAGCAAGGCTAAATTTTCTCTGTAGATAAACATTACACTAGCACAGTACTTCCAGGGGAAAAAAAAAATGTCTGCATTTTCACTATGTTTTTCATTGAATCTGAACAGCATCTATGTCAAATAGATAGAAGATGCATCTTGATCATTAACTATAATTTTAGGATCTGGAAGAGGTATTGCACTACTACTGCATACTTTGGATGTGTTAGTTTTAGGCTGACTTAGAATTAACTTGAAGTTTTTGTCTCAAAGAATTATATTTGCATGGTGTGGACAATACTGGTCCTTTCTGTTTGCTTATGTGCAAACAGAAAGTGCAGTATGTTGGTTAAAAACACTAAAATGTGTGCTCTGCACTAAGCATCCTCTTTATTAGAAAAATATGAATGAAAAAAAATGCAAAAATAAAATGTATGAACAAAGATATTTTTTCTGTATCTTTGCACTCAGTGCCTGCTCTCAAGTTTTACTCAATGCTAGCTAACAGCTCTTGTTGGTAGAGGGCGTTATTGTAACTCACTGACAGCAAAACACAGTGTATTTAGTAACTGTAGAATGTTTCTGAGCTTGATCTGTAATGCAGAGTTACTTTTTATAACAGAAAATAACTCTACCTAGCTGATGTATTTTATGGAAAGATCCTTCACCCAGTAAATGTTAAGACAGGTATTATACAACATTAAAAATGTTGTATGTAAACTGTTATACTGCATCTCTGAAATACTACAAGGTTGCCCTAAAGGTTTAATAAAAAAATAAACTTCCTGTTTCAGTACATGCAAAAGGGATTCGTTATACTGTGTTCTAATTAACAAAAATATCAGTTTTACTATCACACTTCTCATCTTGTATTTGCCACTGGTTTCATGGGGTAAAACCTAACACTTGTGATGCTGCACAATAGTCAGTTTTCTAATCTCTCTATATTTTTTCTCTCTATATTTTTTCTCTATAATTTTCTCTCTCTCTCTCTCTCCATATTTATATATATATATATATTTTTTTTTTTTCTCCCCCAAACTGCAGAAGAACAAGGACATAGTTATGTTTTCTCCTTGTATATACAACCTCTTGTTAGATGGGAGTTGAGTAAATGGGACAACTGCAAGACTGACTCTGAAAAGTTTTTCTTCTAGCTGTGCATTTAGAAGTCATAGACAATTAATGTATATTATGCACAATGAAAAGAGAAAGTAGATTTAAATTTTGATGTTATGTCACTTTTGCTTTAGGGGGATAATTCATCAGCATGTTGATGCTATTTTTATTGTTTATTATTTTATGAGAGAAGCATATTGTGTTACTGTTCATCATGGTATGCCCTGCTCTGATGAGTAACATGAACAGAACCCTGGTCCTATATATGCTGGTCAACATTTTCTGTAAAAGTATATTTCTTTCTGTTGGTTATGATAAAGTGGATTCACACAAAATGCTAGATTCATCTTATTTAAACTTGCAGTTTAAAAAAAAAAAAGGTTTTCATAACTAAGCTAATCATCATTTTATCCATCTAAAAGTTAGAAAAGTTAGTTATTGATGTCTAACAGTTGCTCAAAGCTTTGTAGTCAATGGAGGTATATAGAAGTCTCTAGAGAATTACGGATTATATCCCAAGAGAGGCATCTGTGGATAGCTGAGATGAACAGTCTTCCTAAAACTCTCTTTTCACTGATGAGTGAGAGAGTCTAGATTCCTAACATTTTGATGAATAAAGTTGGGGGACATTAACCCCATCTCTCCCCTTTTCCCTGGTTGAAATGTCATTTTTTAATGAAATATTTGACTGAACTTTTTTTTTTTTTTCTATAATTGTCATTATTTTTATTATTTCACCACTAATCTGGCCAGAAACTTCATGACTGTAAGTATTTATTTGAATTTCTGTCAACTTCTGCAGTAATTTTTGCAGTAATGCAAATGTTTTTTCAAAACGGTTTGAATCAGTTCTAGACTACAACAAAAATTTCAAAGATTTCTGTTGGGGCCAAAATTTCATCCCTTGTGTTTTTTGTTTGTTTGTTTGTTTGTTTGTTTGTTTGTTTTTCCCATTGCTTCACACATTTTTCTGTTTATAAACTAATCCCAAAATCCAACCCTTCAATGAGTCCCTCACAGAGTAGTACTCTAAAATCCAGAGATTTCAGTTATTTTATACAAACACTAACCTGAGAAACCTTTGAAAATAATTGAAAGATAAGGATTATGTGAATTAAATCAACTACTTACACTTTCTTCTCATATGTAAATGTATGTAGCTATGTAGTCACTATGTCAAAATATTATCAATAGATAACAAACAGCAGAAGATCTGGCTCTGAAAAAAGCTTTTAAAACATAAAATAGCAAAAATAATACTTGATGAATGGAGGTGATCCATGCAACTTTGGTTAAATATTTAGATATTAATGTCACACCATTAATATCCTCACATACATGCTTGTTTTGAAAGATTTCAGAAAAAAAATGCATTTTTTTGAATATCCAGACAGAATTTATCCTTTCCTCTCTCAGTTAACTTTAATTCTAGGCATGTTTGGAATTTTATAAGATTGAGTACCTACATTTGTAGAAATCAAAGATTTTTAGACAAAAATTTTTAGACAAAATTTATCTCAGTAAGTAGGTTCACATCCATTCCAGAACTTTGCCATTAACAGGATGCAGAAATCACCCATTTTTTGACACTTCCCCTTATTTTATATTATTATTATTATTATTATAGTATAGTATAGTATATATATTATGATATATTATTATGTTGTCCTCTTTTTCTGCACTGTTAGCAAAAGCTACCATGTCATGTACTTTACTTTACCAAATCTTGATCTTCATCTCTGTTCCTTGCTACGTATTGAGATTTCTACCTTAGGTTTATGTACTGTTCCACAAAAATACATTGTCTGAGCAGTATCCACAGTAAACAAACAACAATAAAAATAACAGATTTACAAATATGAATTCTTTAGCTGACTTCATGAAGCATTCAACTCTTTTCCCAGTTTCATTTATGCACCGTAACTTTTTTTTTTTCAGTCATGCATTTTGGATCAGCGTTGGGAGTGTTGTCATGGCATTATAAAAGTCCCATGACCGTAGATTGTCAGGACATAAAAGAGCACAACTGAATTTCTCTGTAGGAGTAGGACATACATGTATAAGCCAAACTCTGCCATTTGATGTCACTGGGCCTAACTGTGACAGCTGCTCTGCGTGAGTAGGTAGTCCAAGGATGTTGAATGAGGGATATTTATTCAGGGACACACTTATGAAAGGGGCAAATACAAGAAAAATAATTACAGTTCAATTTAAGGAAAGAAATAATTTCAGGAATGACAGGGTTATTATTAATTATTTGATGCAAAAACTGTTATCCTATTTATTGTGACATTCCATCTTATAAGTTTTAATATAGGTTCAGATAATCTTGACACTTGGTCACAAATATTAATATGTTTTAAATATTCATCATAATCAAAATAACCTGATTACACTTCCCTTTGGGATCTTTTAAGATCAAACTATTCTCTGCAAGAGAAACCTATGTCACAGTGATCTACAGTTACAAACTAGGGAAAGCACTTTTTAAAATAGTGGGTAAGTTCATTTGAATTTCTGGATCCTTTTTATCTTTTATTTGTATTTTTTTTTTTTATTTCAGGCTTCCTGGACCTTCCATCCTGCTCTGGACCTCTCCCCTGGTGCTGGCACAGCTCAGAAGGATGAAAGAAAAGGAAGCAGTAGGAAAGGGGTGGAAGAGGGGAAAGGACTGGAAAGAGAAGCAGGAGGGGCAGCAATAGAATTAGAGGAAAAATTTCCCAGTGGTTCAGTTGAGGTTCCAGAGAAAGAGACTGTTTGCAATCCCTGCTCCTGTTCACCTTCCATTTGGGCTCAACCCCTGTCCCCTCCACTGTCTTATCTTTCATCAGCACTACAGATATTTCACTACTTACTTCCTTATTTTTTTTTTTTTAAGAACAAAATCAGAAAAAAATCTTTACATATACAGCACCCTTCTCACAAATTATAACATAACACTATTTATATAACTAGTCCTTGAAGCAGGATGTGTTTTTCTTCTAGTTAAGCAGACTTACATGAAAGTAGAGAATGGTTTCATACATCATGATGACAGAAAAAAAGTTTATGTTTCTCATCCTTTTTATACACAAGGTTAACCCCCTTCAAATCAGTGTGCACATGACTATTTTTTCAGTTATCTGCCAAGATCCAAAAGCAGGCTTTCCATTGGCCTTTATTTACTTATCCTTTTTTTTTCCCCTTCTTTCAGAGCTTTACTTTCAGGGGTCCATCTTACTCCCCATTATCTTAGTGGGAGTATAAATTGAAAACTATCCTTAATTCTTTCAGTTAATTTGAAATTTACAGTGTACAGTTTTGTAGGCTAAATACCCCCACCAGAGTAAAAAAAATAAATAAATAAATAAAAAGCAATATATATATATTTTTTTTTCCTGTTGTGCACTGAGACTAACAGACAGAAAGGAAGTAGGAACCCTATTGCTCAGTGCTGGTTCAGCACGTTGCTTGGTCTCATTCCTCCTGGCTGGAAGGTACCCATATGATGAAGGTGGAGGAGTGCTCAGTTTAAAAGCACTCTTTGACCAAACATCTTTTTTAGCCCTTATGCATGTCTGCCTTCCCACAGCTATTCTCACCAGGAAGCCCTTCCACCTGACAAGGTTGACTTAGGAATGTTAACAGAAAGGGTGGATCCAATAATTGGTCTTTCTAAGAAGGAATTTCTTAAATGTAGAGTTTAAACTTCTCCTGTGTCTCCCCTGTACCTACTCTACTAATACAGAAAAGCCAAAAGGTAGCAACTGAGCCAATACAAAACAAAGTCTGGTAACTAATGTAAAGATTTTGTCAAATACTAACTATTCCCAAATGCTTCTTATATACTATAGTCACTTAGGATAGTTGAGTGAAAAAAAAAGGTATCTAGCCTTACTGATGCTGGCGGAACAGGTCCAGAGCGGAATGATCAGGTCCAAAAGGCTGAAATATTTTATTTTATTTTATTAATCTTAAAATGACATTTAAAAGTACTGTAGGCAAAATTGTTAAGTGTTATGCATATTTAGATGTAATAGGTCAAACACAAACATGCAATTAAATAAAAACATAATACATAAAACTGCAAGAAAATAATGACTTCTTTGGGGAATTTTATGTTTAAGGATATGTTAAATTTTATTAACATTTAGGAATTTCTTTTTGCATTTTCTCAAGATGCGCTATAACCACTGACTGTTGCCTCATTACCTGACCAGAAACTTTAAACTTCGGTTGGTATTAAAGTCTGCCTGAGGTGTTGTTGCTGCAATTTGTTTAGATTTTGATTATTTGTGCCCAGTGTGCCCAAGTTTATGTGAGTCATAAACTTGAAAAGTAGGTGTCTGATTTCAGCAATTTATTCAGAGCCCCTAAATTTGGTACTTTGGTTCCCTGGGTAGTATGTTCAAAAAGCAGGCACCTCAGAAGAGCCATTTGAGACAACATAGCTTACTATGTACCTAGCTGCCTCTGGGAACTGTGGCCATCCCACAGGATGGACTGAGCTTGTGTGTGTGTGCTGGGACATGCTTTGCAGGGAGTACATCCATCCCCCTGCTTCACCTCGGGAACTGCTTTCCACATGTGAGGGATTTGTAATGAGGAGGGTTCACAGAAGACTCTGAGGAATTTACAATCCGATGTGGAGCTTATTTTTTGTAAGACAAGTAACTTTGGAGCAGGCAATCTGGTTTCCTCTTTGAGAATTAGACCAACTGTACCAACCCTGAGTCATTTTAAGTCAATTAAAGGAAGCCTACATTAAGTGTAAGTGACTTTATTTGACATAAAGACATGCAATGAAGCTTCCCCTCACCTGTTATTGAAGTGCAATGTAGTGCATCCCATGATACAGAATCTGGAGCAATTTATAAAGAAATCTGACTTTCTTGCTCTTCTAAGTAGTTATTTTGAAGCCATTGGTGCTGGTGAGACCATTAAGACTGCCTACACATGACAAGGGATAAGCCTTGGAAAAGGATCTGAAGCAGACAGATTTCAAATCAGTGGGTGGAGCAATAATGACTTCTTTGGACTGACTCAAATTCTTTAACTTTCCTTGTTCCTACCATACTTTAATCTGTACCACATAATTTCATAATTTTAGCTTTATGGTTTGCTGTGCAACTTTTCTCCTTCAGAGTGCAACAAAATAATTTCGTATAGCAATTGCCATCTCACTTCTAAATGTAACTAGAGTATAATCCATAATCATCAATTTCTTTTAAGACCAGCTGTTTGCTATTATGTTTTACAGCCTTGCAGTGCATCAGTAAAGTATCTTAATAGAAGTAATAGAAGTGGAGTAATAGAGATGGCACCTTCGAAGCTAGGAACTTCCTAATAAAAACTTTGAAATCTTTGATCCTTTTCTAAAATAGTAGTTCTCTAAACACATATTTATAATCTGCCGATTTCAAATTAAATACTTTGTGACCTATGGAATATAATATAAAATAGATCTCATGGTATTGAATGCTACATGTAACATGCAAGTTTTAGCCTAAATTACATTAGTTTTCTAGTATTAGACTTCTTCTATGAAATGGAAAACAAGATTTCCAAATTATGATACTTTTTTAACTACTGCTCACAGAGAGCAACAATTATAAATACTTCTGAAAATCAAGAGAATTTTGTCTCTCTCTACTAAATGCAGTTAAAAGCCTGACCTCAGCGTCTTTGTTGAAGTCTTGCTGTGTGCATAGCTTACTAAATATGATGGTAATCTCTATTTGGCTTAGAAAACAGCACTGTAGTGGAAACAAGGCTAAATGAAGACAGTCATCGTTATCAATGGGATACTTTGTATATAAAATATATTTTAAGTAATTAAAGATGAGGCATACCAGGTACACTAAACATAAATTGATTAACTTTCAATGTAGTAAGAAAGCCTAGGTAGAAACAGGGAGTTAAGTACTGCTCTCACTTGTAGGTTTCCAACAGTTTTTATGTAAATCCATTCAGGGTGGGCTGAGACAGTTTTGCATGAGGACACCATTTTTTGGTTTGATTTTTTATATCAAAGATGAAAATTTGTGCATTCTATTTTCTCATAATGGTCTGTCTTTCCCATGTATTTCAAATATTACAAAGAATGTGCTGAAGATGCATATATGAAACCATATCCAAGTATATTCCCTGTTTTGTAATTCAGTCTATAAGCACGTTGTTATTGATTTCATTGTGAACAGGATCAGGCTTCCAGTTTCAATCCCAATAGGCTGTGTTTCACAGCAAATCTGTTTTCACAGATTTTTGATTGTCTGTTTTCACAGAACAGACAATCTGATACCTAGTGAATCAGTACTCTTAGAGATGGAATAATAAAAATCTGATTTAATATATAAAATGCAAAGTTTTTTTTTTTTTTTGTTTTTTTTTTTTTGTTTTTTTTCCTAGTAATGAGATTGTATATATTTGTTCTGGTATATGAGAATTGGAAAAAAAAAAAAAAAAAAAAAAAAAGCTGATGTATTGGGGTTAAACTCAAGGTCCAGCTAGTTCATTATTCTGTTCATGTTGGTAGTAAAGAATAAGAAAGAAAGAGAGAAAAAGAGAAAGATAGAAAGGGAGAGGAAAAAGGAAGCTACTTTCTAATAAAAAATAAAATAAAAAGTAGATTACCAGAATAATTATGCAAGAATAAATTATACAGGCCTATTGTTTATGTGTAACTTATTTTATAGTTTATCAATATTAATAAACTGATACATTGTACAATTGGATATGTATTGGAATGGATCACACTATCATACCAAAGTAAATACAATATCTATTAATGATCATATCAATGAACAACTGCTTTATATTCTGTGAAAAGCAAACAAAACCATAAAATGTATTATAGAAAGTATGCTTGAAGCTGAAACACTTTTTTTTTTTTAATTAAAATAAAAATCTTAATTTGCAATATATTTGCAAGATGATTTGCAAAGAATACATCATTAAGTTGGTATTGCAATTCTGATCAAACTACTGAAGTAATTTCAGAAGGCAGGAGATTGTCATTTCCTAAATCCTACCACTTTTATTTTTATTTTTTTTTATTATTTATTGACTTTACCAACCTATTTAATTTTTTCTAACATAGTGGTTTTTTGTTGTTGTTGTTTTGTTTGTTTGTTTTAGTGTATAATCTATATTTACTTTATCGAGGGAGATTACATGTATAGACATAAGATTTCATTATGAAATATATAACAATGATAGTATAAACAGACATTTATGAAAATTGTTTTGGTGTATTGCAAAGTAGCTTCTTATTGCCCATCACGGGCTTTTGCTGAAAAGACTATAATCTCATTTTACAGAAAATAATAAAATAATGCATCTTTCTATAAACACAGTGAATGAAATTTTGGTTACCATTGAAAATACAATGAAATCATTTTGCAATACCTACAAAAACAAACACACAGACAAGAGATTATTTCTTGTTTCTTGGTTGTTAGTTTTTAATATATTCTTTTGTCACAAGAATGTATATTATATTTTTTGTAATCTAGGCTGACAGACTAGGTCTGCCTTTTGCATGTTCTTCTACAAATAGGAAAGTTTCCCACATTTTCTATTTGTAGCACTGTGTGATGAAGTGAGACAGTAAGATTGTAAAGAGACAGGAAGATTGTAAAAATGGTAAGATTGGTTTAGTCATATCAGTATCACAGTAGAAACTTTGGGAGGAAGTCCTCTGGTTTCTGTGAACTTCAGCTTTTTATAGGCATTTGCCTATTTAATATAACGTAACATTTCTTTAATGATTTACCATATTAGCCAAATTTAATCTGAGACTTATAAAGTCTTTCAGCTTTATAAGTTTATCATTTAAGTAATGATAACATAAGAAAACTGTTGTTGACTTGTGTTGCCGCAGTTCATAGGAATCCAGTCATGAAGCAGGACTAACAGCTTATTAAAAAAAAAAAAGGTGCTTTACATGCAGCTTACAATAAATGCAGCACCGTGATGAATGCATGAATGCTCAGGATTCTGGATTCTGTGGTGCTATTTAGTAATAGCATTACCCCCCCACCAAAAACAAACAAACAAACAAAAAAATATATGGTATAAATATTAGATACTTTGCAATGTCAAATCATGCTGTATTTACGTGTATTGGCTATATGAACTCAGTGAGTCCCAGCCTCTCACCAGCTATAAATTGAAAATGTAATCACTAAAAATATCCCTATCCATGTAAAAGTATTCTTTCTTACTTTTAGCAATTTTTATTTCATGCCATATATTTTATATAAGCCTGCTGTTATACTTGAGATATGGTATCATTGTCCTTGTATCCTTTCTATAAGTCCCCAGGTAGTTTTTTCACTTGGAGATTTTTCTTATGTTGCTATCTTTCTGAACACCTTTTACACAGCTCAGCCAAAAAAAAAAAAAAAAAAAAAAAAAAAAAGTCTTTATTAATAGAATAATAACAGCATATTTCAAAGCCGATGGAGCAGAAAGAGACATCAAAACCAAGTTAACAAATAGTGAAATTATCCCAATGAAATCTTCAGAAAAATTCTACAGACAGTTTGTAGGCAGAATTTTAAAAAGACATGCAGCTAATTTTGATTTTCAAATGAGCTGGCTTTCATTGAAGTAGGACATGGAAGTCCCAACAGAGGATTTATGAGAATATGCTAAGTTGTTACTTCATATAAGATACGATCTTATATGATTTCTTATATGGTATAAAATAAGATATACTTTCCTGTTTATTTACAATAGTTGTTTTTTTTGTTGTTGTTTTGGCTTGTTTTGGTTTGTTGTTTTTTTTTCCCAGCACCATGTATTTGGCCACAACTGAATTGTTGAAAAATAAGATAGTTGTTTCCAGAAGCAAGTCTAAAATAATTTTCTTTCAGTGAAACCAAATATTAGTTGATATGAGTACATGGAAAGATATTGTGTAGTCTGGCTTAAACATGGATGTTATCTTTATGCTCCATGTATCCATGCTAATCCAAAGCATGCAATTTCATCAGGCAGGGACTGATGTGGTTTTTAGTTTAGGATTCCTCTTGGTAGTGCAGGAACTCATTCCTGAGGTATGCACTTCATTCCTGACAACCATATTTCAAGGTTTCATATTGTATGTTTATGCCTTACACAAAATCACATATAGGTAAATGCTACTACTCACCAGTTTGTCTTCGATTGATATATAGACATTTCGTTGACAAAAATTAACGTGCATAAGACAAGTGTTCAAGTGTTGCATTTTCAGGAAAATTTCCTTCATGTCTTATTTTATAATACTTTGTTGAAAATTGTTGGAGCATCCGATAAGATAAGGTTTGATTTAATGTAAATTGGTATAGATGTTTTCTGTAGTCAGATTTTCATCCAATTATTAAAGTCAGACCTAACAAGTTAGTAAGATTTTTGAAATTCTAGATTAAAGTAACTGCTATAAAGTGACATCTACAATTGCCACTTTTTGACATCCAAAATTGCATGCCACATATAGCTAAATTTTAATAACATTTAGGATGTAGTTTAAAATGAAATCTTGTTGCAAAATAAATTAAATCAGAATTCTGCTTTGTTGTTATAGATGCTGGTGGTGGTGCTGGTGTTTTTGTTTGGTTAGTTGTTTGGTTGATTTGGTTCATTATTTTTTTTTCCAAAAAAAATATTACCATCATCTGACTTTTTATTAATGTAAAACATTTTGCTAAAATCCAACACAAGGTATTTTCCTCATCTTACTATAAAAACTAATTATAAATTAGAGTATTTTGGATTGTGGTTATTTCTGGTGGTTTCTGTAGTGATTTTCTATGCATTGCATAGAAAAGTTATAACTGAAAATAATTGTTTTCAAAAACATGATACAAAAATGAACCTTTTGATTTCTATGTTTGTGGTTGTTTTTGGTTTTAGCTAGTATTCTTAATGGATTATTTTTTTTTTGTCCAAGTCACATTTATTTGTAAAATGGAAAACGAGAAGTTTTTTTGTACACAGCAGGAAACAGTCAAAAACCAGAAAAATATCAAAACAGGCAAGGTGCAGTGAAAGAAGCAGAGTATCTAAAGGATGTGCATACACAAAAAAAAAACAACTAGTGCCTGGAATATCACTATGATTCCCCTCTCCTCATTTCCTCTCTTCAGCATTTAAGGTTAAAATTCACTAGGACTTAGATTTCTTCTGTCAATTGTACATGTCCCTCTACAGAGCAAGTAGCATTTCTGAAATCTTTGAACTAATCCTGCAGAATCAAATAGAAATAATCCCATAAACATATAGTAGAAGTCAGGAAGGCTACTAAAGCTAACATTTTTGAAGGGTTTGTTTTGTTATTAAATTTAAAAGCTATTGTAACTTGAATATTTTTAAACATGGTGACCCATACCCCCAGCTCGTATAAAAACTGGTAGGATGTCTCCATTAAATCAAGGGTGAATTGATTACCTGGTTTTATGCTCTTAACTTGTTCATAGGAAATGTAATGGGATTTGCTTCCTTCTAGTAAAAAGTTGTGGAAAATAGGCTGATTAGTTCTGTAATCAGGAAGTAGGAAGATCATTTTAGTCTTCCTGTAGAATGACTGATGGATCTTTAAAAGTGTTGAGGTAATATATGTGTATGCTGTATGTGCAGGGTGGGCGAAAAGGTCAGTGATGTGCATGAAACGTGCACAGAAACCACGAACTCAGACACCATCTTTTCAATGAAAGCTGTTTAGCTCTAGAGCTTCTCCTTTGCATTTTGAGAGGATTTAGAAGAATGCATTATTCATACTGAAGGAATAGTTAGAAAGTCAGTTGTCTCTGATGAAGGGTTGTGGGCTCAACCTTGCATTTTATTTTATTTTTTAATCCATTTTAAGTTATGCGCTACTGCAGAAAAATATCTTGTGGTTTGAATAACATATTGATTATAATCAATCAGACATTTTATATAGACTAAGGTATGCTCTGCTTAGCAAAAAATGCATTGACAAATTGAGCATATTAATGGATCCTAGAAATTTTGTCATGTACATGTAGTTAGGCCCACTGAGGTCTTAAAATGTGAAGAATGCTCTATAAACGTGCTACCATTCAATAACCCAATTCTTAGATTGATTATCGGAGATATAATGGAACATGTTTTTACGTTAAATCTTGAGAAGGCTTGAAACAAGGTTTCAAGCTGTACAATCGTCAGACATTCAGCTGTCAAAACACCATTTTTTCTGATTGTTCCGTTTTGGAACAATAATTGCAGTTTGGTTTCGTAAGTAAGCTTCAAAGCTGGTATGACTGAAAGTAGCTAAAGAATCACATGATGTAGGATGCAATTTTAACTGTGTGATAAGACCTTTTAATGAAAAAAAAAAGGGGGGGGGGGGAAATTTTTGCCTTCTGATAAAGAGAAAAATATTTATAAATTGAAAAAATCTTTATAGAATCAGAACTTATTCCAGTGCTATTGTAACAGTTCTAACAATTCTTTTTTTTTTTCTTTGTTTTAGAACATTTTTTTTTTATTATTGGTGTGTGTAATGAGCCATAGTTAATATATGCTACTTAGCTTAATCTCTCTGAAACTAGGCTTTTCAGTATGAAAGAAAGGGAACAGGAAGAGAATGAACACAGACAAGGGATAAAACCTGAAAATATATTCATGTCAGCTGTCATTTCATGCATAAAGCATAAAATGGGACAGTAGGTGGGATTTGGTTTCACTGTTGACCTTGTGGTGTGAGCATATCACTTAGTCTTTCCAATTCTCTTTGCTCATTATCCAAATTACTTTGCTAGCTGGATCCACATACTTTCTTGTTGATGTATTGCAATGAAACTGCAATTTTATAAAAGAGCTGTGCAGTAAGAAACAGTAGTAAGATGGATTCTTTACACTTTATTGGGGAATCCCCATGCTGCTGACAGCTCTGATTGATAAATATGAATCTTTGAGAAAATATTGCAACATCCTCGAAAACAAACAAAGAGAAAAAATATAATATTTATTTATTTATTTAAAGTACTATGCAGAAACTTTGTGAACGTTTGAACAGGAAAATTTTATGACTGAGCATTTTTACACAAAACTTTATTCACCTCTATTAGAATGTGGGTTTGGGGCCTGAAGAAACTGCACTTAGTGAAGGGTTTCGAGAGTCAAAAGAGAAGTACTTCCAGGACTGATTTGCACTCATAATTTCTCAGATTATTATCTCCTTTAATTTGTGTGAATGGCTCCCAAAAAGGATTTTAGGGATGCATTAGCAAAATATAGGACATTCTGGTCAAAAAATTTCAGGGTCTTGGCATGTTCTGTTTGGTAGATTGGTAAAATATGGTTAGAGGCTCCAGCTGCTGTTAATTTCCTTGTACTGGGGGAATCTTTAAATGTCTTAAAAGGTGTTCCCTGACCTCTCTTCAGTACTACAGTCAGTATTCTCTGATCATTACTGAAACTTTAATATCAGCATGTGTACACTGAAAGAATCCATTATTTCAAATTGATTCAGAAATAAAATAAATGGTATGCCAAGTACATTTGTTTATTGAAAGGAAAACAAACAAACAAACAAACAAAAAACTTTCAGTTTGATTCCTTATTGTTTCCTTTATTTTTGTTTTAATGAAATAGTGAATAAAAGGTCTCTGTCATTCATGGTTCCAATGACTACCTCTTAGTCATTTCACCAATACAGATGTTGCAGAGGAATCTGATATTTAGGTTTAATGATTGTTTTTTGTTATAAATTCTGTAGAATGTGTCCTTAAAGCTGTTTTTCTGGAGATTTAAGTCAAACTTGAAAAGAAACACAATTCATGTATCTTAAATAATAGTTTTCACCATGGGCAGAGCTAGGTTTGCAACTGTCTACACCTCTCACAGTCTTTCTGATGCTTTTGAACTGTGCCTTCTCTGCCTCATTTTTATTTTTTTTCCATCACTGAAATGGGAATAAAACCCTTCGTTATTAAAACTATGACTCATATGTTGGGTTCTCTACCACTCTGTAAGACCTAAAAGAAAATATGTGTTTTCAACCACTGTCACAAAGATGTCTATAAATATGTTGGAAAGGTAGCCACACAGTCTAGTAATTCTACAATCTGTTCTGGATGTGCTCAGCCAAAGGTCACTCAAATCAGTAGGAAGATAAATATATATGTCTGAAGTGTGTGGAATAACTTTACCACTCATTCTCTCCTTTTTAACAAAGCCTTCATAGCTAACAGTATTCTCTCCTTCAACATTGGTGGACACATGCTCTGAAACAGCAAGGGAAAAGGAAATTGCAATTTTAAAAACTTACTTCTTCTGGAATAACACATTAACCTGCTGAGACTTTGGGGATCTGATTACTCTAGATTAATAGATGGTGGTATATTCTCATACATATCGGTAATAGCTTTTGAAAGTAAAGACAATGAATTATTGTTGTGTTAGAATATGACACTGTTAAGGGAGAGGCTTTGAAATGAATCAAAGGTAGGTTCTTCTCTTGTTGAACCTGTTTCTGAAATTGTCTCTGGTCAGCCAAAGAAGATGCTCTCCCTCTGAAAAGAGGAATGGATTTGCCTGATTAGGAAAAATACAGTGACAGACAACCAAAATTTTCTTACATACATATTTAAAGAAAAGTGCTAAAAAATACACTTCATTTTGTCACTGGAAATATTTTGTTATGAGATGATGATTGATCTTTGCTCTCTGCCAATGGAGCAGATCTCCTGGGAGGAAAATATAATCTAAATCTGTCTTATTTGTTTGACAAGCTAAAAAAAAAAAAAAAAAAAAAAAGACAAGAAACAGAGTTCTGCTTTTGTTTCAGTGATTTAAAGTACATTTTCTAACTTTTTATTTGAAGAAGCTGTTTGTAAATCTAGTCTAGAAAAATGCTGTTTTTATAAGCTTCAGGAGCATGTTTCATTTGGAGGGAATGAATTATTCCTTGCCAACAGACAGCTGTAAATACATAAAACGTTCAAGCTTTTTTGAGGCTTGGCTCAAATGCCAGCACAAAATCAATGATAAAAATCAATGCCTTATATGTGCAGTACTTTACTTAATCATTTAAAAAAATTACTTCAGTGAGACATAGAGGGCCAGATCCTGAGCAAATTGCCAGAAATATTTTAGCTTCTGCAGAGTTGTATTGATTTACTCCCGCACTAAGTCTGGGCTACTGTGGAAACTAAATTTAATTTAATTGTATTTTTTAATGTATTTATTTATTAGTACTGAACATCATTGCATTTTCCCCAGCCACAAAAGTGGATTACTTTTGTGGCAAATTCTTTACATACATAGAATATGCAGTTCTGGAAAAAAATTGCAGTTGACATTTATGAGCTCAAGATTGAGATTTCCATTTCACTTTGTGTTATTTATAAATCAAATTAATTTCTAAAGCTATGCCACTGATTATAACTGTTAATTTACATGAATGATTAGGACACGCTTTGTGAATTAGGGTTTATAAAACTGAAATTTTAGGAAATAAGATCTTTCAGAAACATGCTATGTTGATTTGAAATAAATTCAGATTTAATAATTTAGGATAATTAATTTAGTATCACACCAATATATAGTATAATTATCAAGTATGTCTTAGGAAAATACAGAGCTAGTAAAAGATATCACTACAGCTTTCTACTATTGAAAAATTGCTAATAAGTATTGGAGACTAGAAATTATTTCATAAACTCCATTCGCTGGTACTTATCTGTGCAACCTCTTGTAGTGTTTGGGATTACACTTTATGGAAACTGTGGATTGCAATGCTGGGTGTGGAACTCACTGTGGAGTAATTTCTCTGTCATAAATGAAGAGGCAGAGTGTCAGAAACAACTCTGATGCTATTGACTTTACTTGTAGTTGATAGTGCTCATTCATTATCTCAAAAAAAAAAAAAAAAAAAAGAAAAAGAAAAGAAAAGCAGGAAATAACCTAAGTGGAAATTAAAATATGTTGTATTTTAAAAATGATCATGTTAATATTATTGTGAATGCACTCCTTTCTCAATTACTCACATCATGCATTTGAAATTCTTTCCTTAATATTTCATCAAGATGATTCCCCTCATTTAATATCAGTCAGTCCAATTCTCAGAAAAAAAAAAAAAAAAAAAAAAAAAAAAACACCAATTAACATAGCAAAAAAAAATTAGCCTGGTAAAAAAAAAGACAGCTTGCATTGTGTGTGTCTTTTTTCTTTTATTTTGAACATGTATTTCTAAGACAAGTTTATAAGGCTATTGTTCTCCTTGTTACATATATTATACATATTTCTTTGGTTAATAGTTAATACTTCCATTACTTTGCTTTCTATCTGTGACACCTCATTTATCATAAATTGCTATAACCTGCACTTAATACCCAGATCTCATATTATACATAATATATTAATTAGATCATATAAGTTTCTCCCACTGGGTGAAAAAGATGAAGCAAGGTAATATATCCAGCATAAAAACGAGTTATGAATTATGACCAGCTGCTGTTTGTACATAAGTACTTAACGTGGTTTTCCAGAATTAAAGTTGTTTTATGATGTTTGTTTTTTTTGTCACACTTTAGAGACAGATTTTTGTTGGTAATATAAGGAATATTTTGTCTATTTTTAATTTGAGAAGCTGATTAAATATTGAGACTAATCCACACATCAGACACCACATGTGAAGGCATAGACTGGGTGATTTTTGAGGCTCTTTGCTTTCTTGATTCTTGAATTAAATTGAAGCAATGAATAGTATAATGTGTTTTCATTTTTGAGAAAACTTATAGCAGCCCCTGGTAAAATTCAACTATATATGACTAAGATTTTGTTGTTGTTGTTGTTTGTTCTTCTGTGTATTTTTCTCTTCTGTTCTTTTTCAAATACACTCTTTTGTAAAAGATTGGGAATACAGAATGTTATCACTGTTCTTTTTTTTCACTTCATAACAGCAACAATACCATCAATATTACACTCAGGAATCTAAGACAACATTAATGAAATTTTGCTATCAAGAAGATGAGTATATCTCAGCAAACAAAAAGTTATTTCATGATTAAAATAGCTGAAATCCTGTTGTCCTGAAGTTCAGTGTTCACAGAAATGTGTAATGCACTTAAGCCTTTCAGCACCATTGCAGTGTTGTGAGATAAATGATATACACATCGTGAATAGGTATTGTGTTATTACTAATATTTAAAATTTGGAGTGTACAGTGTTCTGTACCATTTCAAATAATGGAACTTGAATCAATAATGATATATTGAATACTGTTTATTTATTGTTATCTCATGGAGATTGTGCAGAACCAGAGAAAACTGTTGAAAATGTAGACCATACAGGGACCACTTTGAAAACTGAGGAAAATTTTTAATAAATGGTCGTGAGAAAATATTTTGCATTGTACCTCATTCATTCACAACAGCTGTGTGTGGCGCAGTTGTGTAAAAGGGCATGCCAGGTTGTCTTTGCACTCCTTAAACTGGTTCTATGTGCCTGAAGGCTGCTTGGAAATTCCTTTTACTGCCAAGGAGTTATTACCACATTCAGGGACTGCTTGGAATGCTGTGTCCTGCCCTATTTCCCCTAGCCATTCTCTGTACTACTTGCAAGGAAGGGAAATTGGGTGTGCCCCACTGAACTAGTTCAACATCACTGCAGGATCACCCTGTGCTGTGTCACTGTGTCCCCCTTTCTGCCATTAGCACACTGTGAAGCAATACAGTGCCTTGAAGCCTGTCTGTTGGATGTCAGTGAATGTTTATTCAGGGCTGTAAAATAAATCTTGTAGAAACAAGAAACAATTTAAGAGAGAGGGTGTGAAATTCTCATTCTGAGGTAGTTAAAGGACATGTTTCCATTAATATCTGAGAGACCATGATTTTTATATTTCTTTTTTGGCTACACTGCAATGATGTGTGTGTGTGTGTGTGTGTGATGATCCCATGTCTCTTCTAGATAGACATATACCATGATCAGTCTATGTAGTGACAGACCCATTAGCCAAATTATTTTTACTTATGCAAAATTAAAGTATGAAAGATCTACAAAAGACTACTACAAGCAGAAGTTTTGGGACTGCTATTGTGACTTAAGATGAGTTGTTACAGCTAACTCAAACAGATGAATTGTTATAGCTGACTCAAACTGTCAGAGAGGGAATGTTTTTTATGTTAAGCTCAGTGTTTGCTGAAATCCAGAATTCTTATCATGACCTTTTAATAACTAGTGTAGTAATAGAACATCACATTTCAGTAGATGAGGAAAGCTTTTGTCACTAGTCTTACTTGAGGGAAACTTCCTTTAGCTTTAAACAAGAGATCTGACTGACAAAAGAGATAACCCATAGTTGACAGAACTACTGTACAGGTGGGTTCAGAGAAGACTCTGCAGTAGACTTTTTGGCTACACAGTCAGTAGTGTGAAGCAAGTTAGATGGCAGATTGAGTGGAACTGCCTAATCCATTATTACTGTTGCTTTTCTACATCAGGATACAAGTCTAGTAAAAACAACTACTTTCATACATATGAGATTATGGTAGCCTGTTCAATTAATTTCTGCTTTTATAGAGTCAAGGGGAGGTGATTTTCCTTCTCACCAGTCAGTAAGAAGGCCATCGTTACTACAGCTGGGAGTAAAAAAGCAATGGTGGTCTTCAAGAAAGCATGCAGGAGTCAAGGAAATTTGGCAAATATGTTTAAATTAGAGCTGTCATGTACTGTGTGTGAACAGATGAAAGTTATGTATTAAGACCATAACGTTCAAATGTTATCTGGAAATAAAAGAACCAAACAGGCAGAAACAGAAATCCCATCCAGGAAAAGACAAAGTATGATAGCCCCTAGGTATTGTGTTTAAAATTGGAAGACTGGTCAAACAACTATTTCAGGTGGATCCTGTACATCTGTACATGACTAATGAAAACTCATTTCTTCAGTAAAAATGTTCTCTGGCTAAGAAAGATTTGCCAGTATTTGTTTGTAACAACTTACACTGTGGTCTGGGAAAAGAATCCATGTTAGTAACAGAACATGCATATAATAATAATATATATATATATATTTTTTTTTTTTTAGTATGAATTGAAGTGATTAATTAAAGTAACTAACACTATAATTCTTTTAATTCTTTTGAGTTTTCTGACACATTTTCCTTCCTATAAGATTGATAGGAGAAAGGTACTAGGTACCTTTTGTACATCTTCATTTTGAAATATTTACAACAATTTTTCTTTTTCATTTCAATATTTTCATTGCAATCAAATCAAGATAGATGTCCGGAAATACAGATTGTCCAATTTAAAGAATATTTTTAGGTATTAAAATTGATATGTAAGCTAATATACATGTTGAGTACAGTGTTGACTGGAAATAAACAGAAAGGAAAATGGAGCAGAGTAAAATGAATCATAAAGAGGTTAAGGGTTTTGAAAATGAGCACATGCCAGTAGAGTTAAATTGGTTTGTATTGATTGTGCTGCAGGGAATTTGCAATTGGAAATTTTCAAGAAATGGACTTGAGATCATTTTTGTTTAATAATTTCAATAATGTTATTGGTAAATATTGTGACTGTGCTGATGAAATTTGCTAATGTTGGATCAATAATAAGGGCATCAATAATACAGAGAAGGACTGAGGTATATAGGAGAAGGTGAATAGTCTTGAGGATTGGGATAATAAAAATGCACTTAGATATTAAATGAGGGTCACTTATTAACATCAATTTGCAGATATCAGGTATATTTTTGTACTTTTTTGCACTATTTTGGATAGTGTTTACTTCATGCTGACAATGGTTGATTTTTAACCATTTTGTAAATCACATCCCTTAGGTACCCCCTACCCACTTTTTGTTGTTTTGTTGTTGTTTTTTTTTGACACAAATAGAAGATTCTGAAATCATCTTTTCAATAAAAACCACTTCTAAACAGAATTAGCTTAAATATGAAAAAAAAAAAAAAATCTTGTTGAATTGTAAACCCCCAAAAGCAAAAATTTATAACGAAAACAGAAAAATATTTCAGCTTTCATAACACCAGCAGCCAAGCTAAAAGGTGTTGAATCTTCTAAAACAGATGCTGTCTTGTGATGGAAGATAGATTAGCCTGTGAGCCTGAATAAACTTAGTCTCTAATTAGTATGCAAATCTCACCGGCTCCAGGGTTCTTCCTGTTTCAAAAACTGTGATCTATTTAGTGTTTCCATGTTTCCTTGTGAATAATCTCACCCATGAGGTTTCTTTTTCATTCTAATCTTCTTCATACCTGTAATTTTCAAAGTGTGCTTTATTGTTTTAGCTCAATATTTTCTTCAAAGAACCAAGCTAAAAAATGTTAGCACTTCTATAACTGAAAAGAAAAAAAAAAAAAAAAAAAGAAAACAAACACAGTCATTAATAATAAAAACATTTTGACTTAATCCTATAGGGTAAAATTCTACATTATGACATGTATTTATTTTATATGTAAAATACATACAAAAATATACAGAAGGCTATAGATGTTGAACATAAATATAATTCATCCTGAAACTTTTGAACTGATTAGCAGGCTATTTAATGCCAGAATGTTAAATAAAATGTATAATTGCCTTTTAAGTCCAATCATACACCATTAAAACTGTGACATTTTCAACAGTAGCAGGATCACATCATTAGTTAAAATTATTGACAGAAAGCACATCAGCAAATTGCTAGGTATGGAAGTTTTCTAAATCTCTGTAAAATTCTGGAAATAAAATTAAAAAATTGCTCTCACAAACCTGGATATTGATTCCTCCTTCCCCTCCCTCTTGTCTGATATGATTACCAGTGTGTCAGCATGGAACATAAATGAAGCATCTGAATGAAGATGGAAAAAGTCAGGATGGGAATCTCTTGATCTTGAGATCAAGTTCTCTTATACTCTCTATTCACATCATCGAACTTCAGACAACAACTTTCAGGACCCTCATCCCCATTTGAAAGAATCAACCTTTTCTCAACTGTCTATATAGTAAAGTTCGTCTTCTAAGCTTAAATGTTCAAAGTTGTCATAATCAGATTCTGTGCAAGTAATCCCATGGGACTGAATGTATTTGCATGCATGCACACGCAGACAAGTGGGCAACCTATTATGACAGCTCCTGCATGTTTAGAGGTCTCTCTAAATGCAATATACGACAAGACTGTATATTTCACCTTAGATTATACAGTGATTGTCTATACTTACTCTCAAGAGTCAACAAGCATATTTGGTGTGCCATATGAATACCATGGGACTTATGTTTGATGGGGAAAACTCTTCTATAAATTGCATTAACTTGTTTAGCTATATTTGCTCTATATGCATAATTCCTCTTTGGTGGCCTTAAAATAATGAAAAAGGAATTCATGACACCTGTATTTTATTTTCCAGTTGCTCACAGGGTGCATCCTTGGACAAGTCACTTAGGTGCAGATCCTGAAAGGTTTTCAAGGCTCCAATTAATTCCAAAGACATCTTTAAAGGTTTGGGCTTTAACCTTTTTAGTGTTTGATTTCCTTTAGCTCTAAGATGAAAATGTTGCTATGAGCATATCTCTGAAGCCCCTCAGAGACTCTGATGAAAGATCCTGTAAATGTGTATACCATTTTTTATTATTTTCTTACTGGCCACTGAAGGGAATTCTGCATGGAATGTAAGCATCTGGAACTACCAGGGTCTGCAATGTTTATGAGAATTGAGAAACTTGCCCTACATATTTATGGAGCTATTATGAAATGAGAACACCAAACATAATTAATACAGAAAAAAAAATATTTAAAGTACATTTTACCTGCTGTTTTTTAGTATTTTATCTGACTGCATGGGCACCGTTGTTGAAGTACCATAGGAATTGGTAAGAGGTAACTATTGAAAATTGTTTTAGCATTAGGGATTCTAGTTCAGTGTTCAGAGATGAAACCAGCAATCTTGTTTGCTAAACACAGTTCACAGAAGTGTATGACACAGGTGCCAAACTATAAAATGGTCTGAGACACAGAAGAGTAATAGGTCAAATAGAAGCTATAAGCTCGAATAGTCAAGAAAGAAAAGGCTCTGTGTTAACATTTCCAGAATGATCACTGTGTTTTTGATTTGAAGTGTAAGGATGAGCTGAAAATGGTGGGAGCTTTTCAGCACAAAAATATGAAAAAGTCTGTCTCTGCTGTGCAATGGTAGCCAGGTAGATTACACAGGTCCTGTGTAACTGTAATGCACAGGGAAATGGGAGTGAGGGAGGCAGGCATACCCAGAGTAATGTGTGCTACCCTATGGGTCCTGCTGCTGACTGGTCAAACAGATCTCTGCTTCGTAACAGATTTATTTTTTCCCATGTCACTATCTTACAAGTTAACCCTCCACAGCCTGTTTACATAACCATTTTCCTACTGTGCTCACCGGAAGACTAAGTGAAATGTAAACTGAAAAGAGCTTGTAGGCAAAGAATTCATCAAGCTTTATTTTGACTACTCAGATCTCTGCCAAAGCCTTTCTTGGGTATGTTCGATAGCTCAGGTTTGATGACCAGCCTTTTTCAGGTTGGAATTTCAGTTTAGATAAAGAATCTTGTCCAATAAATGCCAGAACTGGAATAAATCCCACTGGAATAAATGCCCAGAAACAGTGCATAATGTAGAGCTGAGCATTGGGACTACAAACAGACATGCTACAAGGAATCTATATTATATTCACATAAGGAACATGTGAATTTGTGAATTATGACAGACCACAACTTCTCAGCTGTGGTCTGCCATACAAATGATACACTAGAGGAACACATACAAAAAAAGGATACAGGGAAGTACGTGTGTCAAAGCTGAATAGTCTTCAGATCAAATGTTCTGTTTGCATCAGTGACAGGAATTTCTTGGAGTATGGATTCAACTGATAGTGATTAAATATAGAAGATAACAAATATTATACAGAATACAGAATGTAGACATATAGTAGTGTTTTATACCTGATATGCCTCAGATGAGATGTCTAGAAATGCTTTAGATAGTGATAAGTTATCACTAGGAATGAAACTCAGACCTGTCATATGAGGCAGTGTCAGTCACACATTGCTTAGTGGACTTTGAAATTTATGTTAGACTTGTGGACTAAATATCATCTTAAAAGGGAGAAAGCCATCATTCATTAAAGTAGGATAAATGCCTCAAGTCTGCTGAAAGAGATGGAAACTCACAGAGCTTCACCAGATTCAAATCTGAGTGCTCAAAATAACTCAAGCCTTCAGATTCCCAAGATAGTCTTTTAAAATATTTATTTTAATGTAAGACTTTTAAAAATTGATTTCCAGGAAAATTAAAATCGTTTAAATAAAACAAGAGCTGAGAATTGTTTAAAAAAAAAAAAAAAAAAAAAAAAAGTCGAATTTTTTTTCACAGTTTAAAAATAAAGAAACCACCCCAAATCATATTTGTCAGGTTTTGGACAGTCTGGGACTTTTCATGAAGATATTTCCTGTTCTGTATTTCTGCTTGTTGGATGATTGTCATTAGGCTTCTGTACATAAAATGCTTTTAATTCTGGACTTGAGTGGTGTAGGTGTAGGGAAATCTGTGTAGGGAAGACTACATAGTACATTACTACTGAAGGTCTAGGAATAGTTTGCAAGGATGAACTACAATTCCATCTATGTAAGTAAGGCCTAAAGGAAAAGAAAATGAGGTAAATTTACTCCCGACTTTAATGCTGAGAAAGCAATATTCACGAGAATGCAAAGAATGACCTTCCTGGTTCATTATTAGTTGTCATTGATGAAAATACATCTTTGGACCTAATGTTACTAGTTATAATTCTAACTCTAACCATTAGTGTAAATTCATTGCCTTCAAAATATGAATTGTTAACACAAGTGAAAGAAGTGAGTACTTAATTCTTTGTATTCTGCTTCCTCCACACCAGCCCTTCCTATTTCGACCCTCCAAACTGTTAAGCTCAGAAGGAATGATGAAGCCACATGTCCTGGGAGATTTTTCTGTTTCTTTTCCTTTCACTCTCACGCAGATGGATTTAGAGGGAGAGCTACTCCTGAGGCAGGTTTCTCAGGCAGGCATGAAACCAGAGCAGATGCTAGCAGACCAGGCAATGATACACTTATATTTCATTTTTTTTTCCCCCTTTTTGTTACATACTTTTGTTATCCTGAAACAAGTCTTTGTCCTCAGCTGAGGATTAATTCATTTTAACTTGAAAGTTGAACCATCATCAGCTTTAAAAATGCTTTATGAGTATGGCAAGTTTAAACCACACTTTATTCCTCATTAGCTTTAAACTTCATTAATTTTACATAGGAAGAAAAATAAAGGGAAAAACCCTTTCTAAATGGAAATTTCATTTTTTTTTTCAATGATTTTGTAGAAGAATATGATGATAATAATTTTTTAAAAGTTTGTAGAGAGTGGTTATAATAAGAAATCAAAGCTAAGGAGAACACTTGATGAAAAGGGATTATGACAAAGTAGTATATTTTGGCACTTAAAAACAACCTCTGATTTGCTTAATTAAAAAAAAAAAAAAAAAAAAGTTGCTGTCAAAAGTTGATATAATACCTTTGAAAATGACATTGAAAATTGTCACTTCAGGAAACTTTCAGAGAACAACACCTTATCTGCTGTAGCATACACCTGTATGCTACATTTGCTCCTACAAAGGGTAGAAGAAGGCCTTTATATCACATGAATCTCATTTCTGCCAGCTAGAGAGATTTGATGAAGTTGCAGAAGCTATTTCACCCAAAGGAGCAGCATGGTAGCTGCTGTGGAGAAAACATTTTCCAAATGCCTCACAAGCCATATCATTTCACAGTTTGTGTTTGGGAAATGCCGACTTGAATATAAAAACTTAAGCTTTCAAAAACAAACTCTTCAAAAAAAATTGACTCATATTTTCATTGATAATATCCTGTTCTAATATTTTTTTAAACTGTTTTCCCCAGCTACTTCTTACTTTAGACAAACAATCAAAAGAGCTGGCACATATTTTCAGCTTCATTCCTCTTGCTTTTTCATTCTAGCCAAGTTCATGTGTATGCCACAGAGTGCATACAAAGAAGCTTCACTTTCAAATATTCACAAGAGAAGGAAATTATGTTTTTCTTGTTTGGGATTTTTTTTTTTTTGATGTTCTATTTTTCTGTATAGCTATAATCTCTCTTGCTTTGTAGGGTGTGTGTAATAAATGGGGTTTGAAATTCCTTAAACACTTTAGCTTCGCTTCAGCTATTAATCTCAGCAGCCATTTATTGGTTTCTATGCTACAAAGCAATGGAGATTATCCTTTAATTAATTCCATTGAGGGGTTCAGCTGCCACCATCAAGCACACTATGGTTTCATAAATTAATCTTGTAGGGGAAATATAATGCAATTTATTATAACATTTATATTAAAATGCAAATAACAATAGTTGAAATCCTGTGTAACAAAAAGATATACATGTGTATATATATGTCTCCCAAATGCAGTAATCAAAAGAACACTTGCACATTCCATGTTCTTGTTTTTTGTATTTTCTGTAATTCTGCTTTAAGGATATTTTAGAATCCATCAGGAAAGACAAATATGTTTTCTTGACTCCTACATATGTACCTGTCTTAAAAATTGTGAAAGAACATCTGAAATCCAGACCTCTGAGAAATATATCATTGATTTGTAGAGATCTACTTGAGGTCTACCTTGCCATCTCATTCATTTGTACTATTGTAACTTAGTCAATTATAATAATACATATGATAACCTTTTTATATTGTGAGTGTTTGAAGGACAACAAGACCTACTGCCTAAAGCATCTCCAACATATTTTGATCTCTAGAAGCTGAAAGTGCCACCTTTTTGTATCAGACAACAGATTACATTAAAATGATGTTAACTATTTCAAAACTAATCTGGGTGTAAGTAGAACAAATTTAATTCTGTACAATATGCATATGTACTTTCTTTGAAGTCATTAAGTGTTAAGTTTTCAGCTGTACCTAACATTTGATGGAAGCAGAAGAAGAAAGTAGAGAGGTTAAGATGTTTGTTTTATATTCACCCATTTTAATGTCAGCAGCTATGCAGGAAATCCAGATCAGTTCATACTGAGAAAACAAGGTGGTGTTATCAGCAGTTTCTTTTCTGAGTACTACTTTCATAGGATTTCTTGCAGATTGGCAATCTTATCAGTGCCAAGAAATTAAACAGACTGTATGTTCTGCCTAAAAATCTACATATAATATTATTAATTAAGTTAATTAATCAAGTAGAATCCTCAAGACAATTTGCATAAATAGTTTTATTAAAACCCTGAGCACAGTAAAATGTTGCAAAGCCTCTTTGTGGGTTTGATGTAAATCCTAATATTTCACTGATCTGGGTGAAAAAATTCAGCTTAATATGGAAAAAAGTTTTCTGTACTAATTATATATTTTTTTTGTTATCAGAAGTATTGAGTTATTCTTCATCTTAATAGATACAATTTTCTGTGATTAATGAATTTATAATATGAGAAATTATTCCAATATTTAAGCTGTTTTCTGTCTGGGTATGTCCACTGTATTGATCATGTTTTGCAAGGACAGAAGGGGTCTGTGTTTGCTAAAATATTACTAAATGTGCTGCTTTGAGAATTTGCAGTGTATAACAAAGGGAATTACAACTATTTTCACCTAGAAGCTGATGGAAAACACCATATGGTTTAAATCATAAGCCATCACAGAACAGAGTTGATATAAAAACAGGATGGTGCCACCTATGCCAGCTCTGATATGTCAGTGATGTGCAGATGTATTTGTGTTGTGAAGACTATTTAAAAATAGCAGCAAAATTGCGTTCTCAGTGAAAGCAGTCATGGGGAAGACATGTATTTATTTAAGTAGATAACAGCAAGGACATGGTGTTTAAATGCAATCCACCTAAAAAAAAGCTACCTCTCAGAACTGCTCAGGATCTGCTACTACAGTCCCTGGGTTGAGGCCACCCTCCAGGCTAAATGCATTTGCTTAGTGGGAGACCCTGAGAAAATTCGCTACAGAAAACCAGTGTGTAGCTACCAGTAACTGTTTAGCCTTTGTAGAAGAAAAAAAAATCTTCACACTTTAAAAAAAAAAAAAAGGTTTTTTTTAAACCCTTTTTACAAATAAGTCTTATTTTTTGTTGCTTTGTGGATTTCTTTTAGATATGCTGTGTCAATGACTCTTGTTGGATTTCCCAATTGATACAAAGTAGCAAGATTCTGACAAATGTTTTATAGAAAATTGGTAACAGCAAGGTTATAAATGGAAAACTACTCTCTAAGCATCAACTTGGTGATCGTATTCCATAATTTCTGTTTTAATAATAGCTGTAGCTGTTAAAATATTTTAACTCAGGTTGCCTATATATATTTTTAACTAATGTAATATGGTGAACAGAAAAACAGTGGATCTACTAACAAACCTGACTTTTATCACATTTGGACTGAATATTTAGTGCTAATATGTGGAAGAGATCAGAATTTTCACAAGCTTATGCTTGTGACTAATAATAGTTACAAATTCATGCTAGCATATGTATATATTGTTTACCATCTACACTGTCTAATAGTTCATCTGAAGATTGGATGAGAAGCAAAAATAGTTCATAGAATAAGAGAAATTGAAAGCATGGGTGAAAGCCTACTCAGTCAAATTGTCCAGGAAGAGACATGATACACCCAATTTATTAATGCTGGTTTTGATACTGTACTTAATGACATAATAGAAAAATTATGACAGTTCAATTATAGTGTATAGTGTATAGGCTCTATTGAACCTGAGTCTTTTGGATGCTAGCCAATATAAATGATTTAACATTTGCTTGTCTTATTTTTATCTGTAGAATTTAGTGCCTTGAAGTTAAAGAACAAAAATCTATCCTTTTACAAACCAAAGCTCGTGTCTTACAGATTCATATCTTTGCCTGTACTGGACTCTTGAGCAGCTTGTTATCATTCTCATCATATAATATTAAAAGACTAATCAAATGGAAAAACAGGTTGTTACATGCAAATCCGCGTCTCAATAATTATTTAAAGCTTTAAAACAAGATATGTCATGGATAGGGCCATGCAGTAGCCCTCTGATATACTTTAAGTTTTAATTTAGGAGCTTAAAAGGAACAGAAAATATTTGTTGAGAACTTTTCAGTGTCAAATTATGATAACTAAGAGTGCTAAGAATTACTGCTTGTATATTCTTTCAGGTAGGCTCTTTACATGTAGGTTATAGGTTACATTTTGCCTACAGGTCTCTGCTTTCCTTTTCCTTTTTGTGTCTGTCTTGGGCCAGTTCTCTAGCAGCTGGTGGCACAGGGCTAGCAGAAAATGCTACTCGTGACCATTCTCCCACGAGTAGGCACAGGAACACTGGAATTGAACCGTTAGTATCACTTACCACTTGTTATCTGGCCTTTCACATTGTCTTGGTTGCACTGAATGAAAGCACTTAGAACTTCATGTAATGGCTTCTCCCTCTTGATTTAATGCATATAAGCCTGACACCTAATCAGCCACACATCCAAGCATGTTCTAGTTTAGATTGCATGAGAAAAGTGTAGATGTTGCATGCTGTGAAGTCACACATGGTTAGGTCTGTCTCCATAATCAGACAGTTGTAGCAGCACGATGCACAGCAACAGGTCATAGGATGTGTAGAAAGGCCTTTAGGCCCTTTTCTAATTACAACAGCATTGGGAATCTTCATTAAGATGTCAGAACAATTAATCTAGCCCACCACAGTCAGAATGGGATTCTATGTCTTCCCAAAGAAGACAATAGTGTTACAATGTGTCTTTCTGAATATGATTATAAAAAAAAAGAAATCCAAAAATCAGGGTTGTGGAGTTAGGGCACACCAAGGTACAGTGCCTTAACCTCTATACCTGAGGTGAGTGCATCCCTTGGATGGGCAGTAGACAATCAGAATGAGTAGCTCTTACTCATTTCAGTGTGAAGGAGTGAGGATACCTGTGCCACAGGCGTATGTGGCATGAGGCTCAATGAGCAGAGTTGAGGCTGATCATCAGCTCCATCATTTGGGATTTTCAAAAGTTTTGGTTTGTCTATTTTGAATGGCTACAATTTTCCACTAACCAGTACCGTATACTGTACAATTCAAGGTTTACTTTTGGCATAGGCCTCAAACTGGGGTAAAGAATATTTTACCTTTAAGTTGTTTCCTTTCTTCAGAAGGCAATAAGTGGTAAGTTTTGATATCAGTTCTGTTAATTTGTCAAACTTCAGAGTTTAGGATATAGGATGTAGAGCTTTCTTGTAAAAGAGCATATGTAGACCTGAAGTCAAAAGGAGGGGAAGGGTAAGCAACCTGACTAGCCCTGGAAGTATGGTATGCTTAATGTCTAGGGTACCTTACCTTGGTAACGCCATGTGAGTAATCCCTGTGCTGGGTCAGGTGAAGAAGTCCTGGTGCAGTACAACATTCAGGGAAAGAGATATTGTCTCTCAGTTTTTATATATTTTATTTTTCTGATCTAAGAACTTAAATGCAAAATGCAATCAATAAGAAGGCTGATTAATTATGCCTGACAGGAGGACCATAAGGAAGACCTGAGTTCAACATTTTGCACAGGACTGATTACCAGCATTGTGTCTGAGGAATGAGGAAATGGGGACTAACGAAACCTCCAGAATGCCTCCTACTGCCCTCTCTCTTGCACTGCCCAGATACAGTGGAAACTGAATTAGACAAATGAAGAGGTGTTTGGGCTCAAAAGTTTTGAAGTACTTTATCATGCACACTGCATCATACATTGAATTTCTCAGGATCAAGAGCTATGAGAGCAGGATAGACAGACAAGATAACTAGAAAGCAGGGTGTAGGATCAAAATGGACAAAATAAATAAATAAATAAATAATTTAACAGTTTGGATTTTGTAGAGAATAGAACTAAATAGGTGTTTGTTTGTTCCCCCCCCCATCCCATCCACTTTTCACCCCCCATCTGACTCCTCTCCCCCAAATATCTATACTTTCAAATGGGGTAATTGTCAGAGTTCTGTGGAAATCTGTAGAGTTAGGCTGATTTACACAAGCACAAAATGTGACCTAAATAGGAAAATAGCAAAAGAAAAGTGTTTCCTTCTCTCTCCTCCAATAGCTAATCCTCCTTGAAATGTGAAAGGCTTCTCATGTAAAATGAAACCAGATTTAGAAAGAGTAAGAACATCTGAAAAAAAAAAAAAAAAGAAAAAAAAAAAAAAAGAAAAAAAAAGAAAGACTGTTCCAGGGGGTTGTAATAATGACTATCACACTCTCTTAGATAAAATAGGAGAAAATTTCTGACTGCAAACAGCAGATTCAGTACGTCTCTGGAGGTTTAATCTTTCACAGATAGCAAGAAATCTGAGTTGGGTAAAGGCCTGGAGCTTTGCAAAATATAAGTTTCTGATGGAATGATGTTGTTCTGTTTTGTGAACTACACCATTTATCTTTATTTCTTTGTAGGTGATGCTTTCTGTGAATTCTTCTGAACTGGCCCATGATAAAAGTAAAAGCAGATGCAGGAAGTCTGTATGATAATAAATAATGACTAGGCTTGACAAAGTACTTCTGACATTTTAAGAGGGATACCATTGAACAAATTTATCTGGTTTGTTGCTCGACCATGAGAGGAATAATATAGTCCAGTTGAAAGGCAGCTTTCTCATTGGACTTGGGAAAAAAAAAAAAAAAAAAAAAAATCACTTGCGGTCCAAATCCACATCTTCTCTGGGAGTTGGCTTTATTAACGAAACACAAGTCTTCCCTGGCATAGCAAAGTCCTGAAGGATTTTATTTTTTATTTTTTTATTTTGTCTACAAAAAATCTACATCTCCTACACAATCCAGATCTGCTTGTGTAGTTAGCCAAAGCTATAAAAATCTACATGTAAAAGAAAGACAGTAAGTGATGATTATCTTTTTTCTTGCACATCTGCCACATTTTAACAGGTTGCTACAGGAAAAACAAACAAACAAAAAACATGCCACCCATTCTAAGGAAGAAAACTTAGGAAACTGAGGTATCAACTTTTTCAGCTAAGATGTTAAAGAGAAACTTGTCAAGAGAGGCATTAGAGAGTGATCTGGCAGTGTGAGCTGAACTCCAGTGTCCCTGGGACGGTTACAAACAACTTCATTGAGATTTGCATGCCTGCAAATTCATTTTGGAACATTCAAAGAACAGAGCAGGTCTGCAAGTAGATCTTCTAGCTAATATAAATCATAACTATAAATAACTGTTTATTAACCAAATATTTTGTTTTGTCTTGTGTCCTCATTTTGAAATAACCATTTTCTTTTTCATTTAACAGTTGGTCTATATTTCTTGTTTTGGTTTGAGTGGTATGCTTCTCTTGATTTTCTTCCAAAAACAGAAATTCTGTCTTCTCCCAATATATCCATGAAATTTAGTCTACTTGCCATTCTTCACTATTATACTCTGATTATCAGTTTTCATTGATGATTTATTAACAAACTGCATTCATGCTCTCTGAGCATTCAGTCTTGTTACCTAATAAGATCACAGATAACACATACAACACCACCTTTATTTGAAGTGTTTATTTTGAGAAACGTTGCCTCACTGATTTTGCAGTTAAGTTCAAAGCCTAAAATCTATCCATTAAAATGCATATTTTCACTCCATTACTAATGAAACTCAGTTCCATATCTTTAATATTGTGTGGATAAAAATATTAAATGAGTTGTGATATTTACGTTCTTCTTAGCTATTTTGTGTATGCTATGAGAAAAACATATCTTTGTGGGTACTGTAAAAAAAAAAAAAAAAAAAAAAAAAAAGACTTAAATTGAATGAAGATGAATTAATTTGGTTTTTGTTTGCTTGCATTTTTATAAATCTCATTTCCCTAGGCTGGGTTGCATCTATGGCTGATATTGGGTGTTCTATTGTCATTTATGAATCTGATTTACAGAAATAAAAATTGTTTCAGTTTTGAACCCTTCTTTTTGCAATAAATATATGTATTTGAATTGAACTTTGTTTAGTTTTCTTCAACCAGGAAATTTGCTTTAAAATTAAATTTCACAAGCTTATCTGATTTTATTTTCCTTTGAAGGTTTTTAATTAATGTGTATTTTAAGAAAGTAACTCTGGCATATACTGAAAATATTGAAGTTTCCAATTTATTTACAAAAGAAGTGTATGGGTTACAGGTATCTCTCATACCATCTGCTGTCTGGGAGACAGCACAGATACAATAGTTTTTGCCTAATCAGTGTGCAGCTCTTGACCTTTTGCTGAGTATTCCACAAGAGTTATCTATCATTTAACATAAACTATATTAGGTGTGCCTGTGATATAGATATGTATTTAGTGTCTGAAATAACTAACAATTTAAATATCTTTCAGTTATCAAAATTTCAGGGAAGAGATGTGAGATTTTAATCAAGGGGCTGATTGTATTTTAAGGAATTTAGTAATTTAGTTTATATTTTACTGTGAGGAATCATCTTTTTTTTTTTTTTTCTCAATGTTTTTGATAAACATATTAGAAAAATTTCAAGGTCTTCATAAGACTGTATTTGGTAATATGTGTAGAGATAGTGAAACACTGTAAATCACATTTTTAAGTGGACTAAAAGGGAGACTATGACATTTTAACTAAAAATGCACAGGGAAAATGATGGGTAAGGAAAAGTGTGTATAACTGAACTCATTTGCCTTCACTCTTAAGAATTTTCAGTACATTTTTTTTTTTTCCAGCCAAATGGTGTTGTTGTATTTTAATTAGCTTGATGTCTTTGGAAGGGAACTGCTTTTTGGGAAAAAAAATAAATAAAGTTTGGGAAAAAAAAATATAAGGAAACAACATCTCATCATTGTATTATACCCTTCAGTAGAAACAGCTGCTGATGTTAGGTACGCCTGATGGAGAGCATGCAGCAGCACTGATACATTACCTATCAGCCTAGATCTATGTTCTTTTCAATCTTTAACATGACAAATAATTATGTCAGGAAAAAAAAAAAAAAAAAAAAAAAAAGTCTGGATTTCTTTTTTTTTAAATCTCTTATAAGCAAAGGAAGTATCAAGCAGGATAATTGCAAGAAAGATTTAAAAATAACATTAAATGATGTGGGAAGATGCTATCACATTATTGGTAATGCTTTACTTTAAAAATGGAGGATGATTTTATTCTTTGTAATTTGCTTACATTCGAGAACTTTTTCTCAAATATATTAGCCATATTACCTCTAATTATTAGCCTCATCTAGATACAGATTCTCTTCTGTGTTGGTCTTCCTGAGAAACTCATGGAGATCTGTTTTACATCTCAAATAATATTAGCCTTCCCTATGGTGCAGTGGTCAAGGGTTTATCAAGTGATGGAGCAGACTGTTTACATTTCCCCCCTGTGTATTGACCAGAGCAATGCCTCTTCATGGGGCTATAGTCAGACTTACAAAACAGACACTATAATTACTTCTGGAACAGTAAGCAGAGCCCACAGTGGGGCAGAGTTGAATATGTTTCCTTTAGGACTAGTGGCTGGTACTGGGCTGCAGATGCTCGCACCCCAGAACTCTCTGCTTGCATGCAGATGGGAGCAGATGACAGATGTAGTCTTTTGTAAGGTTTGCATTGGTCTGTGGGAAAGGAATTTGCAGGTGGCTTTGCGCTGTTTCACATGTCCCTGAATTAGAGATAATGAGGAAACAAGCAGTAGAAACAAAAAATTGAGCAAGATTGAGATCAAGTAAATTGGCTACAGTGCTAAAGATGAGCTTTGGGCAGTGGCCAATTGCTGGTTGGCTTGAGGCGTGTGTCTGAAGGTCTCTAAACAATTGTATGATAGATTCAGGTGCATGGACAGTGTGTGGGGCTATGGGGAAAGTAGTGAAAAAGGGCAATAAAGGCCTTCTGTTCAAGAGCCATCAGGAGTCCGTGTCTTGCATCCCTTCATTGGTCTTCATGATAGGAAGGAGCATTGAAAATAGCAAATATGTCATGCTGTTAAGAAATAATTTTAAACACACACTAATCTGTAATCTTCTGATATTTTTTCACCTGCACTGTATAATTCAATTCTAGGCACCACAGCTTTTTGGATAAATACACTAAAAACATGTTTTCTGAAATGATTACTCTCACTTATCCTCCTTTTCTGTTTCAAGTATTTAATTTGATTTATAATCTTTATTTAAAGAACAATAAAGATGAGAGTCCTTTTATATTGGAAAAGTAATAGATTTGGGGTGAAAATCATCTCAGGCAGAAAGAAACTATACAGCTGATCTATTAAACTTTTTGTCAGTAGGATTCAGCCTATAAGACCTTCACATTCACATGAACAAAACTGGTAAGAGAGTGAAGAAAAAGCATATTATATGGTGTCATGTTAAATGTAAGAAAAAGCTACAAGTGTTGGAGTACAAGTTTATTGCAAGATCTTATATTTAGACTTTTTGCTTCTAGTCTCCCTTCATACTGCTTGTGTTTCCATGAATCACTGATATTTCATGGTGACAATGGAAGGGTTAGACACAATGCATTTGAAATCCAAATTTTATTTATTTTTTTAATATAACATAACATTTTCTATACAAGTGGTTCTTAATACTGTCCTTGACAAAAGTAACTACTTTTTTTTCTTCAGTAGAATCTTGTATAAGATACTAAAGTTTTGTTCTATATAAAGAAAGGCCATTTTTTTTCAAGTGGAAGTTACAGGAAGAAAATAATCTTGATTATTATGTTTGGTACTTTACCCTTCTAATCATTTTTAAATCGTTAACTTTACCCTTCTAATAATTTTTAAATCCTTAAACATTAACTTTTCATGTTGGGAACTTTCCTACAATAAGTACCTCATCACAGTCCAAAAGATCATTGTTCTTTTTTCATGTTATTTATTTATTTACATTTGTGAGGTCTGATTCTAGTTTTATTTCTTTTTGTCTCCACTGATTTTGTTGATTTCATTACTCATTCTGCAGGTAGAGAAAACAAGATTTACTAGGATAAATGTGAGCAGAAACAGATTCATGAAGCCAAACATTTTATTTTAATATTTGTATAAATGAAAACACTGTATTTGTATAAATGAAAACACATGTCATTTTCATCCTCCTTACACTGTGTACTTCCTCAATGCTTTCTAAACCTTAATATATTAAATGTGACTGAATTTCTGATTATTCCAATTCCTCTTTTTTTTTTTTTTCCTTTTTTTTTCTTCCTTGATATATTCAACTTGGGCCAAACCATAAGTGGTTTATTATACTCATGAAAATGCAGAAGCATTACCTCATTACACCAGAATTTATGTGCAAGAATTAAAAGAGACATTTGGAGAGCTATTTAAAACAGATATAAATATATCTGCCATGATTAAAGATAAGTAATTTAATTTAACAGAAACTGTTAAATAAACAACATGTTTTAATAGTGTCAGAATTCTCATGCCAACAGGTGATGTTGCCAGAGGCTTTCAATCATAAGCCTCTGTTTTCAGTTGATGATAGCTCTGCCAAATTTAAACCATTGTGGCTGAATATATCCCTCAGATAAATTTGTTAATATTTTGATTAAAGTAAGATCTTCCTTAATAAGTAGTTAAGGAAAATAGCATTGACTAGTTAATGTTAAATAGTTCTATTAACATTTTGTTGTAAAGCTTCCATCTGGTGGCATGTGGGAAATGGAATTTAAAATCTTGCTTGAGATAACCCTGTACTGATGAAAACGTTTCTACTGCTCCTAAGGAAATCTGTCCTTAGAGGTCACTGAGTAAAATGTCTCTGCACATGGCAAAACTTCTGAAATAAGTGTTTTCCAAAGATCCTTTCTATGCTGAACATGCATTATTCCACCAAAGAGCATGCAGAAATAACCCAGTGCATACACTGTCCAGACAGGAGACCTGAGTGCCTTTCCTCTTGACTCTGACATCACTTTCCCTGTGAACTGGGGCTGCCAGGAGGAGAGGAAGGAACTCATGGTTTTGAGTGGACAGGACAGGAGCAAGACTGACTGTGGTAAGGAAAGACATTAAGGGGAAGAGACAAAATAAACATCCACAGGGAAGATTCAAGAAATTAAGGAGAATAATGGAAGCGATGCTAAGAGGAAGAATGTGGGCCTGTGTATGATAAGAGAGAAAAGTAAAGGTGTGGGAGAGATATTGGCGCAGGAGGAGGCAGACAGGAGTTGGCTGAGGAACATAGATTTGGGGAACTGTAGCAGTAAGGGAAGGTAGGAGGCCAGGGCAAAGGAGAGGCTCATGGAAAACTTGGTGTAAAAGTTTAAAATCTCTAGAATATGCTTTCCCTTATTTAGAAAATAGTTATGAAATTTAACAATGCTTTCATTCCCTGAAGGACCGGATGAGCTGGAGGCTAACTGTGTTGCCAGTGTCATTACTGGTTCAAGTAGCTGAAAAAGCTTCCGTTACTATCCTTCCTTGCTGAGTACCCAAAGGGACGAGCTTGTTTCAGCAGCATGATATGGCTAATTTTCTGTAAAGCCTTACTGTTACATTGCCTCTGAACAGTGCCAAAGAAGCACTAAGGCTGCAACTGAAGAACACAGAAATTACAAAATACCTGAATTAAGGCTCAATCAACCTGAATTATCACCACGGGTTTGTGCTCATTTTGATTCACCCTTTCACTTGCCCATCACCACATGCTTTTTTACATCCTACATCTCCATTGTCTCCTGCCCTTGTCAAATCCTTCCTCAACAAGCATTCCCACTTGCTGGTACAGGACTGAAGAATTCAAACTGGTTTTCAGTAAGAGGATTTCGAGAGTGAGCCTTTTGATTGTTCATGTCTTTAAGATCTGTGTGTGAAAATACAATTATATGCATACCTTGTCGCTTAATGAGTTTTGATATATGCCATTGATCAAGTACAGTATAATGCCTTGTTTTCTGCCACAGAATTTTAAAAATATATATTACTTTACTCCTTGAGGTAGTAGCAAGCAAATTTAGTGAAAAGTGATTTTGTATCTTGTTTTCTATATTACTAAGGTACCACAAGGATAAGTGAAGAAAGAAGTATTGTATGCAACTCTATGTCATAATCTAAATGTAACGCTACACAGATTATGAACATTTCTCTGGGTTACTGAAAGACATTAAAATTACCAAAGCATTGAAACCACAACTGAAAACACATTATATTAACATGTTTAAAACTCTGTTCTCCTCCAAATGTGTTTTATTTTTTATTATTTTTTTCTTTTTTTTTTTTTTCTTCCCCCCCCAATGTTGTTACAGAGCAAGGTCATGCATGGTTATGTTAGAGGTTTATTGTTTGTTATTTAACTGTACCATTGTATATTATTAAGAGCAGGATAAATAACTGTATAGTGGGAAGTGTGAGACTTGTGATGGTACTGGAAACAGTCCCCCACAAAGCTGCTTTTCTGCACAGGAAATCTTTGTAAAGAACCTGCAGATCTTTTGCTTGTTAGAGTACTTTTACATGAAACAGTTCCAAACCATTTTTTTAGAATGTATCAACCCACAGGCACTAGAATATTTCACTGAGCACTTCATTGTGCTTTGGTGGAAAAGATATTTCAAAGTATAAAAAACTCTCTCAATAATTTAAACCATCACAGTCCAATCAGGGATTGTGTTGCCTGCACCTAATAGCAGCAGATATTTGAAACCCATTTCATATACAACAGTTAAAAACAATGTGCTAGAATACAACCCATCACAGAAATTATTTTCTTCACCAAATATCAAAGAAATCATCATTTTAGATAAAATCAGTATACTTACTGCTGTCATCCACTTTAACCAAATTAAGGTTATATTACTTATAGTTAAATAACCTTTCTAATATCTTGTTACAGAGTAGAATTGTTGTGGCTGTGACAGTAGAACAGAAAAGTGACAACAGTTCTTACTTCAAGTATATTTAAATAGTTATATTCTGTCTTCTTGACATAGAATCATATTAATATTTTTAATATCCATACAAAAATAGCTTAATTTTCCTAGCTAATTAGTGCAGGAAAGGAAAGGAAAGGAAAGGAAAGGAAAGGAAAGGAAAGGAAAGGAAAGGAAAGGAAAGGAAAGGAAAGGAAAGGAAAGGAAAGGAAAGGAAAGGAAAGGAAAGGAAAGGAAAGGAAAGGAAAGGAAAGGAAAGGAAAGGAAAGGAAAGGAAAGGAAAGAGAAAAGAGAAGAAAAGAGAAAAGAGAAGAAAAGAGAAAAGAGAAGAAAAGAGAAAAGAAAGAGAAAAGAGAAGAGAAGAGAAGTGATACTGACATTACTTTTTAAGAGTTAGATTCGCATGAAGGAATTATATTTATAAATCTAACACATCTCTGCCTATGGCATATGCTGAAGTAACATGAGCTCACATTAATAACTTCCAAATCAGAGCCAGATCAGAATTCATTCCCACTTATCACATAAGTAACAGAAATATTTTAACTTTTTATGGAAGGATGGATTTTTTTATTATTTTTTTTTAATAGTAGTTCCAAAGTTCTTTCTGATGCAACATTTAACTCATTTGATTTCACTCATTTAGTTTCACTAAAATGATAAAGCAAGATGCATATTGTGCAAAGACTAAAAGAGTATAGATTGTTTGCAGAAATACTTGGAAAGAGACAGAGTTCATAGAATTCTTTAATAACTCAGAGGGACGATAAAATCATTTACATTTGCTTTGTTGTTGTTGTGGTTGTTTTTCTAATCTTTGGTATCTATGTTATTGCAAGTTATTGCAAACACATCAAAGAAAAAAGCCTTTCCTCCTTAATGTTAACCAGCACAAGTGTCAGGTTATAACTTAGCTCAAAAATAGAGCTTCAGATCTCTCCACAAACAAATCTGTAGTTACAACCCTCCAAACAGCAGCTTCTTTTGTATTGTTCTGGCACCCATGGATCAGTAAGACAGTTTCATTTCTTCATGAGAGGATGAAACAAACACAAGAGGTCCCTTATCAAACAGATGAATTTAAGCTAGTTTGGCTACAAAAACACATCCCAGGGCAATAATACTGGAATCAGACATCCTTGAAGGCATAGAACAAGGGAAAACCCTGAAGACTATTTTTATTGGGCAAGACTGATCCATTTTTTACAGAGTACACAGGTTTCTGTCCCCCAAACCTACCTTTTTCTTATGAGCCAAAAGAGCTGTATTATTCCTGTTCACAAGAGAGAACCATTTCACATGCAGCAAGAGAAAGGAAAACCTATTTTACTGTGGTGAGGTCCATTTAAAAAAACACTAGGTAAAGAGACAAAGCTGTTGTGGAGGTGAAGAGTGACTTTTGAAATTGATAAAGAAATGTCAAAATGATCAGAAAAACTAGTTAAATGTTACATGTTAATTAAGGTTCCCCACCTTATTTCTCTGGGAGAACTGTCACTTCCAAAAGTTTCGTGAATCATAGAACTTAATAAATATTCTACAAAATATTTTTACAAGGAATGAACATGCCAGTTTTCATGGAGTCATCTTGAATTCATGAAGACCTTTCACAATGATGTTAGATGTTGTATTCCTGTTGTTCTCCGATAGGCACACAAGCAGAAATACTGAAAAAATATTATCTAGATCAACAGAGTTTTCTGTACAGACTTAGGATTCCTTTCCTGCTGTCTGCTCAGGGCTAAGAGGGAAAATCATAATGGATAAGGTAGGAGGGGAATAAAGGTGAGCTGTGAAATGGACAAGAATATTCAGAAGGAACAAAAGGATAATTAACATTATTATTTGTCATAATCCAGACAATTATGTTTCTTGAAAATATATTTCTTGAAGTAATTGGACAATTTATATCCAAGAGTTTATATTCAGTTAGTATGAATTGCACTTAAAGTGAGAAAATTATTTTGGATGACCGAATTGTTTTGAAATAAATATTCTAGAAATATACTTATTATTCCAAAAAAAAATAGTGCGGGATTTTCTAAAGATTTAGCTAGGGAGTCGATCATAAAGATATATTCTCTCTTTGATTTCACTAAATGCTTTTTGAAAAATAGCATGAAACACTGTACATAGAGAATGCTTTGTGTTTCTTACAAGTCACCATTCTTTTTTATCTGTTTGTTTTGTTTTGGTTTGGTTTTCAGAGAAGCCAGTACCAGAAACACAAATAAGATATAAGCGTTTTAGGAAGAAGACAGTCAAGGCTGTAGTACTAATATCATCTCTTTTACAGAGCGAATAGTGAGATAAGTGTCCATTTTATCAAGACAGGAATAAACAAGTGCACATCAAACTCATCAGTGTCACATATAAATACTGGCAGAAGAATCTGGAGAAATCAAAATCCATAAGGTATTCATAATAGAATAACTCATTTTGTTCTCTAATTCACATCATTTTGGAAGCAGATCTCAATACTCTTCTATTATCTGTAGATGACACTTAAGAACAATATAATAAATTTAAACATTTTACTGATTAATTGGTTAAAATTGGAAGGAAATATGGAAAAAGAAGGTTTTGAAATATGGAAATATTTCAAAAAACATATTGAAAATTTCCATATTTCAATATTTTTGAAATATGGAAAAACAAGGTAATGAAGGTTTTTGTTTGTTTGTTTGTGTCCTGGTTTCAGTTAGAACAGAATTAATTTTCTTCCTAGTAGCTGGTGGAATGCTGTGTTTTGGCTTAGGATGAGAAGAGTGCTGATAACACCCCGATGTTTTAATTGTTGCAGAGCAGTGCTTATACCAAGCCAAGGACATCTCAGCCTTTAGCTCTGTCCTGCCAACAGGCAGGCTGGGGGTGCAGTAAGAGCTGGGAGGGGACAGACCCAGGACAGGTGACCCAAACTAGCCAAAGGGGTATTCCATACCATCTGACGTCATGCTAAACAATATATAGGGGTGGCTAGCCGGGGGGAGGGGGCCGGACTGCTCGGGGTTAGGCTGGGCATCGGTCAGCGGGTGGTGAGCAATTGCATTGTGCATCACTTGTTTGTACATATTATTATTATTTTCCTATTATCACCATTGTATTATTGTTATTATTATTTTGTTATTATTATTTTCCTGTCTTATTAAACTGTCTTTATCTCAACTCACGAGCTTCACTTTCCATTTCTCTCCCCCGTCCCAGAGAGGGAGGGGGGAGGGTGAGCGAACGGCTGCGTGGTGTTTAGCTGCCGGCTGGGTTAAACCACGACAGTTTGTTTGTTTGTTTTCTATATAAGTCTGACATTATGAAAGACTGATTTGATTATAGAGGGTTTCCCTGAGTTTGAAATTTGCTGAATTCTGCTCCATCTCATGTAATCTGTACAATCTTAAACTGATAACAACATAAAGCAAACTTCTTTCTGTAGGTAGTATTAGAAATAGACATGCATAGTCATCCAGACACTCAAAGCTCATACAATCAAATCAAGTTTTCTGAAGCCCACTGTGAATTGCAGTAACAAAGTGGTGGTAGGTATCTCTGAAACTTGCCAGCATTCCTGAACATAGAGGAGAACTCTGATAGCAAACTGAGAATGAATGGTACTGAGTACTCTAAGATTAGTTTTCGACCTGTTTCAGCCTCAGTTTAAAATCATACTCAAAGGCTCTAACATCTTTGTGAAGCCACTTGTTTACAGTGAATTCTGACATGACTTCTTTCTGGCATTAATGCATAATTTCATCTCAGAATTATGCATTTGGTATAGAATTCCCAGGAAATGTCAGAGCTACTTGAAATGACTCTCTTTATAGCAGAGATTTCTTGCAATGGAATTTTCATAAGCAAAGTCATTTAAATGCCTGGGATAAAAATAATAATAATTTAAAAATCCTGAGAAACAGTGCAAAGGTGCTGGAACCCACCTGCTACAGGTATCAGATAATGCCAATCAGTGGCAATCAGTTACTGTGAGCTTCTGGGAGAAAGTGACAGTATTAAGATGAATCTTACCTATCTATTTGCACATTTTGAGCTTCCTGTCAGCAGTCTGGATTTTTAATCTGAAAGATTTAACAAATACTGAACATTTTTTAAATGATTTTAGGATGAGTCTTAATCTATGAGAAGAACATGTAGCCAGGCAGAGAAGGACCTGGGAGTGATGGTGGATAGTCGGCTGAATATGAGCCAGTAGTGTGCTCAGGTGGCCAAGAAGGCCAACGGCATCCTGGCTTGTATCAGAAACAGTGTGACCAGCAGGGCTAGGGAGGTGATCGTCCCCCTGTACTCGGCTCTGGTGAGGCCGCACCTCGAGTACTGTGTTCAGTTTTGGGCCCCTCGCTACAAGAAGGACATCGAGGTGCTTGAGCAGGTGCAGAGAAGGGCGACAAAGCTGGTGAGGGGCCTGGAGAACAAGTCCTACGAGGAGCGGCTGAGGGAGCTGGGCTTGTTCAGCCTGGAGAAGAGGAGGCTCGGGGCGACCGTATCGCTCTGTATAGGTACCTCAAGGGAGGCTGTAGCGAGGTGGGGGTTGGTCTGTTCTCCCACGTGCCTGGTGACAGGACGAGGGGGAATGGGCTTAAGTTACGCCAGGGGAGTTTTAGGTTAGATGTTAGGAAGAACTTCTTTACTGAAAGGGTTGTTAGGCATTGGAACAGGCTGCCCAGGGAAGTGGTGGAGTCACCATCCCTAGAAGTCTTCAAAAGAGGTTTAGATGTAGAGCTTAGGGATATGGTTTAGTGGGGACTGCTAGCGTTAGGTCAGAGGTTGGACTCGATGATCTTGAGGTCTCTTCCAACCTAGAAATTCTGTGATTCTGTGATTCTTGCTATAGTCATTTCAGATGTCCAGAGCATCCGAGGATTATATTGTCTCTTTTATGTTCTAGCATCTCATTTTTTCTGCACGTAAACAAGCATGCAGATAGATGCAAAATTGACTGTTTCATTAAAACGATTAATTGAAACTAAATTACGAAGATAGTAATTCCATTGTTGTTACAGGGAAATATAGATCACTTTGGCCAGCAGATTCAGTTTTAATTTCTGACCCAATTCAAAAATACTTTACTGAGAATGACTGTTATTTGTTGATTTGTAATCAAAGATCAGATGTCTTTCAATTAATTAATTATGAAGGATATTTCCATTCTAGGTCCTGCAATGTATAAATAAATATCATCTTCAGTGATGTATTAGTAATCAATTGCAGAACATGACTTTTCATTTAATGACTTGGAAATATTTGAAACATATTAGTGATATCGCATCAGTAATGTATGTATGGTGTCACCACCATACTCAAATTTCTCATGCTTTTTAAGGAAAGGAACTTGAAACTTGCAATAAATATTTATATTGAAACTTGGGAGAAAGTATTTTTACAAGGTTTAGTAAGAAGCCAGGTGTGTTTTCAAGGTCAAATAACTGACAATTAGACAATGGAAGGATCTTTTTAATTGTATATCTATTTTACAACAGATTACTTAAACTGTACATGTTAACTCAAAGACAAAATACGATTAATAAATTTTCAGGTATAAAGGAGCACTGTCATTCAAATAATTTTGCATTTCATGCATGTCTTGAAGGAATTTGTTCTAACTGATTAAGTTAAAATGCTGACATGAGAAATAAAGTTATGTGAAATTTACAAAGACATCATTATTCATTTTCACTTTCTGTACAGTGAGGGTGTTTAGTTATGATCACATTAACAATAATTTACCTGTGTATCCATGTATACACATTGTTTCCTCTTAAAAAGTATTCTATCGTTTATACTTTATTGACATAAAACACCATTACTTAATAGTGCTAAATACATTTCATAACTTAATAGTGCTAAATACATTTGTCTATAGATGAGTAGAAGTAGTCAGAACAATCATCAATGACAGAATTGTTATTAGGAACATTAAGAAAAGTTTTAGAATTAGCTATTGCTGTTGTTGTTGTCTTTCTTTTTTAATTGTTTTAATTTCACTGTTAAAACTAATGGAAAAGATCTTGTCTTAAAAAAAGTGGATGGTTGGATCAAAGTTTCAGATCATTATTTCCTAGAAGACTAAATAAATAGTAAGGAAAACATTAAATATTGAAATACCTTTGTAACATTTTGTTTTGTTTTCTTGGACAATAAATGTTAACTAATGTTAAAAAAAAAAAAAGTTATACTTTTATAATTTTTTTTTCTCTTTGCTCCTTAAAAGATATATATGCCTATATAAATATTAACCAGGCATATAAACTAATATGCCTGGTTAGATCTTTGTTCTATTCATTATTAGTTCTTGTTTCTTTTCATATGAAAATTTGTTTCTTGTGTATAATTTTCCAAGATCAGTTTTCCCTTTACTAGAACTTTTTACAAACTTTAATGGTTTTATGCCTTCTGTTGGACCTGAGGCATTGTATGTGATCTCATCAGATTTTATTTCTCCTTTATCAAATTAAACGATGTCTCAGACCCATCTTTTAATCTGCTTTTTTGAAGCCTAGAAGATAGAGTAGAAGGTGAGGAAATAAGTCAAGAGCCAAATACAATTGCCTATCCCCGACAGCTAGTTTCACCCTCAAGAGTGATGTTGTGAACAGGATTCCAGTCCTAAAATAGTACTTGATATTGCCACATTTCTTTTCCTAAAAATATTTCAAAAAATAAAAATATTTTCCTAAAAATATTTCAAAAGTTGCATTCACCAGCAGTAGCTGGTGAAAGATTTCACTAGCCACTTATAGTTGCTTATAAGTAACTCTAGTTGCTTATAAGTAGCATCTCTAAAGTTTGCATTAACAAAAAGCCTGTGATGAGAAGAAAGGGTTCTGTGTCCAGCTGAAGCTTCAACAACAGTCACTGTAGGTCAAGAACAACACCTGGATTACCATTTGCACAAGAAACCATGGTTTAAAAACTGAAATCTTTGTAGGCAGCTAAACAGTACTTATTTCAATACCACTGACAATATCACTTCTACCAACAACATCTTGTAATATTTAGTAAGTCTGATGACAATATTTTAAAAGGGGGTTGGTTTTGTTTCTTGTTTGTTTTGCATGTTTATGATTATATACAATTTAAAAAGTATTTAAAACAAAATTTGATCTTGATAGTCACATTTATGTCTAGAACACTGTTCACTCACTTTTTATTTAAATAAAAATTAGGCATTACTAAAATAATAACAAATAGAAATACAATTATATCAGCATGTTCTGTACCTATATTTTCATAGCATACAACTGCAAAACTCAGATTTTTTATACAAAATTGCAGCTTATCTGCAGTGCAGTGAAACTTTTCTATTCATCACTAGTTTGGATTTATCTAAGCATAAGGATTGGCAAGAATTTATCTATAAAGAAAGAAAATGTTTTCTGCTGGACTTACTCACATGAGGTTGAAGAAAAAAACAGATAAAAATGAAGGCAAGGTTCATAAATACATATATATTATATATACATATATAAATATATATATATAATATATATACACATATATAAAATATATTATAAATATATAAAAATATAAATATTATATATACAAAATAATATATATATTTAAATTATATGTTAAATTATATTTTATATATATATATATATATATATATATAAAATTTTAATTGTTTAGTCCAAGCTTTCCACAGCTGTGAGCTCAGGTCAGGACTATGCCCCATCAGGGCCTGGAAACCTCTGAGACTAGAGCCACACAGATTCATCTGCTCACCTGCCTGGTTGTTGCCCCTGAAGAAAGTGTTACTTCTGTCATTGCTGTGAGGTAGCATATGGAGGAGTGGATTAATAGCACTGTAATTTGCAAGAACAAGATGTATTGAAGGTAGGAGCCCTGTGCTCCTTTTCAGTTTTGCTCCTAACAAATCATAGGAGCAAGCCCCAAAAGCTTTACACAGTGAAAATACAGGATCCAATGTAAATAATTTTACCTCATTCAGCATAGAACTAGAGCAAAGTCTTGACCTAAATTTTATACTGTCAGCTAGAGTAGTGGCCAACAGCTGTCTTCAAGGATGGTATCTCCTGTCTTTCAATAATAAAAACAATATAATTAAAAGGTAAAAGAATTATGTTATTGTACATTATGAACAGATGTGAAAGACTTAATATGTTAGATTTAAAAAGCTAATTGAATTAAAATTTATGACCAAGTGGCCACTTTCACAACAACTTATAAAACACTTTCCATTGTATTTGCAAGGTATAGACTAAAATTCCACAGAATATTTATACTGGATAAATTAACAAAAGTGATGTGATCAACATTATCAAGCAAAAGGAATATGTATGAAGTTTACTATTCATGAAAAAGATAAATTTAGTTATGAAATCTTTTGTAATTCTGCAAGTAAGCAGACTGCTGAATTTTTGGCCTTTTAACATTACTTTATCCATGCTATTTAAATTTGTGTTTAATTGCAAACCACGTTTTGTCAATATCAGAAAGTTTCAGGTCATTAAGTTTTAATTAATAGCATAGACTGATTAACAGTGGTTGAACAGTGGTTAAAGTGACTTCTTCAATCTATTTACCATGTATCAGACACTGTAATTATTATTTTTATTTAAAGAAATCTAGTGCAGTTAAACAATATAACTTTACCACTAATACATATTCATAATAGTTTTAAAATATAGACGGTGTTTATTAATATTTTTAATTGATGTAGTGGTTATCCGCAGTAATAAAAACTTAAACATAAAACAACATTAAAGACTTCAAAAAAAAAAAATCAAATGAATAGTGTTGTATAGCTATGTAATTAAAAAAATTAATTAATTAATAAAAATAAAAATAAAAATAAAAATAAAAATAAAAATAAAAATAAAAATAAAAATAAAAAAGCAATGATGAAGTGAAATGCAATAAATAATTCCTGTGATTTTAACTTATAATTATACTAATTTATTTAATATTTGCAGGCCTATGAATCAGTGAGAAAGTATTGTCCCAAACCTCTAAAAAAAATATATTGATAGTTCAGAAAAGTTTTGTACACAAAACTGTTGTCATATACTGAACTTTGAGCATATAATTTCACAGATCAATTGCAATATCAGAGTGCTTAATTTTCAAAAGAAATCTAATAACTTTTTCAAAATTTGACACACTAAGAAATGTGTTCAGAATTCAGCTTAAGACCCTAACTATTCCCAGTACCATGAAAAAGGGAAAAAAATAATGCTCATCTGGACTATTACACTAGGTTTCTCTCTCTCTCTCTCTTTTATTTTATTTTATTTTTTTCTCTCTCTAATGTTGTTATTCTGCATTGTTTTGGTTTGGTTTTGACATAGTTTCATTATTGACAGAAGAGTGTTAAAATTATATACAAATAACAAATTCTAGCATTTAATTAATTTTTAAAAGTGATAACATCCACTAATTTCAATAATTGGTGTATCATCTGGGAGAATTTTATGTGTCATTTTAGAAATTTCCATTTCATGGTCACTATCAATGAAAGATTAAAAGATGATCATTACTAATGAAAGATTACAGAACACATTACAGAACACATATAATATATCATACTTTTATATTACTGTAGTTTTTAAATACTTATGGATATTATATCTCTATAAGGATAATCAAACATTTGTTTAAGAGTAAAGGCATAACACTTCTGTCATGCTTTTCTGAAACTATTGTACATTATATATCTTAGTCTAACAAATTCTACCTCTGAAGAGTCTGTCTGTATATTACAAATCTGTTGCATAATTACATTGTAATTTTTTTTTTCTAATGTCAGTGATAATGGCTGTTGTATAAAATATTTGCTCTTAGTTAGAACATTTGTGGAAGCTTTTTACTGGCTAGTATGTTAATAGAGAGGTAGTTTATATAATTTTATAACTAGCTAAAAACAACAATGAATGTCACCTTTATTTTGTGACTCTTTTTTCTCTCAGCTCAAGTGATGAGAATAAAGCAGTCTGTTAAATGTATATAAAATTTGTTTATAAGAAAACAAGTCTTTATAGAATACTTGACTTAGTTTGGTGAGCAATTAACATTTTTGGCTTAATGTAGGATAAATTCAGTATTCCAATAAACTGAGTTATTTAATTACTCAGTTCTGGGATGTAATGTAGAGAAGGGAAAACAACTATCATGGTAATTAATATTTTTTTGTTGAAACCATTTATTACAATTCATACCCAGTGTAAGAGTGCACGTCTCTTTTTATAATTGTGTTTCCTGCATCACAACATACTACAAACAACAAAAAAATATGAGTTCTCATTTAGAGTCATGACTGAAAAATATTGGATTCAATGATTAGGAATTCACAACTTGAAGCTATTTGAGATTTCTTGGAAATATAAATTCAGGAAAAAAAAATACATCTTTTCTTGAAATTAATTCCTTGCCATTTAATAGATTCAGTAAAATGCAGAAGGAATAATACCATATATAATGCACACATACACACATATATATATAAATTTATATGAATTTATATAAATTTATATATTATATATATATATAAACCTTATATATAAGGTTTAGTATACTTAGGGTTCTGTTCTTATATTTTATTACCAGCAGTCATGTGTCACTTTTTATTATTGGCAGTTTATGGTTCCACTTCTTCCATCACCATACCTTGCAGAAACATTGTAATAAGAGACAGCATAAGATATGAGACATTGTTGAGAATATCTTGTGAGACAGAGCTTATTCTTGGGTATAACAAAGGAAATAACAAGGTAGTAAAAGAAAGGGAAGAATATGAAATGGTTCCTGGTGGTCAATATTTTCAAAGTCCCCAAGGCTATACCTAAATATGAGGTGTATGAACACTGATCTCTTTGCTCAGTGTCCCTCTGAGGCTCGTCTGTGTAAGGTCAGTCTCATGCTGTATGCATGGTGTATCATGAGAAAACGAGCAATTCTGGATGAACAGGACACTTGTAATGCCGCCAGCTGCTGAAGGTTCATGGCACATAATAAAGACATGGATGGACTAAGTGGCTAAGGATAGATCCATTGAGCAAAAACAGCATGCGCTGACTAAACATCCCCTTAGCAGCATCTGTGAAGAGTTAAACACAGGGCTGAATGCAACCAAAGAACAGCACAATCTCTCCCAGTGCAGGATACTGGATGTTGATTGATGGTGGAGAGCTATGGGTATCACAGCTGCCTGTGGTTAAATGGCTTAGAGAAGAACCCATGAAAACCAGCCAAGTGAAATCCTCCCTGCTCTGCTGGGCTCCCACTGGGAAGTAGCAAGGAAAAGAGTTTGTCTTGCATTGAATTTCTTTGCTGGGGCTCATCCAGAAGTGTAGGTATGCTCTCTCTTAATCCAGGAATTGCATCTTTGAACAAATACTGATCATACATTTTTTTCACTAACATTTGACACAAAATGCTGAACTAATATTTTATGGGAATTCATATTTACTTCATCCTATTTAAGGATACTAACCATACGTACATTGAAATATTAATAAAAGCTATTATTAAGCACATTTTACTGCTGTTGTTTTTGCTGTTTCTAATTTGATTCCTCCTTCCCCCAAAACATGATCTACTTTTGACAGAAATTCTGGGAGCAAAGGGAAGAGTGTATCTAGGCTGAATGCGTGTGGGGTATGTGAGAGTCATGTGTAGACATTTATGGTGATTTTCATGTTGAAACAAGATCTAGTTTCAGGAGTAATTTTCTAACAGAGAAGCAGCCAACTTTGAGTAACAACTTTGAGTATATGTACCAATATTCTGTCATGTTTACATTGTGAACCCTCTTCTGGATCTGTCTGTCACATCATCTTTCAGATACAACTTAGATTATAAATATTCAAGGACTTCATGTTTGTGGGTACTTAGAGAAAACAAGACAACAGAATGCTCAAAATATCTGATTACACTACATTTCTGGTCCTCATTCTTTTTAATCCATATCAGATTATTTTTATGTGCTATTATGTATCACACTTCAGTGGCAGGTACTTGAATAAGTGCAATCTGACTATACATTTCCATTGTTGATCTTTAAAATTTTACCTTAGTTTATTAAATCTTGTTGATGTGATGGTCAAGAAACATTGAAGAACAAGACTGCACATAAAAAGGTTTGCTTTCAAAGCATACCACAGTTGGTGGTTCGGTTTCATTTTGGATTCATGAAGATCTAATTTTCTTTTTAATGATGCTAACCTTTTGATGTCAATATTGTCTTGTGGTAATGTTCTGCACATGAATGATATCTTAGGCTGGTATGCTTCTTTGACATGAAAACCTGTATGTTGCAATAGATCTCTGCCTAAGCATGGGAGAGTCAATTCTGCAGCTATTGTTCTTCATATAACACAAAACCAAAAACAAACAAAGCCATAAACAAAAGGGGGGGGGGGGAGGGGGGGGCAAAGAGGGCTGCTGATTCTTCAAGCAATATGATAATATGTTCCAGATAAAGAGAGAAAGATTAACACTTAAAAAGGCATTCAACAATATATTAAATTAACAGAAATACAACTGTCAGGCTTTAATGCATAACAACTTCAATGCTGGTGATCATTATCACATCAGCAGTGATAATTAACTGCAATAACAAATATATGATTTTTTCCCCTTGGTGATAAACCTTTACAAGATAAATTGTAATCTCTCCCTCTTACGCATTTTCTCTTTTGCAGCATGACATGTAGAATGCATAAACTCTATTTAGAGAGATAATTTGCTGCAAAAATTTTTGCAACATGAAAGGTTACTTACTCATAGAAAGTCAATCAGTAAAGCAGAAAATATCTGCTTGAATGAGGTAGTGGGTTTTTTGTTTGTTTTTTTTTTGCTGTTGATTCGTTGTTTTTAATGTGTAATTTCATATTCTCTGCAGTACAGGAGGAAGTAAATAGTGTAAGAAGCAGTAAAATTCATTACTGATTATTACTGCAATGTTGACCTTGGTGTTTAAGTAAATAATAATAAAAAAAATAATAAATGAACTGTTCAGATTAGGAAACAAAAGCTCAAGAAATACTTAGAGACCAGCATCAGACCCAGCCACTGGCAATTTCACATTCATAGCTCTTCAGCTTGTTTCAGTCAGTAGAAGTAGAAGTTGAGAGTATTACAGCAAAGATGTTAACAAACCAAAACTTCCTACTGAAAACTCAAACTATTACAAATCATATCAATATCTAAGAAAAGAAGGAACATTACAAATCATTAAAATTAAATAATTTAAAAATATTTAACTATAATATTGCATAACAGAAAATCCCTAGACTTGAAAAAAGTTCTTACAAGAAAGCAGTTTGTTTTCCTGCTGCTTATAACCATTTGAATGGGTAAATGAATTCTCACATGGTGAGTTATGCTTATGTTATATTGTGTCTTGGACTGGCATACGCTTCGTAGGGTTAAAAACTGGCTGGATAGCCAGGCCCAAAGGGTCATGGTGAATGGAGTCAAATACAGTTGGAGGCCAGTCACTAGTGGTGTTCCCCAGGGCTCGGTGCTGGGGCCGGTCCTCTTCAATATCTTTATCGATGATCTGGACAAGGGAATTGAGTACACCCTCAGTAAGTTCACAGATGACACCAAGTTAGGTGCATGTGTCAATCTGCTCAAGGGTAGGAAGGCTCTGCAGGAGGATCTGGATAGGCTGGACCTATGGGCTGAGGCCAGCTGTATGAAGTTCAACAAGGCCAAGTACTGGGTCCTGTACCTGGGGCACAATAACCCCAAGCAATGCTACAGGCTGGGAGATGAGTGGTTGGAAAGCTGCATGGCAGAGAAGGACCTGGGAGTGATGGTGGATAGTTGGCTGAATATGAGCCAGCAGTGTGCTCAGGTGGCCAAGAAGGCCAACGGCATCCTGGCTTGTATCAGAAACAGTGTGACCAGCAGGGCTAGGGAGGTGATTGTCCCCCTGTACTCGGCTCTGGTGAGGCTGCACCTCGAGTACTGTGTTCAGTTTTGGGCCCCTCATTACAAGAAGGACATGGAGGTGCTCAAGTGAGTCCAGAGAAGGGCAACGAAGCTGGTGAGGTCTCTGGAGAACAAGTCTTATGAGGAGCAGCTGAGGGAGCTGGGTTTGTTCAGCCTGGAGAAAAGGAGGCTCAGGGGCAACCTTATCACTCTTTATAAGTACGTTAAAGGAGGTTGTAGTGAGGTGGGGGTTGGTCCTATGTGCCTGGTGACAGGACGAGGGTTAATGGGCTAAAGCCATGCCAGGGGAGTTTTAGGTTGGATATTAGGAAGAACTTCTTTACTGGGAGGGCTGTTAGGCATTGGAATGGGCTGTCCAGGGAGGTGGTGGAGTCTTTAAAAGACGTTTAGATGTTGAACTTACCAGTATGGTTTAGTGGAGGACCTAGTGTTAGTTCAGAGGTTGGACTTGATGACCTTGAGGTCTCTTCCAACCTAGACAATTATGTTATTCTATGATTCTATGTGCTTGTGTAAAATGACTTTGAGGGCTTATGTCAACCAAGAAAAAAAAACAAATTAACAAACAAAAACTAGTGTCAGGGTGGAGAAGGTTACAGTATTTCCCTGTCCTCAGGCAGAAGTTTACAAAAAAAAAAAAAAGAAAAGAAAAGAAAAGAAAAAGGCAAAACAAATGTGACTTTTAGGGAAAATCTAATGGGAAGCTTTGTATTGTATTTTATTTTTATTTAATTGGAAATTCCCACATTTCAAAAGTGAGTAGAAGGACCTTATTCAGCAATTGGTCTATCTTGGTAAATTCGTAGCAACTATATATCTCACATGCCTTATGTTAGCCTTCAACGCTTCACCACCATATGAAAGGAAATAAGTTTTTCAGTGAAGAAAGTCTGCAGGAGAACTGCAGACTCCAATCTGTCTCCTATGTCACTATATACCTATCTTTAATTGTCTTTCACTAGATGTCTGCATAAAAAGTGTTTGTCTAAGACATCATTATATCTAATAGTGATGCAGTTGTTGACAAAATGTAGATCTGCTCTAAGGTGCTGTGTACAGATCTCTAAGCTCCATTGGTCTGACCAGAGGGACACTGCTTATAATAGGTACTTAAATATGCGGTATATGCACAAGCACCTGGATGTAGACATTTAAGATTCTTAATTTGTGACTTGAATCCTACCCGATATCTTAAATACATAAAGTATTGTTTATATTAGAACATGAAAATTAAGATTTCAATAAGTCAGGAATAAAGGAATGAATGTATAAGCAAATCACCATACCTAAAAGGCATAGCCATCAACTTATTAGAAGCAGAGTGACTTGATTTAATTTTATTATTTGAACTATTTGAATGCAAAATTCAGATAACATTTGTGGACTTGATTTGTATTAAAAAAATAAATAAATAGAAAATATTTATATCAACTTTATACTGAGTCAACATATCAATTTTATATAAGTATGAGCTCCAATCCAATACTAGATAATATCTGATTTTTATATGAAGGGTGTAACAGTTCTTATTTACAATGATAGATTTTTCTGAGTGATCTATTTTCTCAACCTCTTGTCAAAACTAAACAAAAATAGAAGAATATAAAGATGCTTGTGAAAAATGATGCTTAAATTTCTGGGGCTTGGGAAATACACAGTGAGAGACCCCAGTGAACTCAGTGAAAAGTTCACATAAAATACAGGAGAATTAAGTGAATGTTTTGGAGCTACTCAATACAGACTCCTCATCTGAGATATCTTGAAACAGGCAAAGTTCTGAGGCATCTCCTGTCGCAGTCAGATTACAGAGTAAATGACTGATTCTTACTTAGGTCTCATCTATACCCCAGATGTCTGCTCCAGTCAGAAGATAATAGAATCATAATATAATAGAATCATTAAAGTTGGAAAAGACCTTCAAGATCATCCGGTCCAACCATCACCCACAAAACCATGTCTCTAAGCACCATGTCCAACCTTTCCTTGAACATCCCCAGGGACGGTGACTCCACCCATTCCAATGCCTGACTGCTGTTTCTCAGAAGAAATGTCTCCTAATTTCTAACCTAAACCAGGGTTAAACCCCAGAGGATGATAAACCATGGATCAGAATGAATATATCTGTGCAAGAAAAAAAAACTATATATATATATATATATATTTAAATTGCACCAAAATCTTTTATTTTTATGTTATAGATAGGCAAAGTGCAATTACATTTTATCAATTTACCGATTTTTCATTAATAATGTATCTTTCTTGTGGGTACTTCCTCTCTCCTTTTGTTTGTTGTTTTACTCCATAAAACCAATGTTAATTGAGTGAAAGGAAGAGGGGTCAATATTTGTCACAAGGCTGAAGGAAATAGAATCATATCATAGAATCATAGAAATAAAAATAGACTTGTATATCACAAATGAAAAATTGTGTTTGTGGCTACCTTAGATTTCTGGGGTGAAAACAGCGGAGTTTCAGTTTCCCACTGAGCACCAAGACAGTGACTGTTGAAATAGGCATTGGAACCACAGTGGACAGTCAAAGTGGGAAAGTGGCAAAAATGGTCTGGACTCTGCCTACTTCCACCTGGTCTGTCGGACACCTACAAATCATATTCAAAAGACATGCAACAGCAGAAGCCCTTTGCTTCCCTGATCGACTCATTGCTCATTAGCTTTATCTTTAGTTATAATTTTCCTTTATACTGTGCAGGCCCAGAGAATCCACATTAATATGGCTTCAGGCTTCATACAGTACTTACATACATTCTGTGGTAGATTTATTAAGATACAAGAAGATGGGTCTCAAGGGCAACATGTACAAGCCTGAGCAAGTCTCTTTTACAGATTTGCTTTTAATGTTATCATTTTAAAGGATGGTTTTCAGTATCCAGTCATAAATTTCCAGAAGACTATTTCATTAGAAAATAAGAATTAGGGCAAAAATGGAATTTTGGCAACCAGTTATACAATATATAATAGTGGCATTGTCTTATGTCATCTTTAAAGATCATAAATTTACAGGACAGAATGTATATGGAATACGAGAGTCAGGGAGTTTCATGTGTGGATATAGTAGTATTACCAGCTGTTTTACAGCTGCTTTTGCTTTCAATATTACAGTGTCCTGATATTGCTATAAAAATGACATGGATTTTCTTTTAGCCTTTTTTTGCTGTTCAGAATATCTTTTCTTATTGAATAACTGACTGTTTTATTGACACCATTTCATTCTTTTCCTGCTCTTGTTCTTAAAAGCAATCAAAATTCCACGTGCCAGTGAAAGATTTTTAAAACCACACAATTTAAAGTGTTTAAATTTAGAAACATAAAATAGAAAACATAAACAGAAACATACTATAACAATGGAAACATAAAATTTCCATTAAAAAAAAAATAAAAAAATACATTGTTTAAAAGTTCAGCTACCGTTTTCTGGGAACTTCTTTAACTGAAATACCCATACTGTTCTAACTATTCTTTTTAGGTTTATGCAGTACCTTTTTTTTTTTTTTTTTAAATATTACAGTGACTCAGGTGGAGTTCAGTGCTCAGTTCCTGCGCAAGAACCTTATTTAATTATTATAAACCACAGACATCCATACTGAAAAGTAAAAAATAAAAATCATAATTTGGATGAATTTATGAAGTGATACTAAATTTGCAACAATTTATATTTATTCTAGTCTAGTGTAGAATTTTTATTTTGTCTAGAGAACAATAGAAGTACTAAAAACCTGTGTTGCAAATCATTCTTGCAGTTGCATGTTGAGAATGAAATGCAGTTTTACATGTGTTCTTTCAAATATAAGAAATATGCGAACTTGTGATAAACAATATATACAAATTACTTTGTAGTAAAAATGGATTGATACGAAAGATTAATGAGAAGTTATGAATTTTAATTGTATTTTTAGTATCATATTGTCATATTTTTAGGACAGTCAGTCCTGAATATAATTATATGAAGAAAAAGATATAGTCTGCCTTTTTGAATAAGGATTTTTTTTTTCTGACCTTGTTTGGCACTTGTTGGAAGTTTTATTCCTGAAGTGTTTTCTTCTACAAACAGAGAACAGTATTTTACCACAGAGACTCAAGGTTATTTGAAGTACTTGGAACTGTTTGTGTTTGTGTCATGAAATGAAAATGGTTCTGAAACTAGAATATCACCTTGAAATGGTGAATACACTAACTTGTTAATACCCATCTTAAAAAGCTGGTCAAAGTGCACAAGAAGAGTGTGACAGATTAAGAGAAAACCCCAAGGAAAATTTTAGCCAACTCAGATTTCTAAACCCTAAAATCTCCTTGGGTCAATAATAGCACTGTGCCTATTGCAAACAGCCCACTCCCCACTGACCCACAGGATCAACAACGTGCAGAAACAGGCAAGATGGCTAATTCATTTCCACATCTTGCCATTAATTTACTAGAAGAGCAAAGCAAAATACATTGTTTTTCTAATATAGGAATGACTAGAGAAAATTGTATAGTACTTCTTTAAGAACTCAGATATGCAGCTGAAAAATTAACCCTAAATATGTATATATATAAATATAGACTCATGTCTATAGAAATCAGCAATAATAACATTTCTCTGCCTTGGTTTCCCTATGTTTACGGTGAGGAATATGGTCTGTATTTATTTCTCCCTATAATTGTTACAATGACGACTAGAAATCATAGACCACAAAGTTCTACAGGACTGTGAAAATGCAAAGTTTTTTTCTCATATTATGTTATTTTTTGTATTGTTCTCTTATCCTCCCTTCTCTTAAAAATCAAACACAATTTATACAATAAACATATTATTGCCATGATCCATTTTGTTATTACTTTAAAAGTCATAACAGAGTTCTTTACTTGCTTCATAAATACGTATGGTTAAATAAATTTAAACTTTTAAAAATTTGTTATTATTATTATTAAAGTGGGTGGGATGTATTTTCCCATCTGCTTTCTGGTTGTGAGCTAGCACAGAAGTGTCCTGGGGCTTACTCCTGAAGTTAAAATATTCTTAACTATTAGCTTGAAAGCAGCACTAACTCTAAACTAAGACTGTCTTCTCCATTAAGCCCCAGAGCTCCCTTTATTCTCAAGATTAAACAGAATATCCTTTCTACTGGGACTAACAATTCCTTTTTATTTAAAGACCAATGAAATTCAAACACTATAAATATACCAGGCAAAACCAAGTAATGCAGGCTTATTTGTGTGTTTATAGCCTCATATAAATTTATAGTTCTGCACAATTTTTAATTACTTCTGCTGTTAAACCTCTTTATAGAAGAAACCATTTAGTGAAGAGAACAATATTTACCATTTAATAACAATTATAATCTTTAGCAATGATAGCAACTATCTGACAGTCTTCAGCTTGCCTTCAGTTTACTTCAAAGGAAAAAGTCAGTAGGCGAATTTTGGAAATATCAGATGTCACACAACTTTATCCCCAACTTTAGACTAGGTAGCTAGAAAGGTTTCTGACTTTAGCTGACTATTTTCTGTACAAACAAAGTGAAAACAGAGAAAAGTGAAGAAAAGTAACATTATAAGTCTGAAAGATGGCCCCTTTTCTTTTTAGCTTTCTCTTATATGTGGTACAAGAGGGGTGCAGAAGGCTATATGCCTTCAGTCTGTGGAAAATAATAACTGCATTTGACAGCAGCCTTTCAAGTCCCAAAAGATTTTGCCAAACCATGCTCTTTTGCTATATTTGCTGAAATGCTTCCTCTGATTCAGAAAAGTTCCTTACATCACACTTTCCAGATCATAAAATGGTAGGGAAGAGAAATCATTAAATCTGTTAAGTGCAGATAAATATCTTATTGACACAATATGTCAAGAGAATCAGACATTCACACTAATATGACTTTGTCTATGAATTGTATATGACTACATTAAAGAATACCAACAATCTGGCTCATAGACCTCATTCCAGGCAAATCTTTGTGTAGTTTGTTGTGTACATATCAGTCAGCAGGAGACACAAGTCTCAGATTATTAATTTCACCAAATTAGTCTAGGATCTTCTATATTTACAGTAATAATAATAATAAATTAAACACACAAACAAACAAACAAAAACAAACAGTTATTTCAATTCTTTATAAATGCATTAGATTTTCTTTCTTACTCACTGATTTCCAAACAAGACTGATCATGGTAACTTTTTCTACACATATTTGTGTGATACAAGTTTGTGTGTTTTATTTTGTGGGGTTTTGCTTGTTTATTTGGTTGGTTGGTTTTTGGTATGCAACATATCACTGCTACTTAAATTTTCTGTCTTTTGAAATTAAAATAATAAGTAACCAGCAGCTAATAACTGATCAGCATCTTCAGGATATTTGGTAGGAAGTAGTAGCCCTCCTTTCTTTGACCTAAAAGCATCGTCTCAAAAAGTGCTTTTGCTTAAAAAGACCATAACGGGGAAAAAAACATTAGAGTTGACCATAGTTAATTGTACATTTAGTGGCAAAGAGCTCTTGCATATGACAGTTAGACAGGAGAATCCACAACAGAGATCCCTGCAGATTTATTCCCCAAACTGCTGAAACAAAGAAAAGTCTCTTGTTACCACATAGAGATTTGGGCTCAACTCCAAATGAGAAAATTCCTTTCAATAAGTGCATATGGCATCCATATCAAGTTGATTACATGTCATTTAATTTAGGTGCTTGCTTTAAGTTGCTAGCTCAAAATTTCTAGTGTCACTTAAAAAAAAAAAAAAAAACAGTCAAACAGTGAGAAGGGGACTATGGGTTCTAAATTAAAATAATCAGGATAGTGGCAAGGCTGTGCAGGAAACTGCTGTGCCAGTAAGCATCTCACAGGGACTTCTCCAGTACCAGCTGTGATTAATGCTGCAGTCTACAACCTTTGTATAAAAGCTGAGTCCTGATAGAGATTGCTAATAGCACAATGCCATCCTTTTTTGTTTTGACTTAAAGGAATACATCATAAATGAAATGAATGACATCAAAGACTGGAGTAAGAGAAATAGGCTGAAGTGTAATAGTTTAAAAGTCAAGACCAGAAATATGGGGTTATTTAATGAAACCTCTAATTATAAATTAGGAGTTTATCAGAGTAAGCTCCAGTAAATCAGAGCTGGACTTCAGGGTAATCCCAGAAATACTATCAGGCACAATTTTTGCAGCCATGGGAAAGACAAATATTTAACTATAATTTATCAGAGAGACAACAACAGAACAAGGGTCTATCTGTACCTACTAATCAGGCACAGGAAAGCCTCACCTGAAATACAATACCCTTGCTTAGGAAGCACAATTTCAGATGGGAATAAGTGCAGAGAAGGGATGCAAAATTGATGACTGGGAGACAGAAGCTTTGATACGAGGTGTCTGTGAAAAGGATTGTTTCATTTATCCCAATCAACTGAAGGCTGAGAAGGGATTGCTTTGTGTAGGTAGAACAATGCATGTAAACTCAAGGGAAAAAAAAAAAATCAAAATGTATTCTGGGCAATTGCATAAAGCGGTGAGGTTCTAGGGAAAAAAAAAAAAAAAAAAAAAAAAAAAGACTATAAAAGACTATTCTCTCAGCACTGGAACTAGCACATGCTGGGATGATACTTGTTTGTCTCCTGTGACCACCAGAAAACTGAGTGCTTTGGGAAAGTTTGGGCTCAACCATTTTCTTCTGAGTGTGGGAACAAGGAGGTGGTGAATTCACCCACAGATGACAAAGTCAGTATGGTATATATCTCTTGAGATGATTACTCTTATGTTTTAACAGTGATCAAGAAGAAAGGTTGGTAAAGATCAGGCAGATTAAGGCTGAAATTTATTTTAGAATTCTTTCAAATATCAAATATATATCAATTGCACAGTATTTTGCAAGCTGGTAATGCTGCACTGCTCCACTGTGTTCAGAAATCCTCCAGTTAACATCTGCTACCATAATGGTAACATACTGATTTCCCAAATCCCAGAGATTCAAAACAGCAGATGGAGACTTCATCTCAGCAGATGAGATCTCTCTACCTATCACTGCCCTTTTCTTCTATCAACACTTATAACTACGCTGAAAATATGCTAGTTTTTTTATTATTATTATTTTTATGCCATAAACTCTTCAGTACTGAGTTTAGTTTCCAGTTGAACAGCTAGCTACTTCTATAAATAAAAACTGTGAATTGTTAAGTAATATTTAATTCCATTATTTCAGTGGTCATTTCATCCTTTTATCTATGACAAAATCAAAGACATAAATATGCAGAAATACACAGTTGCTTATATTAATATATATATATTATGAAATAACTGTCTTTAAATAATAAAAAATAGGAAAAAATCACTCTATTTTTTATGAAAATTTACTTTGTTAGTATCAAGGTCGCTTCTTCCAGCAAAATGTTTGACAAGAAGAGAATGTGCAATACTGAAAGATGATCACAGGCCTGTTAACAGCCTGAGTTACCTGTCTGGAAAAGTAAATAGTCTCCACAAATTGAAAATTTGAGGGATTTTGGAGGGGGAGGGGAAGGGAATTACTGAAGGTTCAGTAATATAATTATGGTAAATAAGTCACTAGCATGGTTCCCTTTTATATTTTATTTTTAGCTAGTGATTTGACTTATCAATGAGAGTTTAATTCCTGAAACTTAAAAGTCAATGTCCAAAAATATCATTTGAAATTTTTGAGTCTCCCCTATAACTATCTTGTAAGTTTTCTTGTCTAGCACAGAAAATATGGAACAGCTATTAAACTGCTGTTCTCTTAATAAACATTAATTATAAGACAGCAGGTGATTAATCATTGGTAATGAGCTATAGATGACTTTTAATGGTCAGCTAATAGTGTCATGGGCCTTTAATACTGAAAATAATTAAAACTAATAACAGATTGTATGGTGAATATGCATGATAAAAATGTGCTTATATTAGAAAAAGCAGCACCCAAATACAGAAGGAATATTCTACCCTGTTACCATGACACTTTAGCACAGTGGTTAGGGCATTCACAAGTGGTGAAGATCTGCATTGTCCCAGTTTTAAGGACCATTTGATACAGGGCTTGGATTGGGGTTACAATTTACCACTGTTGGTTTTCCTATCAAGGTTAAAATCCTAACAGGCATACTGCAATTATTCTCCCTTGTTGCTTTTTCTGGCAGAAGAAATTTTTAATTATAGCAGAGAGAGTGAATCCTTAATGGAAAAGAAACTTTCTCTGACACCTTTCTGTTTCTGGAACAACCTATAGATGATTACTAGGGAACTCTTTTGAAAACAGAGATGTGAGTTGAAATCTCTCTCTGGGTGCAAAGAAAATGTAACCCTGGCCTTTTCCTTCCTAGATGGCACTAAGTATGGTCCTGCTTTGATAGGTTCTGAATTTTCTGGTGGAAAAGGGAAACAAATCATTAACAGAAACAGAGTTATGGTCCCAAAAAATGTTTCAAGGCTATTCATATTGAGAAATATTTTGGATCTTTGTATTGCTCAGAATGAAAGGTTTTCTCTACACTCATATCCTGTTGCCTCACTTCAACACCTTAGTTGCTAACTGGCTGCTTTGAGCCACTCTCCCCACATGTTCTGTGGTAGCCTGAAGATTTGCCAATACTGGTCAGTTCTTCCTGGTCTGACAGGCACATAGAACAGCATGGTTTACATCTATAGGGCTAAACTTTCTCCTGAAACAGGTCTAAGCTTTCCCCTCAAACAAGTCTTATCCATAGTGTCTTGTTCCTTGAAAACATTATCTTCCAAACACTGTTTGATATTGTTCTGAAAATACTAGCTGGCCCAAGCCAAAGCCATGGCATGTATGCTAGTATTGGAATAGTAGTTATAGGACAGGGCTTGAACCCGTGTCCTTTCACTCTCTGAGTGAACAAAATTGCTGTTATAGTCTTTGGTGTCTGCTTTATGGATTAACATTACAGAGCCTCGAACCAGGGCCTACAGGTTAGGCCTTATTATGCTGCTGTTAAAACTGTTTTTTTTTTTTCAAGGAGCATCTTGAGCATCTTCACCACTAGTTGCCAAATTAATAATTAACGATTCTACCATATAGAAAAACAATTTGCTGAAGGTAAGAAAATAAGGACAATTTGGAGAATAAATTGCTGGGATTTATTTATTTATTTTTAACACGGCAGCCATTCATGAGTTTTTATATGTCAAAAGTAAAAGAATATGTTTATCTAAGATGTGAATTCAATCTTTATGTGGTCTTGATTTTGAGATAATTCGTTTACTTTACACCATCTTATTCTATATTTTCAGCACCTATTAACATGTTATGTCACCATGCCAAGTATAAAGTCCTGATCAGTCAAATGTTTACACAGATGAGCAGCTTTAAAAATGCTAGCAACCACAATTAAGACAATGTGAATGCCCATGTGAATAGCTGCTTGAATTTGTGAGCTTTTCTGAGAACTCACACTAGATTGCAAGGTCTTTGCAGGTGATACAGTAACAGTGAAACTTGTAGGTTTTATTCTGGAACCAGAACTGTTCTATTCACATCACTGGAGCTATTTCCACATTGCAGTAATGTGAACAGAAAGGGCATAGTGTTGAGCATTTTTCCGGCTGCTATACAAACAGATAATGTAATGGCTTTTTAATAAAAAACTCAGCCATCTAGTCTAATTAAGCAATCACACAGAACACTGCAGAATTAATAATATTGATTTTTACTACTTCTTCATTTGCTTTTTAGATTAGCAAAAGATTCTTAGTAATTGTAAATGAGCAAGATTCAAAGGTCATAGAAAACAGGCAAAGTAGGGAAAGAGAACAAAGCAGAAATGCAGGGAAGAAGAAGGAGAAGTTGATATTAAGAAAGATATGAAAGATCAGGTAAGGAAACTGAGAAGTAAAGGAAGAACATAAGATCAGGAAAGGTAAGAAGTAGAAAATACAGATCTCTAAGAATTATCTTCAAGTTGTCTTAGATTGCATTTTGTACTTTAAAAGAAAAAAACAAATCAGTGGATTATTTATACATCGCTAGAATGAAACTAAAAATAAAAGGCAAACGTGAAATATACTTTTTTTTTAATATCACCGCTATTTAAGTGACAGAATACGTATAGCTGATTGCCTTAACATAAAATAATGAAATAATAATATTATGAAATAATATTATTTCATTATTAAAATAATGGAATAATAATATGCCTTGACAATGAGCTTAGCCCTTTCAATAGCAAAAGATATATTTTTTGTTTTAAACTAAAAATGTACATAAAAGATAAAAATCACTCTTAATATTGCCTTGGCAAAAGTGCTTTAGTGCTTTTTTCAGGCTCATGATCTAGCATTATGACTTTTTTTTTTATTATTATTATTTTTTCCCCTTGGGCAGGGGGTAGAGGGGCTGGTTAAAAATGATTCCTTACAAGGACAGCTGGGTCATTTGAAACTTTCTGAAAATGATGGTGTTTTGGATGAGAGCTCACATGAGCTTGCTGCCAGATTTCAGATGAGACATTAAACCAACCCTCTGACTGCTTGTAGTCATTAAAGAGCAGAAGATATTTTTTGGAAGAGCAACACTGTAGAGTACCTATTGTGCTGGCCAAATTCCAATGTGGAAAATTAGATTCTGCCTACTGATGATTGCCTCTTCTATTTCAAAAGACAAGTCGTGCTTTCTACATACTGTCCTAGATATTACATATGAGTATGACCTGGAACATAGTGCTTAATCCATCAATGCTTATCTACCTTGCTGAATTGTCACCCTGATCCATTTATTAACTTTGTTAAAGAAGCAAGTGTCCCATTTTTCATCAGTGGGATAGCAATTTAACTTCTGTATAAAACACAGGTAACATTAAATGTAACATTCAGATCACAACTTCAGAAGCTAATAATTCAGGAAACTGACATGTTAGGTTTCTTTTATTAATAATATCTCTGTGTCAATATGCTTGTATGTTGTGAAGCTCATGTAAGCACACAGGTATGATTCCCTTCCTTGAAACATTTGAGTTCTAGTACAGTTTTTGACACGCACAAAAAAACTTCAGATCTGAACTTCAGGTATACAATTAATATTAGTTTTATTAACATAATAATAATAATTTATAAAGAGAAAGGATGAAAATTTTAAAAGCTTAAAATACTTAATTGGGTTTGGGCCAACACTAAAGCTGAAACAGATTTAGATTAATGTTGAACCTTTCCTCAAATACCTCAGTTGCAAAGGCAAGTGATTACAACTTGTTTAAGTCTTTTTAAAGACACAGACATATTGAAATAAATCCTAAGTCCTTTAAAGTGAAACGATGTGAATGTTGGTAGAAAGGATCGTGCATATGTGTAAGACAATCTTGCAACATAGAGCTCCAGAAATCCCAGAATTTGAAAGGCAGCAACTACAGTGGTTGAGATCCTGCAGACTGAGAACCTGCAGAAAGAAAGGCAATGTACAGCAAGATCATTTTCATTGTTTTAGTGATAGGACTCCAATTAGGACAGGATTTTTTTCTGGTGGTGGTGGTGGTGGGTTTTGTTCCTTGCTTCTTTTTTTTTTGTTTTTTTTTTTTTTTGTTTTGTTTTGCCTTTAATTACATGTAACATCATTAAAAAGATTAAGTGCTGTGATAAATTCTGCATTTTTGCTTATCTTAAAATAATAACTGTAAATGTTTTCAGATAAACAGATAATTTAAAATCCTGTCATCCACTTCATGTGTTAGGATTTCTTTAAGGGTTCAAATAAGTCAGATTCTGTTTCATGTTCAGGCATGTAATTTTTCCAATAGAAAGAGATATAATGCTTCCATAGCAACACATGAAATACATCAGGTTCAAGCTAAAACTTGCCCTAAGAGCTACTGGTATAACTTAACAGGAAGTTAATTTATTATTAAGACAAAAAGGTTTTATTTATTCTTCAAAAAAAAAAAAACAAAAAAAAAACACGACAAGTATGTCTGGTATTTCTTATTAATGGTTAAGTAAAATTACTCTTTACATCAGTAAAGCTGGAACACCTCCTTCCCTCCCCCCCCCCCCCCCATGTATTGTACAAAATCTATTAGTAGATTTAATAGCTGTACAAGTGTATCTTAATGAACCTTAGGATGGTATAGCATTCCTTGTAATTGCTGACAACTATGTTGCTTTAGGTTTAAGATCATGCACGCTTATCAGAGATGCCATTGACTTGTACTTGTTCTGTTTATTGATTGCTTAATTAGTTTCCAAGATAGCTAATCAGGGACAGATGCAAGTATTTAAGCATCTCTTGCTGTGTCTTACTCTGAGCACAAAATTGTGGAGCAGATGTGTGATTTCAACAAATAAATTAGCCTCAGTGCAGTGAGATAGTTTGAATTGTGGTATAGGATACAGCATTGATACAGCAATGCTCTTTATACTATGAAATGAATTTGGGGGAAGCTGGTATGCTGAATCATGCTCTAAAATGTACCTGTAAGGATAGCTTTCTTGGTTTTCCAAATGATCGTGTAAAGAGGACCTTTCTTCTTTTTCCTTCTACGTTATTGGTTGTTAAATGTAGCTTTTAACAGTCAGAGTAGAAAGGTTTTTGATAACAATGACAACATCCAGGTCTTTCTCTGTCATAGAAATAAAATAAACTGAAAGTCGGTGGTTTTTAGTGGAGAATCACATCACATTTACACATCATTGGTAAATGATTAATGGTAAATAATTACTGGTAAATAAATAAAATCTGGGTAAATATTGGACTGTGGTGGGTGGTATCTGTCTCAGAAAGTTAAAAACTCAGTTTAAGCTAACAGTGTCTTGTTTAGACAAAAGCAAGATGAAGTGTTTAAATCCATCTCTTTTAAAGTGGCATTGAGTTCTTATCTTGAACAAAATTACAGAAAGCATTGATAAGGAAAACAATTTGAAATAGAAAAATCCAAACGTTTTGGGCTGAAAAACTTTATGCTCCATTTGTAGATTTTCTGAAAGACTGTACTCCTTAATGAATAGTTCAGCAAAACTGATTCAAATTCACATCTTTTGGCTTATTGTATCTACATGATAAAAACAAAGCATTTATTGTGAAAAGCAGCATATAAATCTACTATACGTGGTGCCGATACCGTATATAAGAATTATCTGACTAAGTATGGAGCTAAAGGTAGGCATTCTATATTTATAATTAGGTATTACTAACTCTTATTTCTCATGACTTTAAAATAACAGCGAAATCCACCTAAATTTACATATATATATATATATATATCCAGTTTAATCCTTATGATAGAAATAAAGGAGACCTATTCATAAAACAGTTCTTCTCAGGTTTTAATGAAGTATCATTAATGAAGATGCTAATACCCGAGAGAACATCCACAAGCATTCACAAAGAATTTGTGCTTTCCAGTGACCTCTGAAACTTTTGACAGTGGTTCATGTACTTCTAACAGTTATTTTTTGAACAACACTGCACGTTTTTCAGGTCAGCATTGAGCTGACAGGTTTTAATACACATTTTCTAGCCCCTTGCCCATATAGGCTGAATAGTTCAGTACTCAGAATTATGCCTTTATTATCTGAGAAACCACTCTACTGTGCTACCTGCAATTGTTTAATACAAGACCAGAGCAATGGTGTTCAAGGCTCCTATTGGAGCCTCTCTACAGGAAGGAGAGATTCACAGAGCGAGCAATCTCACAGGTAAACTCAAAGGATATTGAACCAAGAGTGAGCTTTAATAAAAGTAAGTAGAGAAGAAAAGTGAAAAAATTAATGGAGTAACAAATATTAATTTCTAAAAAAATCTTTCTTAAATGATTTGTCATTTGTGAAGCTTTGGAAGAAAGAATGTCATAACTATTTTCAAAAAATCAATACATTACTTTTATTATCAACAGATGTATCAGTTGATTAACTTAAACAGATATGTAAACATCTAATTCTGCTCTAACGCAATGTTTGCAAGGTTAACTATGTACTGCTAAGTAATAGTTCATTACTACTGAAACATCAATTCACGTATCACCTTTTCAGAAATACCTCAACTTAGTGTGTGAAAGATGCTCTGCCCACTGTTTCTCAATCAGCAGTATTTTGCCTGGAATTCTGAAATCATTAATAAGATAATATCAGGACAATTCATGATTTTAAACTCTTTAAATAGGGTAGCAACACTTTATTGTCTTGAGTCTTACATGGACTTGAAGTGTTTCTGTTCCTAAAACCACTAAGGATTCACGTTGTATAATGAAGGTTCCTGAGTATGATAAAAAATTAACCACCCAAGTATCTATGTTAAAGAACTTAAAAAAAAAAAAAAAAAAAAAAAAAAAAAAAAAAAAAAAAAATGGCTAAATACTGTATATGGACTTTCTTTTTTTTTTTTGTGTGTCACAAAACTTGGGGTTATTTTATTATTTCAAACCAGATTTCAGATGAAAGTTTTATTAGACTGAATTCAGCATCTCTTAGAATAGAAATGTTTGGCCATTTCAATTTGTCCAATGAAACACCAATCCAATGTCCAATGAAGTCAAGATTCTTCCAAGATAATATCCTCATCTGTTTCTACTTTAATATTTCTACTTTGGTATAAGCAGGTATAATAAAATACATTCAAATAAAGATAACTGAACGTGAGGCATGTAGCAAAACCAACCTCAGGAAATGTTCCTATGACACTGTTGTTTTTTTTTATTTTTTTTTCTTTCTTTTTTTTTTTGGGGTATATTTTAATGTAAAAATACAACACAATAATATAAAACAATAACAACAACAAAACAGAATAGCTGGGATCAGAAAACTGGAAGACTGTAAGATTTACTTGACGTTATTGGAGTTACTTGAACAGCAAGATCTTGTAGTAGTTTGGAGACATGTAATATAACAGTCAGTGCAGTATCATATAATCCTCCTGCAAACCCTAACTACACATCAAAGGAGTAAAAATGACTTGTGATAGTCATTTGTTCTTTTCAGTACACATTGCATTCAAATTATCATTTACTGTCAGCACCAAGAGATTTCACAACACAGTAAGAGATTACATATTAACATCAGACTCTCCAGAAAACATTGGAACTAAAGGATGAATTTTATAAGTCTGCTTGTAGTCAGCACCAGGTTCTGACTCTTAATAAAACAAGCCTAGAGAAAAGGGGAGTTTAGATAAATTCAAAGCAATTCCTGGGATGTGGATGAACATTTGATCATATTATTGCTACAGTTCAATAACTATTTTCTAGAAAGACATCTAACCAACACATTGATTTTCAAAAATAACCTGCTATACACTTCATTTCTTGATGCAATGAGATCATGCACTAAGCCATGTTCTGAAAAGTTGAAAAATAGAATATTTACCAACATTATTAAAATTCTCATCTAAGGTGCTCAATGTTATCTGAAGGTGTGTGTGATTAGTTAACTGAAACTTAAGTTAACTTCAGTTAAGTTAACTTAACTGAAAGTCTTCAAAACACCAGCTTAAAATAAGCAAAAAAAGGCTACTTCTTAAACCTCCAACATTTATTTCTAGACAGCCTAAGCCTCACATAATCTTAAACTAATAACAAAATCTTTTTTTCTATTTTTTTCTCTCTCTTTTTTTTTTTTTTTCTTTCAACTTTGAAACAATTACACTCCTAAAATGAGGACAGATATTTGAGAAGTCAATGACTTTCTGCTGTCACTATTGTCAGTTGAGAAGCACACAGAGGCAACAGTAGCATGAGTACTTCAGCATTAGGTGGGAACAGCCAAGAACAAACAGTTCCTGGAGTCTCCAGTGCACAAGCAGCAGCAGAGTAACATTATCTCCCTCCATTTGGCAAGGGCATTTCAAAGATGATATTCAGAATCCTTAGAAACGTAAGGATTAATCAATTTCCAACACTGTAAGCCCACACTTTAACAAAAAAAATTAAATTGTGTGTTGCACAATTTAATTTCAAATATACTCATTTTTCTCTTTTTCAAATCTACCCCATGTAGTAGATACATACATAAGTTAGATAGCTTTGCAAGAAGGATTAATAATAATTCCACAGACCCTGGTAAATCACACAGTCTTTTATTTAAGGTGAAAATAACACACTGAAAGCAGATGACATACAAATTTATTAAACTCAGTTAAGCAAAATTATTTACTTTATGACTAAACAACTGAATAATACTCTTCTAACTCCTAAACTGATAATTATGGTTTTTAAATATTCAATTTTTATTTCTTTATTTATTTTTGCAATGAGATTTGTATTTGCAATTTGAGCCTGTTTACAAAGATTTGAGACAGGAAGAGTAGAATGAAAAAGGAGGGAATATAGAACTATAAGAACTACTTTGTAATAAGGTTTCCATAAAACATATTTTATTTTTCTACAGTGGTGTGGATAACTAGATATCTACTTTGGGTCTGATGAAGCAGAAATTGAATTGAAGCAGGCCAAATCCACGTTTTCTGTCTAAATGTAAAATCCTGCTCACTTACTGAAGTATTGTTTGTTTGTTTTTTTCTCCTTTGTGCACACATATCACATATACATGTAGCTGAACATGTTTCCAGAATCATGAATGTAATTGTTCAAGCTTCAGTAATGACATAGTCTTTACCTTCAGAAGGAGAAAAAATTACAACTTGCTCATGTAGTCAAATGTCTCTTAATGATCTAATATGATTTCAGTTGTTGCTTGCCAGGTGAGAGAAGAACACTGAAGTGTAAAATGATCTCATTCACCTCTCCAATCTGCTCAAGAAATACAGAGAAAGCAGAAGCAGCACTTGGTGTACAGGTAGTCCTAAGTCTGTTCCAGTCTGAATTCAGGTCTGCTCAGCAGCGTTTGTTCAGAGGACTCTGCAACACTTAGGTAATGCTGCTTAAGCAGCATTAATTTTGGCCCATTTGCCATGCACTGAACTGCCCTAAATATGATGCTGCAGAGAGAAACTGATTTTTGGCTGTTAAAATGCTGTCTTCCATTGTGCTGAGAATGCTCAACTGAATACCCATGGAGATGCTTCTAAGGTCGATTAAGAGGAAGCAGCATGGAGTCTGCAGTTGTATCAAAGACACTGTATCAGATCAGTGCTACATAGCAAATTATCACAGTCTTAAATGGTGAGGAAAGAACAGCGTGAATATGGGAAACAGATATAATTAATGTTTCCACTTTAATAGTTATCATTTCGAGAATTTTAGTTTCACAGTATGTAAGCAGCTTAAAGATATATTTCTGCTGCATTCTTAGTCTTGACTTTTAGACAAACATTTGCTGAGTCAAACCTATAGTGTAGACCAGTAGACTGGTAGTTTCACATAAACTATAAACTTGCCAAACTAATTCATGCATTTGATACTTTTTACCTATCAGAGAACTATTTTTCCCTCTGGATTATACTTACTAATTTTTGAAAACAAGTCTTTTTTGTTTCCACATAGTCCATTTAACAACTAAGTTTCTTTAAAATGCTTTTTATTTTTAAGAAAAACAACATAAAGATATCTTATCTCAGATAGCATAAGACTATCTCAGGGGACAGGAGGCTGGAGTACAGCCCTGCAGAAAGGGATCCTGGTATTTTGGTTGACAGCAAGTTAAATATGAGTCAGCAACATGCCCTGGAAACCAGAAGGGCCAACCATATCATGGGGTGCCTCAGGCCCAGCACTGCCAGACACTTGAAGGAAGGGATTGTCCTGCTCTGTTCTGTGCTGGTGCAGCCTCACCTCAAGCACTGTGTGCAGTGTTGGCTGCAATGATAACAAGGACATAAAACTATTAGAGAGTGCCCGAAAGAGGTCTACAAATATGTCAAAGGGTCTAGAGGGGAAAACATATGCAGAATGGCTGAGGTCCCTTATTTTTTCAGCTCAGAGCAGAGGAGGCTGATGGAATGCCTCATGGCGGCCTGCAGCTTCCTCATGAGAGAAGTGGAGAGGGCAGCACTGAGCTCTGCTTTCTGGAAACAGTTACAGGAGCCAAGGGAATGCATGGAACTGTGACAGGGGGATTGAGGCTCGATATTAGGAAAAGGTTCTTCACTGAGAGGGTGGTCAAGCAGTGGAACAGGCTCCTCAAGGAAGCAGTCACAGTACCACCCTGCTGGAGTTCAAGAAACATTTAGACAATGCTCTAAGACACATGATCTGATTATGGGCTGGTCCGGTGAAGACCCAGGAGTTGGACTCGATGGTCCTTGATGATTTGAGGTTTAACAAAAGCAACTGGGAAGGAACAACCACATGTATCAGTACAGGCTGGGAGATGACCTGCTGGAGAGGAGCTCTGCAGAGAAGGACCTGGGGGTGCTGGTGGACAACAGGTCGATCACGAGCCAGAAGTGTGCCCTGGTGGCCCAGAAGGCCAATGGCATCCTGGCATGCATTAAAAGGAGAGCAGCCAGCAGGTCAAGGGAGGTGACCCACACCCTCTACTCTGCCCTGGTCAGACCTCACCTGGAGTACTGTGTCCAGTTCTGGGCTCCCCGGTACAAAAAAGATAGGGATCTCCTGGAAAGGGTCCAGCGGAGGGCAACAAAGATGATACGGGGCCTGAAGCATCTTCTCTATGAGGAAAGACTGAGAGACTTGGGTCTGTTCAGCCTTGAGAAGGGAAGACTGAGAGGGGATCTTATCAATGTTTATAAATACCTGAAGTGTGAGAGTCAAAGGGATATGGCCAACCTCTTTTCAGTGGTTTGTGGGGACAGGACAAGGGGCAAAGGCCATAAAATGGATCACAGGAAGTTCTGCACCAACATGTGAAAGAACTTCTTCACATTGAGGGTGATGGAGCCCTGGAACAGGCTGCCCAGGGAGGCTGTGGAGTCTCCTCTGGAAATATTCAAGACCTCTCTGGATGCCTACCTGGGCAACCTGCTCTAAGGAACCTGGTTTGGCAGGGAGGTTGGACCCAATCATCTCTGGAGGTCACTTCTAACCCCTACAATTCTGTGATCCTTGTGGGTCCCTTCCAATTCAGGATATTCTATAATTCTATGATTCTTTAAAGTTCATAAAGAAGTTCCTTTCCTATGTTCTGATTATGGAAGCAATTACCCATCACGTTTCAGGCAGTTCTGCCTGGACTCCTTTCAAGGGAGGAATTTTAATTCTATGCTATGATGAAACATCTGTGAGCTGCGTTGCTTCTAGAATCTGAAAAAGTTTCATGAGTGTTTGCATGGGACAACTGCAACACCATGATAACACAGCAGCTATTGTTTGGTATTTACTTTCTAGTCACATCCAAAAACTTGCATGCTTATGAAGCCACATCTCTCCCCTGGGCTTTACAAGTAGCTGAGGTACACAGCAGTATTTGGGTTGACACTTCATTGATACAAATGACTACGAAGTGATGGAAAACAATCCTAACGTGAGGTTTGAAGTATTTAAAAATGTATCCCCATTTTATATCTATGCCAGGGAGCATCAAGAGACCAGATGGTCCATTGGAGAGGACTGCCCTGGAGCTTCAGGGCATTACCCTCCCTGATGAAGGCACAGCCCCACAGCATGATGGCAGAGTGGTGAAGGACAGGGTCCATCAGCAGCCCCAGGCATGGCAAGGTCATGAGTCAAGTCCAGCGTGAGACCACGGAGTCCCTTTGGGGGCTGTACAAATAAGGAGTGGAGACAGACCTACCTACAGCTTGGGTGCAAGGTCTGTGCAGGAAGCTCACAAGTTAGCAGTATACAGGTCTCATGGACACCTATAGTATAACTCAGGACAGGTCTTCAGGACAAGTCTGAGTGGCCAGGAATGAGCCTAAATTAAACCCCTATGCTCACAAGAAGAGGTGGTGGGTATAGAAGTATATGCTACATTTGTGTAACATTCAGATTTATCAATGATCTGAAAGAATTTTCATTAAACTAATCCTTCTTGTAATAGTGACTGCTGTTTATGGTCAGAAATATTTACTGAACACTAACACTTTTATCTTTTTCTCTATTTTTTTCCTCCTATCCCATTTTAAAAGATCTACTGACTTTGACTTTTCCTCTTGCTAGCTGACAGTTGTATTGCAGATATATAATTTTAAAGAAAATTTCCAGTATTTTGAAATATATTTTTTGATGTTATAAAGACCAGAAGAGGGGAGACATGAATCAATGGCTAAATATTTGCTTGTCTTTTTAAAGCATCTTTTTCAAGCCTATCAGAATCTTAGCCAAAAGAAAAACCCTGGCAACAAGAGGTATGATATACATAATAAATAAATAAATAAATAAATAAAATAAAAACAAAAACCAGATAGTTAAGTGCAGCATCATTGTTTGTTTATGCAGACAGCAAGAGCCTACAAGAAGTGTAAGCCTAAATCCTATTCAGTAAAAGCAAGTTCCACCTTCCACTGACTTTAGTAGATACTATTCATGGCAGCATAATCTAAACAAATAGAGAAAAGCCTGTTTGCAATGAGATGTTTTGATATAGAGGGTCCAATTAATCCTTAGATGAGAACTAAAAATTAACTTATGTGTTGCAGCCATTTCAGCTGGATTTTTTTATTAGATATAAATAATCTTATTTTTTTCCCCTGAACCAGCTTTTCAAGGGCTCTTCTTATGCTGTCATGCAGTTTTAATACACAATGAACAATCATTACAGCAACATTAATCTGGCAGACATTATACTTCAAATAATTGCTGCCTGCCTTAATTCCTGGTTTGTCCTTTTGTAAGCATTAATTACATATGTCAACAACAATCAGTTTAGAGTAAGATAATTGCAGGTTAAAGATTGCAGGTTTAGAACCTTAAAAAAGGTTATTCTTAGCAAATATGTACTTGAAAGATAATGTCTTCATAGTATTAGTATTTTATTTACTTCAAGAGCTTCATGAATTTGTTGGAGGCCCCTTAGCTTAGACACATCAATAAAATGGGCAATCCATTATAATCATGTGGGGATTTTTGGTTGGTTGGTTGGTTGATTATTTTTTTTATGTATATTTTTAATGTATTTATCACACCAGCTAACATGCATTTATTTGTTGATGTTTTGGACAAATGTATAGGTATTTACAGATATTTATTTAATTCCAGCATGTTTAAAGAACTGCTCAATAATATAGCTTTTTGAAGATTGTCCTAAAAATTTTTGCCAATTGCAATACTTTTGATAAAATTTATGGTGTCAATATAATTGTTCATCTATTTAATTACCTCAGCATTCTGTTTCGCTGTGGATCCAGTGTATTTGTCATGATCAGAGAATCACAAAATAACAGAAGGGATGGGATTGGAAGGGACCTCTAAGATTATTTAGTCCAAGCCCCTGCCAAGCAGGATCACCTAGAGCACATTGTGCAGGATGGCATCCAGGAGGGTTCTGAGTATCTCCACAGAAGGAAACTCCACAACCTCTCTGGGCAACCTGTTCTTTCATCCTCACAGTAAAGTGTCCCCTCATATGGAGCTGGAACTTCCTGTGCTGAATTTAGTTTGTGCCTATTGCCTCTCAGCACAATTGAAGAGACTTGCTCCATCCTCTTGACATCCTCCCTTCAGGTATTTATACACATTAATTAGGTCTCCCCTCAGTCTTCTCTTTTCGAAGCTAAACAGGCCCAGTTCTCTCAGCCTGTCCTCATATGACAGGTGCTCCAGTCCTCTAATCATCTTAGTAGCCCTCTGAACTTGCTCCAGTAATTCTATGTCCCTCTTGTACTGGGGAGCCCAGAACTTGATCTGCTAGCATGCCCTTGATCACAAATTTGATTTGACTTACTCTTTTTAGATCCTTTTTGTTTTCATTTACTTTATTTATGAAATCATATGACGTCTATTTTCATCATCCATAACTCATACAAACATTGTTAAAAACCTGAAATGGAGGTGAATGTTTTGGTACAGCATTTTTTGCAGGTAGAAACCTATCTTTACAGGTAGAAAGCTACTCCTAATATCTAATACTTTTGTAAATTAAAAATCTTATTTTGTGGGCATGAAGAAGAACTGATCTGGTGTAAGAATAAATTTTTACATGCTGGAAGACTTCTTTCATGTCACCCCTTCATATCCTTCATAGCAGACATTTCCAGTGCCTTCAGTTTTTCCTCACAGGTCATGTTTTATAAATATATGTTTTTATCTATACTTACATACCTCATACCTCTGGTTAGTATTAATCTCTCAGATCTCTTCAAATTGTCTTTAGGCATAATGGTACCCATGCTTTGGCTGAGGCTTTATCAACTTCTATCAGAATAACTTAACACCTCTGTGATCCTCATAAAGCATTTCCCTTTAAACTGGTCAAAGTGAATTGGTTTCTCTCGAAACAATAGCATGTTGTTATTGTTTGACCAATATGAAGTTTTGGAGACAATGCTACTCCTAGGTCATTTTATGCTGAATACTTTTCCCCGGATATTTTAACCTCTACTGCAGTTCTCTACAGCTGATCTTCTGTTCTTATTCAGTTATTTTTCAGTTCAGTCATTTGTAACACCTAGTACCACCTACAATCTTTATCAATAGATATATAACTAATATGCCAAAATAGAGGAAAACATGTAACTATTATTTCTCAGTATATTAAAAAAAAAAAAAAAAAAAAAAAGAGACAAACTTTGCTTTAGACTCTCTTGAACAGAAGCTATAGACATCAAACTAACTAAATAATGACTTTGAAAAATGTGATTTTATTTCCAAAAATTCATTTTTTTCCATATACTGAATTCAAGATAAATTCCAAAGAGAAAACTTAATTTTCAGCCATAGTACCTTCAGAATTACAACTGGTGAGATTATGAGATACTGCTTTCAGCTTCTGGCTAAATATGTTGTATTTTACTGGTACAGGTTTTATTTTTTATCATTTAGAGTGTACATAGATTTATTATTATTATTATTAATTAGACAGTTTTATTAAAATATTAACAACACATACTACACGTAGAGGAATATAAATTGTTCATTGGTTAATTATCTGTCCCCAGCCTTTCAGTTGTGGCAGCTGAAAAAGGCTGTTTGAACAACTTCTCGTATGATAGCTTAAAGCAAAATGTCTCACTCCTGACAAAGCACTGAAGAACAGAATATTGATTAAGCTGAAACGGATAGCAGTCTTCTTATATGGGTAATGAATTTCTGCTTACAGTATATAAATATATAGAATATCATTGTTAAAACCTTAACAGTTTTAACAGCTTAACAGTTTTGAAGATATTCTAAAAAAGAGAAGAATTACTTTTTACCTATTCATATCATCTACTGATGCACTGCATTAATAAAACATCTAGCACTTTCAGAAAAGGTTGGTAATTAGTTGTCAGCACTTACCTACTAATGACAGCTGCAGAGGATATATTCTTAACTTATATTTTATTCAGGTACTAATGGTTGGAGTTAGAAGAATAATTAGCATACCAGGACATGATGATTCACACCGTTATTGATTTTGTTGCAACCAACTTCATGCTTCCATACAAAAACTGTCATAGTGATTATTTGTGGCTACTGGTATGCAACCCTTATATCAGATTTCTGTCTAGACAGTAACAACTTTTATAAAATATTTAGTAAGGGTGTCCATGACCCAGGAATTTTCTTGAAGCTTAGTTTTACTTGCTTATTTTCATTTTAAAATCTTTTAACAATTAAAAATACAGTGAAATTTCCTGGTTTAGAGAACCTTATGTATGTATGTATGTATGTATGTATGTGTTTATTTATTTATTTTTCTGGAAGTTATGTTTTGTTTTGTTTTGATTGTTTGTTTTTCTGAATGTTGTTTTAAATGTATAGAGCATATTATAGAACTGAAAAATTGTAATATATTGCTGTAATTAATCATAAGGAGGGTGCAGGATCTGGAGGGTGTTAAGTACATTTCACATCAGCAGAAATTTATCTGGAACAAAAACACCTAAGACTTTGTATACAAAAAATATATATTTTTTTTTTCTGGTATATCTCATCCATCAATTAGCTCTGGGGATTTCAGGGCCAGATTGACTTTCATATAGGAAATACTCATACAGAGGACATTGAAACCTGTCAAATTCTAAACAGACTGTGCTTTCAGAAAAGAAAAAAAAAAAAGAAAAAAAAAAAAAAAAGAGTTATTCATATAGTTTATAAAATCCAGCAGAATAATCTTGCTGGAACTGGGAACTCAGGAATGTGATCACACTCACTCCAGACTTCTGAGACTAACTAGTTCAACATAGCCTTCCTCATGTAGAGCTCCACCTAGGACCCAGTGGGAAAAAGGAAAAAGGAAGGTACATCTTGAGTTCTGAGGCAGCTGACTTGGCATCTAATATGGATGTTTTTCTACATCCTTGGTATCATACCTACAACCATCTGTGTGTTGATATGTGGAACAGTTACAACACAGGAAGGTTATTATGTGCTCTTATCATGTAGGTATATTAGAAAATGTTTGTAAGCACTTGTTAAAATTCAAAGTACCATCTGAATCAATACCAGTGCCAGTGTGTTAGCATTTATGAGCATCTATATGTATGTGACTTACTTTGCATGTTTTCTGGGATATTTCAAATCAGTATTTACTATTTCAATTAGTAACCTTATGTGCATAGAAAAACATGCATTAGAGGGAACAAATATATTTGCTATTCTTTGTTGATTATTTATCATTTGTCACTCTCATTTAGAAAAAAAAAAAAAAAAAAATTTAATCAATCAATGAAGGCACAAACTGTGCTATGTGCCTAAAGCAACCAACTGCGTAAGTTAATGACTAACAAAAAGCTGAAGTACACGACCCCATAGATTGAAATTTTTAATGTATTTACATTTTTATAATATTTTACTATAATAATATAAAGACCTCAAAGATTGTAAAATTTCATTTGGTTGCTAGGACCACAAAGAATGTGCAGTAACTAGGCCATGTTTTGTAATGCTTTATTGACAAAAGAAAGAGTATCAGTGCCAGATTTTTTTATTTATTTTTCCCAAGGTTGTTTGGTTTGGTTTGGTTCTATGTGGTTTGGTTTTATGTGTTTTGGTTTGATATGATGAATAATTAAATCAGCTTTACAATTTAGACTACAATCTTTCTAGGTAAAAAGTCAATTTCAAATCTGTAACAATCTATCTTTTTACAAGATTGTCTCTAGGTAAAGAAAGGTCCTCATAGTGAAGCATGAATCCACATTAGAAGTTAGTATATTATATATATTATAATATATATAATATAATAGTATATATATTCATCAACTGTAGAAGATGAAGTTTCAGTTCAAAATTTTTTTTTCTTTAATTCTCATAAATTTTGATTTCTAAAACAGGTTACTTAAAAATATTGCATGCATACATTTTCATGCTTCCAATGAAGCATACATTTCCAAAATCAGGTTGGCTTACCTCACTCTTTAAGGCTGCAGTGACAGTGACACCTCATCTAAACCACCGTTGTACAGGCATGTTTAGATGCATAGCTACAGTGAATCTGAGGATCCCTGGCAGATGGAATCACATGGGCAGTTCCAGATCCACAGATTACAGACATCTCTTTTCCAGGTTGAAAAAGTCCAGCTCCCACAGCATTTTCTATGGCCCTGAACCATGCCCTGTGCATGGGCTTGTTCCAGTTTGCTTGTAAACCCCAAACAAGACACAGTACTCCAGATGCAACTTAACAAGCACAGAATAAAGGACAATAATCACAACCATTTACTTCCTCTGAACATCAGCATAAAGCGGGGCCTTACTGACCTGATATACCTTCTGCAGCTTGGCCTCTGATGTCCTATTTAAGTCATTCCCAGCCCCCTGAAGACATTAAAAACACAACAAAGATATTCTCTACCACATATCAAACATACTTTTTTAAATACTAATCTTTCTCTTCAGAGCACTTGAGGCTCTCTCTTCCTCTTTGATCTACTAAAGACTAAAAGCGATTTCTCTCCCTCAGCATCACTGAAGGTATAAATAAGTGCTCACAATGCTGTCCCACATACTCAAATGTGTGCACTTTACTTTTTCTGTTCTTTGCAATACATCTGTCTTTTTATTTATTTATTTATTTATCAGCAAAGATAGCAAATAATAATATTTGAGACACTATTAATTCCTTTTTTTGACTATTGCCACTGTATCCACAATGAACAAAATAAAACTAATACGTTTTTAACTTACTTTCTTCAAAAAAAGACATGAACTTGAAGATAAATAGTTCATACAGCCTTCAAAGTGAAGAAACTTTCCAAAGATTATCCATCTATGTAACTATTATACCTGGATGTAGAATAAATTTTTGCCATTCTTTTTTCTGATATGATACCTGTCCAGAAGAAGAGTGAGGCTGTTTTATAACTTCTCAGTACATTGGATGAAAAGAAAGTATGACAGCAGAAAACATTTGATAAATTAAATTTGACATGTTTTTTATCTATATAAAATGGATGCTGAACAGCTGGTAATTGTGAATATTTTAGCAGTCATTTCTGATGTGGGATATTGCTTCTGTGCTCAACATTAATGAGATGTGAGTTGTACTTCATCAAACTGACAGTTCTTTGTTTTTTGCTTGTTTTTTTTTTTTTTTTTTTTGATGAGCACATGATATGTTTCTCAGAACAGTGTATGATGGATACATTTACCTGGGAAGATGAGAAAAAAAATATAGTTTTATTACTTGTTAATGGCCTACTTTAGCCATACACCGAAAAGCTATGAAAACAAATATATGGGTGCGTATATGTTAAATAAATAGAAATAGAAAAAAATATATATATGGGTAAAATAAATATAAACATCTATTCAAAATAACAAACACCTTTTTTAAAATAAAAATAAATATATTTTTTAAAAGAATAACTAGACTCGGAATTTGGAAACAACTTTACTGAATGAGAAGGATCTGCTTTTCTGTAAAGCATGTTGCCACATTTGTTTTATCGTCTGTATTTTTATTATTGAAAAATCAAGTCCTGATGCTACATGAAAGCATCTGCTGACTCATTAGAGATTTCAGAGAGAAGTCAGAGGTATTAATAAAACATTTAATGTTGTTCACCCACATAAGCAGGATTAGGGCCTTTGATTGCACTGTGAAAGGAACATAAAGAAACTACAGCTGTTCATTCTCATGTCTAGGGAGATTATTATAAAGTCATTCACAATTGCCTTAGTCAGCCACTTACATGATTTGACTAGATCTGCATAAGGTCAGTGGGTGACCTGTCATGTCTCACTACAGTTCCTGGTTGTTTTTGTTGCTGTTGTTGTTATTATTATTTTATTGTGAGTTGTGGTGACATGCACACACATTAGCATGTAAAATCTCTCCATTCTTATTGCTATCAGAGCCAGAATATTGCATTTCTGTTTCTGGTGGTGGGTGAGCCTGCAAAACAGTCTAGAAAATCCTATTAGAAACAATAGGAGAGAAGACTTAATATCTGCAAAAATGGTAAAAATATCGGGTATAATATCATGTTCCTTACTTCCAAATACACACACACACACACACAGAAAAAACAAAACAAAACAAAACAAAACAAAAAAAAACACATAGTAATATGTAGGTATTCACATTCTATTAGTATTGCATTGTGGGTGATGGTCACACTAGGAAACTGCTAAAAAACTAACTACTAGATTATGAGTTTATGTGCTACCAAACTCTAGTGTAATGAGCTGCAGTTATCTTGAAGAATTTACTTTGGCTTCATGGACAAAAGAATCACTGTAATTTTCATCACTTTGAACTTCATAAAACTTTACCTAGAAAAGTACTTGTTGCACCAAAGAGAACTGCAAATAAGAAGAAAAAAAAAAAAAAAAAAAAAAGATAAAAAATGCAGATCACAAATGTTGGGAGGTAATATGAAAATGTAGGGCATTTAAGAAAAACTGCATGTCCACTGGATATCCTTGAATATTGGAGTAAAAGGCCTAGGATAAAAATCAGGTAAAATTCATTCAATAAGTCGATAATTAATTCAATAAGTCAAGGACACGTGGTTTTTTGTTTGTTTGTTTGTTTTTGTTTTGTTTTATATATTTTTTTCTATTTACTTTCTTTTATTTTCTGGGAACAGTTATTGTTCACAGATCAAGCATTCTTTGTTTTTCAGTTCCTTTCATTGTAAGGTGACCCCAAATATTTTCTCCCTCCTTCTTTGTTCCAGATGCAGCCACATATGAGGGTAGCCTGTCCCCAAGGTGTGCCACAATACAGTCCAGAAATTAATCCAATTTTACTAAATATCCAATTATGAAAAAATAAAAAAATAAAAGCATTAAATCATTAAATTAACATATATCAAGAAAGTATTTATAGTATAAATAAGGAACTGAAGGAACTACTACTATAGTGTTCATGATTCCAGAAACCCAAATTTAAAGTGTAGACATTCAAAACAGTGCAAGTATACAGAAGAAACTGTCTCAAGAGATTTTAGCCTAAATAAAATCTGACTCTATTGTCTGTTTATGGATCAAGGGGATAAAAGATAAGAGAATATGCTTATTAATGCCAGTGTTGGTATGTATAACAATCAATTAATTCCAAAGAGATATTGGGAGAAACTTCCTGACAGTTATTACAGTCAGAGTTTGAATTAGCTTCCCCAGAGGAGTTATGAGGCATCTGATATGTTACAAAAGAAACTGTCTGCTGGTGACAGCAGAACATACTGTATTCTGTCATCTGGAAAATGCCTTCTATTTTAGTGTTCAACACAGGGATGTTTGCACAGAAACAAACAAACAAACAAACAAACAAAAAACAGAAACAATGTGTTACAGAATATGTAGAAAGAAAATATATTTATTATTGAATTATTATTGAAGCACCTATACTACTGGTTGATATGAGCTCTTGGTATAGACATTTCAACTGTCTTCTAAATTTTCATAGAATGATATAGAAACATGGAATGGTTTGGGTTGGAAGAGACCTTGAAGACCATCTAGTTCCAGTCTTCCTGCCATGGGCAGCGTCACCTTCCACTAGAGCAGGTTGATCAAATCCCTATCCAATCTGGCCTTAAACAATTCTAGGAATGGGGCATCCACAATTTCTCTGGGCAACCTGTTTCCATGCCTCATCACCCTCTGAATAAAGAAATTCTTCATAATACTTAATCAGAATCTACCATTTTTTTTTTCACTTTAAAGCCATTGCTCCTTGTCCCATTACTACATGCCCTTGTTAACTTCCCTTTCCATTTTCCTTGTAGGCATGTTTTAAGTACTGGAAGGCTGCTATAAGGTCTCCCCAGAGCCTTTTCTTCACTAGACTGAACAACCCCAACTCTCTCAGCCTGTCTTCATAGGAGAGCCATCTGATCACCTTTTTGGCCCTCCTTTAGACTCACTCCAACAGGTCTATGTCCATGGGGGCTCCAGAGCTCAACACAGTACTCTAGATGGGGACTAATGAGAGAATAATAGAGGGGGATAATCAGTTCCCTCAACCTGCTAGTCATTCTTTTGATACAGCCCAAGATATGGTTGGCTTTTTGGGCTACAAGCACATGTTGCTGACTCATGTTGAGCTTCTCATTGACCAACAGCCCCAAGTCCTCCTGAAGGCTACCTTCAATCCATTCTTCAATCAGCCTGTATTTGTACTTGGGCTTGCTCCAGCACAGATGCACGACTTTGCACTTGGTCTTGTTGAACTTCATGAGGTTCTCACAGGTAAACTCAAGCCTGTCAAGGTCTGTCTGGATGGTGTCCCACCCCTCCAGCACGTTGACCACACCATAGTTCGGTGTCATCATGAAACTAGCTGAGGTTGCACTCAGTCAAACTGTTGCCAATAAAGATATTAAACAGGAATACCTGAGGAATGCCATTCATCAGTGGTCTCCACAATGAGCCACTGACTGCAACTCTTCAAGAGTGCAAGTCTTTGAGTGTGACCAACCAGCTGATTTCTTCTTACTCACCAAGTGATCCATCTGTCAAATCCGTTTCTCTCAACTTTGAAGACAAGGACATCATATCAAGGCAATACCAGTTGTTCTCTGGATACCCAGTACCCTGAGCTGGCGGAAGGGGATAGGGAGCAGAATGTGGCCCTCACTATCCATGAAGAAATGGTTGGCAACCTGCTACAGCACTTGGATGTGCACAAGTCGATGGGGCTGGATAGGATCCACCCAAAGGGTACTGAGAGAACCGGCAGAGGAGCTGGCCAAGCCGCTTTCCATCATTTATCAGCAGTCCTGGCTATCAGGGGAGGTCCCAGTTGACTGGAGACTAGCAAACGTGACACCCATCTACAAGAAGGGCCAGAGGGCAGACCCAGGGAACTATAGGCCTGTCAGTTTGACCTCAGTATCAGGGAAGTTCATGGAGCAGATTATCTTGAGAGTCATCACGCGGCACTTGCAGGGCAAGCAGGCGATCAGGCCCAGTCAGCATGGGTTTATGAAAGGCAGGTCCTGCTTGACGAACCTCATCTCCTTCTATGACAAAGTGACACGCTTGGTGGATGAGCGAAAGGCTGTGGACATGGTCTACCTCGACTTCAGCAAGTCTTTTGACACTGTTTCCCACAGCATTCGCCTCAAGAAACTGGCTGCTCGTGGCATGGACTGGCATATGCTTCGTTGGGTTAGAAACTGGCTGGATAGCCAGACCCAAAGAGTCATGGTGAATGGAGTCAAATCCAGTTGGAGGCCAGTCACTAGTGGCATTCCCCAGGGCTCAGTGCTGGGGCCGGTCCTCTTTAATATCTTCATCGATGATCTGGACGAGGGCATCGAGTGCACCCTCAGTAAGTTCGCAGATGACACCAAGTTAGGTGCATGTGTCAATCTGCTCGAGGTTAGGAAGGCTCTGCAGGAGGATCTGGATAGGTTGGACCTATGCCCAATTGTATGAAGTTTAACAAGGCCAAGTGCCAGGTCCTGCACCTGGGGCACAATATCCCCAAGCAGAGCTACAGGCTGGGAGAGGAATGGTTGGAAAGCTGCCTGGCGGAGAAGGACCTGGGAGTATTGGTTGATAGTGGGCTGAATATGAGCCAGCAGTGTGCTCAGGTGGCCAAGAAGGACAACAGCATCCTGGCTTGTATCAGAAACAGTGTGACCAGCAGGGCTAGGGAGGTGATCGTCCCCCTGTACTCAGCTCTGGTGAGGCCGCACCTCGAGTACTGTGTTCAGTTTTGGGCCCCTCGCTACAAGAAGGACACCAAGGTGCTAGAGTGAGTCCAGAGAAGGGCGACCAAGCTGGTGAGAGGTCTGGAGAACAAGTCTTATGAGGAGCAGCTGAGGGAGCTGGGCTTGTTCAGCCTGGAGAAGAGGAGGCTCAGGGGCGACCTTATTGCTTTCTACAGATACCTTAAAGGAGGCTGTAGTGAGGTGGGGTTTGGTCTGTTCTCCCACGTGCCTGGTGACAGGACGAGTGGGAACTGGCTGAAGTTGCGCCAGGGGTGTTTTAGGTTGGATCTTAGGAAGAACTTCTTTACCGAAAGGGTTGTTAGACATTGGAATGGGCTGCCCAGGGAAGTGGTGGTCACCATCCCTGGAGGTCTTTAAAAGATGTTTAGATGTAGAGCTTAGGGAAATGGTTTAGTGGGGACTGCTAGCGTTAGGTCAGAGGTTGGACTCGATGATCTTGAGGTCTCTTCCAACCCAGACAATTCTGTGATTCTGTGATCATGAAGGAATGCATCAAATGCTTTGTACAAGTCCAGGTAGATGATGTCAGTTGCTCTACCCTTATCCAGCAGAACTGTAACCCTGTTGTAGAAGACCCCCAGACCTGTGAGGCACAATTTGCCCTTAATTAAGCCATGTTGGCTGTCAACAATCTCCTTGTTATTTTACATGTGCCTTAAGCATACTTTCCAAGAGAATATGCTCCATGATCTTGCCAGAGGTGAGACTTACTGGCCTGTAATTCCCTGGGTCTTCCTTTTTAACTTTTTAAAAATGGGGGTTATGTTTCCCCTTTTTCAGTCAGTGGAAACTGCGACTGCTTCTCAAATATGAGGGATCATGGCTTAGCAACTTCATCTGCCAGTTTCCTCAGAACCTATGGATGCATCTCACCAGGTCCCATGGACTTGTGTATTTTCACTTTCCTTAGATGGTCTCAAACCTGATCTTTTCCTAGAGTGTGCAGTTCATCATTCTCCCAGTTCCTACCTTTGCCTTCTGCAACTTAGGCTCTGTGACTTGAACGCTTGCCAGTGACAACCAGGGTAAAAAAGTCATTGAGTACCTCAGCCTTTTCCATATTCTGGATAGTTGGGTCTCCCATTTCCTTCAGAAGAATTTTTCCCTGGTCTTCCTTTTATCACTGACATTCCTATAGAAACTTTTCTTGTTGCCCTTGATGTCCCTGGTCAAATTTAATTCCAATAGGGTTTTAGCTTTCCTAACCTGATCCTGGCTGCTCACACAGTTTCTCTGTATTCCTCCCAGGCCATCTATCCTTGCTTCTAGTGTCTGTAGCCTTGCTTTCATTTGAATTTCACCTGGCATTCTTTTTTTATCCATGCAGGACTCCTGGTGGTTTTACTTGACTTCCTCTTTGTTGTGATGTATCACTCCTGAGTTTGGAGGAGGTGATCCTTGAATTAACCAGGTTTCTTGGGTTGCTCTTCCCTCCAAGGCTTTTATAAGGTACACTCGAGGTACTTTACCTCTTTACTCTGAAGAGGCCAAAGTCTACTCTCCTGAAGTCCAAGGTTGTGAATTTACTGTGAACCCTCCTTGCTTCTCTAAGGATCCACCTTCTCTAAACTAAACAGGCTTCTCCACCGTCTCATGGTCACTGCAGCTAAGGCTGACATTGAACTTAAGGTTTCCTACCAGTCCCTCTATATTAATGAGAATGATGTCTAGCATAACACCTCTCCTTGTCTCCTTTATCAGTTGGAGAAGGAAGTTATCATCCTGCATTCCAGGAACTTCCTGAATTACTTATGCCTTGCTCTGTTGTCCTTCCAAAACATGTAGGGGTTTAGGGGTGTTAGAAGTTCCCAAATAGGACCAGGACTTGTGAATATGAGGCTGCTTCTATCTGTCTATAGAGAGACTCATTTTGTAATGTTAGTCAGCAAGCACCATCTGGTCATTTTGTAGTATCTTGTTTTTTTTTTATCAACAGTGTGTGAGGAAAACACATTTGCTCCTGTAACAAAAATATCTCTGTATTAAAAAAAAAAAAAAAAAAAATATTCTTGCTCACTCATAAGTTTGTTCTTTTTTAATTATTATATTTTCTGGAAAAAAAAAAAAATCAGTAAATCCTATATAATAAAATAAGACTGGAAGTTCTTGTTATTGCAGACAATTACCTTATTTACAGTAAAACGACCATACAAATCTCCAAGATATTGGATAGGAAAACTGTCATGGGACAGAAATGAAAACTACTTCAAGCAGAACAGTTTATTAGTAGTGATCTGTTCCATGAGTGAAACCATAACAACATTAAGACCATGCTAGCTGGGTAAATATAAGCTCTCAGTATTTCAAGTCCAGTTTATGACCTAACATAAAAGGAGAATGTACATGCTTTAAACATCTCAGTTCTTAGTCCATGTTGTCAAAAAGCTGAAATTTTGATATGTCCCAAGACATTCCCTTCCAGCTGAAATTTGGAAAAAAAAAAAAAAAGGAAAAAAAAAGATTGCTTGATTGCTTTAATTGTACTAGCACTTGGTCTGTTTCGTTTTCTTTGTTTTGTTTTTGTTTTGTTTTGTTTTGTTTTCTTGGTCTTTCATTTTCTTTAGTTGAAATTTTCTCCACATTGTACAAATTTATAAAGATGTTAAGGAAAAGAAAAGATATGGGAGGCCCTTCCTCATCTTTGATGAGGATAACGACGAACTTGATATCTTAACAGCACAATACTAAATCTCCTGACTGAGAGATTCCTTGCAAGAAAGAGACACCATCTAAAAGTTTATTGCATTTTTAAAATATATTCTGATTAATGGACATAGTTTCATGTCAGGAAGACTTGACTTAAATCTGCCTATGGAGACAAAGTTTAGGAAACTCCTACAGGACTTATTTTTTAGTAATTATTTTTCAAGTCTAATATTTCTTCAAGCAGTAAAGTCCTTGAAGCCAGTCTCTCTCTCTCCCTCTCTCTCTCTCTTTTTTTTTTTTTTTTTTTTTTTTTTTTTCTAAACAAAGGTAAAGGAATGGAAATTTTACATGTTTCTGTTATAAGCATAGGAAAAATTACAAATGCAATTTTAATTAGTGTCAGTAGCTCCTTTTTTAGCAAGAGTAAGGAGCATAAATATTTGATTTTGCTCTGCAGATGAATGCAGCTAAATAAGTAGAAGCAACAATTATTTCATTTCTCTGAACACTGTTTTGAAGGACCTCATCAGGTTACAGAACACATTGGTTGCAAATTGAAAGATGAAATATGTATATCTTAATGAGCTCCAAGAATCTGCTGCAGCAATGCTTAGATTATAACCAATTTTCTAGGTCTGTATTTTTGAAAACAAAATCACAAACCAGACCTTTAAATTCACGATTTTTTTTCCAATAGATAAACTTTGAATGTTTCAATTTGTCAATTTGTCTGTTGACAGGACTGTGTAGAGTAAATTTTGGTTATAGTTCAACCACAAACTGTAATCATGAACTCCAGACATATAATCTATGCAAAGTGAAAACAAAGTATTCCAGGAATTTGCAGATCTTTTTGGTGCAAGCTTTAAGAAAAACGCCATATATTGTGAGACACATCATGAAATTGTCATATGGCATTGCTGCACAGTTTGGGAACATTTTAACTTCAGCAGGCTGGCAGACTTCAGGATGAGGCATGGTTTGTAGTACCTCTTTGGCTTCATCACAACCTTAACTTTAGAACTACTCCGTAGAAAAATACTTTGTGGTTGTAAAAGCAAATAAATAACTACTGCTTTTAGTACAACTTGCATTTATTATTCTAAGGAGCAAAGATCTAACCTAGTAAACCAGAAATATTTTCAGAAAATATATTGAAAACTATAATGATAAAAAATCAGACTATTACTAAAAGTGACTGGAAGGTCACTTTTAAAATCTTATGAGATTAAAAGAATCTTAAGTACATATTAGGTATTTAGAAATTATTTATTTTGATTACTTACACTCAAAATATTTTGTAATTAATTATTTATCGGAACATAGGTTCTGAATATTTCAGAATTTTTCTCTTTTTAAATACTATTTCACTAGGAAGGTAGAAAATAATTTTATAATGCAGCTTGCTGTTGCATTCAGTGAAATTTCTTTGTCCAGTCACAAATTCATACTATTTAAAATCTTTATGCTTTTTATCTTATATGTTCAGAATGACTGTGTAATTCCAGCCCTACATAGCATTGTTTTCCTCATATTTTGGCTAGAGTCAGTAAAAGCTATAATACTCAACATTTTCTCTTATATAGATACTACATAATGTACCTCAGGGAGGAGAGAGGGTGAGAAGAGAGAGAGAAAGAAAGAGTTAAATAGTCGCTGTATCCTTCTCCTTTATTTCTAATATTATTTAATGGAGGTGTCTCAAAAGTTACACTAGCACTCAAAGAGAAAGGACATGTCCATCCATCCTGTAACCTGCAATTCTGTAAATCTTGTCATGAAGACATATATGTAGTATCAAATATATAAGACACATATATAGTATCAAATTTTGGAAGTGTATTGGTAAAAGATACTTTCCAGAATTTTTAGAAATAATTTGATATGTTTACATTGTACACCCACTTATTTTTTAATCTGATATATTAGTAAGTGATGGCATTCAACATAACACCAAAACCTTGTAAATTAACACCTAATTGATCAATAAGTATGCCTGACCAAACAGATACAAGAAAATAATATGATATCATATATATGATTATGATATCTATGGTTCTGAATACAGTAACTAATCTTTCCACAGGGAAAGTATAGTCCGTATCTACTGATTACTGGTGTTTGGGTTACTTTTTAAGGTCAAATTGACATTTCACAGATATACTCTCTTGCAATATTATGGTAGTAGTTTCTAATTTATTTACAGGTTGAAATAGGCATTCTCAAATGGAGTTTAAATCCAGTCTTTTATTTATTTTGTCCTCTGTGTGTTCTAGTTTCCACACCTTTATGTCATAGCCAATTATTTAAAAATGAAAGTTCACTATGTCATTTTGCCTGAGTCCATTAACTTGAGTGCAATCCTGCCTATTTTATCTGCAGAAACGTAGATCCTCCTTAGGGCTTCAACCAGATGGGCTGCTGCTAGTACATTGAACTGCCAGCCAAGAGAGCAGATTTCTGACAGGCATTAGTATGGTTTAGAAAAGGATTCTTCCAATACAGAAAATAAACAAGTATTTTTAGCAGTGCTGTTTTCACCACTCTGCTTTCAAACCCAGGGTTCCATTCTTTATTGTGTTTGGTTGCTTCAGAAATAAAATGCCATGAGCAAGAATTTTATATTTTAAGTGCTCTCTGTTTAAAATATAGGTACTTCTCTGTCTCTTTCCAAACTTTTTTTCTTTTCTTTTCCTTTAAGAAAAAATCTGCAAGATGTGAAAAGTTTTCTTTGCTGTTGCAGTCATGTTGATTTTGCATCATATTCTGCTCATCACCCTCTTTTATGCCTCGCGATTTCTCATTTGTGAGGCTAGATAGTCTAATTTTGAATGTATGACAGAAATTATTATTATAGTATGATCTTTTTTTATTTTTTTTTTTTAATTTCCTCCAGAAATAAACATTATGAAATGTTTCAGACATAAGTTTCCGTAAGGACAAATAAACCTTTACTTAAACTCTCTGAGAATCCTGACAGTTCTGGTGAAGTGTAGTGCTTATGCTTTTTATTCTTTTATACAGTCATGTTTAAGAAGATCTTGCCCTGTTCTTAAGTAGCTTAAATGATGATAGTCATATTATAGAAGAGATATGGAGAATAGTATTATTATTATTTATTTATTTTTAGCACATAGTAACTTCTTTCCTCTTCTGAATACAATCATGGGAAAATATACATATTTCAAGGTTTGGTAGTGTAACACTCAGATCAGCAATGTTGTTGTTTCTCTAAGTACTCCACTCTTTTTGTGCTTAGATAGCTGAACAGAGGCAAAAAACATCTCAAAGTGACATAACATAGTACATTCTCTTCAATGCATGGTCTTGGTGGTAAAATGTACTTACTGCTGTTGGTTGCCCAGATATTCTGGTTTTGTTTATGTAAAAAGTGCCACTGTATGCTAGTGTTCTAAAAAATAAAAATAATTAAACAGTTAAACTACTATCAGATTTGATATGCTTCATGTTAAGTCACAGAATTCCTAATGTAGCTGGTTACAAACAAAGTTTGCTAAGAATGAGGTGAATTACAAGATCCTTGAAGCTCTGTCATCATGAGTCCAAAGAGATCCATAGAGGAGGCCAGGACAATGCTAACATAACTTTATAGACAGGCAGCACTGATGACACAAAATGTCTAATAAATGAAAACACACTGAAAATAGACATGTTTTGTAGAGTGGAGATAAATCCCTGTAGCAATAGAGACTTTCATGAAGATTGTGAGAAGTATACTAAAGATTTGAGAGATAAGGTTATAGTCAAGATAATGCCAGGTCTGTACTAAAAATATAAATAAGTCTGAGTTAAGACAGCAAATAAAAATGATTACATATTTAATTGTACTTAAAAGAAGCAAACCAATTAAAAAAAAAATAAACAAAATAAAAAAGTGGTTTGACTAAAGAGGCAAATCTTGTACTCTATTTGATCAGATCACCTCCCCAGTGATGTACGGGGTTCACTGAACTTTATAATGAATTTATTTATCTGTGTATTTATTAATACATATACTTAATTGTGAAGATTGTCACAAGTAGCTAACATGAAAATTAGAGCTAAAAGACTGAAAAAGATGTATCAATTAAGAACTGGATCAAGGGTTCAGTTTCTGATACAGGTGAAGTCACGGTTGTCACGGAGTCACTGTTACTGGCAAACTTTTCTGAAACAGGAGATGGTGCCTATGAATACATTGTGTCTGTTGTTTTCCTCGTGAAATTTGAAAGAGTCTAAGAAATGAAGTAGGGAATGAAAGCAAGAAAAGGAGAGGTGAGCTGGGCTGTAACAAGTGACCTGAAGAAAGAGTTGACCATAGGAAGAGAGTAAGCACATAGGAAATGAACAGATGAAAGTTAACTAAATAAAGAGAGAAATTTCTGCAGGAGCAGAAAACTCCAAGGAGTTTACAATGTCTGTCAGACAGCTATTTTCTTTATGGCATTGCTTTCATTTTTTATCTGAATATTTCCATATTAAATAGTAAATATTTAAGTAATAATAACAGTTCATAAAGATCTAAAATTTAAAAATGAGATGATCCACAGGTAGATGGAGAAAAAGATAAAAAATGGGAAATTACCACTGCAAATAGTAGAAAGTAAAAAAGCATAAAATGAAAAATATATATATATCTTAAAATCACAAGAACTATGAAACTTTTCTGCAACAGGTTAAAAAAATAGTGAAGAAAATATATCAGATTGCTGCTAAAACTGTTCTGGATGTTTTAATCCCAGTGTGTCCAAATGGATATACAACAAAGATCTCTTAATTATAGTAGGAACGAGATATATATCTCAGATCCTTTTAACACCTCTCTAGTTCGTTAGTTATTTAAAATTGGAGTCACTATAGTTTCCAAATACACTTTGATAACCTTAGTTGATATGTCTTAGCAAGCACATTACCACTGGAAACTGAGGAGTGGAGATAGTTGAAATTAATGTTGCAATCTGAACCTTATTTTTAGACAGATAGTTTAAGATTAGGGGAAAACAATTATTTCAGATCATATATTTTAGCTGTTGAACTAGTACGGTTATTTCAGAGTACAATGTCCATTGTTCCAGATCAATCAAGAGAGGTTCTTTTCCTTACTTGAAGAAGTTCCTAATGAAAGCTTCAGGTACATCATCTCTTGAATGCAATCTGCTTCTATCCCTCATTTCTTGTTGCTGATAATGGAGACAAAATCAAAACAGAAGAAAAAAAAAAAAAAAACACTTCCATCTCTTCCCAGGGCTGAGAGAGACAGTTCTGCACAGACTGAAACCTGATCCTGGCTGAAACCACTCATGTGTTCACAGAGCACAGAGCACAGTTAGGCAGGGTGCTAACCAACACTTTTGTCTCTGAAGCACAAATTCTTTTCAAATTAATCAGATAAATGTGCTACACTTTGAAATAGCTAGAGATACCACCAAACCAATTCCATGTCCAACATTTTCTGAGTGAGAAAGCTCCCAGTGATGCCCCAAGGAACAGTAATGTGCTCAGAGAGCAGCTGAGGCACACAGGTTGTATACAGCAGATGGTAAGAAGCATGTGTTTAGGCAGAGCTGCCTGACATTTACTCTTAAAGTGTTGCTTTTTCTTAATATCTTTTCTTGTTGCTTTTTGATATGATGTCAAACCTCATTCAAGAGTTGGGGAGAATCCACCCTAGACAGGAGGGCTGGGAAAGAGTTTTTGGCAGTAGCCACTTGTTCCTTTTCCAGGTGGGAATTAGCACTCCAGAGGTCTTTCCCTGAAAAGCAGTTTGAAAGTTGTTATTTCTTATTTTTCACTTATGAAAAATCAGTAGAAACTAAGAAAGCTGTTGGAAAAGTTACGGGAAAAATAGCCTGCCAAATTCTGTGCACATAATTACTTCGTTATTTGCTGATTAGAAACACTCCTAAGTGAGCTGATATGAGCTGGTGGTGAGCTGGCCCAGGCCCCTATGTAAGACTTCCAACTTCATAGAAAAAGAAAGCTATTACTTACTGAAATCATCACTGCATTTATGAGATTTATCAGGGGATAAGTGCAATGTACAGTCAACATCTCCACCATCTTTTTGCTGCTTGCAAGCATCAGGTACCTCTGCAGAGGCAGGTATAATTGAGTTATTTAGCAAATACATCATACCTTCATTTAGAGCAGATATGCTAATGTGAACATAATCTTTCCTGCTTTATTTTGATACACAATCTGCTTTGGACACATATTCAAGGAGGTTTTAGCTTTGCTTTGTTAGGAAGATTTACATTTAAGGATGGAAACTGTGACAAAGATTAGGAAAATTTCAGAACAACTTTAGTGAGCAGAGCATGGCCATATCAATGCTTGACCTTCCAAAAAGTCATCTTGCAGTGCATTTCCATTGTTGCATGAGGGTTTCTTGCCAATATTTCAAACACACTAAATAAATAAATAAATAAATCTGTCCAAAACAGCTCCTCAGTGTGGAGATATATCAAGATCCATTAAATAGTAAGCCAGCTGTACTGTTTATAGGTGTATTAGATTATATATTTTTTTTGTTATGAGTAACATTTTATATGGTAGATGGGAGAACATGGTCTTTCATCAAAAAAAAAAAAAATCATCAAAATTCCTAATAGTTGTCATCATGAGAGACTTTTAAGCAACTTGTAGAGGTTTTTTTTTCTTCAAGGTTTGGGTAAATCTTCCTCGTTACAAAGTTTCCTGTGCCCTCTCTAGAGAATTGAAAATAGCAGAAATTAAATTTAAATCTAGTGGGGAGAAATCAAAACAAACAAACAAACAAACAAAACAGAAAACACCTCTCTGAAGTTTAAATACCTTACAAGCAAGCACATAGTCAATGAACACTGATCAACATGCTGCAAGCAGAGACATAAGCTCTGCCTCTGTGCCATTCAGGAATTCAGAGAACAATCCAACCTCTTCTCTCCCAGTCTCTCCTCAATCCTTGATCTATGCCAGAGCCTGGAGTAGCCCAAGAGGGACAGAGATGCTGAAGGTGCAAGACTGTGCAGGAACTGACACACCTCCAAGCCGATCTCCACAGTGTTCACAGGTTTACCTTTTCCAAGCCAGGAAGAAAAGGCACCTCACTAAGGTCTTTGCAAGTTTTTCTTCAGAATAAAGTTTTCTTTTTCAGACAAAACTCTCAGTCAAAATGTTCTGTAGGAACCCAGAAATTCTGTGTATCTTCTTTCTCCAGTGCAAAACTTCCTTCCCAACTAAGTTAATTCAAGATTAAACGAAGCAGCTGAGACTGTCTCAGATGAATTTGATAAGCAATGAGAACTAGACAAAACAATAAACACCTTATTACAATCTAATATTGCTTTTCTTCCCTTTTTTTCTTCCTTTTTTCTTTCCCTTTCCCAGAAGCAAATAATCGTCACCAGAGCCTGGTCTGAAAACAAACAAGCAAAAAAAAAACTTTAACCTTCCCTATCAAAGTAGAAAGATAGTAGAGAAATTAGTTTTTTCACTACTAAAAAGATGATACTGTGGATTAACTTTTTGTTGGACCACAATGTAAGTAATAGGCACTACAGTTTAAGTGCTGAGGACTGTGTCAATTGGAGATTATTTTTTTTCTGTACAAGCCCTCTTAGCTGAGGTCAGTCCATTATTCCTGTTTGCTGGTTTATTTTTTCCTGTCTCATCTATAGAGGTTGTGTTTTTTGTTGTTGTTGTTTGGTTGGGTTTTGTTTGTTTTTGTTTTTGTTTTTCCTTTTGGGTCTTTTTTTTTTTTTTTTTGGTGTTGGGTGTTGTTTGCTTGTTTTTTTTTTTGTTTTGCTTTTTTCACTGATTAATGGAGTTGTAGCAAGAATGTTCTGTTCTTTGATAGTGTGCAAACTTGATTTAGTAAGCTGTGTTGGGTCTGTCAGAGCTGGAGTCACCTCTTCCCAGCAGCAGCCCACACAGTGCTGTGTTCTGCACTCGTAGCTGGAACAGCACTGATATCACTCAAGTGTTGTGTCTATTGCTGCATAGTGCTGCATCAGGACTCCTTCCAAGCCCCCAAGAGCCAGCAGGCTGGGGGTGGGCAAGTGATGGGGAGGGGACATTGCCAGGGCAGCTGACCTAAACTAACCAAAAGGATATTCCATAACACCTGATGTCACACTCAACGATAAAAAGGGGGGCTCTCATGGGGGAGGGGGCTGTTCCTCCTGAACAACCACTACGCGTTTTGAGACCCTGCTTCCCAGGACGTGGTTGAACATTGCTTGTTGATGGGAAGTAGAGAATATTTTTTTTTCCCTCTCTCTGTGCTTCTGCACAGACTTATTGTTTATTTTGTTTATTTTTTTTCTCCCCATTCCCTTTCCCTTTATTTAAACCTTTCTCATCTCAAACCTCAAGTTCTCTGTGTTGTATTGTCTCCCCCTTCCTCTTTGAGGAGAGGGGGAGTGAGAGAGTGGTTGTGGTGGAGCTCAGCTGCCCACCTGAGTAAAACCACCACATAAGCATTTCCTATTTTTCCTTGGTCTAAACAAAACTGAGAGTCTCTGAATTCCTAAAGACTAAATTAGTAGGACAAACAGGAGAATGTTTTCTTTGTCATTTACCTCCAAGCTTTTCCTTTCCTTTCCTTTCTTTTCCTTTCCTTTCCTTTCCTTTCCTTTCCTTTCCTTTCCTTTCCTTTCCTTTCCTTTCCTTTCCTTTCCTTTCCTTTCCTTTCCTTTCCTTTCCTTTCCTTTCCTTTCCTTTCCTTTCCTTTCCTTTCCTTTCCTTTCCTTTCCTTTCCTTTCCTTTCCTTTCCTTTCCTTTCCTTTCCTTTCCTTTCCTTTCCTTTCCTTTCCTTTCCTTTCCTTTCCTTTCCTCTCCTCTCTCCTCTCCTCTCCTCTCCTCTCCTCTCCTCTCCTCTCCTCTCCTCTCCTCTCCTCTCCTCTCCTCTCCTCTCCTCTCCTCTCCTCTCCTCTCCTCTCCTCTCCTCTCCTCTCCTCTCCTCTCCTCTCCTCTCCTCTCCTCTTTTCTTTCTTTTTTTTTTTTTTTTTTAATCTCAGGTTGTTTAACCTTGCTTAAATCATGACAGCAAATGAGGTTAATTTAAATGAACTGCATACTCCTATAAATTAGTAAATAAGACAGTCAATTAACCAAATTAGATCTTATTGGAAATTGGCTGCTGCCATCTGGAAATGTGTTATTAGACTTTATAGTTGGCATGACCTTTAGAGCTGGATCTAGCAGGATTTTTTATTTCTCCAAGAATTGCTTGACTTGGAAGAAGTATTTGCAAAGCCTTTTTAATATTTCTGTACATACTGAATAACTAGATTGGGATATATTGTATTCCTGTAGATGAAGAGGCAGTTGAATAGGTATGGAATTTCTTATTGAAAAATATGAATTACATGTCTATGTATTGGCATTTGTTACTATGATTTTCTTTTTTCTTTATTATCTAGTCTTCTAATACCCTGTGGAATCAATCATAGTGAGACTGGCCTTTATTTGTCAAACTTTAAGCCACTTATCTCCTTTTTAAACTATCAGCTTTGTTTCCCATTTAGAATTTCTAGTGAAAATAAGGGAATGCTTACATTGAATAGTGAAGTTTTGAGGTATTGTTTCAGTGGTATCCAGGCTTATCCTCTCTGTGGACAGCTCAGATGAGTGCTACCTGGACAGAAAGTTGCATGTATGTGCATACTTTCTGTTGCCCTAGGAAACATACATGGCAATGCTGTTCTGGGGATAGTTTGTTCAGTGCTGTATTGGGAGTGGCTGTATTGCATAGCCAAGTATCTATGTTATTGAATGTATTTGCCAATACCTTCAGTATGTGAAAGCTGTTGTAGCCTGCTGACCTCATTCAGGACGCTTAACCTGCAGCCTCTATATGTTTGGAGACAATTTATATTGTCTCATCCTTCTTCTGGCCCTGTTTCCTCAAGGATTTTGTCAGCAAGTGGTGGACTGCCAAGGTAGGGTCCCTTTCAACCTCAAGCATTCTGTAATTGTGACTGGATAATTCATGCTTGTGGCCTCCAAGGCTTCTTATTAATGTTTCTTATAATGTCTTCTCTTTCATAACACAGGGACATGGTCTCCAAAATGATCAGGTAACAGACCCTTGCAAAGAAAGAAAGAGTAGAAAAAAGTTTTTTTCAACAAACTCCTGGGTTGTTGACCTAAGCCCCTGGGGTAAAATGGTTTGCTTCAAGTGATAAACTGATTTTTCCTCTGTCAAGAAATGTGTTACATGATGCATGACTAATATGCAGTAAAGCTGTCACTGTACTACACCCATATGCACAAACAGACCAGCTGTGGTTCCCAGATGCCACAGAACTGGTCATATGGTTGGGAAGTTCCCCTAACTGTGGGAAGAACTGATTTCTCAAAGTAGAGAGAGCATTTCAGTTAAAGAAGCAGAAAAATATATAGATTTCCAGATATCAGACAGAATCTGTTTGGGAAGAGGAGGGATTAAGACAAAAAGAGCACTGGTGTGACATGATCAACAAAAGCTTCATAAGCATACATATATTTTATACATAGGTGCCATTAAAACTCAGAACAGATACACCTTACCTAAGCATCTACTCCAATGTGTTCAATGAATATGTTTTCTTTTTAATGTCTCTCCAGTGGTATCTTATGAATAGGTGTTGCTCTAAAATGGACTTTAAATTTTGTGCTGTGTTGATTTCCATAAAATAATTACTACAGATTCATTGCTTAGCATGGGATCTGCAACTTTTCATATTTAGAAAAGCTATATGAACAAATAATGGAGTTCAATAATTATTTTGAATGCTTCCAATTATGGGAGAAGTAAAAGACCTTACTGATCAAAATCTGGACTGAGGCCTGAAGTGTTGGAGACCCTAAAATGTCTTCTTTGACTGGTTCTTGACAACTTAGCAGCTGCTGACAAAAGGCAGAATTCATGATACAGTTCCTAGAAACTTATCTACTACCACTGTTGTGTCCTGGGAGATTTTTATGTGATACTTACCAAACTGAAGTGTTCCATTGTAGAAAAAATTTACGCTTTCTGGAGGGGCAGGAAGTGGTTGAATGAAAAGGGAGAAAATATCTAATATCTGTTGCAAGATTTTCATATGATCTTTTCTAAAAGGTAACGAGGGGTTGTTGGGACAGCTCAGATCCTTCAGTGTCTCTGTTTTTCTTCAGTTTCACAGAGCTGTGGATATATTGCAAAAGAGACTGAGGTCTGGAGGCACCTACTGTACTGAAGTGTCTTGTACTTCTTGAAGAAGACAGACAGAATTCTGCAACTACTTTAGTTTATCTTAGTTTATCTTAGTCCTATTTAATTTAGAAGCTGAGTATCTAGGGAGCCATGAAGAATGAAATAACAGAAACAAAGTTGGATGTGGTAGTGAAAATGTTTGTTTACAGTGAGGTAGGGATCCACTTCATTGCAAGCATTAGGTGACAGGAAAGCATAAATACTATGTAGCTGTTACACTCATTCAGGTAGACCCTTAAGACTCCTGGATTTTATTTTATTTTTTTCCTGGGGCCGTGGGAATGAGGAAAGGAAATGATCAAAAACTAATTTGCTTGCTTTCATTAGGAGGCAGTGAGGTTAATATGCATTGTGCTGTTCCAAAACTTATGATATTACTTTGTAAATGACTTTTCCGCAACATATTTTTTGTCTATTATTTTTAAAATATAGTTTATTTCTAGATGTATTCACAACAGAACTTTCATTTTACTACCTTTCTTCAGAGTGACTACAAGGTAAAAATTTCTATTCGTAATAGTTGTAGAGAGAGATTTTTTTTAAATTCTGTTATATCACTGAAAATAATGATTGGAAATGTCAATAATTTAATACCATTTTCTTGCAAGTGTCTCCTGTATAAACATATAAATTAGGTATTAATCTTGTACTCTTTAACAATCTATACTGGACAAAATTTATAGAAAGACATTTAAATACATAAATCACACTTTAATAAAAATAGTGTTAATGTACTTTTCTTGTGATTTTACTGAAATATAGTGCTTATCAGGAATGTACATCAAGAAATTATAAATTTTTAATGCCACTATCTCTGCCCAGAAATTCTCATTTCTCTTGGTCTCAAACTGTAGCATTTGTTTGCTTATAACTGTGACAGTATTTCTGCCTGCTTCAGAATTTTGCCTAATTAGCTGATTTGATAGATCTGTGGAACTGAATATATTTGTATATCTGCCTGGGAGCATGGTAAAGTAGTAAATAGATAAGCTGTCTCTTCAGCTCCACTGGTGCTTTGCATCCATTGGTGATGCTGTATCAGAGCTCTGGAATATTAAATCACCTGACAGTCATTATATCATTAAGACTGAAGATACTACTAGGATGTATTAACTATTAGCCCTGAATACAAGTCATATTAGCTTTCTTTGTCCTTGTCTTTGTTGCTAGATTTAACTAATATGAATTTAATGTATTTCTCTAAAAATATATGCAAAATAAAAGATTTCGTAGCAAGAGTTGAAGTTTTCTGATAAATAAAACCTTACCATGCACAGAGCACAAGTAGTTTGTTTACTCCTAATCTAAACTGCCACTTGCAATTGGAATTGGTCTTCTCAGTTATATCAGTGCTGTTCAGCATACTTAAAGTAATATCAGGTTATTCTTCAAGGGAAAAAATGCATGAATTGACATAGATTTTTAAACTGTTATATTATAAAATGCAAAACCTGTGATTATTTCTTTGTTCAAAACTATTCAGGGAGTGTTAGTGTAATGGGCAATTTTTTATTTTGTTGGCTTCCTCTCTTCTGTAAATATACAGCATCATGTTGTAGTTCCTCTGTTGAAAACAGTTTAATGTGAGGACGACAATAAAAAATAACCTTTTCTTTTTTTTTTCTTATTACCACTGGGGGAAACAAAGTCAATACATTGGAATAGAGATAGAAGGAGTCTTAACTTGAGACGTGAGTTTTTTAGCTTTTTTTTAAGGAAACCTTAATTTCTATAGATGGTAGATTTTGACCCTTCTTTTTCTATAGAGTTGGCCTTTCTTTGGCCAAGAAAGAACATATAAACAATTTTGTATCCTAAGTTAGCTATCTTCTGTGGTATGATAGGGAAAATGCATAGGAGACTCTTCCAAATTCTCTTCCCAATAGTCAGTTAAGTAATTACTCAGTGACTCTTCCTGCTCTCTAAATTTAATCTTCCTTTTGCTATGACTTCTGAAAAATCAGAGGAGCAAAAGAGTGTCAGTGTTAGGGAAAGATTTAAAAATGAGGAATTGAGGACTTCCATGGAAGTAACTGGAAAGCAAGACAGTTTTACTAGTACTTTTACTCAGAGATCTATAGAAGACCAAGTGACAATGGGGAAAATAATGTGGGGAAATATTATTTACAAATTTATTATTTTTGTGTTCCTGTGGAACTTCTATTCTAGCAAATGCAGTTAATTTACTTAGCTTCCCTGTTTTTTGTGTTTTTGTTGTTGTTGTTTGGTTGGTTGGTTGGTTTTGCTTTGCTTTGCTTTGTTTTGTTCTTCGAACAGTGTATTTACTATGTAGAATTCTTTCTCAATATCTAAATGAAATAGAATAAAAGTTATTGATAATAGATAGAAAAAGTCTTAAATCCATTTCAGATGCTAAAAAAGTTGCATAATTTTTAAAAGCTATAAAATTATCACAATATTTTTCTAACTTTTGTAATAATATGAATTGCAAATGTCTGCTTTGAAATAATTTACTCTTAAAAAACTATGAGTGGCATTTTAAATTTAGGGTGAAAAAATCTGTTGTTTAGAAAGGAGTGTTCACTATATTCTGCTTTCTCAGAAACTTTGTATTCTATGCATGCATTATCTCAGTATAGTTTTGCTGAGGTTTTATCTGATTGAAGTTGCATAGAGTGGAACATATATGTTTAGATAAGTAACCCTTGTACCATATTTATATCTCAATGTGGTACAGAACAAATTTTGCTTTCTCCATATATCATAATTTGTTTGTCATAAACTTCATGAAACATCAAGGGAGACTATAGCAGCTGACAGAAACGGGTGCTGCACCACTGATTTAAATGGATTTGAGCCTGCCTACATTTATCATAGACTTGGTTGTCTTCCAAAAATTTTTTTTTTCTGTTGGAAATGACAATTTCAGATTGTTCCACTTGTAATATTGCTAGAATTAATGATGGTATTATACAGTGAAATGTAACTGGCCAGATTCTGCCAATTGGATTTCTTATTAAGCAAACATGTTCTATGTTTTTGCTTGTATTGCAAAATTGTATTGCAAAAAAAAAACCACAAACATTTCCAAAATGAATTGGGGGGGGGGGGGGGGGGGGGGGAAGGAGGAGGAGAAGAGGAGGAGGAGGACAATGACACCTTTCTTTTAGTAGTCTTACTCAACCTTCATTACCATGTTGATATGCATACAGACTACTGCTGCAAACAGCACTTGGCTAGCCAGTCATTCTGACAATGTTGCTCTCCCTTTGTTGCATCAGATGTTAAATTGCCTCTGCTTTTGAGGCCAGTCATACAGTCACAATATCGCTTCTCCCAGCTTGTTTCCAGTTGGTGACAAGCACTTCATTCCTGCTCCCAGGCGGCTCCTAATGTCAGCATCTTCCCCACTTCCTGCTATATTTAAGCAACCTCCCTATCTCTTACACTATTCCTCATGCTTGAGAAGAGATTTTTGTAAATGTCTGTTGGGTTACTTCATTATCCCCTTCAAATCCCTCTGTAATTCCCCTTTGCTCTGATGCCTGCAGGGACCTTACCAACAGTTAGCCTAGTGATGTGTTATGACTACTGCCAATATGGTCTCATGGTTTCCGTGTGCTCCCCTGTCTATATCCATCTGTTCTCCCTCCTCTTGTGCTCAGAATATGCTTATGCTCTTGTCACTGTAGATAGACAGGAGAACTGAAGTTTAAATTGGCTACTGAGAACACAGACAGCCAGGAGCTCAGCATACAGTCTGACCTGGCCTGGTCCTGAGATGTGGCCCACCTCTAGCCCTGCTCCTCAGGAGCAAGTGACCTTTGTCCCCCGTCCTTCCTCGAGGAATGTGCAGGTATTGTGTGCCACAGTCAGGATCCCTGTAATGAGTGTTGCCCTTCTCCAGGTAACTCTCATCCAGCTTTAAAAACCTAACTTGCCTGAGGCAATCATTTGAAATTTAGTAAGTGGCAGGGAAAACACAAGGGGATATACTTTCCTTATGTTGTAAAATTGGTACTGAATTTCAGATAAATCACATACTAGCAAAGTGAAAAGAATATGCAACTTTAATATAATCGAATGGAAATCTACAGTTTTCAAGTCTCAACTAGCAATATAGACTAAATACTGCAAAGAAAAAATGTCAGGTATTTATTGGTGTTAACAAGTCATAGCTCAGTAAAGGAGGGAAGATAATATCACAAGTTCTTGATATTTTTAAAAGTTATGCATGAATGCAAATAGAAAAAGTAATAAACATATGATATAAAGACCAAGCAGTAGATCACCAAAGATGCTTTAATACCTACTGTACTGGGCAGCCGTCTTGGTTGTGATCTGGGCATGATCAAGCCACCTTTGAGAGCCTCTGCTGCAATCTTGCTTATCATCTAGAGTTTTAAGGCAATAAAGTAATCTTGTACATTCTTGGAATCTAAGCATTTAGATTCCAAGAATCTGTATCTGTATCTGTGCTTAAGAGTTATATGCATTTCTTTAACATCGGTACAACGTGGATTTATTTTGAAAACTTGAGGATACCATAAAGCCACAGGGCTTACATGAGTCTCCCTAATCACATAAACAGTCTCTATCCAAAAGTTCTCTGCTTAGAAAATTTCAGTTTAGAAGGGTTGGGTTCAAAGCTTTCTACAGCTTTAGCTGGATTACATTTTGTTCAAAAAGATATTTATGTTTATGTTTATTTTACTGATCTTCTAGAAAATAAAGTTTCTTATTTGAAAAATGCATTTGATCTTCAGGGTCATTTCACCTAGTATCATTCAATTTGTTTTTATCCCTAGAAATGTAGGGGATGAGAAAATAAATAAATAAATAAATAAATTACTTTTCGTTTTTCAGTCAGATAGCTTTGGAGTTTTCCGAAGAAAGGAAATTACTATCCATGCCTAGTTTAAAAACAAAACAAAACAAAAACATCGCTTTAATATTTAGGTACAATCAAATATCCTTGGCCCTCTCTTGGGGGGATGTTGGGGAGAGAATACTTTTTCCTCTTGGACTATTCTGCAGTTTTGTGATGCTTGTATGATTATCTCTGTCAGGAGACTAAAGAAATTGCAATTAAGTATTGCTCCAAATGAGAGCTAGATAAGACAATAGAGAAATTACTCTAAAAGATCATGAAAGATCTAGACAATGAAAGTGTTAAATAAATTCAATATGCAACACTTATTCTTAAAAAGAATTATAAGAGGAATCTATGTTAAGTTCATTAGATAATTCTGAAGTCTGTGTGTAACTGATACTGGTGTTGTTACCAATTAGTAGCTCCTGACATATGGTGGTAATATCATTAGAGATAATGATAGGTAAGACTCTTAAACAATACTTGTCAAACTGCAATGCTAATTTCTGACTCAAGTCGACCAAGAAATTGTTCCTAACAAAATCAAGTGTTCTGCCTAGCAGATTAAAAAAAAAAAAAAAAAAAAAAGAAAGTGAAATGTAGAGATGGGCCTTTGCTATAATCTGACAGCAGTATTGTCATTACCAATGTATAGGCTTCCACATTTATGTATTTAAATGGAGTTTTAGAAAAGTGACTAGAGTTGGTACTACAAGACTTCAATATTTTCAGATGAAAACAGGTTCTGATTTTTTTTTTTTTTTTGATATGGGTATTTATAGCATTACTTGCAGAGCTTTTGGGGACAAATAATACAATATAGTGAGAGCTTGTTAGGAAGACTCTGTGACTTGCAGCACTGTGCATCTCCTTGAATCATTATCTTTGCCTATATTAAATGCACTACCCCCTGTTTTATAGAGGTTACCAAATTTAACATTTATGGTCAAAGCAGCTATTATAATTGTCTTAATTTAAAAGGCGTGAACCTAATCTGGAACAGCAAATGAGAGTTCCTGATTTTAAAACAAAATAAATAAATAAAAATCTAAGGAAAGTTAGAGTTAACAATTATTGGTTTGTTTTTTTTTTTAAGCTTAGTTTGGAGAAAGTGTGATTAGGAATAACTAAAAAAAAACCACAGAGCTGGTTTACAGAAGTACTCTGTGTAGAACTGGAAAAAGATGCATGAAGAATCCCTCTAAAATGTGGGAAAAATATGCTTTGATATTGCTTGTCAAAAATACATGTTTATTCTTAGGAGCTTTTTATTTTTCCTGCAGCCAAAACTGTTTGTGTGTTGTAAAAATAAAATAAATAAAAATAAATAAAATAAATCCTACAGCTTTTCTTATTGGATAGTTACTGCACAGGCATGATTATCATTGATTAAAAAAATATATTAATTATAACAACCATTTAATCTATTTATTGCAACTTTAAGAAGTCTTGATGTCAACTGGCAGGTTACAAATTTGAACTGACATTTTCTTTAACACTTTCAGCATGACTGTGAATAAGATGAAGGTTCTGCTCCCATTAGGTAATTCCACAGAAGCACCTGTGTCACTCATTGGGGAGGAACTGAATTCTGCACTGTCATTGATAAAAATTAAATTTGTTTTAATAAAACCTTATCTTAAATATTAACAGGTAAGGGCTTTTATGTTTCTATCATGTTATGTTGTTATATAAAGGAAATCTTCTCTCCCTCCTCCTATTCTTATGATCACTTTCCTAAATCATACACAATCAATAAATTATAATAAAGTTCTTAAAGCAGAACTTCAAACAGAAGGATTAGGGAGATTCATTTCCATCCTAACAATTTATCCATAAGTAACTGGAGGTCTAGCTTCTTGTCACTCTGATTCATAAATTGCTTAAGAACCAAAAACTTAGCATTAATACAAGCTGAACCTCGTGGTAAATGAAGTTTGGCAACTGGAATATTATGTCACGTCCTATTTTATCTTAAAATGTGTTTATTTCTTCAAATTCAAGGAAATATAGATATCTCAATTTCTTCTTCCCACTCATCTGGCTTATTGTAACTTTAGATGTCTTCAGGTCAGAAACCTATAAGATTTTCACATTAAGCTTTGAGGTGGACATGTAAGAGAGGCACTACCCAGTGAGTGATATGACACTACTGCAATGGGTGTGAAGCAGGCTTTTTCAATGGGCCCCTTCCCTTGTTGCTCCTGCTTCAGGGAAAAAAATGGCAGCACTAAATCTCTTTAATCTCCTGCTGTATTTATGGTAGGTCTGCATGAATGGCACAAGTGGATGAGCAACGGTCGCCCTGCTCTGTGAATTGGCCAAATGGGAGGCACTGCCAACCCTGTAAGCTTAAGTACATAGCTGTACCCTCCTGCATCATCATAATTGATATAGGGCATTAAGATTGGAGTTGTCTTTAGATATCAGGTCCTTTATTTCTGACCACCCTCAAAAGTGGGACACAGGGCCTTTAAGTGTTCAAGGGTTACTTTTTTATGTCTTCACCATCTTCTGGGCTATGTTTTAGATAGTGAATTTAAATTACTGGTGTTAAGCACTAATTTAAATCTGCAAGTAAAAACAAAAAAATCATATGAAATAATTGATTTAAAAAAATAATTTTTAATAGTAATTTCTTATCATGGTCATTTTTTTTCTTAAGCAACTGGGTGGGGGGAAAAAAACACATATTTTAAAACTGTTTATTATACAGCACTAAGACTGAATACACTACTACTTTCAACTAACCAGGAAATTATAATTAATTTTAATAGGAATAAGCACTTTCACCTGAAGAAATTATTCCTTCATTACAGGCCATCTAAAATTAAGCTAAATATATATAAAGTAAAGCACATACTGCTTGTGCATATGCACACATCTTCCCTGACTACTACAAGTTTCACATCACAAACATAGGACTGTATTTGCATCCTCAGGTAGAAACTGCCCAGACATGCAGCAGAGTATCTAGCATCATCATATGATGATGCCAGAACTTGCTATACGGGGATAGCTTGAAGGATAAGGTATACAAATATATATGTGTGTATATATACATGTGTGCACAAATATATTTTTAATGAGTAAAATATCAGCACTAACTGCACTGGAAATACAAACTTAAGTGTTGCTGATTTTTGTTTTTGTTTTTTGTTTTCCCAGAACATCAGTCTCCCTTCTATATCAGTGGTATAGATGCATATTATATACATGTATATATATGTTTATATGTTATATTGCCATTTCAATTTTTTCATTTAAATAATATTTTTCCTCTGTATAACTAAGGCAGAAATAGTTGACTTTTAGCATTTTGGGTAGAATCTCCAAAGGACTTTGAAACATTATATAACTTCAGCATCACACACAAAAGAAAAGTATTTATTTAAATCAGTCAGATGTTAATATATATTTTAATTAATTCCATCTATTCATATTCTTGCCAAATATTAACATGTTGAATCTACTGTTGAATCAGAGTCATTCTTAGAAAAAGCTTCTTTTTTTTTTTGTGGTCCGAAATGTTCACAAATCATTATGTAAAGTGCATACAGATTAAACCTGTTGCTGAATATACTGCTATGTGCAAGACACTAACTGTCAAAAAAAAAAAAAAAAAAAAAAAAAAAAAAAGAGCTATATATTTCAGTTTTTGATAACTATAAGCTTTCATATTTCCTTTTCATTTGTGTTTTCCTTTGATGCACATACTGGAGATACTGAGATCAATGAAAAGAGGTCAGACATTCAGAAAATATGAAATAGCAGTGACAGAGATGCCTGTTTTCACTTTGGTGAATAATAAAGTGTATGTGGCACTTAGAGCAAATAATTTAGCTCAGAATGAATTTGAATCAGAAATATGTTGAATAAATGCAGTGGAGTTATACTCAGATGGCTTCATACCATAGATATTTCTTGAAAAGCTTGCACAGAATAAATAGTAGCCAATGCAGTGTGCATTTTCTTATCTGAACAAAAAGTCAACAGAACCAAAGCAACACAAACATTTTTGAATGCATTTGTGTATTTGGAGTATTTGTGACATCACAAAGAGGCTACCAAGCTAGGTTAAGCCAGAGGACTACCACCCATTCCTGCTCTGTCACGTAGGGACAACTGAGGCTGTAACAAGGAGACTTGGAAACATCAAAACATAAAGTCCCTTGGAAAGATGCTGAAGGGGTCAGTAGTACAAACAGTGTAGAAGCCAGTATGGCTTCGCCAAGGCTAAATCATGTCTGACCAATCTGATGGCTTTTTACAATGGAGTGACTGCATCAGCTGACAAAGGAAGACCGATGTCATCTACCTGGACATCTGCAAGGCCTTTGACAAGGTACCACATGTCATCCTGGTCTCTGAATTGGAGAGAGATGGGTTTGATTTGTGGACTATTCCATGGATAAGGAATTGGCTTGAAGGTCACACACACAGAGTGGTGATCAATGTTTCTATGTCCAACTGGAGGCCGGTGACAAGTACCTCAAGGGTCTGTCCTAGAACTGGAACTGTTTAATATCTTTATCAACGACATAGTGGGATTGAGCGCATCCTCAGCAAGTTTGCAGAAGACACCAAGCTGAGTGGTGCAGTTGATATGATGGAAGGAAGGGATGGCATCCAAAGGGACCTGGACAGGCTTGAGAAGTGGGCCCAAGTGAACCTAATGAGGTTCAACACGTAAATGCAGGGTGCTGCACCTGGGCTGGAGCTATCCTGGACAACAGTACAGACTAGAAGAACTCATTGAGACCTGTGGTATAATGACCACACAGACACCAGGGTTCTTTTAGGATCAGTAACTGATGCCACTTTATTGATGACATAACTTCATTAATTCCCCTTATCGAAAGCAGGCTCCCTTCTTATACCATTCACCCCACAGCAGTCCTTTTCGACTATTTGTTGGTCAACAACTTTGCCTGGCAACCGCAAACACCCAGCAATTTCCGTGCCTTAACCCCTGGAGAACAAGCAACCCTAGATGGCAAGAAATCTCCTGAATCACCCTTCTTTGTTCCCTGAAAACTCTTTACATTCCTGATGGCCTTATCATTAAGAGTCTGATGTTATCATCAACCATGGGGCTTGTCAACCCCCATAGCCACACTCCCACAGAGACCAGCTCTGGGGAGAAGGACTTGGGTGTTCTGATGGGTGAAAATCTTGACGTGACTTGGCAGCGCACACTTGCAGCCCAAAAGGCCAAGTGCACCCTGGGCTGCATTAAAAGAGGAGTGGCCAGATGGTCAGGGAAGGTGACTGTACCCCTCTACATTGTGAGGTCCCACTTGGAGTACTGTGTCCAGGTCTGGAGCCTCCAGCACAAGAAAGATGTGGAGCTGAGTGGGTCCAGAGGAGGGCCACAAAGCTGATCAAGGGGCTGGAGCACCTCTCCTACAAAGATAGGGTGAGAGAGCTGGGGCTGTTTAGTCTACAGAAGAGAAAGCTCTGAGGTGACCTCATTTCAGCCTATCAGTACTTAAAGGAGTCTTATAAAAAGGATGGAGAAGGACTCTTTACTTGGGTAGACGATAGGACAAGGGGGAATAGTTTTAAACTAAAAGAAGGGAGATTTAGATTAGAGGTTAGAAGTAAATTTTTCACTCAGAGGGTGGTGAGGCACTGGAACAGGTTGCCCAGAGAGGCTGAGGATGCCCCATCCCTGGAGATGTTCAAGACCAGGTTATATGAGGCCCTGAGCAACCTCATCTAGTGGGTGCCTATGGCAGGGGGGTTGCAACTAGATGATCTTTGAGGTCCCTTCCAACCCAAGCCAAGATTCTTTGAATCTATGATTCCATGATTCTAGTGGGTGGCATCCCTGCCTATAGTAAGAGGGCCAGAGTTAGATGATCTTTAAGGTGCTTTACAACCAAAGCCATTCTATGATTCTATGATTCTATGATGATTTGATTATCCCAAGTTTTCCAAAACCGATGAATTTGGATAGGAAACTTCTAAATTTCCATGTCACTACATTTCTTTGAAAAGACTATCAAAGACCAAGGAGCACCCCTTAAGAAATAAGGATTTACTTGAAACTCAAAAAGTGAAAAATCACTACATTTGAATTAAAAAAAAAAAACAAAAACAAACAAACAAAAAAAAAACACATATATACATGTATATATGTTTACTGTCATTGGACTAACAAACAGATGGGGTTTTTGGTGTTGTGGTCTGAAATATAATTAAGCAGCAGAATCAGTCAAATGCAAGACTTTTTAAACACTTGGCTTCTTCATTCTTTTAATGCTTAGATGGTTTGATCCTACTTTGTAGTAATATCAAATAATGCGTAAAATAACAATTATTTTTTTTTCCTACTCAAATAAGCTATAAAGTTGTTGTAGCACACATGTATTAAGTAAACATAAGAATATGTTAGGGATGTTCACAGACATAACGCATCTTCAGAAAGGACTGTTTTCATTATTAAGGGTTTCTATTTCACAATTTGTTATATCAGAAGTTTTCAATTTGCAAAACCCACTACATCATACATAAAGATGAACAGAGAAAATGCATTAATGAGGCAAATCACCCTGAAATAGATAGAATTGACAACACCTGTGCACTCAGATTTTCAGTGATACTGAATTTAAGAGTTAGTACATGAATCATGCATAATTTATTTGGGTCTTTAGTGAATAATAAAATTGAAGAAGGTAAAATGTTCATACAGAATTACATTAGAAGAATTACCACTTCATTCTAATGAATCTCAAAATCAGTGGTCTCCTAGTGAATCCTAGATTTTCCAATACATAGAATTGGAACAACAATTGTTAAGCATCTTCTGAAATTACAGTTGATGTAAGAAAACATTTTTATATATATATGGGTCTAAATCTTCTAAAACATAAAGTATGTAGGGACTATAATATATAAGTAGCACATTGTACTGTGCCATATATGCCTAAGTACATTTTTTTTAGCCTAGGAGAAAGTTTGGTGACACAATTATTAAAGTTGAATGCAGAGGCAGAATATCTCACTGGAATTAGTTTCGTGATGGCAGCCCTGAGAGTTCAGATTCTTGATCTTTTTTAAATCCACACAGATTTTCAGGAAATTAGAACAAATAAATTAACATCTTTTGCTTTGAATTACTCACCTTTATGTGTAGATGGAAAATTTCAGTCCTCAAGAGTATTATAGCACATGAGCCATTCATTTAAAGTGTAGGGGGAGGGAGAAGGAGGAGTGTTTCAGAAGAGGAAAATTATTTACTTTGATGTTGCAGTGGTTTTACTCAGGTGGGCAGCCAAGCTCCACCACAACTGCTCTCTCACTCCCCCTCCTCAAAGGGAAAAGGGGAGAAAATGTAATGAGAAGGGGTCAAGGGTTGAGATAAGGACAGGGAGATTACTCAACAATTACTTCCATGGGCAAAACAGAGTAGGGAGATTAGAGAAATTTATTACCCATTACTAACAAGAGAGAAACAATGGAAAGAAACTAACACCTTCCCCCCCATCCTTCCTCTTCTGCCTCCGCCCCATGAGTGGTGCAGGGGAGCAGGAGAACGGGGGTTGCGGTCAGTCTAGAACACTTTGTCTCCACCGCTCCTTCATGGTCATTTTCTGCCCCTGCTCCACGTGCGATCCCTTCCACGGGATGCCATCCTTCCCACACTGATCATGTGGGAGCTTCCCACAGGCTTCAGCTCCTCAAGAAGTGCTCCAAACATGGGTCTGTACCATGGGGTCCATCCGTAAGAAGCAAACTGCTCCAAGCTGGGACCCCATGGGCAGCAGCTCCCTCCAGACCCCCTGCTCCTGTGTGAGCTCCTCTCCACGGGCTGCAGCTCTGGCCCGGGGCCTGCTCCTCTGGGAACTCTCCATAGGCCGCAGCCTCCTCCAGGTCAGCCCTTCTCCAGGGGGCTCCTCCATGGGCTGCAGTGTGGAGATCTGCCCCATGTGGGACCCATGGGCTGCAGAGGGACAGCCTGCTCCACCAGGGGCCTCTCCACAGGCCATAGGGGAACTTCTGCTGAGTGACAGGAGCACCTGCTGCACACCTTCTGCACTGAGCTTGGGGTCTGCAGGGCTAGTTCTCATTCCTCACTCTCTCAGCTTTTGTTGCACAGTGATTTGTTTCCCTTTCTTAAATCTTCTCTTGCAGATGCGCAAACATCACTTATTGACTTGTCTCTGGCCAGCAGCAGGGTCCTTTGGAGCCAGCTGAAATTGGCTCTTATCTAACACAGAGCAGTTTCTAGATTATTCTCACAGAGGCCACCCCTGTAGTTCCCCACTACCAAATCCTTGCCACACAAACCCAGTACATAAATGGATTGTACTGTTATCTGCTTGAAAGTCCTCTCAAGATTTTTTTTTCTTTTTTTTTTTTTCCTAAGATAATGTTATTTGGTAGTGAACTTTCAGGTGGTGATATCTGTTTCACCCTGCTGACTCTGGAATAGGATTTTTGCATATTGTCTTGATTTTTCTATCCATTCAAGCAGTCTACACCTGTGAACTGGATAAAACTAGCATTACCTTTGTATGCTATTCCTTGTGTATTCTTGTGAAGCTCAACACACAATTTCTGTAGTTTGCTTAAAGTGTGTCTGCAACTGTGAAAGTGTCTCCATGTGAGACAACAGTCTGAAAAACAATTTCCAGAAACAAGGGTTGGAAAGGTAGAAAGACAGGGTCCTTCCTTTATTCATGCTGATTGCAGGCAAAGCAGGCATAGAGTGTGCCCACAAAAGGGCAATTGGGGAAACTGGGGAGAAAATTACGCTTATTGCATAGACTATTAGAAAACTGTGGTCATTCATATTAGTGACTTAAATGATTTAACCTTTTTTTTTTTTTTTTTTTTTTTTTCTCCTTTGTTTAATAACATGACCTGAAGATGCAGTTTGCAATGATGCAATGATGTAAACTAGCCAAATCTTGAAATACATTTCAGTGATCAATTAGAGCATTTACAGAGGTAAGTTGTGACTACCAAGCAATCTTTAATGATGCATTACAGCAAAAGAAGTATGATTCTAAAAGAGTAAACAGGGAATGCTAACAGTCAACAAAATTATTCTATCAGTGTTTTTTGGATAACTCAGCTTTCATGGAGAAAGACTCTTACTTTATTTATAGGAGGCTAATGAAAGGTTGGAAATTTTCTTTAACATGAATTACTTTGAAGGCAAAAGTACACAATAAATATATGACTGATAAAAGGAAAGACTTGTAACTTTTTAAAATATGGTGTACTTTCCAGAAGGAGTTATGAATAGAGGGTATATGGCACTGTTTTTCCACTTTTGTTTACATTTTTTTTTCCATGTTGTTCTCTAAATACATTTTATGTTTGTGCACAAGTTTTGTGCACAAGGGTGCTTTCTGGTAACTTTCTGTCCTTGGCTCTTACAGCATAGCTACTTGGTAGGTTATGCTTGCCTCTCTGCCCAGAAAGTGGCAGGAGCCTCCCTTTGCAATATTTTGCTCAGTATGTGAGACTTCCCATATTACACACTGGATGGGAAGGAATGAAGTACGCAGAGCGTTTTCTGAATTGGTTTATAAAAGTTACATTAATGAATATGTTCTCGTAGAATTCAAGCTAGATTCACAAATGCATCAATTTGTTACTCAACCATACAAGATAGAATTTGATAGCAAAGTCTGTGTAATTTGAGTGACTGTTTTCTTACTTTAAAGGAGAAATTTGGTGTGTGTTAGAGGAGTGGCAGTCAGTGTGTCAAATTAGAAGTTGTAATTCTGAGAATTTAGTCAGAATTTCTTCCTCCTTTTTCTCTGTAGAAATGTCCAAGAAAGTTATCTTTTATCCTCTTCCTAGAGCTCTTTACACTCTGTGGTCTGACCACCACAAGTGGTGGTATTTTGATTCCTTCAGAATAGTAGAATAAGCAAAAATAAGAGGTGCAGTCCTTCCTCATCTATTATTTCTGTATCATAGAATTGTATTTCCATTTGATGGGCCTCAAAGTATAGACCAGTCTTTTTGGTGTCATTGATTTTTGTTGTTTTTTTTTTTGTTTTGATTTTTTTGTTTGTTTGTTTTGTTTTTGTCCTTCACCAACATTGATGAAACCATTGCTGTGATAATTGCTCTTGTTTTGTCATTCTTTGAAGAGGTGGTTTGCCTATAGTAGCATATAAACCATAAGACTTGCAGAGTCTGACAGACCTAGGGACAGACTCCTTTTTGGTGCATCCCTATCTCATAGTTGTCTCTTAGACAAGGTGAATTCAACTTCCTCTTGCCACACTGGAATCCTTGAGACATAGTGAATGTTCCTCTCTCATTTTGACCCTTGTGTTGCCATCAACCTTGTACTGTCTCAGCAGATGGAGCAGAGACCTATTTCAGTTTTGTGTGTGTGATGTTATCCCAGAGAAATGTTTCAGAATTAGGGAGTCAGTGTTCCTAAAATTCACTTAAAATTCACTTAAAGCAAACATGCTAATCAATAGATAGCTATAAGATGATGTATTATAATGTAGTTCCTTGATAGAAGGGAATGTTCTGCCATTCAAATGATTGTTATTTGTATCCAGTACTGAACAATTTCATAGTCTTTCTGTGCTTAAAATGCCTGTTTCTGAAGAATGTTATTTAGTATGGAATCTGTGATTTTTTTCTCACATGTAGAATTGACAAGACAAGCAGACTTTGATACTGTGTCTTTGATTTTCACCTTAGTTACACTGGCGATGAGGTATCTGTAGTCCCTATTATAGCCATAGATATATAGAAAGACTTCTTTCTTACCTGTCAGAATTCTAAGAAATACAGATAAGAGTGGGAAAATGAGATGTGAAAAAAAAAAAAAAAAAAAAAAGTCTTATTAAAATCTTACATCTGGAAGCTGAATTTAGATGTCCCAAGAGGTTTGCTATCCAGGGGGCCTCCAGGGTAAAGTAGACTCCTTCAAGCAACAACATTAATCAATGAACAACTTTAATGCATTAACACTTTAAATGTATATCAAAGTGTTAACTATTTTGTTGTACTACAGTCTAGTCAAATGCAAATAACATGATCTTTAAAACTGAAAAAATGTTCTTCACTAGTACAAATTTGTACTAGTGCTATATATCTATGCCTTCATTAGTGGTGTCTAGAAGAATATCTGTTTCTACCTTTTATCATGGATATGTTAGTCTGCAAAGGTATGATTTATGCTCTTTTTATTGAGGTAAAAATGTAATTTTACTCAACAGTCCAATTCATGTAAGAATGTTGTTATTTCACTGTGTTAACAGGGGGGAGGGGTATGTCAGGGGGAAGAAAAATGTGTGCATGGACTATCAATATGCAGTCTTACACAACAAAATTTGAATGATTTATTTCTGTTGGTTTAAAGTAATCACATTGCTCTTGGACCAATGTTGTTAATCAGGAACAGGGAGGAATGAACTTACTGTTTACCAGATACACAGAAGAACTTTGACTGAAGACACTGATATCCCTAAATTTCAGAAAGTGAGTGCTACTGCTCAATTTTTAATTCACGGTCTTTCTCTCTCTCCCTTTTTTGTTGTTGTTGGTTGGTTGGTTGGGTTTTGTTTGTTTATTTGTTTTTGTGGATAAATGGTTAAAATTAACTTTTAAATTAATTAATAAATTAATATTAATATTAATTAAAAATATTAAAATTAAATATACTCAGAATAAGTCTTGCTTAGAAGGCAGATGCTATTTGATGACAATGCTGGCTTGCTGCCACTGATATCCCAGGCAAATCAACCAAGCATTTTGGTAGTATCTGTTTCACAGAGAGGATTTGCTGAAACAGGAAAATACAATACCTCGATTCCCACAGTGAAATAACCAGCTACAATACATAATCAGTGATTTCTTTTTTATTTTTTTTTGTTTTGTTTTTTTTTGCCTGGCCTTTAAGAGTTGAAAAAGTCATGTTAAGCAAGTAATTTTCTTGACATTCATACTTTATTCTAATTGAATTGAAGCTTATTATAACTACTTTAAAGATCAATAGTCCTTCATGGGAGCAGGAAGAATGAGAATCAATCTGAATACTTCATACACTTCATCGGGAATTGCTTCAAATATCAGCCCTTTCTCAGCAGTATTCTGTGTGATTCTGTTAGCAGCATCAGTCACTGACAACAAGACACCTGAACTGTTTCTTTCTTGTTCATTGGGATCTTTCATTGTTACAGAGACTGATATTCTTTCTTATAAGGTTAGAAAAGATCCATAATAGCTTTTACACCATTATGTTTGAACCTCTAGACTTCATTAAAACACTGTTTAGCTCCTTTACTTCCAACCTCCTTGCTGTATATGAATTATTCAGGAAAGATTTCACTTGAGGTAAATAGTTTGATTTGAAGGTTTTTGTATCTGGATTTAGATGCAACGAGCAATGTTAAATGCTCAGAATTTTAAGTGAGGAGAATTGCAGAGGCTCAGCTATTAAGATGGAAGACATTTGCTGTTAGTGCTCTGGGGCTGCCATTGAGATCTCAGCGCGGTGCTATTTGTCATTCTGAAGTAGGTAGGCATTATGATGCCTGGAGTATAAATCAGCCTTTACATGGTGTCGAGTCCTGAAGCGCTTTGAACACTCTAATCCACTTCTGAGTTAACAGAACATTTTTGGCTTTACAAGCTTTAAAGTTTCCCTTTTTATTTAACCCTGTCATTGTGTTATTAATCATCATTATTTTCTAGAATTTTATACACCTCACCAAATACACTTAATATTTTGCTTCAATGTTATGGTGATATCACTGAGATGATCTTTAACTCCAATCATCTGTAAGAGATGCAGTTTCAGCAAAAAATTATGTTATTAATTCTCCTCACATAAGAAGGAAATCTGGCTTTTTCTACTAGCATGCTGGGCAGGCCAGCATTGCTCAGCTGCTTTACCAAAGGATTCTGTCTGTTCTTTGTCCTTTTTGCCCACTACTGTATAGTACCATGTCAGTGATACTTCCTGGACAAAGCTGAAATGGAACAACAGCAGTTTCCATGTGTCTGTTTTTACCATATGTCTGCAGTCCAGTAGCCACTATTAGCTCAGGACAATAAAGCAAAGTCTTTGAAATTGTGATTACCTTCTAACATCTGGGCAGCTAGCCTATATACAAAGTGTCAGTTCAGAAACTGTGTATACTGTAGGATATTGGTGCACTGATTTTCAGTTTCTGTTCTTGAAGCGGCTTGCTAAATATTTTAACCATCACAGAGCATTTTTGTTTATTTGTGTAGTGCTACACAGAATTTAATCAGACACTACAATTGTGCGTTCAGTTGAACTTACAGTGTTTTTACATGTGGAATTGTTAACGTTAATTAAATCCATTTAAATCACACTTTTCCTGCTCAGCAGCACAGTCTGCATGAACTGGCTGCATGCCTTTAACTGCAAATGTTCAGCAATGGACTCAGTGTGAGGAAACAGCCAGTTATTCCCAGTGAACTGGCAGTAACCTCAATTCAGCTGGATATTTTAATACAAACCTACTTCTGTGCTGTGTACTAAAACCCCACACCGGTGCAGTGGGTCAGGAGCTCTCTGCCACACTAGTCAGATGGGGTGGGAGAAGAGATGGATATGGTAACATTCCAAATGACAATGTCTGGATTCATTCAGTTCAAATTATTACCACTCATTGTGGAGGAGTACAAGTCCCATTTTGCATTTCTTAGTCCGTGGAATGGAGACAGAAACTCCTGAAAAGGCAAGAAATCCTTGAAAACAGGATTGTAAGGTTTGTGTATTTATTTATTTATTATCATTGCTTCTTAACTTTCATACAGTGGAATATAAATGTTCCAGAACTAATTAATCTAAGTGATTGTAGCTAAATGTTAAGTCCCTGCTATCTCTGCTAAAAGGCTTTTTCCTATACAGCCACTTAAAGTTGTTGTTTTCATTAAAGTGCTCACTCCTCACTGAGAAAGTATAATAGTTAAGAAGCAGAGTGATTGCTTGTGTTAGCAGTAGCACATTGAAGTTATATGACCCCTCATTAATCTGCACTTTGATAAGGTCCTGGAGTAGCAGGATTAATGACATTCCACTGTAAATTATTCAAATCCCTGCCTGTGTACTGACTAGCTCTTTGGAGAAACATGCAAGTGATGCTGAATCTTTTACTGCCATAGAGAATAGATACAGTGGTCCAGAGATAGCAATTTGTACATCTGTATTGTGGGTTGTGTGTGAGTCAGTCTTACAGTAAATGTTTTTCTTTTTCTTTTTTTTTCTTCTTTTTTTTTTTCTTTTTTTCCTTGCATGTGATTCTACTTCAACAAAATATTCTACTTGTATTCTACTCATATTCATACTCATGTTTTTCTATTCCCTCACCCTTTTCATTTCAGATTTTGGGACCCACGCAGCATGCTGAAGGCTATGTGCCTAGGCTAGCATGGTGACATTAACTGTATTTGGTCCACAAGGCTTTCCTGGCCTCTTATGTTTCCCTTGTACCACATCAGCCACATAAAATCCTATTTTTCCTTTTGGCTTCTTTGTCAGCTTGCATTCTTTTAAGCATTGTCTCTTCAGCCATATCTGATTCCATGCAATGCCTTCAATTCTTGTTACCAGCACTACCTCCCCTGCGAGGATAATAAACCTTGCTCCTGGTGCAGCAAAACTATGTGGATTTAATGGCCAGGAATACCTTTCTGTATAGAAAAGAAAAATGAATGTGTTCCTCTTTCATATTTTAAGATTAGAAATTCGTGGACTTGAATGTAAGAGGGGATATTAGTATTTCTGGTAGAATTCTATATAGCAGCTCACAGAATTACTTTCTAAGTGATCCCTCTGTATAGGTGAATAAGCTGTGATTAAAAGCTGTCCTAGGTCAATTTACCAGAAACAATACATATAACAATGGAGAGTTTTCTACATACTTTAACTTTCATTGATTAAATGTTTATCAAGTATTCTGCTGGGTGTCCAGCTCCTACTCATGACATTCATAGTTGTTTCTTAGAAATATGAAAAAAAAATCTATTCCATTTTCTTGTAGCACTCTTCTATGTACTACTGTGACGTAATCATGTCACCTGGAAATTGTTGGATGATAAACAAATCCTTAAATGTTTCAACTCTAATCTCATTCAATTTTTCCATTCTTAAGTTTAGAAACTGAATAGAGTACAGACAGTTTTCTCAGTGTTGTACACAGAAACATCCTGCCTGGATATATGTGTTTTTGGTATTAAAGAATTGTTAGCCATTGTTGCAGTAGCTTTCTGCTGAGAGTTAATGTTCATTGGACAAAAGCTCAAGTAAAGCCAATTAAAAATATTGTCAGAAAGTGAACTTCCTACAGTGGAGTGAAGGGCTGAGCAATAAATAAATAAATAAATAGATAGATAGATAGCTTTACTGATGAAACAGTATTTTCCCCTCAGCATAATATCTTGCCCAGTTTATATTAATAATTTCTACTGATAGAAGGAGTGCTTTTATTTTGTTTTGTACATACTTAATGTGAGTCAGCATCACTGTACAAAAAGGGATCGCTCCCTGCAACTGTTCACTCTGCCATCTGTTGACTCTGTCAACTTTTCCATCAAGTTGGGCATCTCTGCACCATACTTTAGTAAACATTATGGAGTCAACCTGTGATTAATTGCACTTTGGCATAAAGCATGTGTTCTGTCTGAGCTACATCTCAGCAGTTTGCAAAGGACCACTGCTTCTTTTTCCAGTCCATAAAAGAGTGACGCTGGAAACAGTGACTAAAAATTTTCATTCTCCTGTCACAAAACAATCCTCAGAATTAACCATTTATGTATCTAGAAGTTGTTGGTAAATGTACTATGCCAATACCTTTGGAGAGCTGTGTTCTGCAGCCCATTGATCTTTTTTTGTTTATTGCTGTTTGCTGAGCAGATACTTCTCAAATTACATCAGCCTGTTTTAACAACACAAAAACAAATTTTGAGGGACTTTGTGTAAAATCTTTTACAGCAGTTTGCTTTTGAAACTGCTGCAAAATTGTAATGGCTTTTCATTTTGATTTGCTGGCAAGAAACAAGTTGACTGCCCTTCCTTTGGAAAACTTAAAGGCTGAACAAAAAATAATTTTGCTGACACACCAAATGCTCTTTGCAACTGAACTGAATTTGTTCAGTAATAAAAGTTGATTGGTATAATTGAAAGAACATTTTATGTAAGCTTCACACACCACTGCAGGCCCTCAGCCTTCGCTGAGACACTCAGGTCAGACTCTCAGCCCCTTTGGGTCAGCAGGCTTAGCCACATGTTCGTAGTGCATAATAGAATGCTCAGAACAGAAAATTTCTGTTTACAGTTGTTTACCTTCTAATTTTTTTATGTGCACATTACGTGAAATTCTGTTCCCATTCCTTCATCTCACAAATGTATGTTTAGAATATATGAATATATACATGGATATATGTATGTACATATGTATTATTTGTATACTTGCAATTTTCATTCAACACACTCATAGCTGGGGACCTATGATTGCTATCTCAATGTTAGCTTAGTGATGTCCAGAAGAAATCATTGTCCAAACTTAAATCTACTTTCTTCCCTCTATCCCCCCCCCCGAAAGATGATGAAATAATGTAGGGAAGAAGGCTTGAGGAGTGCTAAGCATGTTAGTGTCTGGTAGTTTCTAAGCATGTTTTCTGAGAAAAGGAAAAAACAAAACAAAACAAAACAAAAAAAAATGTTAAATTTTCCAGAGTATGATAAGAGAGAAGAGCCATTACACAAGCTATTGCTGTTTTTTACTGATACACAAGAAAACACTAGTGTTTTTTATATTGCCAACTCTGTACTGACTAACAAAGTTTAAGCTAAAGATAGATGCTTTGATGCCTTGATAGGTGCCTGTTCACTAATAGTCTCTACTTTTGCAGTTCATAAGTGTCATTCATTCATTTATTTAGACACTCCTGTTTTGTGGTTTTTGTTTTTGTTTTTGTTTTTTCTAAAGTCTTCTTTGTTTTCTGTTACTGAAGAATTTAAAGCTTAGAACTTTTACTCCCATATGCCACAATTGAGTTAAAAGTTGATTTCCTAATTTCCTGAAATGTAAGGTAGAAATTACTTTCATATCTTAAGCAGTAATAATCAATCTTTCTTTCTTTCTTTCTTTCTTTCTTTCTTTCTTTCTTCTCTACTGGAACAACAGAAAATGTTGATCTAGTTTCTTTTTCAAGTAATGGTAGCCTAACTTCTAAAACATCCCTTATTTTCTCTAACAACATGAAATTCCTCTGGAATCTTTCCACAGTTTTTATGAAGGTTCCCATTGCCTGATACTGTTGACCACAGAGGAATCTGACACTTCTCTTACCTATTGCACTCTCTCAATTTCTTTTTTTTTTTTATTTCTTTTTTTTTTTTTTCTTTTTAAATTTATCTTAGATTACTAGAGCCTTTTTTTTCCCCTGAGATTATTATTAGAAATCATTATTCTGTCAGCCTAGAAACACAGAAACGGAAGGAACTCTGGGCTAACCAAGTCCTTTGCTGCTGCTGTAAACTAGTTTTTATAACACTCTTAGTTACCCAATCAAGCTGCTAAAAGTCTTTTTTGTTCAAGATGTTTTGATTTATTCTGGATTCCAGTCATGCAAGTGACTGCATTTCCCTTTTTCATGTGCATGTTCTCTTTTGGAGAACATTCCACATTACAGTTTGTTTCTTGCTTTACAAAGGAAGGAAAAATGAGTTTAATGATGCTTCTTGATGCAGAACTCTTAGTCCCATGAATTTATTCCAAGAAACATAAGTTTTACTTGGAGGAGCTAGTACATAAACCAGTTTATTTACGCCTTCTGTCTGATGTGACTGGCCAGATGTGCCACTGCTATTTTGCCCTTTCTAGGAGACAGAACACTTCTGACAATCTCTATAAGTGCAAAGTAGATTTGTTTGGTTTTCATGCTGGTCACATACAGTAGAAGGCTCCTTCAAATAGGTCTGGCAGAACTCCATGTTGTCCTTCACTGTGGGAGCAATTAAGTCTATTATATAGATAACCAAGCTCATAGAAGTGAGGTATGGGTATCATTACATGCCCCTGCAACATTTGTTTAATTGCTAAAGCACTTGTTTATGCACTGCTTTGCTGGAAGAAAATGTATTAAACTATAAAATAATGATCTGCCAGGTGTAAAGTCTGCAGCCTTGGGGGGATCATTACAGGGCTCAGATCAGAATTTAAGGATTTAAGAAACTTTGTCGTTTATCAAATGTCTGAGACTTAAGCTTCATCTTACAGTTAGCTACAAGTCAGTTTTATTGACTGTCAATATGAAGAGAGTTATTTACATATTTTTATCAGCCAGTAATTGGGTTTTTTATCATTTGTGTTTTCTGTCTTTTCAAATTACACTGTATCATGTCGTTCATAAGAAACTGCAGCATTGTCATGTTAACAGGCATTGCTGTTACCTCAGAGCATCTGATTTCCTTCCTTCTAGTCATTCCATAAGAAAAATGAAATTAACAAATTGTGTTCAAGTCAGTGGCAGCTTTGATACTTTTTAGCTGGCAGAAATATCAACAGAAAATTTTATCATAGATGTGTGTACGCAAAAGTATGCAATGTAATGGTGGTTTAACAGATCAATATTGTACAAGAAAATGGAATAGTGCTTGTTATTCATCACTAGTCTAAAAACTAATTACAGAAAATATTTATGTTCTATACACACAAAAACATGAAAAATGGTCCCTACTTTGGAGCTTTCTCCTATATGTCCTTTCCTTTGCTAAACTCGTTTTCCCAATTCCTGTTTCTGTAAGCTTTCAGGCAGATGGTGAAATCGTCACTTAAGCTCAGGTTCATATGGAGACTGAAACATAATTTCTGGAAATGCATGTGAGAAAGTTGAAAAGTCGTTTCAAGATAATGGCCCCTCTTCATCATTCTGCAGAACAAATTTTAACAGGTTTGAAATCCCTGTACCTAAGATAGGAGACATTTCTGGTTGAAGCACTTTAAATTTCAAGATAGTAATTCTTGCAAATGTGTGCCAAACTTGTGTCTTAAATTTTTTGTTTGTAAAATGTGATATTCTATGTACATATTCATAGTGAGATACACAGGTCTGCCTTGCTAGGTTAGCCACATCATTTAAATTGGTACAAGGTAAACAATAACTTTACCACTTTATGATTTCTGTTAGAAACATTGAGGAGCATAAGCTGTTGTACTCAAGAGATCTGTCCCCCTTTATGAGGCATTTGTATCTGCTTTAGCATAAGCTGTTGTTTAAAGCTGAAAGTTCTTTCTAATACTGTCTGTTGTGTTGCCTTTATTATACTATATTTATACGCTAAATTCTCTTAGAAATAGTATGTCTTATGGGCTTCTTAGAGTTATGATTCGAACAAGTTTCTGAAACATGATCCTAAGTATATGAAAAAAAAAAAAAGTCTAAACTATGATTTGTTATTTAAGAATATTTTATTCTGTGTTGTTGTCGTTGTTTTTGTTAATATTGTTTTTTCTTGATAAAATAGATGCAGAAGATACTTCTACTGGGAATCTATAGCTTTCCATAGCAATTGTATTAATTTCTTCCAATCCTCGTATAGTATCAGATCTGAAATCTATCTCTCTTTGAAGATTCAGCACCTACTTTATATTATTGTACATTTAGGTTTAGCATCTGTTATTTTAAATTTTATCTGAAGATTAGAAGTTTGTGTTGAAACTCCATCACACTTCATATTTGAATCATTTCCCATGCTGGTCTGTCACTTGTGTATTGATCCTGGCTGCCTCTGACACTCTGAAATCTAATGAGCTCACAGCCCAAGGTCTTAGCTGCAGGCCATTTCTTCCAATATGTCATAATTTTCCTGCTTGTTTTTTAAACTACAAATATCTGTTTCTCATTTTAGGTCAGATACTTTGGACCAATAAATTGTAAGCTGTTAAAATGAAAAGTCCTTTGACTTTCACGAGAATTTCAGCATAGATGGTATGCCCCTTTGCTCAATCTTACTAATTTTCTCTATTTTTGAATTCTGCAGATACAAATTTTCAAACTTCATCATGTACTTTCTTCAATCCAGAAATAAAAATTCATCACACACAATCGTGGTTCTTAAATTTTTACTATCTTTTTCCTTCTCTACTCACACTACTTTTTTGGAGAAGATAAAGCTCTCCAGAAATAGCAATGGTCAGTATTTTTATTAATTATTAATTTTGGTCTGATAAATGATCCCAGATATTCCTTACAATTGAGTATCCGAGAATATTTCATTAGGATACCTTTGGGGTATAAAATTGTAGCTGTATGTAGCTTTAAGTAATAAAGTCTGAGAAAATGAATAATAGATGGATATTTATTTATTTATAGATAATTAATAATAATAATAATAATAATAATAATAATAATATTTATGAATAAATATCAATAATAATTTATTTTTATTTATTAATAGATTTTTTATTATTATTATTATTATATTATATTATATTAGTGGGGTTTTTAGTTATTCTGGAAAAACTCATGCAATATCTGTCTATAGGCTATTCTGAGGTAATTGATCAAGTATAAGTGCTGTTCTGTAAACTCTGCATGATTTGGTGACCACAAAAGATAGATAAAATTAGATATCATACTTAAGCATTTGGACAAGATGCTTCCAGTTAATTTTTAATCAAAGAGATCCTGGTGCCCATTATTTTGGATGATCCCTCCCAGGTTGTCCTGCCCTGATCAATCAAGGCATAACTTGAACACACAATCATAAAATACTTGTTTAAATATCCTTGTGAAGGTCACAATCTATGCTTTGTCCAGCTTTAAAACTGAGTCAGGGTCTAGGAAACAAATTGAGCCTAATCTATTGTTGTGTATTGATTGGTAGCTTTTACTGATCTCTACATCTGTTCTTATGGCATTTCATATTGTGCATTTTTAGATTATGTGAATCTATGCAATTATAAATTATTTTTATTGATATTTGTTGTTGTTGTTGTTGTTTGTTGTCGTTTTCCTCCTCTAAACTTTAGTACCTTAATAACCAACCTACGTTCTATTATGTAAATAGATATCTCAAGAAAAACAAACTTTTTAGAAAGTTCATATCTCTGTAATCAGTTTTCAAAATATTCTCTTAAAATCATAATATTGTGCAAACCCAGTAATGATTATCATTATAAAATACAGTAAGACGAAGAAGTCCATCTGTATAAGCTGACAAACTAGCAGCTGCGGTTGCTATTCTGCATGTTGCCTTGATAGTCTTGCACATGTGGTACAGTTTGCAGAGAGGTCAATGCAAACATTTATTTTTCCAAGTTAATAGAGAGTGGTGGGCCTTTGATTTAAGGATTTACTTCCCCAATGTGCTGAGAAAGCAGTTCTACATATCTGTTCTCACTATTACATTTAGACACCTAACCTCTTTAGACAGATATTAAAAATCAATACCTCTTCCTTTAAATATTCTGTGAATATACAAGTGTCCTTGTATACCTCACTTGGGTCTTTGACCTGGTCTTGCTGAATTCATGGTCATTAATGGGAGAAAATAAAAACTGAAAACATTAAGGTTTATTAAACTGGATCAGCGAGGAGGGATGGAAGGTTTCAGTCCAGTAGTGTGTAGATAATGAAAGATTGAAAGCCACAACTAGTGAGAAGTTACAATCGCTGTCAGAGCAACATGTGCCTTTGGTAAATTTTCAAATAAAAATCTACTCTTTTTTATTGTTATAACCTGTACTAAGAAAAGATGGAAAGATTTTTCATGGCTTACAGGAAAATTCTGTGCACTGCAGACACTTCATAGAAAAGAAAAGTAGCAAAATTTTAATATGCTAAAATTTTAAAATTTTAATTTTAAAATAATACAATACAATACAATACAATACAATACAATACAATATAATATAATATAATATAATATAATATAATATAATATAATATAATATAATATAAAAGTTGTCACGACAAGTAAATGATTAATTTCCTGACAATATATTACTTTTTTTCCTGACAATATATTACTTTTTATTTAAAAACAATATTTACACTCTCTAAGCTAAGATACACATCTTAATAGTAGTGTAAATCTGTTTACTGTAAAAGGATTCCAGGGAATTGTTTGCTTCTTTTGGGAGCCAAATACCCTTGCACAAAGGAGAAAACAAACAAACAAACAAACAAACAAACAAACAAACAAACAAGAAAGCCAGTCAGATATCTGACTGAAATGAGTGCTAAGAAGAAAATATTTTTCTGGTTAAAGTTGTCTGCATGCTTTCTGTCCAATGCTTGGACCACAGATGTAAAGAATAATTTCATTATTTATTTTTTTTCCAAGACCAAGTTGTGGTCTTATTTGTGCTACAAGATTAGTTGCATAAATATATATATATATATTCTATATTTAATTAAACTCTAGGAATTAAAAAAAAAAAAAAAAAAATCATGACTTGTTTCAGCCTTCCTATTCAGTACACGGCAGAAAGAAACCAATGCCATAAAACAGTATCAACAAATTACTTGATTTCCACTGACTATATATAACTAAGGCCTTAGGCAGTTTATTTTCTTTTTCTAGACAGTTCTAGGGCAGGAGGAGAGAAAATACTCAAAACCATTTTCATGTTTTCATTTTCGTGTTTTCATTTTCATTTTTTTTTCATCTTAAATAAGCTCAGTATATTTTGGAGGATGAATTCCATTAAACAGGAAAAGCCAGGGGATTTAAGAAAGTATTGTTGGAAAATTCTTACATTTTGACTAATAATTTATAGTCAGCATGGAGGTTACTGTGACAATCATAAGAAATATTCATTGCACAGGAAGAGAGGGTCTTGAGCTTAAATTACGATGAAGTCACAATATTTATTAAAGGAATGTTTTCACTCTATCTAGGACAGGATGAAAAGATGTTACTATGTTTTGGGGTTTTTGACACTTCACAGAAGAGAAGAGAGATAAGGGAGAAAAGAGATAGAAAAAGAAGAAAGAGAAGTCATATAGGAAAATATATATATATCCTTCTTTTCACTGTTTAATGATCTGACATTGTGAAGTTGGAAAAAATGACCTCCAGATGTCCCTTCCAGCCTTAACCATTCTGTGACTTTCCATTTAAAAGTTTGAGATTAAAAGTTTAAAAGTATGAGATTCATAGTTTCAATTTTACATAATACTTTAAGCTGGGTATTTCCTTACAATATATTGGTCTGATCAGAAATAATTATACGTTCAAGATTTTGCACACATTTAGGAATACTGAAAATATTTCTGACTTGAGGGAATTTTATGGAATGACTCAATTCAATAGAAATATGATTAGCCTAGTCTACTAGTGAATTTTAATTTGTTTCAGAAATATCTGCTATTAGCTAGTCTTGACTACTGGAATAGGCAAGCCAACAATCTAAATCAATATGGCAACTTTATTAGGAACCTACAGTATAGAAGGAATGTGAGAACTGATGTCCTTGATATTAGGTTATTTTTGCATGTGTTTAACTTCTTTCTTGTCTTCTGTGATAAATTAAGGCATAGAAACACTATTTTAAAGGTTTTAAAGCTGACAAGAAAATAAAGTACATATACTTTTGTAATATATGAAGGGGAAAAAGCTCATAGAGGTGAGTTCAGCTTAAATTCCCAACTTTTGTCATGTGTTAAAAAAAGGAGCAAGAAGATAAAGGATGAAGCAAGTTGTGGAGGTGTTGGGGGGACAATTTTGAAGCCTATATACATAGGATTTTACTTTTTCCTCAGAGAATGGTGCAAGCTAGCTATAGAAAGGAGTTTATGCACAGAGAAGAAGCCAGCAGCTGTCCTTTTTTCCCCTTCTATCTATAAATATGCCACATCACTGCATCTGACAAAGTGAAACTCTGCAGCTTTCAGTTTGTGCATAACACTGTTGCCAAACTTCATAAAGATATTTTATGGCCTGTTGAAGTGCTAAGACTCTAGACTTCATGAAAAATGAAGTCTCTAAATGGATTAGAGCTATATAACTTGAGGAGTCTGAAAAATATCACTCAGCATCACAGCTATTAATGACAGAACTTTGGAGAAATCACACCCTGCTGATGACATAGCCCTGTTATAAAATATTCCTGTGCTTGGAGCCACTAATGATGAGCACCTAGACACTGGATTATGGTATCTAGGTCCAGGCTGCTTGTGTCTTTTAAGCCTCCTTGGTGTGGCAAAAAGTAGTGGCAAGGGCTTTCTCACTGTCTTCATCTTTGTGAAAAGCAGAGATAGTTATGCACCAGCACAAATTCACCAAAACAGGAGCTTCTGTAGTCTGAACTTGTTCAGATATTTCCTCTCCTTTTCTTGTACAGATATTGAATCTGTACCACCAGGCAAGGAGCTGCTTCAGAGCAATATGATGAAAAAGTAAAATCACTTTTTTCTTGAATAAGTTTCTGGAATTTCATTGTATGTAATCACATGATTATCAGAACTTTCACAAGGGCAGGGGTGAGAATGTGCATTTGGGGAGGGTCATGGCAGTCCCAATTTACTTTATCTTAATCACTGCCCTTGCGAAAGTTCTAACCATATTTGTTTCTTCCTAATTTGAAGAGAAATACAATTGCTCTTTGAATTCAAACTTTTAGACAGTTTTGTATGAAGCTACATGCAGTACTTTTGACTTGCAACTTTTTTCAGTGCAAGAGAAGTTCGTTGTTAGGCATTGGAAGAGGCTAACCAGGGAAGTGGTTGAGTCATCATCCCTGGATGTCTTTACAAGACGTTTGGATGTAGAACTTAGTGATATGGTTTAGTGGAGGACTTGTTAGTGATACACCAGAGGTTGGACTTGATCATCTTGGAGGTCTCTTCCAACCTTCCACTGTGATTCCGTGATTCTGTGTTCTTTGGGTTCTGCTAATTGCTGTTCTCCTCCTGGCATTTCAAACCTTCTTTTCTCTTATACATTAGTCTTTCCTTCTTTTCACACTTGGTTGTTTTTTTGTTTGTTTGTTTGTTTGTTTGTTTTTGCTTTTGTTTTTTTTTGTGTGGAATTCCACCCCTCCACCTCACCCCCATTTTTAACATTTAATCATAATTTTAACAGGATATTTATGCTGAAATCTAAGAAAATTATTCTGCTGTTTTCTATTAACTCATTTCTTAAGCTGATTTCAGCTGTTCTAAACTAGATTAAAAAAATGAAAGAAATATCAGCTGTCATGCTTCCAGGTGTTTGGTGACTGCAGGGTTAGGAAAATACATATCTAATAAGTTTTTTTTTGTTGTTGTCATTTGTTTGTTTGTTTGTAATACTGTCTGGTACAGCAGTTCAAAACTTGCCTGGAAACACCTAATTTTAAAAATTAATATACTTCATATACCATTTATATAATCAGCATGAAAAATCTTCTCTTCTATGAATCTGTTTCTTGTGTATATACGTTTTTGTGCTCCCTAGATGTATCAGTCTACACTTACACTTGTGCTGAAAGAATATATGAGAAATCACCTGAATTTGTCTTTTGGTTTCTTAAATTTGCCAGCTTAGGCTTCTAATACGGCTCTGAAATGGAGAAGCAAATCAGGAAACATTAACACAGATGGTAAATGAGTATTTAATCATTTGTTATAACGATGAGGCATACTGTAGTTGTCAGTATCAGTCCATTATTTGATATAGGGAGTGATTTGTATTATTTAATATATTTACAGATTCATATTCCAATATCTCCATGAACTGGGAAACTTAATGTATACATGAAACAATTAAAAATATATTTAGAAAAAAAAAATCCTGTTACAGAATAGGTGAGAAATAAAAACTATCTGAGGGAAAGTAATATGATTTTTAAAAATTCATTTTAACTGCTTGAATATAAGCTATTGTGTTACATATGTTAAATCATAGCCACTTTTTATTGAATTGAGAAATTGGGGAGAGTTATTAATGATAATTATCTACAGCAATAGTAATCACTATCAATTTTATTATCAATAAGTTCTCACAATGAGGTTAAGAAACTAGTTATCATAGAGGGAGAGATGGAATTGCCTTTAAAAAAAAATAAATATAAAAGAAACTACTGGAACCAGCAGAATGACTGATTTTGCATTTATCTACTAGCATGGACTCAACGCTACAAAGAAACTAGAACACCATGGCAAGCAGTTTTTTCTTTTTCTCCCTCCTCCTGTCTTTATCCACCACTTCCCAGCTCCCTTTATGTCGCAGAGCAAAGAAGAGACTTCGATGACCTTGATATATTTCCATGTCTGTTCTTTGGAGATGAGAACAGACCTTATAAAGTTCACATGTGCATATTAAGCCCATAACCATCTGCTTCAATTATGAACAGTGTGGTGGCTAAGTTTAGCATTTGGAGAGGAGGTCTGAAGGTCAGCTGTGCTACAACTGTAGCAAAGTATCCCAGGCTTGCTTTAATATTTGAAAAATCATAGCAATAAATGAGCAGAATTTTTCATTATTATTATTATTTTTATTTTAAAGTGAGTTAGCTTGTGGGAGATTTAAGATCAGGAATAGGGTGGTATACTCATATCTCATTTATAACAAGAATTAGAACATTCTACACATTCTCAAAGTGCTAAACTAGCTTCTTGGCTTTTTTTTTTTTTCTTTTTAAATTGTAATGCTTTAAAAAGTGTAGACATACCTTAGCATGCATTTTCTGTGTTTTGAGCAGAGCTCTGTTATTTAGTTGGCTTTTGGAACCTGTCATTTCCTTTCCTGTGCAATGAGATGGAGTACATTAAGTAGCAGCACTCCTGGTGGGTTGTGGGAACAACTGTCTTTCCAGACTATGAGCACATGTTGTGTAAACTCTGGGTTTTTATGACTCATATTTTAATATTCTGTGAAAACATCTATCCATGTAACACTGGGCTTCAGATGTTTACTTTCTTTTTTATTTAGTTGTTCATTACCTAGATTTTAAAAAGTTCTTGTGAAGTTTCAGTTGTGAGAGGTATCACATTTGTTTTTTGTTTGTTTTGTTTTGTTTTGTTTCTTTCCTAGGAGCCATAGTTACAATAATGAAGTACATTATTTCTGAGAATGTTTCAATTATTTAGATTGAAAGGATAAAGGAAATTAGGAAGCACTCTCCTTCTGGAAATTCCCTGAGTGGCCAGAGTTACTGTGTTCAGTGTGAATGTTTATTGTATCCACTCAGTTTTGGCAAATGAGGGAAAAATAAGTCTAGCTTCATCATGACCTGATAAACACCTGATAAGATCACTCATCTAGTTAAGATCACCCATCTAGTTGATCAAGGGAAGCCAGCTGATATAATCTTTTTGGATTTCAGTAAAGCTTTTGATACAGTTTCCCATAGGATCCTACTGGACAAAATGTCCAGTATACAGCTAGACAAAAATATATGAATATGAATATGAGTATGAGCCAGCAGTGTGCCCTGGCAGCCAGGAGGCCCAACTGTATCCTGGGGTGCATCAGGCATGGCATTGCTAGTCGTTTGAGGGAAGGGACTGTCTCGCTCTACTCTGTGCTGGTGCAGCCTCACCTCTAGTACTGTGTGCAGTTCTGGGCACCACAGTACCAAAAAAGGATGTGAGAGTATCCGAAGAAGGGGTACTGAGATGGTGAAGGGCCTAGAATGGAAGATGTATGAGGAGTGGCTGAGGTCACTTGGCCTGTTCAGCCTGAAAAAGAGGAGGCTGAGGGAAGCCTCACGGTCTACAGCTTTCTCATGAGGGGGAGTGGAGGGTCAGGCACCAATCTCTTCTCTTTAGTGACCCAGGACCCAAGGGAATGGAGTCAAACTGCAACAGGGAAGGTTCGGGCTGGATATTAGGAAAGGGTTCTTCATGAAGAGGGTGGTCATGCACTGGAATAGATTCCTCAGGGATGTAGTCATGGCACCAAGCCTGTCAGAGTTTAAGAAGTGTTTGGACTATTCTCTTAGTCATGTGATCTGAATTTTTGGGTAGACCTGTGTGGTGCCAGGTGTTGGACTCAATGATCCTTATGGGTCCCTTCAAGCTGAGGATATTCTACAATTCTGTTATTCTATAACACATCTTTTAAAGTGTTCTGTGTTCTTGTGTACAGGTGATGAGAATCTAGGACTCCGTGGGATGACAAAAAGCATTATAAGCCCAAATAAGTGAACGAACAATTACAGAGGGCTCACTTGGTATGGTGTTTAGACTTGTTCTGATGCATGCCCCATACAAGAAAGAGAAGTATGCACATGCAAGGGGCAATGTATAGCAGGTCATTATTCTGAACACTTTCGGAGTATCTATAGTTGGAACATTAATACCATAACAATAGCTTTTCAGACATGATAATATTGTTCTCTGGCATGGATGAAAGGCATACAGAAAGATGGAAGGAACAGCTGTTTCATTTATGAAAGCGAGTACTTGGAAATTAACAATGACTTTACCAAAACAATGAAGTTCAATATAAAATATTTTGACTGTAAATGCCTTTGGGTTTTGTGTGTGTTTTTGTTGTTTTTGTTGTTGTTTGTTTGCTTGTTTTTCTGGGAGGAGAAGAAATGGGGAAGGTGTGAGGAGGACAAGGTTGTTTGAATCATTACCCCAGCCCACCTGTTTCATGTAGAACTTGGACTCAGCTTCTGGTTTCTCCAGAAATTTGGACAATTATGGATTATTAGTAAGTCCAAGGTATTGTTTACAGACAGATTGTCACTTGGTTGTTCTATGAGCATCATTCTATAGATGTTGTTTCTTGTTTTGCTTTTATCACCTTGTGGAGTTGCATAAATATGACTCAATGTTTCACATTTGTCTAGGATTTAAAGAATGTCTATTTTGTAATTAATGGGTTTCTAAGACAGCTCTAAATTGTTTCATGTGTCTTCATATCCCCCAAACTATAAGTCCATTTCATTTCTGATTCTTAAAAAAAAACAAGCAAACAAACAAAAAAAAAGCACTTGAAGTAAATGTTTAATACAAAATGAGCCACTGCACCCAGAAATCCTATTCCACTTTGTTTGTTCAGCACTGAAAGATACTTATGATCATATTATTGTATGATATTCAGGAATTATTCCATATGTTAATAAGAAAATTTCTTTTTAAAAAAAAGAAAAAAAATAATTTGAATTTCTTGACATTTTCAGTAGTCCTTTTCAAAGCATAACTTAAAGAGAGAACAAGCATTCATTTTGTGTTTACAAAATTATTTTTATTCTCAGTGGGTTCTATTCTGTTCCTTTATAAGGTTTTAGAAGGTCTTAGTTGGATATGAAGTACAAATAAAATAATCAGACTAAGTTCTGAGAGGATATCTTGGAAAACATTGCTTAGTTTATTAATATTGTTTCTATAGTGCTTCTATAATGGATTCTATCATAATCCACAGCCAAAACATTCTAATAATTAGTATCAACTGTTACAATTCCAGTTCTTACTTCTTTATTGGATATTAATTTCCATCTTAGCTGAGGTCTTTGCGGTGATCTCGAGTGAACAAAGTTTTCATACCATCACTTCATAGTTTTTATCTATTTCAGTATAAAGATTTAGGGCCTAATGCCAAAATAATGCTCTGTGAATGCATTAGAATGCATTACTCAGCTGGCTCTTCCCACAGTCATGCTATTATATGCTGTGTGCATTTAAACTGAACAATTACTTTTAGTAAAGTCATATATTAGTTTTTGAAGATACTATGGACTGCTCCATCCAGTCCTAGAAATGAATCAGTGCTGTGTTTGGTGGCTCTGCCCTGTTCTGCCTCAACACCAAGGCACCCACTTAAACAATACTTTAGGAAATAATGCTGAGAATAAATAAATAAACTCCATCCATTTAATGATCAAAAAAGAGGCTAAATTAAGAATTAAATGTTAATGTATATGTGTAATAAATATTACTGTAACATTCCATGTCTAATGTTAAGTAAAGTTGTTTATGTTGTCTGGAGTTGGGAAGCAGAGAAAAAAGAAAGGTTGCTCTGTTTGTGAGCAAGCTTTCAGGATATGCAATTGTACAGTTGGTTTCAGTCCCATAGAAATTATAATAGCCTTTTGGCTGTCTTCACAAAGGTAAATTTAACTCACTAGATTGTTTCTGAAAGACTGCAACTATTTCAACTTCTTGAGCAACCTGAAAGTAATGATCATAGTTGGAACAGCTGTAAAAAAGATAGCAGATTATCCTATAATATTTATGCCTTCCTGCTTACTTTGTAATTCTGTATTTGTTAAATGAGTAACATCTTGTCTTTCTTAAAGTGCCCATTTTGCAATTCTCAAAGTACAGCATATATTCTGAGTGGAGAAATCCACATATGCATTTTAGTTGTGATTTCAGTGATGTCTGCAAGGCATGATTTCAAGATTCTCCCCATTTTGAACCATGCCAGTTTCTTCTAAGCATTTTTTCAAAAACATTTATTATTAATATTTAATTTAATATAAAATGTTCTTCACAAACTTCAAAACTATGCTTTATAGTTGGTGTGTGCTTTCTTAACTGACCTATTTCTTAATTAGCCTATTCCGTGCTTAAAAACATGGGTATACTTTTTATTCTGCTATAACCTGTCCATTGGGCTTCACATTGCTGAAGTTCCCTATGCAACATCTGTTGCCATTGTCCCAGTGTTGTCTTGCATGAAAAACTGTAAGTAATTCAAATGTTACATGAAACTTGAATCAGAAATATAACCTGGTGGGTTTTCCTTGTTCAATATAACAGATAAACCCTCAAGTAGTTTGAAATAGTAACAGATTTCAAACAATATTATCTAGTCTTTCTACATCTTTTAGCATACGACTTGGGAAGTCATATGGTCCCCTATATGCATATATGCATGTATTTCATATATGGTAAGTAATAAAATAAAGAGTAAAAAAAAAAAAAAAAAAAAAAGTAAAGTCCTATAGATTACCCCAAACAGGTGTCACACCCTTAATGTTCACCACCTTCATGAAAGATTTATGTCTCCTGTTTGATGAGAGCCTAAACAATGAATTAGTATGAGAAAAACCTGCCTGTTTTTAACAAAGTATTACCTGTTCTCAAATCATGAAACTTTAAGCTGCTGCTTTTTCAGAAATTTCCACTTGCAGATATTTCCTTTCAACTACTAAAAAAGTCAGTAAGATTTTGGGTTAATAGAAATGTGATTGTCAATGGCTCATGAAGGATGGAAAAATTTATGAATATTATACCTTTTTCTGTCTTTCCATCCCTTTCAAAGAAACTAAGGAAAAGGAAATCAGTTCATATGGTTTGGAGGATACTACTTCAGTTGATATATTCAGCCTTAGTCATATTATCTGTTCCTTTGAACTTTCCCTATGTATTATCATAGTGCTAATTATAAAATATATGTGCATATATATATTTATAAACTTAAATGCAGTTTTATAGAGTGCATGCACACATAAATCTGATACACACATATACTCTATGTTTGTATAAGTGTGGATGGGATATGAAGATATTTTCATCCAAAAGAACTCCTGCAAATATGTCTGTCTTTCATGCATATTGATTCCCAGTGCTGTAACTAAAATTCATAAACATGTAAAATTTTCACTAATTCCTCACTTCTTATAAAACAAATTCAAGTATCAGCTGATTTTTCATGCATATTTTTCATTCCAGAATTACCAGTTTACCGGATCTGGAACTTGTAATGCAGCATCTTTTTCTGCTTGTTGAATCTAATACTTCAGCTTCCTGCAAAATTAAACTTAAGCTCTAATAACACATACTGTTTATTTTTTCACTTTTAAATCTACTATAGGAGCTAATATTATGACTACTAAAAGTTCCACTGGAGACAATATTCTGAGGTTATGGTCAAGGACAAGTGGAAAATCAATTATTTTCAAAACTTCTAGTAGGTCAAGTTGTATTGAAACTTTTTTTTTTTTCCTTTGAGGAAAATAACTGAACCTTTTTCTCCTTATCAGAAATTAAATTGCAATGTATCTTTCCAAGAGAGGAGTTGTCTGGTGTTTCTAGGATAATTTAATTCTATTAATAAAAACATAATTACCCACCGTTCATTTTTGACTATGATTACTGTGAGCAACTGGAAAATATTTGGATTTTTCTTACTTTTGTTTGTTTGTGGTGTGGTGTTTTGTTGTTGTTGTTTTTAAGCAGTCAGTGCTGATATAACACTTGTCTCCAGAGCTTTAACACCATGATGCTTGCTGATGCTAGACATGTCATACCAGTTATGAGACTACAATCTCTGCCAGCAAGCCTTACTGTTTTAGAGACTGCATCCTTGATTTACGCCAAACTGGCTTCTGCAAAAATAGCTTGTTTCTGCAAGCTTTGATGCTGCTTGGAACACTATTAGTATAAAAAGGAGGCAAAGACAAGGGAAAATTTTGTATAGTGGTAATGATGTTGTGAACTTCTGATAAAGGTGTGCTAAACCTTAAAAGAGAATCCATAGATAAGTAGGTGGCCACTGAAAGATACATGTACAGCTACAGAAGTCTTCTGCACTGCTAAGGTCATGTAAGTGTCAGTAGTTCAAAGCTATTTTCTTTCTAAGAATATTGTGCTGATTTTATCTAACCCTATGAAATAAGAATTTAACAAAACCTTCACATGGGGAAGTTGATAGTTCTGGTCCTTTTCAGAACTGGAAACTTCAGAAACTAGTAAAATTAACTCAAAACTGTACCTCCTTTAGGGAGATGTGCTCTTTTAGCTGTTAATTTTCATTCATTAGTGGAAAATTTAACTGGAAATTTAGTCTTCTTGTACAGAACATAAAAAATCAAATGAAAAAATTACTTCTGTCTAGTTTTCACCATGCTGTTTTGCCTATAATATTTTCCCTAGCACAACTGGAATCTGAGGTTCTAGTGAAGAAGGGGTGGTGGTGTGGCTCTATGTATTATATTTTGATGTTGTGGAACTCGAGGCTGAGTCTGGGAATGATAAGGTTGAGTCCCTATGGGTTAGGATTGGTGGGAAGGCCAACAAGGAAGGCATCCTGGTGGGGGTCTGTTACAGACTGCCAAACCAGGATGAGGAAGTGGATGAGGAGTTCTACAGGCAGCTGGCAAAAGTTGTGAAATCATCAACTCTTGTCCTCGTGGGGGACTTCAACTTCCCAGACATATCCTGGACATGCAATACAGCTCAGAGGAAGCAGTCTAGGAGGTTTCTGGAGAATGTGGAAGATAGTTTCTTGATGTAGATGGTTAGTGAGCCTACCAGGGGAGGTGACCCGCTAGATCTTCTGTTCACAAACAGAGAAGGACTGGTGGGAGATGTGGTGGTCAGGAGCTGTCTTGGGCAGAGTGACCATGAAATGGTAGAGTTCTCTATTCTTGGAGAAGTCAGGACTTCCGGAGGGCAGATGCGGCACTTACAGGGCAACCAGGAGATCAGGCCCAGTCAGCATGGGTTTATGAAAGGCAGGTCCTGCTTGATGAACCTCATCTCTTTCTATGACAAAGTGACATGCTTGGTGGATGAGGAAAAGGCTGGGGATGTGGTCTACCTTGACTTCAGCAGGGCTTTTGACACCATTTCCCACAGCATTCTCCTTGAGAAACTGGCTGCTCTTGACTTGGACTGGCGTACGCTTCATTGGGTTAGAAACTGGCTGGATAGCTGGGCTTAAGAGTTGTGGTGAATGGAGTTAAATCCAGTTGGAGGCCAGTCACTAGTGGAGTCCCCCAGGGCTCGGTACTGGGGCCAGTCTTTAATATCTTTATCAATGATCTAGATGAGGGGATTGAGTGCATCCTCAGTAAGTTTGCAGACGACACCAAGTTAGGTGCATGTGTCGATCTGCTTGAGGGCAGGAAGGCTCTGCAGGAGGATCTGGATAGGCTGAACCAATGGGCTGAGGTCAACTCTATGAAGTTCAACAAGGCCAAGTGCCAGGTCTTGTACCTGGGGCACAACAACCCCAAGCAGAGCTACAGGCTGGGAGACGAGTGGTTGGAAAGCTGCCTGGCAGAGAAGGACCTGGGAGTATTGGTTGATAGTGGGCTGAATATGAGCCAGCAGTGTGCTCAGGTGGCCAAGAAGGCCAACGGCATCCTGGCTTGTATAAGAAGCAGTGTGGCCAGAAGGTCTAGGGAAGTGATTGTCCCCCTGTACTCGGCTCTGGTGAGGCCGCACCTCGAATACTGTGTTCAGTTTTGGGCCCCTCGCTACAAGAAGGACATCGAGGTGCTCAAGCAAGTCCAGAGAAGGGCAAGAAAGCTGGTGAGGTCTCTGGAGAACAAGTCTTATGAGGAGTGGCTGGGGGAGCTGGGTTGTTCAGTCTGGAGAAGAGGAGGTTCAGGGATGATCTTATTGCTTTATACAGGTATGTTAAAGGAGGCTGTAGCGAGGTGGGGGTTGGTCTATTCTCCCACATGCCTGGTGACAGGATGAGGGGAATGGGCTAAAGTTGCACCAGGGGAGGTTTAGGTTGGGTATTAGGAAGAACTTCTTTACCGAAAGGGTTGTTAGACATTGGAATGGGCTGCTCAGGGAGGTTGTTCAGTCACCATCCCTGAAGGTCTTAAAAAGACGTTTAGAAGTATAGCTTAGTGATATGGTTTAGTGGAGAACTGGTTAGTGTTAGGTCAGAGGTTGGACTCGGTGATCTTGGAGGTCTCTTTCAACCTAGATGATTCTGTGATTCTGTGATTATATTTAGAAGCCTTACTTGTTTTGTGTCTATGCTCTGTATTTTGTACTAATACATATGAAATTAATTTTTATTTCCTAAAACATGAAAGAGAATGCTGTTAAATCAGACTTTAATCCATTCAGATTAAAAAACTTCTGTCTTTTTTTTAAATTTATTTTGATTGTCCATTTTGAAATAAGAGAAGGTACATAACGTAACATATTATTTGAAGTCTTTTAAACTTGGAAATGCTGCTGAAGGAAAATATGTCAAAGCAGTAGTCTGAGATGTCCTGAAGCCTGAAACTTTCCAATAGAAAATGGATGTAATACAAATTTTGAAGGATAGTTGTTCAACCAAATGAATGCATAGTCAAAAGATGAATTTTTAAAAGGTAGCTGTCAATCTTTCATGCATCACTGTCACTGTAATATTTAGAATAATATTTTAGTTTAGAGTTCAGTTTAGGTATGTTCTAAAACAAACATGGTGTCTACCATAAAATGACAATAACTAAAATCTTTATGACTGATTTTCTGTTCCTTTATTTCTGCAAATTAATATATATATAGCAGATACATTAATGTGTTTTGTTTAAATAGCATTTGAAATCAAATGAAATGAGGAACATGGAAAAATATGTAACATGTGTGAATCATCATTTCTAAGTACAGCAATTTTTAATATCCTTAGAATTTTAACCTATCCTAGACAAAGGTACATGTATAGTACTGGAATGCATGCTTAGTTGGAAATTTCAGAATTTTGCATAACAAATACTGTATGTTGATGCTGAGAACTAGAAAGAACCTGAAAGACCTGAGACTAGAGCTTAAAATGTCATTCATAATCTCTCTTTACTACTTTAAAAAAATACTAATAGTGCAGTAAGGTAAAAATAAGTGCCATTTATCGCCAACATAGGAAAGAGAAATTATCAGATTTATCTAAAGAACTGTTGAATTTTTGTATATGCTATGGATATGTATTTATATAAACGTGTATATATATATATATATATATATAAATTTAACAAGCTGAATCCTAGTCTACTAGATGCAGCTGCTTCTCCCTCGTCTTTGGTACTCTATCCTCTTGGCATCACATTTAAGTGTGACCCGTTTGAAGGTTATTAGACTGTCCTTTATTTTACTTCTTTAGGGCAAACTCTGTCTTCAAAACATGTACTGGAATCCAGCTGCTGAAGTGTATCTGAGGGCATAATTTCTCCCATAAGTGTTTGTCATTGGAGCTACATGTTTAAAATCTGGGAAGAATTCTGCTTTCATTTGCATCCTTCTAAATTTATTCCAGGAGGGGACATAAGGAATACAGCTGCTTTTTAGAAGTATGTTTCTAAAAGTGCTTTTTGTTGCTTCTTTCATTATTTTGTTATTCTGGGAGATAAAGTACATGTGACATGTACCAGTTTCAGACAAAGAGCAAAATCTGATGACATTTAGAAAATACTTCTACTCTGAAAATATGTCATAAAATCTGCCATCAAATTAGTCAAATTAACTTTTTCAAGCTAACATTTTTTGACAGTTATTTTAACCTCAAGGCATTAATAGGTGCTCTGTCAGCTCTTTAGGAATCTTTTCTGTGTAACTCTGAATGATGTATAATTTCAAAACTCAGTATATCATAACACAAGGTCTCTGTTTACAAAAACATTACCTCCTCTTCTGAAGATAGAATATGTTTGTTTGTTTGTTTTTCCTTTTCCCTTTCTGAAAAAGCAAAGCAAAACAAAACAAAACAAATAAAAAAACAAAAACAAACAAAAAAAAAAACAAAAAAAAAAAAAACAAAACAAAAAAAAAAAACAACACTAGCAGACAGAACAAACTGCATCTAAAAAGTCACGCTAAAATGACCTTTTTTTTTTTTTATCCAAAGACTTAAAGACCAGGAACTTCACTTAGTAGAAACTACACTTCCAGGATTGCTTTATGGTATTTATGGTATTGCATTATGGTATGTCACTCTCAGAGCTATAAAGTCAGTAGTTTCCTGTACCCTTGCACTTGGGTACTCAAAGCACCCCAAAGTCTCAGGTTTGCTGTCAACGAGTACCTTGTCACCTGAGGGTTGCATGTCTATGTGTTTGACAAATAAAAATAAATTGTGAGAAAAGGTTAAATGTGCGGAAGGAAATAAGAAAATGGTTACAAAATGATCTGTGCGGTCAGTGATTAGAATAAGATTTAAAGACTGGTTAGGTAATAAGTCTGGGAATTGGGACAGCTGTTTTATCACAGTGATATTTGGTTGCAGCTATGGTGGGATAAGGAAGTAAATAAGAAAACCTGTAGTTTTGACATGAATTTAGCCCAATTCTGTCAGTCTTGTACCAACAATTGCTGTCAGAGTGTGGAAATGGAAAGCAAAAAACATTTATCTTGTTCAGCTTTACTGAATCCCAAAGTTGAATTTGATATTTGAATAAAGGTTACAGCTGAACTTTAAACAACGGTGTATAAAATTAAGTTCACACTTAGGAACAAAATATAAGAAACATTTATGTCCTCTCTGGCTGGTTTACACAAAGATTTATCTAGGGTTCTATAAACCATAGTAATTTGACACTTTCCAGGATTAGGAGAGGCCAGAGGAAAGAGAACAATTAACAATCTTTCAGGCAGGACCAGATTTAATGCAGAGGCACTGGTCAAGCCTCACAAAGTTATGTTGATATCAGAGGATGAGAACCAGAACTAGAGCTCATTCATTTTAATATTGTAGATTATTTGTATATTAACATGCTTCTGCCAAATGGATGAAACAACAACAACAAAATCTGATCTTGTTTAGTGGATTTCTGGTTTTGTGTATGTGTTTTGTAAATAAGTATGCATATAATGCCGTTTAAACTTTTTTTTCTTTTTCTTTTTTTCTTTCTCTTTTTCTTTCTCTTTCTCTTTTTTTTTTTCTCCTTCTCCTTCTCCTTCTCCTTCTCCTTCTCCTTCTCCTTCTCCTTCTCCTTCTCCTTCTCCTTCTCCTTCTCTCTCTCTCTCTCTCTCTCTCTCTCTCTTTCTCTTTTTCAGGATGATATTTATCTCAATTTAAATTGCAAGACAGTGTTTCTTGTGAGACTTATTGAAACCAGGACTGACCTTTTTAGATAAATGACTTTAAGTGAGGAAAACTAGTTCTTCATTAGAAGCATGTTGTGACATAGTTGTCAAGTACGAAATCTACTATCATTTATTTGAGAAGGAAAGAATTTTAAGAGAAACTGTGTAGAACAAATAAAGATGTAGACTGATTAAAGCTTCATATTCACAGAATGTGTAAATATGTAGATTTTACATAGCCAAAATAGATCAATTGCCAGAGATACAGAAGGGCTGCTAATGAGGAAGCAACTGCAAGGAAGAAAACCTGATTTCAGTTAGTGAATGTTATCACCCTACCTCAATTTTTTCAAGGCCAGACTTGCAGGATGTACTCCTGGGAACAGTTCTGTTTCAGTGAAACAGCCAATGGCCACAGGACTCAGATCTCAGGAAGGAATTCTTTGATCAAGACATTTGAGAGGTTTTTAGATCAAAGTGGAAAAGTTGTAACCCATCTGTGTGTCGTGCATTTTGAACCAAAATGCCCCAAATCTCCTTTTTGATAACAAAAAGAGAATACAGGATTAAGTGAGGAGATGAAGGAAAAAGAAAACAGGAAAAAAACAGACTTTCTGAAAGAATATGAGTTTCATAGTGACCCCTTGACATCCAAAAATAAAAAAATAATAATAAAAAAAAAATCTATAAATCATTCCATTGAAAGATTACATAAAAATGAAATTGCAGTCAGGAAAAAAAAATATAATAATAATAATAAAAAGACAATATTCATGGCTACACTAATAAACAAGCATAATCATCAATTACATTTGAGACTTCTCTGCAAATATTTAGATGCTAAAACCACATCATTGTATGATGTGGTTAAATACACACGGGTTACAGATAAACACAGACATTTGAAACTTTTTTATAGACATCCACTTTAACTTAACCATTTACTAAGTCTACATTGTTTATACACATATATATTTAAACATAGAGCAAGATGTGGGTGCTTGGGGTATTGAATAAGCAAAAATATACATGAGACACAATTTTTAATGTTCCCTAAAGATGTCAATGGCAATGCAAAAGTCATAATTATTCCAAATAAAAGTGCTATAGTAATTTAATTAGGCAATAATAAAGTTGGTTTATTATTGGCAGATATATAAGAGGGATTTCAGTAACCTGAAAAATATATATATACCTTTTTCTTTAAATTAGACTGAGTAAAACTAATAACAACCAAGTTTAAACTATGTGCTTCCTGAAGTGTAATGTATTTGTTTCAAAAGGAAAGCTAATAATCAGGCTTATTTTTAACTGTCTATTCATCTGCTTAGCTTCAATGAATATGTTCAGTACTGGGGCAATAGCATCTTAGATCTAAAGACCAGTAGAATCCCTATGCATAAAACTACAACCCAAAGTCATGAAGAACTTAATTTAAATGCAGTACACAAAAAAAAAAAAAAAAAAAAAAAAAAAGGGAAAAAAACAAACAAACAAACAACGACAAAAAAAAACACCACCACCAACAAAAAGGCAATAAATTATTTTCAGCCCACCATACTATGTGTATTAGATGTTTGGGGGTGGGTGGTTTCCTGAGTGAGATATTTTGTGATATTTTCCTTTTTTCTGAATAAAGGTAACAGATTCTAGAAATAAGTAGAGCAGTCTATTAAGAGAGGGGCTACTACTGACAGGTGGCTATTGAATAAAAGTAGATGCAACTCATAAACACCTTGTTCTGATTTTTTTTTTTGGCAAAGAAGCCTTGACATTACAATCAGTGCTTGCTCATCTACAAATGCTAATTTACCACTAAATTATGTTAATCTGGTTTGGGAATGTGGGCCAAACTGTTAAGTGCCAAACCCTGGCCTTTGCAAACACACAGGAGCAAGCAAGCAAATGACATGCTGAAGAGCCTGTCCATGAGTAAGCTGGTAAATAACCCCACACTGCAATTCCCTCTTTGCTTCCAACACAGCACATATGAAAATTGCCTGAACCTACAAGTGCTGAAAGAAAATTTGATCGTTTGCACCTAATTATTTATTCATTAATGTTTTATTGATATATATTAACATAACATATTTATAATATTTATTTACAATACTCTGGACGTCTTTGTTTGGTTGTGTTTGTGTTTTTTGTTTTGTTTTTTTTTATTATTATTATTATTTTTGGTTGGTTGATTGGTTTTGTTTTTAATTGGAGAGTAGTATTCCTTCTTTCACTACAGCATTCTGCTTCCACCATTTTTTATAGGTGATCAACTTCTTTAATAAAGAATATTTCAAGGTCCTTGAACTGTGTTCCAAAAATGCAGTGATATTGGTGTAATCTGACTTTCATAAAGAAAAGTTCCTGAGGATGTGTGTGTACAAAAAAAAAAAAAAAAAAAAAAGGCGGGGGGGGGGCAAAATAATAGGTTATCAGTAATTTGAAGTTTCTGACAAAAGGAGACTGGGTGAAAATAAACTTTTCTATCTCTATTCTATAACACAGTTAAAACAGCAACCAAGCAGAATTCATTATGAATTAAAATTTGAATTAAAATTTGAATTCTCTGTGAACTCTTTTTTTTCCAAATACAAGGAACATCTACTTTTTTGGGGGGTGGGTGTTTTGTTTTGTTCTGTTGTTTTTTTTTTTTTCCTTTTTGGGGAAGTATGGGTATTGAACTGTCTGGAAAAAAAAAAAAAAAAAAAAAAAAGCTGAGCTTGTGTTCTCTCTAGACTGGCTTTGATCAACAGTGTACCTGGTTTTATACTTTTTCAGTTGAACAGTCAACATTAACTGTCTTAACTCCCTTCTGTAGTTTCTAGATATAATTTATTACTTTTTTTTTTTTTTAGATCATCCATTTTATGCTGTACATGACATCTAGGTTCTACAGAAACCGTGAACAGTCTATAAGATGCAGCATATGTTTGTGAACAGAATACAATAAAAATTAAAAAAGAGTCAAGTAATTTTATTTTGTTGTAGTTTACATTGATCTAAGGAGGAAACTGTGAAGATGATACCTTCTTAAGATGACCCAGGAGATCATGCAAAACTTTGACAGGAAAAATCAGAATTGTGCAGTCCAGTGAAGAATTAAACTACTGGGAGTAATAATATGCGCTGATGCACTCAATATAGCAGTAATGCCCTCTGAGAAGGGTAGGAAATAATTCAGTTCCTCTAGGCTGCACAGAAGCTAAATACAGTATGACAAGAAATAGTAGCAGTACTCATTATGTCTGATTGCTAATTACCCCTTTGAATGATTCAGTTATGCCTGCTACTAGATAATTAGTTTAGTAATTTATGGCTGCAGCACAAACTAGTATTTTAATTTTCACTGCACAGTTTTCACAACACCTACAGTTCAGATAATATCTCCCTTTTTATTCAATTTTAAATTGTTTTTTGATAGCCAGTGGAGGGGGAAAGAACAACAAGCAATTCTTTGAATGTTCTAATGTAGATTTAATGGTAAATTATGTATTTTTATGTGTTTTTGTTTGTTTGTTTTTTTGTTTGTTTGTTTGTTTTTAATATGTAAACTATATAAATGTAGAAGACAACTTTACCTGAGCTCTTAACATGATTTCTTTATAGATTTGGGAATTGATCTTGGAAACATTTACACAGTTATTTATTGTCTCTGCTCAAACTCCTGTGTATGACTGCTGCCAAGATTAGACCCTCAGGATATAGTAAGTTTATTTTTTGTATTGTTTATGTACAACAATAGATACACAGCATTCTGTATTCCTCATTATTTTGCTTCTTCTACATACAGAATGTACAGACTGCAATCAGTGGCATTTAGAGTGCTCCTTGTAGTGTATAGGTTGGTGGGATATAAAAGGTTCAGCACTTTGCAGGAAAAGCTCTATATTTCTTATAAAATCAACCACTTCTTGGCTCACTCAAGCATGGAAGCTAATTCTAAAACATATTCAGGGATATATGTTTGGTAATTCAAGAGCTGTGTTGTTTTTCTAATAAAGCTACATCATGTTAATTTGGATTATCAATGGAAGATGGATATGTCAGTATCACTGAGGACCAAGGTCATATTTTAATTATTTGTAAAATGCTTTAAATCTCAATGATGCTTTGCTGCATTAACCCAAATACTTTTCTTTTTGTCATTATATGACTTATATGTGTGAACCATGGGACTCTTCCCTTCTTATAAACAGACTTTTGTTTGATTGTGGTGGTTTTACCTTGCTAGGCAGCTGAACACCACAACTGCTCTCTCACTGCCCCTCCTCAGAAGAGAAGGGGAAGAAGAAAAGGAAAGAAACCCCTCATGGGTTGAGATAAGGATAATTTAAGTAAAGGAAAAATAATTATTAAGGGAAAAATATTATTAATTAAATAATTTAACTAAAGGGAAAAGGCAAGGGGAAAAGAGAAAAAAAAAAGGCAAAGACCACGTGGAAGTGTAGAGGATAGAAATTACTCTCTACTCCCCACCAGTGAGTGATGCTTGATCACGTCCTTGAAGCAGGGCCTCAACACACGTAACCATTGTTCAGGAGGACAGACGTTTTCATGAGAGCCCACCCCTCCCCTCTTCATCCTTTTTCCACATTTTATTGCTGAGTGTGACACCATATGGTATGGAATACCCCTTTGGTTGGTTTAGGACAGCTGCCTTGGTGATGTTCTTTCCTCACCTCTTGCCCACCCCCAGCCTGCTGGCTCTTGCAGGGGTTAGAGGGAGTCCTGATGCTGTGCCAGTATTGATCAGCAGCAGACACGACACTGGTGTGATACCAATGCTGTTCTAGATACACTGTAGATAGCACTGTATGGGCTACAGGAGGAAAAGTTAACTTCATCCTAGCCAGAGCCAGTACATTGATTCATACCATCCCTTATTATTTATATATTTATTTTGTTCATATTTCAAAACTTCAATAAAACTTTGATATAGGCAGGATGTAGCCTAGAAGAAAAAAACAAACAAAGAAACAAAAGCAGATTGAACCAAACAAGTTTACTCTTAAATCTTCTATTAATCTCCATGTTACCTAAAGAATGGTTACACAGAGAAATGAAGGATAGCTCCTTCGGATGCACCTCTTCTCAAAGGGTGCAATGATTTGTGTGTGCCCTGGCCACAGGGGAAAATGGCAGTTTTTCCTGGACCCAGTGCTCTTCTATTTCAATGTCATTCTGATGTCCACTGGAGGCAAGTTTCAGGGACAACTCTCTTCTTTTGATGCTTGTACCCTGACGTGTAGCCTCTCATCCCTGGGTACAATCTGGGAAGCAATTCGAAGCAGGGATGGTTCAGGAGTACCCACCCTGTTTTAGGAGAGGAGAAGGAGTTTAGCCAGATGAATAACTATGCTGTGACTCTCACCTTTAAGACCACAGGGCAGGCCTTGGCAACCTGTAATTTTAATATAGCCAGAAGTTCTTCTAGCATGAGGTAAAGCTGTCAGAAATGTTCCATCATGGGATTTGTCAGTGAATTTGTCATTTTTTGTGCACCGTGTGTTCTTGTTATGTTAGGATACGTGTTTTCTTAGGTCTTTACTTTAGTCTCTGGCTCTATCTGATTGAATGGGGTCAAAAGGAGTGTCAGAACCGCACGTGGTTCAAAAGAAGAAAAAGCAAAGGGGAATGGGAAAACACTGCTATTCAACAATTTAGCTTCTCACCTCTGCTTTACCACAGCCCACAAGTCACATGAAGTCATGCTATTCTATGTCTTGTTTTTTCTTATTGCTAACTGGTGAATCATGAGCAAAAATTATAGTGATAAATTAATGAATCCTATTTCACCTCAAATTGTTTTTTTTTTTTTTTATTGTCTGGCCTTATACATGTTGTGTGAATCCCTTCCTTCATCTTTACTATGTATCAGAAAGTTCACTTGCTTTATCACATTTTGGTGTCACTGTGTTTGGTGCTTTGGGGGAGAAGAAGAGCTTGAAAAGAGAAAGCAGTGAAACAATGGGAAATTGTTGCTGAGAAATTGAGTGGTTTGTGTTTGTTGATTTCATATAAGAGACCAAATAATTTGAATGGAGGCCTTGAGGTAACCTATGCAAATGAAAACCGTGATAGGAAAGTCACATTGTTCAGCTTTCACATTCACATTTATCAATCTAAAAGGTGCATTAGCAGGCTGTGATTTTTGTCAGCACAACACCATTTTCACTGAAAAATGTGTACATTTGTTGGCTGTTCCTATTGAGTTTAACATTTCAGAGTTCACATTCTAAAGAAAAAAGAGGTCTGTACTAAACATCAGATTATGACAAGCCTCTTTGCAGAAGTAATTATGTGATTTTCTTGTTCAGGAACAGCAACTGAGATGCTTGGAATATCAAAGGATGCAAAAAAAAAGAGCTTTCAAAATTATTGCATTACTATTCCTAGCACATTAACACTGCTACTGACAAATCAGTTGGGACTAGCAGGCAAATATTTAGATTATCAAAATGAGTTTTTCCTTATGGGCAGCAGTGCAGAATGTTTGCAGGTACTGTATTACTCTGAAAAATATTTGGCATTATGAGTTTATCAACCTTACTTTATTTATATTATTTTGTTTTCACTGTGATTCAATGACACTATGTCCATGGCTTGTACTTGCAGCAAAATTTCTGTTCTCTTTCTGATGCGTACCAGCACTGGATCGATGCTCTAAAGGGCAACACTGACAGAGTTGCTTCTGTGAACATCAAGCGTGTGTTTATTATATAATGAAACTACACCCTTTATAGTCAACAGGCTAACTTTTGAAATATTTATTCTCTGAACCATTTAATAAGTGGTTCCCTACAGATTGAACATAGTGACTCTTCTCCATCACCAGCTGCACAAATAAGAGACAGGTAAGCTGTAAGGCAAGCTGCCTCAGCATCAGCTTGACCTTTCCAGCTTTGACTGGAGTGATGGTTTCTACCTAGCAAAGTTTTCCATTTCCGGGGTCACAACAGCCTAACTGTCTGCTCTTTCTGCTAGCTGAATTTAGCTGCAAGCCATGAATAACATAAGAGAATAAATGTATACACTAGTCATCCAATTAGTTTTTTTCCTTCTGGGTGCCAAGTTGCAGAATGAAAACACCCAAATAGGTTGTTGCAAAAATACACCCACTGCAGATTTTTTGCAAGGGGGAAAGAAAAGATAAAATACCGAAGACCAGTTCTGCATCCCGAGTAGCCTGTGGGAAGAAACAGCTTGGCAAATGGGATATGAATGGTCCTTCACTACAACTCCGTGTCTGTAGTAACACCTTAGAAACCTTTGACAGGCAATGGAATTGAGAGCAGCCATAAAAGTAAAGTCAAACTGTTGCACAGCAAACTTGAGGTAGCAAAATGTCGAAACATTTAAAATTTCTTCCATTCTCCTGACTCATTTAAAGACATTGTCAATTCACTTCTGCAAAAACATAATAAAAAATATATTATTCCACAGAAGAAAAACCACAGAAAGTCATAAACTGTGATTTCTAGAACTACACTCATTTTGGGTTGTGCCAATACATTTGGTAACCTTCTTCACTCTGATGAGAAAATGTTCTGTTTGTTGGTATCTTATTTAAAGACAATGTTATTGATGTTTCACATTTGGAGAACAATCATTAAGATGACTGTTGAATTCATAGCTGCAGGCTGAACTCTACTTCCACTGGAAAAGTGGCTGTATTTATCTTGTCTTCAGAGGTGCTGTAGTGGTGTTACTCAGGTGGGCAGCCAAGCTCCACCACACTGCTCTCTCACTCCCTCTCCTCAAAGGGGAAGGGGGAGAAAATACAATGCAAAGGGCTCAAGGGTTGAAATAAGGACAGGGAGATCACTCAACAATTATAATGAAAGACAAAACAGACTAGGAGATAAACAAAAACACCTTACCCCCATCTACCCTCCTCCACCTCCTCCCCCTGAGCAGTGCGGGGAAACATGGAATGGGGGCTGCGGTCAGTCCCTAATGCTTCATCTCTGCCACTCCTTTATGGTCATTCTCCATCCCTGCTCCAATATGGGCTCTCTCCCATCATATGCTGTCCTTCCCAAACTGTTCCTGCATGGGTTTCCCACAGGCAGCAGCTCTTCAAGAACTGCTCCAAACATGGGTCTATACCACAGGGTTCGTCCTCCAGGAGCAAACTGCTCCAACCTGGGTCCCCCATGGGCAGCAGCTCCTGCCAAGTCACCTGCTCCTGCATGGGCTCCTCTCCATAGGCTAGAGGTCCAGCCCAGGGCCTACTCCTGCAGGCCCTCCATGGGGTGGGGGGTCTCCATGGGCTGCAGCCTCTTTCAGTGCAGGTCCACCTGCTCCACTGGGGGTTCCTCCACAGGCTGCATCGTGGTGATCTGCTCCACTGTGGGACCCATGGACTGCAGGGAGACAGCCTGCTCCACCAGGGGCTTCTCCACAGGCCACAGGGGATCTTCAGCTCTGGCACCTGGAGCACCTCCTCTCCTTCTTCACCGACATTGATGTCTGCAAGGCTGTTTCTCACTCCTCTCTCTCTCCCACCTGCTGTTCCCCAGCAGTTTTTTTCTCTTTCTTTATGCTCTCACACTGCTTATTGGCCCAGCTCTGGCCAGCAGCGGGGCCTTTATCTAACATGGGACAGCTTCTGGATTGTTCTCACAGAAGCCATCCCTATGGCCCCCGGCTCCCAAAACCTTGCTGCATATACCCACTCCAGGTTCATTAACATAATGAATGGAGTTTAAGAAGCATTTGGACTGTGCACTTAGCAACATGGCCTGAATTTTTGGGTAGACCTGTGTGGTGCCAGGAGTTGGACTTGTTGATCCTTGTGGGTCCCTTCCAACTCGGGGTATTCTATGATTCTATGATAATTTCAATTAAAAGCAGTGTTTAGCTCCAAATTGAACTACAGGCAGCTTGTATGGGATTATTGGATTTCTTGGCCCTACTGATCTATGTTCACTGCACTTGAATTCCCTGGAGGTGAGTTACCTAAACTGGTGGGCTTTAGACTTGCTCCAAAGGCAAAGCTTCATAGATATCCACCATACTGGCACCTGTAAAGCCATTTAGGCACTGGTGACTCACCATAAAAGCACATAGGAGGGCAGAACATAAAACCAGAAAAACAGATAACTGTGCATTTCAGATTTAATTTCATCATTTTGGGGAATAAACTGTAAAAAACAGAAGCCATTGTAACAGGACTAATAAGAACTCTTTGATTTGCCTGTACTTGTATGGATGAAAGAACATTATTACTCTGAAAGTTATTTCTGTAGCTTACAAGTTGTATGATCCCGTGGTTTGGTTTGCTGCCCTTGAGGCTCAGTTATGATTTAGATTCATGACTGACTGTGTGTATACTGTTATACTTGCCTTTCATACACCTCTAAGCATGGGCTTGCTTCATGGCACCATTATTATATGAACTCTGAAACATATCTAGGTTTGTGTAGAAATAATCACTACCTACCCCTTCACTTAAGCTAAGCATACTGTTTACTGCATCTTCTCATTGCCTTCTGGCAAGGTACCATAGGAGTACTGCAGCACAAAGGAATTGGTTGTTTTGTTATTTGGCTGCTTATGTTATTCTAGAGTAGACAGAAGTACAAAAGCTATCTCAAAACTGGGTTGATGAGACCATGTAGACATAGCCTTTCAAGCAAAAGATGGGACTTTTTTAGAATGCAAGATAGGATTTTTCAGCTACAATTTTATGCTGAAACTCACGTATCATTTGTAAATTCTGTTTTCTGAGTCGTGTTGTTGTGGATAAGATGCAAAGGGTGCTCTTAAATTGCTGACTGTTTCTAAGGAAAAATGCAAATTAGAGGATAAAAATGTATTGCAATATAGACAGGCTTCAAAATTCTGTTGTTTTTCTTTTGCCATGCTTATATGAGGCTGCATACCAAAGAGGGTGGTTCTGAGTAACCTGTGCTGAATTCCAAATTATTTTGTTATTTGGCAGTGGTCCAATCAGATGAATGTTGAAAGGGATTGAGTAAAGTATCCTAATAAATCAGCCAGCATACAGAATACCTGGATTGGATGTTTTCAGTTATTGTGTTGAGAATGAAATTTTTATTGATATTCTGTTTTATTTAAGTTGTGGGAACAAGAGCCATAATTTTGTGGTCATGAAAATATTTGCCATCAACATTTATTGTTGAGAAATTCTTTTCAAAAACAGAATATCTACAGAGTTTCATTTTTTTTCCTGTTGAGTTTAGATGCAAATGTTGTAGTAAAAGGCAAATACAGTCAGTAAGGCATTAAAGTGATTCTGTCTGGTCATACGGCTTCTGTAGCAAGAGGGACAAACAAGACTGTGATCAGAGAGGAAAGTGTGACCCTCTGTCCTGCTTGACTGTGGCTCAGAAACCCTCCAGGGACATTTGCCATGTGTTTTGCAGTTGACTTGCTGTTGTTTTGTGGATAATAAACAAACCCTGAGGAGACGGCTTTAAACAGATTACAGCTTGGAGCTCTGTGCTGCTTCCCTTGGTGCTGTGAGTGTCTACCAGCATGCAGTGGTCACACCAGAGCTGCTTTTGTGGCCCTGCTCAGAACCTGTAGAGCTTCTCAACCTAACAGCTAATCAGGGACTAGGGAAGACCAATTAGTCTGAAGGATCAGGGCCTGAGGAGGAATCAGGCTGGAAATAAAGATAAAATGTAGGTGTAAGAAAAAACGACGGTGTTCTGTGTATTTCTGTAGCACAGTTATGCTTCAGCCTCAGAGGGCTGTGTAAGGCCTCTCATTTACATCTCTTCAAAACTGAATTAATGTACTTGGCCCACTTTGTTCAGCTAAATTGTTCTCTTCATGTTCTCAAAAAACTGCAAAGGTACTGCAGTACCTTTGTTCCAAAAGACTGAATATGGTTGGAAAGTGCATAACAGGGAAGGCTTCTGAGATCAGGCATTTTAGGCTTCACCAGTGAGTAAGGGAGACAGCCAGCCTTTCATGTTGTCTCAGCTCTTGTTGGAAATCAGACAGGTTTGGTTTCATGAGTGTTGCAGGATAGCATAGAAAGCAATAAAAAGATAAACATTAAATTAATTGTTGCTGTTGTTACATCCATAACAAAATACGCTTTCTATGTGTAATATCTGAATGATAACAGAAATGGTTTTAACATTGATTCAAAGATTTGATTTTCTGAGCACAATTCTTTAGGGCATTTGTTTTTCAATGTCAATTACTATAAGAATGTAAAATTGAATGTTAATTTCTTTACATGATGAATATTTCAAACTTGCTTTTGTTCAACCGTCATTATTCTTCATTATATTTTTACTTGTAGCACTATCTCTACAATATCCATTTAATTTAGATCAGTGAATACAAGTTATTTATGATTTCAAATAAAATCTCTTAGTAAGACAGTCTGTCAGCAGACTAGTCTTTTGGAAAAATGAAAGATCTAGTGGAAACAGAATCTACATTTATCTTTATTACGTCTTTATTGAATACAGTTTATAGACAGTGGTATTTATGTCTATTTGTGTGTGAGTGCACATGTGTGAGAGAGAGAGGAGAGAGGGGAAAAAAAAAAAAAACTACTGTGCAGTGACCTTTTCTTATAAACATTTAAAAATACACACACACACAAAGATATGGTTTGGAATTTAATTAAACTGGAATTATTTTAATTTACTAAGAATTATAACAGTCAATTCAGCTGGAAGCATATTTTGATCTGATATTTGGTTTTGGGAATTAGAACTGCTTGTTCTCTCTTTATCTGCACAATGGAAAGAAGCAAAAGGGGAGAGCTGGCACAAAAATAAAATAAAAAAATAATGTAAAAATAGATAAGGAAAAAAGGCAGTAAATTCATTGTTTTTCATTTCATGGTAAATGTTCTGTAAGCAAACACTAGAATAAAAGAAAACAGATGTTAAAGATCACCTAGTTTGTAGAAAGAATGTCAGTCGTGTAGCAAAACTGAAAAAAAAAAAAAAAAAAAAAAAAAAAAAAAAAAAAAAAAAACACTGGGAAGTTCACAATAAATTTAAGATTCTTGCCCTCTGAAGCCCACATTGAGAGTACGCTCCCAGCTGCATAGTCCTTGCATTGAGATACTGGGAGCATCCATGGTATGCTCTTTATATCGTGTACTATGGATATGTCTGTGCTTGGTGTGATCCAACATCTTGGCGCTCACCTTTACTCTGCCAATGGCTGGAATCGTAAATGTGTAACACCAGTGCAAGTTTCTTCTCTGTCCATTCGGTCCTTTGGAGGAGAATTTAAAGACCCAAATTGGAACCAGTTGTATGTATATTGTATGCAGCAAATGGTTCTCTCGCTGTGATTTTCTAATACAGATGGAAGAGACCAACCTGCTGAATTATGTATATCATATGATGCCTTTCACCTAAGCACATTATATTAAGCCAAGCTGGGCAAAGCTGGACCTTTTCAGTTGCCAACTTCAAGTCCAGTGGATTTCTGTTCTGAAATATTGTTAGAGAATTTCTATTTAAGTATCAGCAAATTAATTTGATATCTGAAGACAGGCTGATTGAGGGTTTGGATTTTTTTTTCTTTCATCTGACCTGATAGATGGTCAGTTTCTCTGTCATACAGTTTTCATTGGCATAATGTTCTGATACAGGAATGGGGATTGCTCTGAGACCACAATTGTATTTGAAATGGTAATATCTCTCAACATGCTTCAGGCAATGGACTTCAGGGGTTACTTCTTTCTACTAGTTTCAAATTAGTGGTGCAGAGGATAATAGTGGAATGTATCTTCAGGAAAGTTTTTAGATGCTTTATTCTTTCATTTGCATGTTAGAAAAAAATACTCTCCCCTTTAGAACTGACATACAGAAAGTGGATTCACTTATCAAAAGTCTCTTCACAAGAAAGCATGACTTTGCCTGTGTAGGTGCATTTAGTCTCACACATTTTTATGTATGAAGCTCCCAAAAGAGTAGAGTTTAATTTTTGCAAATATATTCCAAAAGCAAAGATACAAAGAAAGCTTTCTTATTAGAAAAACCTTCAACTTGTATCATCTCAAAATGTTGATATAAATGTTTCTGAAAAAGGCAGCCATGACATTATTTGTAGAAAGGCTATATTTTGGATATTGGTTACTATAAATTAACTGTGAGATTATAAACCAATAAAGATAGATCATTTTTAAATGTAAACTTAAACAAACATGTATGGAATTTAACTAACAGTTTTAAGACCAATACTTTGTAAAATTGGTACACAGAAAATATTAATTATTTTCTAGTAGAGTTACAGCTGGTATTTGAGATGTGTTCATCTACATCACCTCTGCACATAGGGAAGGTTTAAGTTATAGGTCTTTTGTGTTTTTGTCTTAATTTAATGTGGAATTTCAGGCTAAATTTGCCATGTTTATTGTTTTTAGATACAATTTTGGATATAATTATTTGAAAATTAAGCAAAATTATTTTGAACTTTGTCAGAGTCGAAGAATTCTTTTAGATAACAGTTTTAACATTGCAAGATTTTCTAGTTTGCTAATATACCTTCTGATTGCTTTTGTGTGTGTATATATGAGTTGTGTATATGTGTATATATGTATGTGTGTACATGGATGTGACCAAACTTACTACACTTACTACAATTACACTTACTACACTTACTACACTTACTACAATTCATTAAATTTTAATCTTCTATTTAAAACTTCATTAGAGATTGTCACTGGAGATAAGTATTGTTAAGTAGGTATTCTAATAAAAGGAATGCAGATGATGATATGGTGTATCTATTTCAGTTGATTCTGGAATGTTATTCCCCTTAATGTGTGTGTGTATGCGGTGCTGGAAAACTCTGTAATTTTACAGTTAGTGTTTTTGAAACAAAACAAAAGAAAAAAGACAATTCAGACACACTGTTGTGATTTAACCCCACAGGCAGCTATGCACCAGAAAATTGTTCATTCACTTCCCCACATACATGCACCATGAGATAGGGAGAAAATTAGGGAGAAAAAAAAAAAAAAAAGTATAAACTCATGATTAAAGATAAAAACAGTTTAATAGGACAGAAAAAGAAGGGGAAATAATAATAACTAATAATAATAATAATAGAATAAACAAAGTAAGTGATGCACAATGCAATTGCTCACCACTACCTGCTGACTGATGCACAGCTTCTCCCCTCCCCCTCCAAGTTATATTATTCTGCATGATGCCATATGATATGGGATATCCCTTTGGCCAGCTTGGGCCAGCTGTCCTTGGCTGTGCCCCTTCCCAGCTCCTTGTGCAACCCCAGCCTCCTTACTGCCAGGGCAGTGTGAGAAGCTGAAAAGTCCTTGACTTAATGTAAGCACTTCTCAGGAACGATTAAAACATCAGGGTGTTATCAGCATTGGTTTCATCCTAAATCCAAAACACTGCATCTTCTACCAGGAAGAAAATTATCCCAGCCAAAACCAAGACACTCACTTCCCAAAGTTGATAAATATTCTAAATAAGAATGTATACATTTGAGTGAGAAGTATGAATAGGGTGGGAGTTGAGCTAGTAAGAGAGATCAAAGGGGAAAAAAATAAAAAGGGAAAGAAATAAAGAAAGAAAAGGAAAAGTGCTTCTTTCTCCACAAGCTGTTAGAGAAGCAGAGAGTGATGGAGTGGGTGTTCAAGAAAAGCATCAAATTGGCAGAATAACAGCTAATCAGGCAGGAAGGAGAAGATTATGGATGATTAGGGACCTAGGCAAAAGCTGCTAAAGTTGCTGAAGAAGGGGACTAGAGAACAGATGTGGCCTATAAATGGCCACTTCTTTAACCCTCATATCTGACACGAAGCAGCAAGGCTGTAGGTGTGCTGGGTAGGAGAGCACTTCATGATGACATGAATGTTACATGCTACAGGACTGAATGTATCAAAGAGCTGCTGGAAGGTCTGGAGCAGTATGTTCAGGCAGCCAAGACCTTGTACCAGAAGCAGTGTGGCCATCAGGACTAGGGGAGTGATTATTCCCCTGTTCCCCAGTACTCGGCGATGGTGAAGCCGTGCCTCAAATACTGTGTTCAGTTTTGAGACGTTCACTACAAAAAATACACTGAGGTGCTGGAGCATCTCCAAAGAAGGGCAATGAAGCTGGTGAAGGGTCTAGAGAATAAGTCCTACGAGGAGCAGCTAATGGAACTTGGATTGTTTAGCCTGGAGTAAAGGAGTCTCAGGGAGGCTCTATTACTCTCTATAAATACTTCAAAGGAGACTCAGTGGCGGGGGGGGGGGGGGGGGGGGGGAAGGGGAGTGGAGGGATGGGTATCAGTCTCTTCTCCCAAGTAATAAGTGATAGGACAAGAGGGAATGGCTTCAGGTTGTGCCAGGGTTCAGGCTAGATATTAGGAAAAATTACTTCACTGAAAGTGTTGTGAGGCATTGGGACAGGCTGCCCAGGGAAGGAGTTGAGTCATCATCCCTGAAGATATTTAAAAGACATGTAGATATGGTGCTTAGAGACATGGTTTAGTAGTAGACTAGGGAGTACTGAGTTGACATTTGGACTTGTTGATCTGAGAGGTCTTTTACAACCTAAATGATTCTATGAGATGGAGGATGCTCTGGGCCTGCATGAAGTAGGAAGCTGCTTCAAGTTGCCCTCTGCAAAAAGCAGTAGCTATGGTTGAGACACCTGTATTGTCTGTGGCAGAGCCATGCAAAGGCAGCCTGGTGCCAACTTCTCTTTCAGACACAGGAAATGTGGAGAAGGTTGCAAACCCAGGAGAGAGATTCCTCACTGTACAACCTACTCTACTAGCAGTAGGTGTAGCAAACCTGACTCCATGTCTCACACCATAGTTTTCTGGTTTGCTGCATCTTCAGCTTCTTTCTCAGGACAACAGCAGCAAAAACAGTCCTTCAGGCAGCAAAATTCATTGCTGCCTTCATCCAGGTCTCACATCATGAAAAGGTGTGAGGAAAAATGATTTTGCATGACATATAGAAATTGAAAGTGTTTAAAAGGGGTCCTGTAAGGCTGGAGACAGTCACTCTAAAATGAGCAATAGTACTACTTTGGGATTGAGAAAAAGCATATGCTTCAGGAGGAATATTTTCACTGTGCTAGACTAAATATTTGATTTATTTCCTTGAATCTTTCAAACACAAGTTTTGCTACACAGCTTGCTTTGAAATCTCAGACAGAAACACATTTTATTAGCCCTTTTATGATTCCAGGTCTCCCCCAGAAGATACATGTGTGGTTTCTAGCTTGTGTGTGATGTGACCTCAGTTATAGTTAGCTTTTCACAAAGGAATACAAATTATTAACAACCATGAGATACTACTTCCTGTTTCTTAAACATTCTTTCAACAGATGTAGTATGTGTTAATTTAATAATTAATCTTCTGCTGTCTTTTAGTTTTTAAAATGCATTCCCAAATGTCTTTATTGTAAGCAGGATTACTTTTTTGCTAAAAAAGCTGCTTTATGTCCATTGGTATTCTTCTTCCTCCTTTATCAACAAAATTAGCCAGGATTTAGAGATTTCAATGGAATTTTATATAGTTTTTAAACCTTACTTATTTCAGCTTTAGATCAAGTTGAAAGTGAAGGCAAAAGCACATCTGTTGAGGCAGGGTATAAGTGAAATTAGTCATATAACAAAGCTACAAGAAAAAGAAATGAGGAATGAAGTAAAATATGTTTTTTTGTGTGTGTTTTTTTTGTTTGTTTGTTTTTTTCCATAGTTCACAAATCTGTTGTAAAATTAAATGTTTATGTTTTTCTGAGCTTATAGTCTGCCCACTTTATCTAAGTTATGTTCCTGATGCATGTTCTTCATTTTCCTTCCACAGTGACTCTTCAAATTATCATTTCCTTTGATTTTTTTTATGGTATATCAGCAATATTACGATGAGTCACAGTTCTCATCAATCATCTCACCTTTGGCTTGAATTCAATAGCCTGCTTTTCCAAGTCTGAAAGTTATTTCATGTTCTTTTCCTTTGCTTCTAATTCAACACACATTGTGTATAATTGCAGGGTAGAGTGATGATTACACTCCAAAGAATTACAATCAAACTTGGCTTGTTAGTGTATAAAGCTCTGGCTGTTAATCACAATCATTTAAGCAGTAGCTAACCCTCACTAAAACACAGATGGCACGTTGTTAGCATTTCAAGCTACCCAACTCAGACATTGTTGATGTATCCCAAAGAGGACTTTGTTATGCTTTTCAATACTGCTTCTCTTCTGAAACGCTGAACAGTATCTGCTTGGTTTGATACCCTCTCAGAAATTTAGGATGAACACATGAATACTGTACAGCTGTAACAGCTCTTGCAAATAAGAATGCATACTTTTTTCCACTGAAAATGAAGAATTTAATCATACAATTAGTATAAATACCAAAAGGAAATCTAAGAAAGAAAGAAAGAAAGAAAGAAAGAAAGAAAGAAAGAAAGAAAGAAAGAAAGAAAGAAAGAAAGAAAGAAAGAAAGAAAGAAAGAAAGAAAGAAGAAAGATAACAAAAAAATGTAAGTGGGAAGTTGTCTTGATTAAAACTAGTAAGGTGTAAGTTAAAAGATTTCCATATTTGTTGTGAGAAAGTCTTCACAAACTTGGTCAGTAATGTTAATTTGAGAAGGTCCCGTTTTAACTGGCTATGAGTCATAAGGTCTGATAATTTTCAGCACAGCATAAATTAAATAGAAATCTATTTTTTCAAGCACTACTGACCTAAATAAAATCTTAAATACTGTATGCAAATCATAATACCAGTGCTTAGATAGGGAATAGATAGTGAAAATCCACTCAAAAAAATCTTGTACTTCTTCAAAAACATCTGTTTTCCAAAGGTTTAAAATTGCTGAATGCAGTAAAGTTGAATTCTTACACTCTAGAAAAGGATACTGTGAAAGGCCAGGTTACAGTGAAGTGTACAAAAGACAGAAGACAAGATAAGATTTAAAAAAAAAAAAAAAAAAAGACATTCAGAAGATGAGAATTTAGTTGCTGCTTATAAATACATAAATGAATGAATGAATGAATGAATGAATGAATGAATGAATGAATCCAGGTTTCCAGGTTGCTGTTCTAGATAAAGTCTGGTGAAAAAAAAAAAAAAAAAAAAAAAAAAAAAAGTTTTCAAATTAAGAATTTATTGAATTTATTTAACTGGGAGAAGCCATGACTTTCCATAAGTATACATCTGTCTAGAAGTGCGAAGTTTTGGTAAGTGTATGCCAGTGCTACCAGAGTACATGAGCATTTGCACTTCCTAGGATGCTGTGAAAAGGGAAGGCTCCAACAGGCAACACAAGCAAAGCATGGGGACATCCCTACATGAAAACTCAGACAAGTATATGATCATGGTAAGGGACACTTTGTTTCTGAAATGAACAAGGCTCTTCTCCTTGCCTTGTACTTGTGTTTTGCTTACATAGATGTCAGACCATTGTAAAATATGTGCAATTGAAATCAGAACTTCAGAAAATGTTTATGATTGTTACATTCATTCTGATATGTAGTCATAATCTTTCCTTAGAAACTACCGTTTAGTTTGAGTGGGCAGAGATGAGGTTTGGATTGGCATCTAGACTCAGATGGGTCTGTTTGTCATTGATCAGAAGTGTTTTTCAGTAGATGGCATTTCTGCTGCAAGAATGGGAGAAATTAATATTCTAGTTAGCTCCTTTACCACATACAATTTCAAAGGCATCATTCATATGAGATAAATGTAATGAAGCCTAAGGGCCTAAGGTGGAGTGTGATGTCATTCTCTCTTCTTTCTAATCCTTCTCCAAAATATTGTTCATGTCAATGAAAGAAAAAAAAAAAAAAAAGTGTAGAAAATGTATTTTATAAAGACCCAGCTAAATTATTTCTTTGCAAAGATTTAAAGATCAGACGCAATCTGATCTCTTTCAACTACAAATTTTGGATAAACATGAATTGTTCATAGTGAATTTTGTATGGACAAGCACTGAAAGAAATGCTTAGCTACTCTGCAGTTGTTCAGCTACTTGGTTTTGCTACATGGATATGATTTGTTCTCTTTTTGTTATGGAGTGGTATCTGAATGACAAAGAATCACATTTGCTGAGAAGCTATGGCTCCCAGACCTAAATCATATGACTCTTCCAAGGCAGTGGAGTAGGTTAAAAAGTTGTCACAGGGGCTATACTGTTGAAATCCCCATTACAGGCACATTATATATATTTGGTTCAGGGACTTTTGTCTCAATACAGTGGCACAGTACTATACACACAAACATCCTCCTGTTGCTTCTCAGAGCTGATATGCTCTCAGGTTATTTTTGAGCACTGAGCATCACAGGCACACTTTAATTTCAAATAAGGTGTTGTGCTCACATAGGTGGCTAAAAGGAGTATATTCCATGTGATGCATATCTTGTTTTCCACTTGCAGTAGGCATGTTCTTTCTCTGAGGTGCTCAATGTTTGTCTCTTTCTTTGATCTAAAATGAGGGATGATTTGAATATGGTATGATATCAGTCTGTCATCCTCCAACCGCTCAGGTCAAAGGTATGTCTTGTCTAACCTTAGCAATCAGAGAATAGAAGTTTTGAGACAAATTCTGACCTTCTTGCAACATGGGTTGCTACATCAAACAGCTTGAAATTGAGTTTATTCATACAGCAGCAAGTTTAATGTCAAGTGCTTGAATGAAAATTGAATTAATTTGTTGCTTTCATTAATTGACCTCTTTTAATTTTCAAACTTTACATGTTTGTTTAATCTTAATTCCTTTTGATTTATTCATGAAATGTTGCTCTTCTGCGCTTTGTAATAATCTCTGTCTATTCAAGCATTTTTAATGTGATATTCTCCATCCCAAGTTTTTAATGAGGTTTCTTATGTATGTTTTTTTTTTTTTAATAAAAATCATGGAGATTTTTTGATATTCATTAACTGAATGTCAGAAACCATGCCTAGTTAGGAAAATCTCATCAATGTAAGGTTCCAGAATAGGTCACCAAGTGTCATTCCAATGAAATTTGCATGCAATGCTCCATTTGCAAGAAGTGCTTGTTTATCTTCTCTGGCATTTATTACAGTGATCAAACAACTGAAATAATCTACATATTATTCAAACCAGTTCTTTTCCCAGGAAAGTGTTGTTCAGGCTTTTTATATTAAAAAAAAAAAAAAGAAAAAAAAAAAAAAAGCCTTCTTGTAAGATAGCATAAGTGTTGGATCTTTTCATATGAAATTGTTTTTACTGTTACTGCAGGTGACTAGCCTATTTGGGACAATTAAAAGTTCTGATATTATGGGTTACACCACAGAATTATTTTATAGTGAGTGCATTAGTAGCACAAAGGACTGCTTTATTTGCTTCCTGGCTGATTGGTGCCAATTCTACCATCTACCGGTATAATCATAAAGGTAAAAATAATAAATAAATAAATAAATAAATAAATAAATAAATAAATAAATAAAATTTAAAAATGTAGTTTTGAGAATGAAATGAGTTCTGAGTTGAGTAGCTGAACTGAATTTCAGTGTGAAAGGTTAGGACATCTGGGAAAAGGAAGTTAGCTGTACCTGTATCTTTATAGACATGAACATGAAGATATTGAAGGAGAAAACAACTGTTTCTAGAAAATTGTTGAAAATCACAGTCTATAAACATATAAAAAGCTCCATTTAGTTTTGATTTGATCTTCTGAGAAAAACATTTCATATCAGGTAAAAATATTAGCTTTAGCTTTATAAAAACAAAAACCACCAGCCTATCAGAAGTTAACAGTTCCCAAATTACATGTTTTGTTGTGGATGTTAAGGTGGTGGAAAGTGGTTTAGGCAAGCTTTACAGATTCAGACTCCTTTTTCTACTGTGCTTGATACAAAATTCTTTTTACATGAGAACTGTGTATCATGGAGAAAAGTCTTATATTAACAGAAGGAAACTTTGCAAAAGGAATAATTTCTTACTTAGTAAAAATATACTTTTTAACAAAATGTACAGTTCATATGGCTTTAATTATAGCCTAGGAAAAAACAATATTTTTGAAACAGAACTTTAATTATACTGAAAATTGTCATTGTTGGTCTCTTAATTTACCCATGTAGTCTCTCTGACTTCTCTATTGAGTTACCTCCAGGGAGCAATTCAGAGTATTAGAATTGAGATTCTGTCCCAAGCTGTCCTTGGGGACTACAGAGCTTGGGGAGACCAGCTAGATATGTAAGGTGCAGATGTGTGGGAAGGGAGAACAGACACATTTCTGCCTGCCTATTGTGATATTACAGCAGAGACTAAATGGAAATTATTCCCTTCTGGTGCTCAACAGTCCTCCTCAAGTTAACTATTTGTCAGAATACGTGCTACTTGCATGAATTTTGCAGAGTAACCCATCATTCAGAGGTGCACAACTGGCAGATCAATGACTATTTCATGAAACCATCTTTATAAAGAGCTTTTACATGATCGAAAGCAAAAATTGCACTTTGAAAATAACAAAGTATAAAGTTAGTGTCCTGTCATTGCTCTGCCATCCACCATTCCCTCAACTGTTATAACCATTCCTTGTGTCTTATCTGAAATTATGTCGTAAATTCTCCATAGAAGGATTTGTCTGTTAAAATAACACTTGTACAGAAATTAGCATTTTGAGGTGCTGAACTTAATGAAGTTTTTTGATCTTGACATAACATAAAAACTAATCACCAAAGTCTGGAAAATAGATCCAGAAGGCATTTTGAAACCATGCAATTTGTTCCCCCACTCTGAAATAAGGTTAAAATATATGTCAAGAATGATGCTGATATATGTCTAACCTTAAAGATCTCCAGTGATGGAGATCCCACAGCTTCACAAGACAAGTACAGTCAGGTGCTTTAGTGTACACTTAACATTATCTTTACTGTATACATTTGCTGATATTTTAGCCTGTATTCCTTGCTGTAATTTAACTTAACATTTCTTGCTCTTCTCACCAGGGATATGGAGAGTATATTATTTCCTTTCATAGCAGAAAACTCTTAAGTGTTTGCAGTTGGACCATCTTCCCACTTGGTTGTAAATTAACTTCAAAATATCAAAGAGAGGTAAAGAAATTTAGGCAGGCAGGATAAAGTCAGCAGATGAGACACTGAAATTTTCCTTCCAACCCAGTAAAATCCAGAATCATAAATTGTGTGGATAATTGCTTCAGTTGCATAGTTAAAATAGGAGGTGCCTGACAGTGCTTCATGGACCACAGAGGATATCATGGGCATGGTCTCAAGGGCTTTAGAACTAATGTGGATGTTTCCACTTCATTTCTTTCAATGGACCAAAGTCTTATCTGTCTGCATTAATGAATGGATACCCCTCTGGAAGACATGCTACTGGTTATATTCTAATGATGACATAATTAGAGTGCAGAAATAGATATGAGTGAGAGGACTGCCCGTGGCCATGATTCTAGGGCTCCTTGGTTTGACTGTGCACAAATACAGGTTTACTGAAGCATGGAAAGATAAACTGTATGGTGTTCGAGAAAGTGTCAGAGTGGTAAAAATGATTACTTCTTATTTAATTACGTATTTATTTGTTGGAATGCACTCAAGCTGAGGTTTTGGAAGGAATATAAATGTTGGATGCTTATTTTTCAACAATATTTTCATTTTAGATGATGTCCATAATGTAAGATGGAGATCAGTTCACTAAGGTACCTGAGTAACTAAGCATCTACTGTGATAAAATGTGTTAAAATACATTATCCAGAATAATTAGAACTGCTAGTTGTATAAGTAAATTAAATGTGGTTTAAATGGCTCTTTAAATGTAAACAACAGAATGTGCCTACCAGAGGTAGGCTCTTAATAAAAGTAGACCAGACCAGAATGTTATATCAAATTGCCAGTTCTTTTCAAACCGTATGTAAACTAGATGTCCTGTCTTGTTATCCCATTTGCTACAAAGAATGTATTTCTTTTGGATTTGAAGTTTTTCTTTTGCATTTGTAGATCCAATACTGTTAGTTGAAAAATGTCAGTAGAATAAATGTATAAATGATTTCATCTCTGCTTTTATCATTGGAAGTTATCAAGGTCAAAAGTACATTTTCCATTCTGCTGTGATCTCTGTGTTCATGTATGATACATATCTGTCCAAATTACTTATTGAGTATACATTAGCAGAGTAATATTTGTGAATTACTGTGGAAGTGTTCCCTCTGCAGCTTGAAGTTTGCTGTGTGTAACTGATTGTTTGCTTTGTGAATTGGCCACTGTGGTCACATCATGTTGTGTTGGCTGCCAACTACCTCCCAGATCCCTGAGCAATTTCCAAGCAGGGTGCAGTAAACCGCCAGCACAGATCGTCAGACCAGTGCACATTCATAAATGTATTTATGCAGTTATATTGGTGAACAATGATTGCAAAAAGAAAATAGTTCTTCATCCAGTTCTGAGAAAGAAGAAATGGTATTAATTCATTCGTATGAAGGAACAATTTGATTTTATTAAATTTCTTTAAGTTCTAGGATATCATTAAATTTTGGCTGGTCTGTATATTCTGTTTCTAAATCGTAGTGCCTTAGGATCTTGTACATTTTAATGAAAACCAATATTCTTTCACCTCCTTTTAATCCCCCCACTATCCAGACACAGTTCTTAGACTTACATAATTTAGCTAGATCTTGTAGCTTGTATCCAGTTTATCATGCTCTGACGTTCCATAGAAATAACAGGGATTATTTCTACAGTAACGTGTGAGTCAGCTTGACTGAAGGTAGCAGAACTGATCTTAAGTTCTTATAGAAAAGGTAAATTCATCTACGGATACACTGAATTTACTGATAGGCTATGTAAATTAGTGTAATTATTATCCCTTGCTACTTGCACATAGAACAAAGCCTGAGACTGAGATAGTGCTTAATGAAGGGGAGGCGATACTGCTGTCACCCAGGATGAGAGATTAGAGCAACTATTCTTGTGTTAAATATCCCACACACTGAACAAAGTCTCAAAGGTCTGGTGGCACCGCCAATATCATGTCAGCTGATTTCAGTCATCCCATTATATCTGTCCTGTGGCCATGACATGAGCTAGGCACCCATCTATCCAAAGCAGGCACTTCTGGCAGGTCTAAGAGATTATTAGTTTGTGATTTCCTAGCTGTGCCTTTGTAACTTCTCTCTTTCTCTCTCCCTCTCTTTTAATACAAGCATTGTAATAGCTTTTCTACAGATTTCCAGGTACCATTCTGTTTACTACACATGTAAGTGCGTCAATTACTTCACTCTTTTTTACTTTCTCAAGGTAGAGAGAAATCTAGAATCTAGAGAGAGAGAAATCTAGAATCGCTTGAAATCTAGAATCTCATTTCTTATCTTTTAATATGTAGTGATCACAAACGTTATCAAATCAATGTTATTATGAAAAATCAAAAAGAGAAATTATGAAAATGATTTGTATGTAACTGATAGTATGGATGTGACTGTTTGTGTCCTAAAGTCCAATTGTGGAATGTTTCCAACTTGCCATAAGGTGTCCTTTTAAAGTGCAAACTAAAATAGAATTTCAGCTATGTAATTAATCTGATCTAGAGTAAGAAAGTGCATTTTTCAAAATAGCAACTCCCTGTCCTAAAGTGTGTGATTTAGTTTAGGAGCTGCCCACCATGCAGACATACCTTTCTGCTCTCTAACCAACCTGGGTTGGCAGGGTACTCTGCACAACTCCTGGTAGCCAGGCTGACTCCTTTCATAAAGGTGCAAGCCTGCAAGGGATATTTCATTGTGCCTTACATGTTTCAACATAATCAGTCATTATAGACTTGATTGTCCTTCTCTAGGTGCAACTTTATTCAGTATTTCAGATTTTTACATGTAATAAGCCTTAGAAAGTAATAGATGTAAAATGTATATTGCAGATTATTTTCTGATTGTATTTTGCTTTTGTTGGTCATTCTGATATGAATAAGCTCTAGAGGTGGGCGCAATTGTTGTACAGTTTTAACAATTAATTCTGTAGTTTGCTGCCCTTTCAATGGCACAATTCACAGAAGCTGGACTCTAGAGCACAAATAAAATATGCTTTTTCCAAGTCAGATGAATTTTGAGTATTATCAAGATTTGAAGGAACTTATTTAGTATCCATATTAATAAATAAATAAATAAATAAATAAATAAATAAACATCTGGAGGTTGTGAAACATCTATTTCTGTGGTGAAAATGTAATGTTTTGAAGACATTTTTCTTCCCTACACACCAATACACAAGGTTTTAGGAGTGTCTTTTCAACTCAGTCTCATTTTCCAGTGAATAAAAGTATTTCAGTGGCACTACTTTGCATGTTCTGGCCAGATATCTAGTAAATGTTTTGCTTTATTTCTTCATGGAACAACAACAAAAAAAGGGGGTAGCAGAGGTATGAACATAACTGAGCTTCTAAAAAGAACATCAGGAATATTTAGCTGGGTAACTGGAGGTTAAAGGTAATTCAGCAACATGATTCCCCCATCTTCACTTTGCTGCCAAGCAGCTCTTCAGTCCACTGTGAAAGTATAGTAAAGTTTGAAGATTACATATTTAATATCTATCATGAATACTAAATTTGTTTAGATTTTATTACAAGAGAAGATCAAAGTCCACTGCATAGCTTTTTTTTTTTAAACTAACAAGGTTTATTTAGTTTATTTTGTTACATCAACACATGTAAACCATGGATGATTTAATTAATTAAACCTGGACGGTTTAATTACCATGGATCCTTCTGTGTTTGGATTTTATTTCTGACCAAAAAAAAAATATATATATATATGTTTCATTATATGCTCATAAAATATTTTTTCTTTGCATCTCAGTTTATAGTATGATAAATTGTTTTGAAAATGTTTTTTGACAGTTCTTTTTTCATAATCTGTTTTCTATGCCTCCATATATGAAAACATATATATTTTAAATCAAAAATTGTAAAGTTTCAAATTCTAGGAGACACATACAAGGGATTCTAAGAGTGTCACTTTAAAATTTAAATCATTTCCTATAAACAAGCAGCTCAAAACATTTGGAATCTTGCAGTTGGCATATAGTTGCATTAAAGGAAGCTTGGCAAGACCTAACCCATCTTACATTCCAGCTTGTCCTCAGGTATTAGAGGGGCTTAGATTCTGAGTGATGCACTATTTGGTGCTATAAGTCTGGTTGCATTCAATATACGAAATTATCCCAATCATGGATGCACAAATAGCATAATACACTTTCAGTTTAGTAAATGACTGGTGTAGTTTATTACGGGTTCTTTTGGACTGATGATGATAAATACACTGTCTGCAAAGCATGTGCATATGCCGAGAATATGACAAACAAAACCAATAACACATGTGCTAACTTATGAAACAACTCAGTAGAGACTTAGGTTTCCCAGGGAAGCACTTATAACTGAGAGTTCAGATCTTACCCAATAGGTAAGATCTTCCCCCCTATGGGAGGAAGAGAAGTTCAGGATATTGACTGATCCCAGAAGGCAGCAATGTCCTTCTAACATTGTGATGGTCACTTCCCTTACATTTTCCTTCTCTTGAGATATTTTTACACTGTTTTCTTACTTTAAAGTGGAACTTGAGTGATTCTGGTCATATGTGTCTTTGTTGTGATTGGTATAATTTTTTCTCACTTTTGTTTAAAGGTATAGGCTTGGAGAAATTCAGAGTGCATGCTCAGTGAGGGGTGGTTGTACCTTGGAGGCAGATAGCCTTTGGGATGGAGGTGTGTTTTGGCATTATGATATTATAATGAGCAAGGTTCACCCAAAGGACATGATTTGGTTATCAGTTAGACTCAGGTCTGGCCATGAAGTCCATCAGTTCCACAGTACTGTCCAGTTCCTCATCCCTGCAGTGATAGCACAGAGCCCAGCAGCAGTATCTCCACTCCACTCCACCCTCAGTGCTCTATCTCTTAGACTCAGCACACCAAGCTTCCCTGGTGTTACCAATACCTAAGGTTGCATTCTATGTTGCCAAGGGTACTATCATGGAATAGATTTCTTGCATATCTGCTGCATCTCACCCTGGAAGTTTCCTCCACACTGAACCTTCTCTTAAGATGTAGAAAAATATTTACTTTCAATAAGTAACCTCCAGCAATTACTCCACATAATTCACCCCATGACTATAGTCATTCAAGCTTCACAATATTTAGAAGGAATTGGAGATGGGTCTCAAAACATATCACATGTTTTGTCGTAGCGAGGATTATCAATTACATGGGAAGCACATAGATGAGTTAGGTGTTTTACTATAATCCAAAGTTTAACATAGATGGAAATTATCGATACGAAACACAATACAGTGAGTATTAATAAAACAACAACAGAGTGAAGCAAGTTGTTAAATATTCCTGTGGCAGTTGACAACCATCAAAAAAAGTGTCCCACCATTTTCTTTACTCTTTCCAGTACCGGATGTATTTCTATTACATCATGATGGACAGTAATCAGAGGGCTTTGTCCATTTTCTCAAACTCACTTCAACAGACACTTCAGGTCTTCATTTTTGTAGCAGTCTTCCCAACATGGTGAGATTCATTCCAATAGGAGTAGGCAGCAGGTTGTAAATTAGCATGTAGTTGGGTTGTAACTATTGGTAAGAGGTGACAGGAGATGAGTAACTAAAATAACATCCTAGAGGTTTGCCAAAGTTACAAACACAAACATTGGAGTGATTACTTGTATCTACAACTATAGAATCACAACAGGTTCTCATACAAACATATTCTTTCTCCATATATACAAGTACAGTTGCTGGAGTTCTGTTAGGAAGTATTGCAAAATGCCAAATGTTTTTTTCTTTATACAGACAGATATCTTGGGCCCCAAGCATGTTATTTTCACAAATTAAGCCTTTTTGTTCATGCACAGTACTTGCATTTGCATCAATCTTCTGCCACTTTCCTTCCTTTTGATGGGTCCATAATTTATGTTCCTTATGATAAAGTATAGCTCCATTATGTTTGAGTCCTAATGCAATGATTGGATATATATAGCATACTGTGGCATTGTTTATGCATTAGCATACGTTTATGTATAAGCATAAAGGTAATAATCTTATTGTTTTCTGCATAATAGGTAAAGATGACTAATTGTTACCGTGCTTGAAACTCCTTGTCAAATTCTGAAGCATTATCCCAAATCAATTTTCAAATTTCAATAGGTAAGGTTCCTCCCTCTCCCTCTCTAATAATAGCTGCTTCTACAGACTGTATCCATAACTGCTCTTGGATGAAACTCAAGGCAAGGGAGGTATCACTTTGGGTTTTTCTGAGGGCCTTTACAATTAATTGATGATCATTTTATTTAATTTGTTAACAATGGGGTAAAACGTCTGATAGAAGCCATTAACTTACTCTTAAGGCTGATAAGAGTGATTTTATTGTTCATTTCAATTTTCTTAGGTTATCTGTAATAGCAGTTATTCTACTCATTAGGACCTTGGCATCTATGTTATTTAATATGCCTAATCCTGTTCCCAATAACCCAGTGGCATCTTGTAGCATGCGTAGAGATTGTTTCAGAGAATGTCCATGTAACCATGCCAACCAGTCAGTGTGAGCAGTTTTCAAAAATGTGGTACATTTTGAGTTGATTTCTAAGATATCAATGTGCAGCACTAGTTCTACCCTTTTTAGAGACCAGCTAGGGTTAAAGTGGACTTGTTGTTGTCCCATGTTCTTAATTATGTAAGGATCCGTATGGAAGATGTGAGGAATTAGCTCAACATGAGGCTGAGTTGGTAAAAATAGCTGTTTAACTTCAGTTTTGAACTGGAGTGCCATGCTGAAATGGCTCTCAAAATTAGTCCAGGAACACATTACAAGCACTGAGCAAGACATAGTAAAAGTGTACCAATATTCACATCCATGGGGACAGACATGTACATGATCAAAGTCCTATTTGAGCTTACTCCCAGCAAATTTTGTAGTAATTTGGGAAGCTGTTGTGTGTGTATTCTGTGCTGTTTTCAAGTTGGTACCCTATTGAAATGGTATCTCTGCTTTTCCCTATTGGAAATAGAATCTGCTGATCTTTGTCCTCATTTTTTATAACCCCCATTTAGAAAAGTTAAAACAGTATCATAATGCTACCACAGACAAACTCAGAAATTTGTGGGGGGGAGTTCCAAATGTGTATCCATTATAGCTGGTGTAAGCATGGATTCATGACCACCCTGTTGTACATGCATTCCATATACTTTATGAATTAATCAGCCCACTCATGTTTGGAATACACTTCAGCCCCATGCATAACCATAGTGGCCAAGTTTAAATTTTCTTTGATGCAGCATAGTCCCATACTCCCAGTATATTTAACACAAGCTTGGGACCATGGTCATTCTGGCCCCTTCCGGCTACAAACCAAAAGGAATTACATTAAGGTAAGGGTAAAACATAGTATTATCAATTCAACCTGCTGTTTTATCATTCTCCAGCTGTCCATATGCAGATCACTTGGGATTCCTGTGAACACAAAATCAAAGAAAATATGTTTGATTGTATTCAACCAGCAGTGTCAAAAAGAAGGTGAGATCCATTCAGTGCACTTTTTCTGAGCAACCTCTGGCTTCCCATGCATAGGGATTTTGGGGTGTAGTTAGTACCATTGGTACTGTTCCAATCTAAGGCATTTTCACCAGCCTACATAAGACCCAATAGGGTCTTTCCCTGGTTTTGTACCTGCTTTTGTTACCACAGTTATGGCAGAAGTGCAAAAAGCTTTCATCTTCAGACAACCATCTCCGCTACATCTATTATTTAATTGATAGATGACATTAGACAGACATTAGACATTTTTTTAAATAGATGCCATCCAGGTTTGTAAGTTTTAGCAAAATGCTTGACCAACCCATTTGTTCTCTTACCATTTGCTTGTGGGTAGTGTGGGGTGTGAAATACCCACTGGATTCCTTCCTCCTTTGCTCAGTCTTGTACTACCCTGGCTGTAATGTGTGATCTGTTATCACTCTGAATCTCCTCTGGAAGGGGAAGTGTACTAAACCATTTCTTCAGACTATGGACTGTATTTTCCCCTGTGGCATCTGTAGCATCTCTGGCCATGGTTGTTCCTGAGATTACTTCCACCCCAACCAATATGTATTTTTTGCCCCTGAGGGCCATAGCAGGCCAATATAATCAAACTGCCAGGATATGTGGGGGAGGCACTTGTTAAATTGCAAACAACATTGTGAACAGGCAGTCATGTCTCATTCACACATCTTAACTGATACAGACCATCCCTGACTATGCCTTCCCAATATAAATTGTCTCGTCCAGTGTGGTTGCATTTAATGTTTAACTATTCAAGTAAGCATTCCCATTCTTGATCATCATTTATGACATTAATTTATTGCAGTCACATAAGGCTGTCTATCTGTTGGTTAAACTGGACAGCAATCAAGTTTGAATGATCATGTCCCTTCTCCCACTCATGTTGTGCACTTTGTTCTCCTACCTCCAGCAATTGCTTCCAACTATCAGTTTCCCAAACTGGGATTCTGTTTACCTGTCAGTCATTGACTGTACAGTGCCCTATCCATTTGGTGGCTCCCTTAAAAACATTATATGAATCAGTGTAAATATGGTTAGCACCTTGTTGTGTGGCTAGTAAGACTGCTCTAAGTTCTTCCACCTCTGTACTCCCTTTATCTGTTTCATTTAATCTTTGTCCTGTGGCTGATTCTAGTGCTACAGCTTTATATTTCCATTCATTGTTCCCCCTTAATGAGATGATGCACCAGTGAACCATACCCTAGTGACATCACTGTCTTCCTTCTGAGGGTGCACTTCCCCAATCAGAGATGGCTTGTTGTTGTAGAACAACAGAGTACCATCTATGTTCTTTTGCAATTTAGACATTTTAATATTACCCTCGGTAATCAGCATGATTTCATTAATTCCTTCCAGATAAGCATACCACTCATGAATTGTGGGTTTCTGGGCAATACTTGCCATTGCCTATTCTGGACTTTGGACTTATGGACTTATGTCCATATGTCCATATGTAGTCCCTTATTGACTACATCTAGGAGGTGGAAAGGTTCCCAAATGATAATGCCTTGCTCTTTTATCTGTTCTGCCTGCTTTACCATTCTGACTAGAGACAGCAAATCCTTCTCAAGGTCGAAATATCTCCTTTTGGTATTGTTGAAAGAGTGGGAGCTAAATTCTAGTGGTCTTTCCAGTCCTTCTGGCTCCTTTTGCCATAGGCTGCAATGTGAACCATATTCACTAAGCATTTATCTACATGGGTAGGATTGGTTGGGTGTATAGGACCAAGCTATTGGAATAGCCTCAGTCCTTTTATTAACAATTCTAATGCATTCGTATGCTGTTCAGTCCATTCCCATTTAATATTATTATTATTATTATTATTATTTAACAAATTTTATAAGAGACGAGCAATAATGGAAATGTCAGGAATATGTTGGCACCAGTAACCCAAAGCTCCCCAAAACTTGCAGTAACTCCTTTGTGCTACAGGGGCTCTGTTCCTGTTCTATTTTTTTCTAGGGTATCTGGAGGAATAGAAGTGGATCCTTTAATCCATCAGGCTACCAGGAATTTAATTTCTTTCCCTGGTCTCTGACACTTTGAGTCTGGAATTTTCAATCCTAATTCAATTAGTGTTTCCTGAATGCATTCCATTGTGTTTCTTACATTTTCTTGGCTCTTTCTCCCTATCAGGATGTCATCTATATATTGGTATATTGTAATGTCAAGTGGAAAAGGAATTTCCTTAGTCAAAGTATTGTGAGCAACTGCAGGGAGGGACTCTCATGGAACAGATTAACAGATTCAGAATATGCAAGATTCCTTGCATATCTGCCACATCTCACCCTGGAATTTTCCTCAACATTGAACCTTCTCTTAACATGTAGAAAAATATTTATTCTCAATAAGTCACCTCCAGCAATTATTCCATACATATGTTTCAAAACCCGTTGGAATCAGGAGTTTCCTCCAAAACCATTAATATAAAAAAATAAACAAACAAAAAAACCTTCAATTTATTTTCAGAAATGCTTCTTGTAGGGGTGTTACTGTAAATATTGGTCAGGATAAAAAACCATGTTTATATTTGGTTACCAGAGATGTTGGTTTAACATCTCATACAAAGGTTTAAATAGTATTAATTTAATGAAATTCTCAACAACTTCTCTCTTATGAAAAGTTTTTGTTTTTTGTTTTTTTTTTTTTTTTTTTTTTTTTTTTAATAACTTATATATGTTTAAAAATAATATATATAGCCATAGAAAGAATCTGAAATAAATAACTTTGGTTTTAAGTGCAGCTGCCAGTGAGAAGCTCTGAGAATTTATCTGCTTTGTAAAGAGTTAGTATCGGTGCTATTGCTTGAAGTAATTGTGTCTTTAGAGGTTTGTTTGTTGACTTGCTTGTTTCTAGTTAGGATGCAAAGTTAATCTCAGAAGTTGGGCAATGCCAGATTTTTCACTGCATTCTTTCAATTCTAATTTGCACTGCTTTGGGCTATATGTCATTAAGCAGTCTTTTGATTAAATTATTCCATGTAGCTTATTTCCACTTGATCACTACTTTATTCAGTGCCCAGGATAGAGAGCATGCAGTTAAGTATCAATAGTCACTGTTTTTTCTGGTTTCTTCAAAAATGGCTCTTTGGCATACAAAACATATTTTGCATATAGAATTTTTCATTTCTTCTTAAGTTTTGCTGTTGCACTGGTCACTACACTAGTTGAGTTCTCTACCCAAAAAATGTGTTTTTTGTGCTGTATTACTAGCAGAAGACATTATTATATTTTCCTATGGTCACAGAAATATTAAAGATTAGAAGTGTCTACTGATTTTGAGTCAAAATTTGAGACACTTAGGTCTAGATTCTTCAAGGTACATAACATTATCCAGAGCTTTGCATTTTCTAAGAGATGTTGATAAAGAGTGAACTTTCCCAGACCAATGTATATGACCTAGAAAATTAGGAAAACCACTTCACCAAAAATGCCCATCAGTACACCAGCAAATTAGAAGAGTAAAATTTACCATGTATGAAATGAGAAGCTGAAAACTGGTGATTATGTGGCAAAAGAAAGTTGATTTAAGTACCACATACTGTGTAACAATAACATAAGAAGAGAAAGAATAAATAGATTTTCTGGAATCCTATTGCTTTCACTACACTCACACTGGAGACTTATTTATTTTGCTGGTTCCAACTAAGGAGAAAAGAATAATAAATGCAATAATTTTTATTGCAAAACCTGATTCACTCCTCCACAGATAAATACAATGCACTCCATGTGAAAGAAGCAGTGTTTCTAGTATCACTACTGTTTTTCTAACTTGGGATTTTTTTTGTGTGTGCGCATAATGAATGAGTAATATTTCTCACCACAGATTTAAACAGAAGCTTTTGAAATTTTTTAAGTAAAATATTTCTTGGGCAGGAAGAGGCCACCTGAGAATCTTAAGAGTTCCTCGTTTTCTTGTTTTCACATTCCTGAGAGAAAAATTACTCCATCTATAAACGTTTTTTCCTGAATTCAACTTGTTTTTCTGCTGTGTTTTTTAACCATTTTGATACTGTCTTTGTTGAGCTTTCTATTTCCTTTCAAAGTTAGACCCCTAGTGTATCAAAGTTTGATTTCAGTATATTGTATTTTTGCAGTTACTTGTTTGAAGTCTAGAGTTTTTGCTGGTGACATTACAAAATATAACCCAGGGAAGTTTCTGATTATGTCTACTGAGTCTAAGGTTGCTTTCATAGTTAATGTATGACACTGACATGTTTCTGTTATTCAGTAAGAACAGTTGCTCAGCTGCAGCAAATTCCCTTGCTTGTTAACTACCTCATTTCAATGGGTCCCAGAGTGGCAGTCAGCTGAAGGGGAAAACATCTTTAAATAAAGAGGTTCTGTGCATTTCCAATGAGAGAACAGAGATCATGAAGGAAAATTAGAGAAAGAAGCAGCTACATTTGTTAAAAAACACAAGGAGGGAAGGTAGGAAACAACAATGAAAGATGAAAAGCTGAAGCTAATTTCATTTCCAGAAATCATGTTAAACCAAATCATTCTATCAAGCACTGTTACGTTTCTGTTTTAATTCTTTTATAATTACCAGGTGGTATCCTAAATAATTCATAAATAAAAAATAATTCAATGGGAGCTTTGGGTATGAAGAGACTGCCTTACTATGACATTGAAGAACAACTGTTTCCTTCTGGTTGCCTGTGGCTGACACTGTGCTCTTGGGGGTTGTGGAGAGCTCCTGCTCCATTCTTCTAGGTCAGGATAAAAAGAGGGAATCCCAGACTGTAGTAGCTCCTAGAGCAACTATGCTAGTGCTTCTTTTTGCACTGTAGATACAAGCTCCAGCAGACATGTTTTTAATTTTCTTTATCCAGGTTGACGCGTTTGGCAATATCAGCCTTGTGCAATCACAAGCATTCACTGAAAACATTACTAGAAATACTGATGAGAAGATAATTTGGTTAGAACTTTGGAGAGGCTGAACAATTAGGAATGTCATATGGGTATATTTTCTACTTTTTTTTTTTTTTTTTTTTCCCAGTGGTGTGTCATGAGGGGTTGTGATGGGGAACAGGAAGGTCGTTTGCTGTTCTGACTGCTCTTAGAAGGAAAGAAAAAAATCCAAAATGACGTAAGAAATGGGTATAATTCATCACATTATTTCACTCAGAAGTTGCTGCTACTTGGACTCAGACTATCTAATGGCTTTTCGCAATCAGCCATCTGTAAGTTTATAATTGACATGGTGCCTGTAGTACTTATGTTTATTTTGAAATACTGTATAATATCACGGTACTTGTAAATGCCTACAGTGCATACTGTGCAATCTGTATACTGTGCAACTGTATAAATATTGGTGAGGATTGAACTGATTGAATTTTCTTTAAAAAATAAAATAAATAATATATATATATTTTTTAATTGTTGAACCTTGTTGAAGAGGCAAAACCAGAATGGAATAAGGTTCACCCAAGTGTAGGTAACCTTGTGTGCATCCTTTTAAAGTTGCCCTCACACTGTGAACATCCTTGGTGACAACTTTAGTTAACAGATATCAAAAGGGAATGAAGCAAAATAATAATAAGAGAGATTTCATGAGAAATAGTCCTTAGCTAATGGACACATTCTCTTAAAAGGATCTTCATTCTCCTTTAAGCTTTTCTTTTAACCACTTCAGCTATATTTCTTATGTATTGCATTTGTGTGTAAGCACTAGATCAGGACTTAAGACTGAGTCTATATTTATATAAAGATATTCTGAGAAAATAATTCCAATTATATGAGTTTGCTGGTTCATTGTTATACTGGAATAGAAAACCTCTTTCACAGAAGATGTTCTGAAAGCAAATCCATTAATGTTTATGAGGTGATGCAACTTTGCAAATGTGGAATATTTTTTGAAAAAATTTTAAACAGCTTCACTTAACCTTATGTCAAATTTATCATATTCAGCTTGGAAAATGGAGAGAGGATAATATAGATATATATAATATATGTGTATAGAGAGACCCTTCCTAAAATACTTTTTTTTTTTTTTTTCCTAGCTTTTATACAAAACATTACATTGCCCCTACTTTTTCATTTTGGCCTAAGAGGGAAAAAATATTTTTGTTTTAAATTGACCTGAACTATCAGGTCGGCAATGGCAAAGTTGAGAGCCTCTGGGTAAGGATCAAGGGACGAACGAATAAAGGGGATGTTGTTGTGGGAGTCTATTACAGACCGCCTGGCCAGGACGATAGTGCCGATAAGTTATTCTTTACAGAACTAAGAGAGGCCTCGAGATTAACTCCCCTTGTCCTTATGGGGGACTTCAACTTGCCAGACGTTAACTGGGAGTGCCACACGGCTGACACGAGCAAGTCCAGGAGGTTCATGAAGCACCTAGATGATAACTTCTTGGTGCAGGTGCTAACGGAGCCAACTAGGAAAGGTGCCCTCCTAGACCTGTTGCTAGAAAACAGAGAGGGTCTGGTGGGAGATGTGGTGATTGGTGGCCGCCTCAGTCATAACGACCATGAAGTGGTTGAGTTCAAAATTTACGGTGACAGAAGGAAAAGTGCCACCAAAACCTCATCCCTAGATATGGGGAAAGCGGACTTCAGGCTGCTCAGGGAACTAGTCAGCAAGGTCCCCTGGGAAACTGCTCTTGAAGGCCTCGATGTCCACCAGTGCTGGTCATTCTTTAAGCGATGCCTCCTAGAAGCACAAGATCAGGCAATTCCTAAATATCGCAAGTCAGGCAGGCGGGGCAGGAGGCCGGCGTGGCTGACCAGGAACGTTCTAATGGAGATTAGGCGGAAACAGAGAGTGTTTCGCTACTAGAAGGAGGGCCAGGTGTCATGGAAAGAATACAGGGATGCTGTTCGTGTTTGTAGGGAGAAAGTTCATGTGGCCAAAGCACACCTAGAGTTGAAGCTGGCTGTGTCTGTGAGAGAAAATAAAAAGGGTTTTTTTAGATATGTGAATGGAAAAAGGAGAACTAAAGAATACATAGGGCCGCTCCTTGATAGGGAAGGTCTCCTCACAGACAATGACATAGGCAAAGCAGAGACACTTAATGCCTTCTTTGCCTCTGTCTTCAATGCCGATGATGGGCTTCGGGACCAAGGGTGCCCTGAGCTGGAGGACCGGGACGGTGGGAATGTCAAACTCCCAACCGACCCTGAACGTGTGTGGGATTTGCTACTCCACCTGGATCCCTACAAGTCCATGGGTCCGGATGGGATTCATCCCCAGGTGCTGAAAGAGCTGGCGGACGTCATCGCGGAACCTCTCTCAATTATTTTTCAACGATCCTGGGAATTTGGAGAGGTCCTGGTAGACTGGACGCTGGCAAATGTTGTGCCAATTTTCAAGAAGGGTCAGAAAGAAGACCCTAGCAATTACAGGCCTGTCAGTCTCACGTCAGTGCCTGGTAAAATCATGGAGAAGATGGTTCTCGAACTTACTGAGGTGCACCTGGGGGACAAAGCAGTCACTGGTCCCAGCCAGCATGGGTTTGTGAAGGGTAGGTCCTGCCTAACTAACCTGATTTCCTTTTATGATAAGATCACCTGTATGGTGGACCAAGGGAAACCAGCTGATGTGACTTTTTTGGACTTCGGTAAGGCTTTTGACACGGTTTCCCATAGGATCCTACTGGACAAAATGTCCACCATACAGCTAAATAAAAACATCATACGATGGGTGAGCAATTGGCTAACAGGCAGGGCCCAAAGGGTTATGGTAAATGGGGCTGCGTCAGGCTGGCGGGCGGTCACCAGTGGGGTCCCTCAAGGCTCCATTTAGGGCTGGTACTTTTCAATATTTTTATAAACGATCTGGATGTAGGAATAGAAGGTATTTTGAGCAAGTTTGCTGATGACACCAAACTTGGAGGAGTTGTGGACTCGAATGAGGGTGGAAAGGCCTTGCAGAGGGATCTGGATAGGTTGGAGAGCTGGGCGATGACCAACCGCATGAAGTTCAATAAGAGCAAGTGCCGGGTCCTGCACCTGGGACAGGGAAACCCTGGCTGCACGTACAGACTGGGCGATGAGACACTGGAGAGCAGCCTAGAAGAGAGGGATCTGGGGGTCGTGGTAGACAGCAAGTTGAATATGAGCCAGCAGTGTGCCCTGGCAGCCAGGAGGGCCAACCGTGTCCTGGGGTGCATCAAGCACGGCATCGCTAGTAGGTCAAGGGAGGTGATTGTCCCGCTCTACTCTGCGCTGGTGCGGCCTCACCTCGAGTACTGTGTGCAGTTCTGGGCACCACAGTAAAGGACATGAAACTGTTGGAGAGTGTCCAGAGGAGGGCTACGAAGATGGTGAAAGGCCTGGAGGGGAAGACGTACGAAGAACGGCTGAGGTCACTGGGCCTATTCAGCCTGGAGAAGAGGAGGCTGAGGGGAGACCTCATCACAGTCTACAACTTCCATGTAAGGGGGTGTCGAGAGGCAGGAGACCTTTTCTCCATTAACACCAGTGACAGGACCCGCGGGAACGGGGTTAAGCTGAGGCAGGGGAAATTTAGGCTTGACATCAGGAGGGGTTCTTCACAGAGAGGGTGGTTGCACACTGGAACAGGCTCCCCAGGGAAGTGGTCACTGCACCGAGCCTGTCTGAATTTAAGAAGAGATTGGACTGTGCACTTAGTCACATGGTCTGAACTTTTGAGTAGACCTGTGTGGTGTCAAGAGTTGGACTTGATGATCCTTAAGGGTCCCTTCCAACTCAGGATATTCTATGATTCTATGATTCTATCTATTTTTATGTTTTGTTGTGTTTTTGTTTGTTTGTTTTCCTCACTTTAATCAGCAACAAATTGCAAAGTCTTCAAAGTTTTTTCCTGGAACAGATTTTGATATGAGAATATGGAACAGGTATTCCTTAGCACCTTTTATGTCATTTATTTGATTATATAATTATAGAATAACTAAAACTGTACCTCTGTTTGAAAGTTGTTACTTTTTAACAGTTCTTTAGGTCTCACCAGCTAGAAAAAAGTACATTGTACATGACTTCAATACATATACAATTTAAAGAGTGTTTACTATATGTTTGACTCCATAAAATATATGTTGAGAGAAGGAAAAAGTATATCTGAATTTAAAGGATCATTAACCAAGCTCATATCAGTTGTTTTATAATCCTTACAGCCGAGTTGCCTGAGAAAGAGCTAATATTTTTACATTTGCCATCACTGTGCTTTCTGCAATTCTGCTACATTTCACTCTTCCCAAACCTCCTATATTTCAAGATTCTGCATCAAGGACAATGGAATACTAATTGTTTCTGAATATTTTAAGCTGTCCTTCTGCCAAGTGGTGCCCTTGGTTTAGGAACAGTTTCTAGCATTTTGAAGGTGTTTTTCTTTAGTCCTCAGTCTAAGTGTAGTTGAGGAAAGAAGTTACAGAGACATAGAAACCAGAGAGAGATGTGATACATTTTCATAGAGTTCTAATGGTCAGGGAATAAATTTCCTTATCAGAGGTTCAGGAAATTACATGTTTAAGTTGCTTTTGCATGAAATTTAAAATTAAACTGCGATTTAGCAAGCTAGTATTGAAGAAAAAGTTGTCCTCTCACTCTGTTTGGGGAGGTTTGGCAAGTTTTGCCTCCTGTAGAGAACAGGCCTTGCCTAAAGTTTTTCTATTGTGATTCTCTTTCCAAGACCAGATCTGGAGGTGGGAGATAATTTTACATATCCAACATATGAACAAATTGAAAATGTTACATTAGATATTTTCCCTTTTTTCTAGGTAACTTATTGGGAGCAATTGTTTCAGTAGCCAGATATTAAGCTGTGCAGAAACACTTCTAAATGTGTATCCTTTGCAAAACCATTGTTTTTCTGGACAAGATTATTTCAAATCTGTGAATTAGCGACTAACTAATTCTGTACTGTATTAATCATATCTTTATGTAGATTAATGTTAACTTTCACACTCACATCAAACAGCCTAAATATGTAAGTTCCAAACCTCAGGATTTAATGGTCAGACAGGAGGAAGATAAAAAAAAAAAAAAGGAGAACAATATTTTTGACTGTTTCAGTCATCTTTACTCTCCTTAGAGAGTAGACTGAAGGATCTACCTTAGGTGTTAGTAACAGTATTTCACAGGTCTCTGATCTACCACTGCAGCAAGGAAAGCAAGAAATGCTGCAGAACTACAACATTTGTTGAAGTTGTGAAGATGCATATACACAAAACTCCTAGTTCATGATGGATTAAAGACCTTAATATCCAAAAGAACATCACCATTTCAAAATGGATAGCTTGTTCAGAGTATTGTCAACATATTGAGAAAAGAGGAAAATGAATCAAATAGTAAGTTGTTATTTTAAGATTACCAATATGTATTAAAAAAAAAAAAAAAAAGCCAGAAATTTTCCACTCTTTCTTAAATATATTTCTTTACACTTACTTTTTATTATATCCTTTGGAAAGGTTGACAGACAGAAGAAGAAATAGATCAATAAAAACTATTGGAAACATCTGAGGAGATTACTTTTGAGAAATACCCATGTTGTGAAATTTCATCCAGATCCTTCTCCAACTGTGACAATCAACAATTTTGTTGTGAAGACACTTTTCATTTTATAAAAGCTGATAGCACTTAACTTCATTTATGGAAAGATTAAAGATAGGCTTGAAAGTCACTTGATTAAAATGAAGGAAGGGACTAGTAATAATTTTGTCAAATACTCTTTCTTCTTAATGGTCCTACCTTTTTCTACAATTAAAAATATAAAAATGTAACAACAAAAAACATTAAATCACGACATTTTTTCCTCTAAGTATATAGATTCCTACATAAATTCAAATTTCTACATAAATTCAATATGTTCTAGCTTAAGAGAGCAGAGATTATTCCAATTTCTCTTCAAAATGTTACTTATACTTCTTGATATTCCCTTCTATTTTCCACTCTACACCTGGTAAAATTTCCCAGTTATCAGGAGTTGAATAGCTTGTAAGAACATCTGTAATAACTACATAATCAATTTCAGAGAAAACATTTAGATGTTCTTCTTGTTTTGTAGGTATGGATAAAAATGATAAAAGATTATTTTAAATTTTAGCAGTTATTAATGAAGATAATGATGTTTCTCAGCTACAGCTCACTCTCAGAATTTAAAATTATTCCAGTGATCATTTTCTTCAAAAGGACTGATTTAACATATGCCAGAATTGACATGCAGTTTTTTCCTTACTTGAGAGTTATCATCACTTACACAAATGTACTGCTGGTATGGTACTACTAATAAAACAGCTGTGCACATTTGGAAAAGAATAAGATGTTTTTTAAAGGAATATTTATTTATATATTTATTTTCCCAAATGAGTATTAAAACACATTATTATATTAGGAGAATAACTAGCAATACTAATGGAAATCAAACAGTTGATGTCGAATGCCCTGCAGTTGGAGAACTGAGACTTGCATATTGAAAGACCAGTGATTGTCCCTGCTGAGTATACTTTAGTTTCAAAATGATTAGCTCTGTCAAATAATTAATATTTGTCGATAAGTCCAGTATCACATGTTGTAATTAGGATGACAGAATAACATGGACTGAAAATAATCAATCTGAGCTGCTAAAGCTGATCAGTTAAAGTAAAGAAAATAACAAAAGCAACTTTCTTCCATGGAAGAACTGACTTCCATGCACATTTATATTTAGCTTCGGTTGCTTCTGTGGTCTTTTTGTTTTTCAACTCTCATACACAAATTTCATTGTTATGAAAGATTTCAAACACTTATTTGAGTTTCCCAAGCAAATTTCATGGAAGAAACACACTAAAAGTCAACTGGAAGGAAACAATAACATTGGTAATACTAGAACAAATTAAATCTAGATGAACTAGATAAAGTTTATATATATATATATATTTAATATTGAAAGTCAAATACTTTCAAAAATCTACTTTTAACTGTTGTCAAATACCAAATCTTAAAGTGAATCTGTTTGTATTCACTTGGGGGGGAAACACAGAAACATCAAAAAATCTCTCCCTTCAGTTTATATTCTTTCCTGCCCTAGATAAGTCAATGAAAGATTCACTGTCATTTAAAGCAGAGTTATGTTAGTAATGAATTCTTCTAATTATCCCATCCTTTAGACTAGAGGTTAGATATTATGACAGGAAGAGCTTTAGAAAAATCTTTAAAGGGTAGAAAATTTGAAGGATAAATTATTCATTTGCAAATTATTTACTTTAACTAGTTTTCACTGCACTCCTACTAGATACTTTACAGCTCTACAATGTGATGTAGGAGATTGAATGTAATCAATAGAAAAAATATATAAGATTCATAGGGATGTCTCTTTACACTCATTTTTTTTCCTATCTCCTGTGATACAAAGGAGATATATTTAAAGTATATAAAGTATATACTTCATATACATACTTTATATATGTATATATATACTTTATACTGTAATAAAGTATATTTTATATAGCATATTTATCTAAAATATTCTGGATTTTAGTGATTTATTTTCCACTGGTGTTTCTAAAAATAATCTTTGAAGGTCTGTATCTTTTGGCTTCAAATTAAATCATAATCCACTCTGAGTTTTGAAAAATATGTGGAAATATTTTCCTTTTTTTTTTTCCCTGTTCCAGTTCATCTAATGTGGGAAGAAAAAGTCAAGTATTGCATGCTTAATTTTACCACAGTCGTATTTTTCAAGTCTTTAAAAATGTTGTACAGCTTAAAGATCCAATGCTGTTCCTTTCAAAGTACGTAGACAGGTAAATATTCAGTTTTATTACGGTTCATGGTTTTTTGTTTTGTTTTGTTTTCCACTGACTTTGGCAGGGCCACTGTGTCACTCAGAATAGCAATAAAGTTAGTTCCTGATAGAATGACAGAGTATGTTCACCTCAGGTACTATGTACTCAGTGCTTACAAGACCACACTCTTTTAGGTACAACCCAGAAAAAAAATATATGTATATTTACACACACACACACAGTATAAATAAATCAGACAGCATCTAGATAGGCCCTCATGAAGAGAAGACAAAAGCACTGGAAAATTTGATTTTAGTGCTGAGGGGAAAAAAAAAAAAAAAAAAAAAAAAAAAGGTTGAGGAGGAGGAAAGGTTGTAGGAAGGACTCAGCCAAATAGAAGAAACAGAATGGAATCAAGTGAAAAATGAGGTAAAAAGGCTCTGGCAGAGTGAAATAGATATGAGACAGATGGTTTAGGAGACAGATGGTGAAAATATTAGAGTTTTTTTTTCCAGTCAGTACAAGGAAAGAATTATATCTTACACTTGTGTCTTTACAAGGGGGTTAACCAAGAACAAGAAGAAAAAGCCAGCACCAAATTATAGCATTCATGTACATAGATTTGGGTCTCAGAGGCTGTTACATGATGACATGAAACTATTAGGCATTGTCCTGGAAAATCACCATTTGCTTAAATAACGTACTGCTACAAAAGATATGTTGACAAAGGTTTTTGTATGGTTTGCATCAAAAACAAACAAACAAACCTATATTAATATGTATGATTAATGTTCAGATAATGCTTTTAGCAAAATATCTTCATCATATTGTTATTTCATTGAGCTAGCTTAATTGATTCTCTAAAATAGCCTTAAGTAAATAAAATACTTATTTAAGCAAAGACTATTATCACTGTGTTTGGGCATCAAATATCTACTACATTAAAAAGATAAATTCACCAAGAATTACTAGTATCCTAGACTAAATAAAAACTTCACTTGTATCTACCTGCTCCAGTGAAGAACTTACTGCTGATAATACAAAGATCGAGAAATATTGGAGAAAAATTCCTCATCCAATTGTTGTTTGTTTTTCCACAAAATGAAATGGTGAAGAGGAAAAGAAGACATTTTATGTATATATATAATGCACTTGAAAGACAAAAATGAAAATATAGTATGATTTTTGGAGTTCTCAGTGATATACAGTATTTGAACACATTACTTTTAATACATTGTTTAACTTGCCGAGCATTTATTTCATTTTATTTATTTATTTATTTATTGTATGGGGCATAGTGAAGGCTTTCTGATCTCTCAGTAACAATGACAATGTTACAATGCTAAGTTTCATTTATTTCCAATCTCAACACAGAACTGAAAAAAAAAAATAAATAGATATTAAAATTGCTTATGCATTAAAAGATAAGTGCCTATTAAGTTTTTAGCATGAGAATTCCCATAGACTTAACTAGTAAGTAAATGTCAAATGTTTTTTGAAGATAGTCTAGGAAATGGGATGTAGAAAGTAAAACATGTAAGTTCACATGTTACAATGATTGTTAAGAGGGCCCAACAACACCCTCAGGAGACAGGATACACATTCTAATTTTCAGCAGCAGAGAACTGAATTAGGTTTCCCATTATCCTAGAAAATGTCCTAAACATTGAACTATAAGCTTAAAAAAAAAAAAAAAAATCAGGATGAGATGACAAAGGAGAAAAACATCATAACATGATGCCTATATTCTTCTTCTATGTGATGAAAACTTTCATAATCATGTGGGTAAAATTCAATTGCCACACTATAGACACAATTTATTGTATTGTTTGTCAAGGAAATAAATTTCAAGATAGCTTGTTGCATACTACCAGTGGTGAGAGAATCACTTGTTTCAGGAATACCTTTGTAATCCTAAACTTTGGTATATGCACATGAGATTTAGTGTGAAAAGATAGAGTAGACTTTCTAAATAGACTAGAAAGACATTCAGGTGTTTTGTAGTGAATGGCAGCCTATTATTTTGGGTTACTGGCTCAGGGTGTACTGCATAAGCTAAAAGATTAAAACAAGGCTCTGCACTGATGTGTTTTACCGCACACTGCTTGCAGATTTTGTGGATTTACTTGAGTTTTAAAGATGCAGTTCATGCAAAACCAGGAAAAAAAAAAAAAAAAAAAAAAAAAAAAAAAAAAAAAGAAAACACCTCTAGACAAACTTAATAAAAGGAGTAAAAGAATAAGATAAAATAAAAGCACAATACATCAGTGACTGCATCATTTTGGGAAAGTTACTGGCAGAGCTAGGGTCAGATATCAGGATTACTTGGTTGTCAGTACTAGCTTTTCTTCCTGTGAGTCAGATGCACAATATGGTCCTCAGGTGTAAATATCCAAGACAGACATCTGAAAGGGACAATGTGAAGTAAATGAAATCAAAAATGATGGTTCTAATTTGCCTTTGGATTTACGTGTAAATAAATAATTTACAAAATCCAAGTATTCTTACATATTTCAGATAGGATCCACCCAAGGCTACTGAGAGAACTGGCAAAGGAACTGGTCAAGCCACTTACCATTATTTATCAACAGTCCTGGCTATCGGGGGAGGTCCCAGTTGGCTGGCAGCTAGCAAACATGACACCCATCTACAAGAAGGGCCGGAGGGCAGACACGGGGAACTATAGGCCTGTCAGTTTGACCTCAGTGCCAGGGAAACTCATGGAGCAGATTATCTTGATTGTCATCACGTGGCACTTACAAGGCAACCAGGTGATCAGGCCCAGTCAGCATGGGTTTATGAAAGGCAGGTCCTGCTTGACAAACCTGATCTCCTTCTATGACAAAGTAATGCACTTTGTAGATGAGGGAAAGGCTGTGGATGTGGTCCACCTTGACTTCAGCAAGGCTTTTGACACCATTTCCCACAGCATTCTCCTCAAGAAACTGGCTGCTCATGGCATGGACTGGCGTATGCTTCGTTGGGTTAGAAACTGGCTGGATAGCCGGGCCCAAAGTGTTGTGGTGAATGGAGTCAAATCCAGTTGGAGGCCAGTCACTAGTGGCGTTCCCCAGGGCTCGGTGCTGGGGCCGGTCCTCTTTAATATCTTCATCGATGATCTGGATGAGGGCATTGAGTGCACCCTCAGTAAGTTCGAAGATGACACCAAGTTAGGTGCATGTGTCGATCTGCTCAAGGGTAGGAAGGCTCTGCAGGAGGATCAGGATAGGCTGAACCGATGGATTGAGGTCAACTCTATGAAGTTCAACAAAGCCAAGTGCTGGATCCTGCACCTGGGGCGCAATAACCCCAAGCAAAGCTACAGGCTGGGAGATGGGTGATTGGAAAGCTTCCAGGCGGAGAAGGACCTGGGAGTATTGGTTGATAGTGGGCTGAATATGAGCCAGCAGTGTGCTCAGGTGGCCAAGAAGGACAACAGCATCCTGGCTTGTATAAGAAGCAGTGTGGCCAGAAGGTCTAGGGATGTGATTGTCCCCTCATACTCGGCTCTGGTGAGGCCGCACCTTGAGTACTGTGTTCAGTTTTGGGCCCCTCAATACAAGAAGGAGATCAAGGTGCTCAAGCGAGTCCAGAGAAGGGCAACGAAGCTGGTGAGGGGTCTGGAGAACAAGTCTTATGAGGAGCAGCTGAGGGAGCTGGGTTTGTTCAGCTTGGAGAAAAGGAGGCACAGGGGCGACCTTATCGCTCTTTATAAGTACATTAAAGGAGGCTGTAGCGAGGTGGGGGTTGGTCTATTCTCTCATGTGCCTGGTGACGGGATGAGGGGGAATGGGCTAAAGTTGCGCCAGGGGTGTTTTAGGTTGGATATTAGGAAGAACTTCTTTACTGAGAGGGTTGTGAGGCATTGGAATGGGATGCCCAGGATAGTAGTGGAGTCACTATCCCTGGAGGTCTTTAAATATGTTTAGATGTTGAACTTAGCGATATGGTTTAGTGGAGGACTTGTTAGTGTTAGGTCAGAGGTTGGACTCGATGATCTAGAGGTCTCTTCCAACCTAGAAGTTCTGTGATTCTGTTATTCTGTGATCTCTCCATTATGAAAGACCAAATATCAATTTTGATCAACTAGTATGGAGACAAATTGTTGTTAAAATAACCATACACATAAAAGACAGGAAAGGTTTTTTTAAATATAGGTAGAAATATTATGGACAGGGAAAGCAAAAATATTACTAATCCTCAAACAAAGTCCTGGCTGTATACTTCCTATTAAACTTCCTAGTGTTGCAGCATTTTTGTGGTGTTTTTCATGCTTTCATTTTATTCATGTAACAACCCACTGAGCTGGAATATCATCAGTATTATTGCCAGTTGCTGAAGAAATAGAAGAAGGTGAAGACATTAAGTGACTTGCATAAGGCCTCTTATCAAGTCTGTACCAGAGCTAGGATTACAATTCTGAAGCTCTTTACTTCTTGTTTGGTGTTTGGCAGCCTGGACCGTGACATTCCCCAAATCCATTTTTAAACTCTTATAAAATAATAGAAGAAACAGAAAGGAGCAAAATTATTCTTGCCTACATAATGCTACCAACAGTTTTCTTGGAAGCTTCAGTGGAATAAAACTGGCCATCTATGAACCTCTCATAACAATTCCACAATTAAAAAAGATGGTATGCTACATTAAAAGAGCAAGATATGTTTGCCCAAATAATCTTCTTTCCATGAGAATTATATGAAATATTATCCTAACTATGTAACATGTCCTTAAAAAAAATAATAATAATAATAAAAAAAAATAAACTTAGTAAAAGCAAAGAAGATTTAGAAAGAAAATTTTATTGTAGAGGAAACATCTAACCATACAACAGTTATCCTTATTAGGCTTAATTTTACATAATCGTTTCAAATTCTGAAGTGCCAAAATGTTTTGCTGATTAAAATTTCAGAAGATATTGTACTTTGAAACTGTAAACACCCCTGAGAGCAGAGAGAACTGCTGAAGTCTATTAGGAAATTTAGAATTATAAAAATGATAGTAGGAGACTGTCTTACTTGCCAAGGTTCATTTAGTCCTCACAGTAATATGAAGCTGGAGGAAGCAAAAGCACACAGGAAGCAACACTGCTGAGTGAGACCAAGATATCCTGGTGAACATGAGATTAGCCTGAAATGTCATATGACAGTAAAAATAGCTAAGATTGTTTTTAGGCAATTCACTGTATCATGAAGCTGCCAAGTGAAGAAAAAGACAGCAGTCCTCCTGTACCTTTTACTGTCACTATACCTACAACTGAATTCTGAAGTCAGATTCAGGCCACAGAAACTGTAGAAAAACAGAAATACATTAAAAGTTATTAAGAAGTCAGCAGAAATGACTGATGAGGGAAGATTAAAATAACTAGCTGTATAAATGATAAATGATGACTCAGAGGAGATGAGGAGATGAGATAGCTGGCTACAAATAGACCTGGACAAAAGGAAAAGTCACCAACTTCTGTTCTTCTGTTTGCCTTTTTCTTTAAAAAAAAAAAAAAAAAAAAAAAAAAAAAAAGAGCCTGACTGACAGCACATACAAGCTGTCAGTTCCATGATGAAATGTTTCCTTCTGCCTTCTGCCCAGGGAGGTGGTGGAGTCCCTAGAGGTCTTTAAAAGACATTTAGATTTTGAACTTAGCGATATGGTTTAGTGGAGGACTTGTTAGGTCAGAGGTTGGACTCGATGATCTTGAGGTCTCTTCCAACCTGGACAATTCTGTGATTCGGTGTGTGATAACAAGAATTGATGAATTTTATCATTTAAATGGCTCCAGGAGTGTCAACTTGAAGGGAGAATTGTCTCTGCTATAGGCATGATGTGTCAACCCATTCTTAAAAAGAATTGAAAGGAAAACTTTAACCTAACTTTAATGTTAACATAAAATAAATAAATAAATACCTAAATAAAAATTATTTTAAAAGGCAGGATATCTTTGGGAGGAAGACAGAAGCATTTTTTTTTTCTTTAATGAGGACAGGAAAAGCCCATAATATTTTTTATGTGGATTTAACTAACCATCTTAAAAATAACTTTTTTCATTATTTGTGTGACCTAGATATAGTAGTTCATTAAAATTGATTTAAAATACAAAGAAGAAAGGACTTTCCATGATAAAACATATTTTATCTGGTAGCTTTCTGTTCTCTCACTTCCTTCCCTCCTTCTCTCCCCATGATATATCCAATATTCTTACTTTCAAGAGGTATGTAAAATTTTATAAGTTTTAAATTTTATTATTATAAGTTTTTAAATTTTATGTTTAAAATTTTATATGTTTGATTAGTTTGATGTTTGATAAGTTTGTTCATCTAAGATAAAACAGTTTTTAATGACAGCTTATTAAGGCAGTTAACATGAATATTGAATTATCTCCATAAAATATTAGTACCAATACAAAATAAATAAGTGCTGTAGGACATTTTAGCCACAGAATAATACATCTAATGTTTAAACATCTTATTTTTTTCTGTAACACTACAAAAGTGTTACTGTTGTCACTGTTGCTAAAAAACAATTTAAAAGGAGAGAAAATATTTTCCTTGAGCTTTTATTCTTGATGAAAATTGTAATAGGTATTAATTTTTAAATCTCAAAGACTCTAAGTCACAAAATAATTCAACTATTAAAGTAAGGATTGAATCTTGATATTTACAAAAGTTCAGCTATTAACTGAGTCTGGATAACAGAAGGGCAGAGTTACATTCCTTGGAATTGCCTGAGAGCTCTGTATGTTTTAGGTCAGAGACGGAGCACTCTTATAGTGCTGCATTTTATTCATATAAGGACTGATATCATAATATTCAATATCTACTAGAATATCCTTGTTCAGCTCAAACCCAAACATCCTAGCAGTTGATCAGGCTGCATTTTTTACTGTGTACATTTTTTACAATTTTTAATTGTCAAGACAGACATCACTGGCCAACAAGTTGACTTTTCAGGTTGTTATCTTTCTTGGAAGGATGTTTATTTATCAAATGCATCTGCATGTTACTCAGCAAACTTTCTTACTGCAAATGGTGAAAATTAAGGTTTGGCATTTAATGGTGCTTTGAATAAACTACCAATGCTTAGAATTTTTATAGTTAAGAAACATTTTCTACAGAATTAATTTTCACTTCAAGTTTCTATGTTTTATAAGCAAAAATTGGTCATCACAGAAACCTAATACTGAGTGTTGATTATTTCCTGACTCAGCTGTAGACATGATCTCAGGCTAATTTGTGTTTGGGGGAAAATGAAAGTGTTTATTTTTTCCTAACATTTTCTTTGTAAATATAGTAAGTACACAGAAGAGTGGTATTTTAAAATCTCTTTCACAGAATCACAGAATTGAAGGGGTTGGAAAGGACCTCGAAAGATCAATTCCAACCTCCCTGCAAAGCAGGTACCTTAGAGCAGGCTGCCCAGGTAGGCGTCCAGACAGGCCCTAAATATCTCCAGAGGAGACTCCACAACCTCCCTGGGCAGCCTGTTCCAGTGCTCCATCACCCTCACAATGAAGAAGTTCTTTCAGAGGTTGTTGAGAATTTTCTGTGCTCTATCTTGTGACCATTACTCCTTGTCCAGTCCACACAAACCACTGAAAAGAGGTTAGCCAAATCCCTCTGTCTCCCACACCTTAGGTAGTTAAACACATCGATGAGATCCCCTCTCAGTCTTCTTTTCTCCAGGTTGAATCGACCCACGTCTCTCAGCCTTTCCTCACAAGGAAGATGCTCCAGGCCCCGTATCATCTTTGTGGCCCTCCACTGGACTCTTTCCAGGAGATCCCTGTCTTTTTTATACCGGGGAGCCCAGAACTGGACACAGTACTCCAGGTGAGGCCTGACCGGGGCAGAGTAGAGGAGGAGGATCACCTCCCTTGACCTGCTGGCCACGCTCCTTTTAATGCGCACCAGGATCCCATTAGCCCTCTTGGCCAAAAGGGCACACTGCTGGCTCATGGTCAACCTGTCGTCCACCAGGACCTCCAGGTCCTTCTCCTCAGAGCTCCTCTCCAGCAAGTTGTCCCCCAGCCTGTACTGATACATGTGGTTGTTCCTTCCCAGGTGCAGGACTCTAAACTTGCTCTTATTAAATCTAATTTGGTTTCTTCATACCCATCTCTCTAGCCAGTCCATGTCTCTCTGAATGGCAGCACAGCCTTCTGGCATATCAGTCACTCCTCCCAGCTTTGTGTCATTGGTTTACTTGCTGAGGGCAGACATCAAGGCCGTTGATGAAGAAGTTGAATAAGACTGGACCTGGCACCGACCCCTGGGGAACACCAGTAGTCACAGGTCTCCAGCCAGACTCTGTGCCACCGATCACCACCCTCTAGTACTAGGCCAGTCTACTAGTACTCAACCCACCTTACTGTCCACTCCTCTATCCCACACTTGCTCAACTTTGCCATCAGGATGTCATGAGAGACAGTATCAAAAGCCTTGCTAAAGTCAAGGTAGTTGACATCCACTGCTCTCCCCTCATCTACCCAGCTGGTGATGCCATCATAGAAGGCAACAAGGTTGGTCAAGCATGACTTCCCCTTGGTGAATCCATGCTGACTACTCCTCATAACCTTCTTCTCTTCCAATTGCTTGGAGATGGCATCCAGAACAAGCCGTTCCAACACCTTTCCAGGGACAGAGGTGAGACTGACTGGCCTATAGTTTCCTGGATCCTCCTTGAAGACCGGAGTGACATTGGCTATCCTCCAATCTTCAAGCACCTCTCCTGTTCTCCAGGACCTTTCAAAGATAATAGAGAGCGGTTCAGCAATCACCTCTGCCAACTCCCTTGGCACACCTTTGTGTGCAAAGTAATATAGTTCTAATCTATTTTCAGAAAACATTTCAGTTTTCGTGAAAGATTTTCCTTTTTTTTTTGCTTCAGTTTTTCCTTAGTAAATCCTAATTATTCCTAGAGTCACTGTAAGCAAAAATTTTAGTTCATTCAAATTATATAGACTTTGCTATTTGTTTAAAAGAAGCAAATGTTTTGTTTACAAATGAAATAAAATAACTTCAGGATAAATTCACATTAATAAGAAGTTCCTGAAAATATTTCTAACCTTGCTGAAGGCAAATTTTTAGAAAGTGAAACTAAGTATGGACCTTACTAAAAAAAATCTTCAATTTAAATTTTTCCTACCCTCTTGTAATGAGATTTAAGTGAGCTTCTAACTCCAACAGAATTGTTAGAATCTGGCCTTACTAGTCTATTTAGCATGCAAAAATGTATAAGGATAATTTTTTTGTATTTCTTGGAAAATAACAACTGAGCTGATGAGTTCCAGTCTTTTAAGATGATGAACGACCGTTTATATAACATGGAAGATGCCGAAGTGAATAGTTCTCATAACCCTTTTTAACAGATCAGGTCCTCAGGTGTCTGTCTCTCCCAAATTATTTTGCATATTAACCAAAATGCTGTTTCTTTAAAGATAGGCTTTGCATTGTCCTGTCATTGGTAAACTGCATAAGCAGCACTGTGAGCCAAAGGACCAATAATAATCTGGCTATAATGGTCCCTTCTCACCCCTACTCCCCAGGGAAATTCCTGGGAATTATTGGGATGTAGAATTGAACAACTCCTGTTTGCCTCAGTTCTTATACTGTTCCCTGCATCAGAACACAACACAACTGTAAAAGGTACCATTGTCTTTATTATTCTGGTGGGCCCGCAGGGCAACATCTCCTATTAAATGGGAGATGTGAGTTCAGATGTTCATTTTATGGACTGAAGCTGAGTTTCAGAGCCACAAAGGAATGCTTTGTCATTCTGATGTTTAACCAAACTTCATAGGAAATGTGAAGGAAGCAAGGATTTTAAACCTGCCCTCCTCTTTAGCAGCTCATATTGACTGACAGACATATCCCATGTGTGTTTTCGGTAATATGAAACTCATTTTAGTCATTTACATTTACATTCCTGTTTAACATCTAGAAAATTTAAAGTTTAAAACAGGTTTGGGGACTTTACTCTTTGAATCTGAGATTTAAATAGTAACGAAAATGGTGCAGTTTATAACTTTGATGTTCAATTGTACAAAGACTTACATTAGTTAGTTCTAGGTAGAATAATTAAATTAGCTGTATCATGAAACAGTACAATGAAGTGTATTAATAAGTATCTTCTCTCTGTAAGGTATTCCTTAAAAGATATGTTTTGCATTATAGCAATTATATATTATATATTTTATAAAATTTATATATAATATAATATAATATAATATAATATAATATAATATAATATAATATAATATAATATAATATAATATAATATAATATAATATATATATGATAATATATATTATAAAATTTATAAAATATATAATTATAAAATTATATATTTTGCATTTATTACCAGAAAGGTAATATCACTGCAATGATAAGAAATTAACAAGATACCTTATTAAAGGCTGCAATGAAATTAGATGTTTTCAGATATGTTTCTCTCACAATTTCATTTATTTCTGTGGTTGTATGAGTTACAATATTTGTGCTTTTACTGATAGCACAGAAGTGATAAGCATAATTCAGTATTCACAGATGTATATAGTAACTGAAGTGTGAAACTTATTGTTCTTTCTGATTGTAATGAAGTTCCCGTGTATCTTTGATTTTTATGAAATATTCACAATATTCACAATATTATGAAATATTCACAATAGGTATGCAGACCACCAAGGCAATCGGATCTCAATTATTCATATGTTAATATTATTCTCATCTTTTGAATATCTGCAGCATATTGTCCTGGCTGTTCATTTGAATATGAGAACCCACCAGACAACTATTTTTTCTTTGTGTTACAAAAATGTTGTACATTTGCATTGCAAAGGAAAACTACAAGAGGGAAACATTCAATGTCCTATTCAAACTCTATTTAAATTAGTACACAGTAATCTGGGCAGAAATAAAATGAGTATTTTCAGGTCATAAAAAGGAATAGTTCACTAAATCCCATTTTAAATAGCTAAACAATAGAGGAAATACAGAGTGTAGTACTTTGGTGTTTGGAAAACAGTTGTGATAGTAATAATTAAATAGAGGTTTTGTTTATAATTTTCATGCAAATTTTGTCTGGCAGAAGATTTTCTTTAGATTTTTTTCCCTTGTCATTTTTATTATTGTGTCTGTTATACCCAGGAATCCCAGCTGAGATCATGACATTGTGTGACAGAGCTTAGCCAAAAAAAAAAAAAAAAAAAAAAAAAAAAAAAAAAGGCAAGTCTAAACTAAAGTCTAAAAAGTGAAATAAAAAAGTAACTTAGTGAGAGTCATACAGAAAATTAGTGGAAGAGATGGGTCTACAAGACAAGTCTACCGTTATCTAGACCAGAGACCAACACTGACCCAATGAAATGATAAGCAAGCACAGAGAACATTAACAAGATGCTAGGACCAGATTTTCACAAATATGAACTATCACTACTCATGTGAATTTTTCCCAACATAGGTACACCAAAATGATGTGTCTTTTGACAGCATCACAGAATACCAGCATTTTTCTGTTCACCAGCTATTTGAGTGCTGAAATTTTTATTTTTATGCCTAGCTACTCTGCCATGTAACCTCTTCAGATTAGTGCTCTTCAAGCAAACACTATGTGAAGTGCACCTTGACTCCTGTGTAAGTATAGTTGTATCTTAGATGGGTTTAAACTTGCAAGTTCTCAGATAATATCAGCTGCCTACTTTCTGTCAACATGGAGCTCAATGTGCAACACATTTTTGTTTCTTAAGTGGATTGTCTTCAAACTGTACTAAGTACAGTTATGAATGTACAGTTACAAGTGTACTTAGTACTGTATGGTACTAAGTGTTCCAAATATTCAGGTTAGCTATATACAGGCATGACTTCAACATGCATGATCCGCACAGGAACCTAGAAATACAGATATTAACTGTGTCATATAATAAAGTTCAAAGGTTTTTGATCAGGTCAGTTTTCCTGGTTTTCCATGTTGCAACCTCTAAATGCATACAGTATCTTGTGTTTATAGAATGTATTTCAATTTGATAAACTTACAAGAAAAATTATTTGCTTCTACAGTGTTTTCTTTAAATGTTGTAATATAGAGTAAACTGTTATTCTAAGTGTTTAAGGAAGTAAAAACAAGTTGACTGATAGCCTCCACTCTATGTATGTGTGCTTGAAAATAAGCAGAACATTTTCTAGGACTCTGGAGGATTGCCCACATCTCCGTTGTGTGTTTTATCCTAAGGGTGGGGTTTGGATTATGTGTGATGGAGACAGCCAAAGTACTGATGGCTACTGTTCACTAGGAACAGTGTAGAGTTCAGTAACAATGGTTTCTTTTTTTATTCAGTATAGCTTAATATATGGTAGCTATTGATTTCAAATATGAAACTTCTGCTATTAATGTCAAGCTTTAGGTGTCCAGAATATAGAACATTATTCCTTTTCATCTTGAGAAAAGTGTGAGCAGTATTTAACTGGATTCTCTTCTTGCCTGAGCTGCTACTGTGATATGATCAAAAGAAAGAACAGGTTAAAAAATAGTAACATAAATCTTAACTGTAAGAGATGACCTATATTTGACTGCTGTTTAAATGACCTCCTTCGTACAAAATAAGTTTTCATTTTAAAAAGATATACATATGTATTTGTCCGTTATCAAATACAACTAAAGAAAACCCAGCAGCTACATGTGATAATTTATTTCTTTTCAACTCCATCTAAATAAAGTGATGTAAATAGAATGACCTGCTGGCAGGTGGAATTTGCATAAATAGTAACAAAATCAAGTGCACTTTAAAAGGGTGAAACGAGATGAACACAAAAAGTATTTTACTTATTTTGGCAAATCTTTCCCAAGAATAATGTGTCCATTCCTATTTAAGGTATTTTTAAGGGTCTTGTGATCTCAGAGGAAAAACTAAATAAATGCAAGGAAAACTGCATTTATACAATAAGGAAGTTTGTTTTCATACTTTTTAATTTTAGGAGTGTAATCCATTTGTGTTTCCCCTGCCTTTTCTATTTTCTTTCTTTTTTTTTTTTTTCTTTTTACTTCTTTTTTTTTTTCTATTCATTTTTTTACACAGAATTGATAAGGAAAAATGTTCTGATAGAAACATATTGATTGACTAAAGAACTATATGTTACTGGTCCTGCAATCCTTGTGGGGGTCAATGATATTTAACTGGTGATAAATGTGCTCTGTCTGACACCAAACAAAAGCAAAGTTGTCTTTCATTTTTAGAATTTGCTCTCCACAGGGCCTTGAATGTTCATTTCTTTGACATAAAATAATGATTCATTCTCTTGCTTTGCAGTTTCTATGTAGCTAGGTACTTAAAAAGTCAATACTGAATTTCCAAGCATAAATCCACATATGATTACAGCAGAGCTCCAATAACAGAGTATTGTGTTAAGAGATGTATTGGTATATTTTATATCTATAAAGATGAGAGGTTTTAATTTGGCTTATTAACAAAATTTTAAAATATGTTATGTTTGTTTTATTGATAATCATTTTTAGAAAGTTTAACACTTCCAAGTCCAGATTCACCTTATGGGAAAAATTAAAAAGTGAATTATTGGTGGAAAAATCATCAAAGCCAAGGGTAACTGTATGCTATGAAACATAATTCTCTTTGTTCTTTGTTTAAGGGTTAAAGCCAAGTAATCCAACCATGACCGGCAAAACACAGACCAGCAATGTCACCAATAAGAACGACCCAAAGTCCATCAACTCTAGAGTCTTCATTGGTAATCTGAACACAGCCATTGTCAAAAAAGGTGACATCGAAGCGATCTTTGCAAAGTATGGAAAAATAGTTGGCTGCTCAGTGCACAAAGGTTACGCATTTGTACAGTACATGAGCGAGAGGCATGCAAGGGCTGCGGTGGCAGGAGAGAATGCCAGGATCATTGCAGGACAGCCACTAGGTAAGTGCTTGTTCATATCATTCAAATATATTTTTCTCTTCTTTTTCTATATCATCTGTTGTTGGTACCCTGGGGACCAGTAAGTTGGTTTTTCCATTGTTCAAGTGTATTTCCAGGATGCTGGATCTAGCAGAATTTTGGAAATATTACATGTTACTTAGTTATTATGAAATTTTTAGTGCTATAAACTGCCTATTTATTAAGCACATTACTTCTGAGTGCTTATACTTCTCTGTGTAACCCCATTGCAGTGAATATGATTATTCATGTGAAGAAAATATAAGCATTTTCTCTTAAGGTCTATTAGTAAATTTAATGTGATATAATGAGTCCTGTCTAATAGATGTGGTTATCTTGACTTTAATGAGTCTAAAATAATATCCAGCTCAGTGAAGTGCCAGATTTTAGACAGAAGCAAAAGAATGAGTTTTGTTAGTCCTTGAACTTGTACCAAATCAAACTGCAATGCAGTTATTCATTTAGAAAACTATTCGTTTTTCATTTTGTTTTTTGATTTTTGCTTACAAAAATTTTAGGTTGAAGTTTTGCCCCATATAATGTTGTAGACACTGTTCCTCTGAACTCCAAACTAAAAAAGAATAGTTTATTATTAATAATAATAATAAACTAAAATTAATAATAAAAATTATTAATAATTTTCTAGTACTTTGTTATGAATTGTGTAATTTGTTTTTTTTTTAATTTGTTTTTCCTTACTGACAAAATTATCTACAATACAGTACTAAACCCATCTGCTATATGTATAGTAATTATGGACAGTACAGCAAAATATTTAGGAGAGATCTCTTGCTAGACCTCTGAGCTAAATTACTCAGACCAAATCCACTTGTGTGCCTTGGCTATGCCAGGAAGAGGTGAAGTGCATTTAGTGTTTTGGCTGTACCAAGTCATAAAGAATGGACATGGCTTATTCGTTTTCAATTTCTCAGGCTGTGGAAATCTTTTTTTCTGATTATTTGTAGAAATTGAGTATTTGTGTTAGATATGTTGTTGTTTTGTCACAGTTGTTAAACAGTAATTTTAACTTTTATAAACCCTGTATTTTGGGTTCAAAAGAAAAACAGATTAAAGAAATCCAATTATATTTTAGGGGAGACTACTTTACAACTTCTTTTAGGACAAGTTATATATATGAATGAAATAAAAGAATTCAAGTGAGAAAAGCAAGGCTGCAAAGTCAGTCTGTGAGATGGCATTATTAGAAGATGTTTCCTGGAGCAGTGGTCTCTGAGCAATAGGCCATGTAATGCCATCACTGCATTATTTACAGCTCTTTGCACACTGGTCTGACCAGATTTTTTAAACTGTGTTTTCCTAAGGCAACAGATCTGTTATTACTATGACTACTGTTGTTAGTCTCTTTTAGTTTTTCTTGTGGAGTCTGTAATATACCAAGTGCTTTGTGCAAGAAGATGCCCTTGCTGTATTCAAAGTACTTTTGTGCTTTGTACAAAAGATAGGTGGAGCTGTTATAAAGCCAATTAAAGGGCTAATAATCACTTGAATTGTTCAAAATATTTAATAACAATGGAAAGTTTATCCACAACTAAGTTTCAGCTGTATAATCTTAAAATGGTAAATGGAGTCAAGTCCAGTTGGAGTCACTAGTGGCGTCCCCCAGGGCTCGGTGCTGGGGCCGGTCCTCTTTAATATCTTCATCGATGATCTGGATGAGGGCATCGAGTGCACCCTCAGTAAGTTCGAAGATGACACCAAGTTAGGTGCGTGTGTCGATCTGCTTGAGGGTAGAAAAGCTCTGCAGGAGGATATGGATAGGCTGCACCGATGGATTGAGGTCAACTGCATGAAGTTCAACAAGGCCAAGTGCCGGGTACTGCACCTGGGGCGCAATAACCCCAAGCAGAGCTACAGGCTGGGAGAGGAATGGTTGGAGAGCTGCCAGGCAGAGAAGGACCTGGGAGTGATGGTGGATAGTCGGCTGAATATGAGCCAGCAGTGTGCTCAGGTGGCCAAGAAGGACAACGGCATCCTGGCTTGTATCAGAAACAGTGTGACCAGCAGGGCTAGGGAGGTGATCGTCCCCCTGTACTCAGCTCTGGTGAGGCCGCACCTCGAGTACTGTGTTCAGTTTTGGGCCCCTCGCTACAAGAAGGACATCGAGGTGCTTGAGCAGGTGCAGAGAAGGGCGACAAAGCTGGTGAGGGGCCTGGAGAACAAGTCCTACGAGGAGCGGCTGAGGGAGCTGGGCTTGTTCAGCCTGGAGAAGAGGAGGCTCAGGGGCGACCTTATCGCTCTCTATAGGTACCTCAAGGGAGGCTGTAGCGAAGTGGGGGTTGGTCTGTTCTCCCACGTGCCTGGTGACAGGATGAGGGGGAATGGGCTTAAGTTGTGCCAGGGGAGTTTTAGGTTAGATGTTAGGAAGAACTTCTTTACCGAAAGGGTTGTTTGGCATTGGAACAGGCTGCCCAGGGAAGTGGTGGAGTCACCATCCCTGGAAGTCTTTAAAAGACGTTTAGATGTAGAGCTTAGCGATATGGTTTAGTGGGGACTGCTAGTGTTAGGTCAGAGGTTGGACTCAATGATCTTGAGGTCTCTTCCAACCTAGAAATTCTGTGATTCTGTGATTCTGTGAAAATACTTTGCTTACTTATGTGGAGGAAGATTTTATGTTGATATTCCTGATATATTGCTGATATATCAAGGAATATGAAGAATAAGAAAGGTAAAATTTACTTTTAAGTGTCCCAGACCTCATTTACAGTTTCTGTATGAGAAATATGGTTGTCATTAGTATTTTCCGACAAATAAAATGATTTCGTAGAAGTGGTACTCCTTGTTAGATGAACTGCTTCTATGAATTCTTTTTATTAGCAGTAGACATTAATAGTTGCCTCAAAATAATGAGGACCCAATAGATAAAACTTTCTTGGCATTATGACACAGAAGAATAACTTATGTGTAAGTGTGCTTTTGAATGGGAGGAAATAGCAGGCAGGACCATTACAGTGTAACTACTTGATAATTTACAGATGAAAGAAGACAGCTCTATATCCTGAGAGCTGTGTATTCTGGGGGAAATAATAATAATAATAATAATAATAATAATAATAATAATAATAATAATAATAATAATAATAATAATAACAACAACAACAACAACAACAACAACAACAATAACAATAATATATATATATATCAACAGTTAAAGCGTGGAAAGAGGACAAGAAAAGCTATCTATCAATGTACAAATAAACTTTGATAACACAGCTAGATTTTCTTTTAAAGGGAATTAGAATATATTAATAATGTAATGAGGGCTGGATGGTAGTCAGCTGTTGCAAGATGTTTGAAGAAAGAAATGTTTGAAAAAGATTATCACATATGGTATATATGTCTGATACTACCATAGACACTAGTACTCAGTATTCAAAATAAGGAATAAGACTCACAAAAGGAATAATTTAGACTATATTGTTAATCTACATCAATCCTTTCATAATTTTGGTAAATTGACCGTTAATGTTTGTTCTTGCCTTCTGTGTGGTCCTGCCATTCAAAATTGTGATCGTCGTTCACAACAGCTTTAGCAGTATTAAAAATAGTTTGCATGTATAAAAATGAAATTTAAAATTGAACCTTTAAATTCCTATAGCTCTATACAGCATTATACAATTTATTGATGATAATGCTAAAATTCCCATCTAGTTTTAGGTAAGGGAACTGCATGAATGTGCATTAAGTTTCTGCCTAAATATTTTTTCTGGTTGGGTTTCCAAGACTTCATAAGTACATAGCAAGGCATTTTTTAATGAATTTCTTAGAAGCATAAATCTTAAGCCTTCTTAGTGCTTGCCAGCTTTCTTGCCAGCTTTCATGGGGATCTTTATAAGTGTCCTACTGGTCTCCTTGTACAACTCCCAGGCTCCTGCTGACATGCTTGTTGGCCTGGTGGCCAGTTTTGTACAATGGCAATGCCATGGATATTGTAACTTCAGGGAAGCAGATTTCATGGGCTATGTGGTTCTTTCCCAAATTTCCGATCTATGATGTACATCATGCACTGAAAATCTGTGAAGAGACCTTAAAGGAACATAAAATAAAATTTAAAAAACAAATAAATAAAAGGAAATTTATTGGTCTTATGAAGTTCAGTGCACTTTCTTGAAGTGATATTATACCTTCAAGGGAATAGCACATTTTCCTGACATACAGCAGGACAGGGACAGGTCAGTATTGGTCCCAGGAGTGTGTTTCTCAGTGATTACTTTGTGAACTCCTTCAAGCTGGAGCCAAGAAATTGTTCAACTTGTTTTAGAATAAAAACTGCAAATGATATTCCCAGTTGTGAGAACACATCCACTCTGCTGTATAACCTCAAAAGTTTTTCATCTATTTAAATACATCTACAAGTTAGGAAATATTTGTCCGTATCCACCTCTTTGCCACAATGGGTAGAGAGATAGCAGGAATAATCCTGAGGAAATACCATGTTTCCCCCCTGACCTCTACCAAGGGTAATGTTACATAATTAATTATTTAATTAAAAGACCTTCATGTGGATTCAGACTCTGAGTGTTTACTGGCGCAGCGCACCGGGCACGAACCTATGGACAGAAATGTCACACATCTGCGGTGAGAAGATGACTAGAGATCTGCTTGCTTCAAAACAAATGGAGCAAGTCCCTTGTGGGAATTGTGGTTTGAGGAGCAATCTGCACTAAGATTGTAAATTTTGGATATATGATAGAGAACACAGTTCTTCCCCTGATGTTTTCTCCTGCCACTAAATTACTTCACATGGGTCACGGCAACATTATTTAATTTTTGTGTGCATTCCTGCACACGTGTATTCTGTAAAAGCCAATTCCCCATACAGTGTATTTAATGTTCCATAACTTTATATTCCTGATTACATTATGCATTAGGAAAAGATTTGTAAGAGCATTCATCTGAAGTGCTGGTATACTTATTGTAGCAGCCTGCACATCACAATGTCTCTGATTTGATTGGTTTATAGTTCATATCCTTACTTTTTGAAATTATATGACCTATCTGTTTCCTCTTTCAAACACATTTTTTCACACTTTAAACCCACAACAAGTGTTTGATTTGGACCAGAATAAGAGCCAAGCCACCTTCATAGGCACCTTGAAAACACAAGTTAAATACTGCTTGACTAATAGTTTTGGTCTCTGCTGTTGCTTTTGTAAGACACCAAAGAGTTGCATACTTGGATGCTGAGAAAAAGGAAAAAGCTTACAGTACCAAGACTGTGAAAGACACTGTAGTTCTTGATTTGATGCCCTTTTTAACTAATAAATTAGTTCCATTGTAGTTTCAATCCTGTTTCATTGCTTTAAGTATTATTCACGTATGTCCGCCTTCAGGTCTAAATTAGATGCAGTCTCTGAGTACCTGTGAGCACATACTGACATATAGCCTAGGGTAAAATGGTGGTTTTAGGTAATTATTTTGGGTGACATACTCTATTGCACATTCTTTTGAGAAGCACCGAAGCCCTGCAGGGGCTTTCTAAATGATGACTACCCAGTAGAAAATATCCAAGAAGGAGAGCAGGTAATAAAGAGGGCCTTTAGAGAGATTCGACATATAGCTTTGTTGTAAATTGAATTGATGTGACAATAGGGCTGTTTTTCCTTTTGTTTTCACTGCTTCTACTCAAAACAGATCTTCTCTATTTTGTATTTGTAATGTCTAGAAATACCAAGGGATTTATCTATATATTTCCAGAACCAGAACTTTCCAGAGTGAATAAATTCTTCATCTCAATCTGAAGTTCCAGACAACATTAATTACATCATGGATATTTGTATGCAAATATATATATTATATATAAAAATAAATATTCATGTTGTTTTAGCAAGCTTGTTTGTTAAAAATGTACTTTGGCTTAAAAATTGATGCAATAATTCAAATTTCCTTAGTGACAAAACTTTCTTTAAATCAATAGTACACTATTTGTAAGAAAGAAAATTCAAAATTGAATTAGTGATTGTTTGCTTTTAACTTTGCCATCAATTTTCAGTCGGTAACACACAAGTACAACAATCCTAGAAGACATTCATTTGTACAACCATAAGCCATTATTTATTGAAAAAATCCTGTTACACACCTATATTTAACTACCATATTAGCAGGATATATCTGTGTAGAACAAAAAGTAGTATTTCCCTGTTTTAATGTGTGTAGTGTATTAGAAGCTGGAAAGATTCCTAATCTTCCTTCTGACAAGTCTGTGAAGATGTGAATTTTTATGAGTCAAAACATTCTAGGCAAGCACAATGATTGTCTTAGAGAAACCCCAGAGACTGTATGAATATAATAAAAAAATGTTTTGGTATTTTAACATATACATTAATAAGACTTATTAAAAATAAAATACTATAATAATGTATCCGTACAGTAATTAATTATATATCAATGTTAGATTTCAAGCCTTATACTTTAAGAAATTGGATGATGCACATTCACATTACTGAATCAGAAAGAGCAATACACTTTACACAAAATTTGTTGGTCCATCATAATTTTTGCAATGTAGATTCTAATGTTTGTACTTATCAGCACTGCACCATGAATGAATAATCTGAGAACTGAAACTTAAAAATACACAAGTAATTGCCTACCCAAGTGAGCCTTAAACAAAGCATTTAAGACTTGCTAAGTATAATGTGATAAGTATATATTGTATAGTTTTCATCACTTAAATGTTGTACCTCAAAGAATACTGTATTCTTCTGCTGTAATAACACAGCTCTTTCTGATTAGTTCTGAAACAAAAGTGAATGCACATGTGAAATTCTTTAACATTATTATTATTTAAACATACAAAAAAATTCAAATAAACACATGCTAGCATATATTATGCATACCTAGACTGTACAAGACACAAACCTATAAAGGCTGTGAGATATCATAAGATATTGGCTTATTGTGGGAATGGTTTTTAAATTTGCTGAACTTATATAAGTACTTTGGTGGACTCTTCTTGAATCAAGATCAATTTCTATTGAAAAATAGCTGCCAACATCAGGATGAGGTTTACAGAAGATTTTGATCTGGTGTTTCTTATATTGAACAAAACATAAAGTAATGATAAAGAAAAAAGGTAAATACCAAGTGGTTTTCTAAACCAAAATAAATTAATAAACATAAAGTGAATATAAATATAAATGAAAAAAAAATACATAAATAGTCATGATGAATATAATTCCATCTCAGGAACCTAGAGTGAAACTGAGGATATCAGCTTGCTCCTGTGCAATTGGACCTTGGTCTTTATTAAAATCTTTTAATAAAGATTTAAAATCTTTTCCCACTAAATCACATCTTAGATGATTTCTTCATCGCTCAGTCCTCAGGCATGAATAGAATATTGTAAAACTTCTGAGAAAAATATATGAATTAATATTCCACTGCTTAGATCAAAGTTTATATTTTACCACTAGAATTGACTTTTTAACCTTATTTTCAATCTGTTACTATATTTGGGAACAAGTATAATCCTTTATCAGTCTATTCCTGTATGCAGGAACAGGGACTCTGACTAAATCTATCCCATAAATCTCCACCTTCTTGATGCCTACCCATGTCCTTCTATTCTTGGTTCCACCTATGTAACAGCTAATATTAGTGTGAAATCTCACTGTAGGAGACCTTGGAAACAAACACTGATCATTGTTCATGGGGGTCTTCCAGTCTTTTCTTCTGGAAATTTCCAGATTCCTATCCCCATTGCACACTTTGGTCTTACCCAAACCCTTATTATAAGGGTTATTTTTAACACTCAATCAGCTGTTCAGGGCAGGACAATTTTACAACTAATGTGTGCTTTTTTACAGAAGGGCAAACTGAATGTTTCATTGTGTAATTAAAATCTGTATTCTAATGGCATAAGCCACTTCACTAGGCTGAGAATATCTAAAATAAGAATGAGTGAATTTTACTCCCTCTATCTTACAAAATATTCTATTTCACTCTTACTGGGACTTGGTCATTCTAACTCAGTATGAAAACTGAAACTCCAATTTAGATCTGACTTTCTGGTAGAATTAAAACTTCTGCATGCTCAGAAAAGTCTTAAGTACATATTAAGGAAATAATTGTAGCTATGAGATGAACCCATGACAACATATCTTAATTTTTCATTACTAGAGGTCTGCTCCTGTGAAATTCTTCATACATTGCTAAACTAAAATAAATTAAAGTATGTAGAGTTGTACCTGGCACGACGTTTTGTGCTCTGAATAGTCTGATATCAACTCAGGCAAATGTTAACTACTTCCTCCATAATAAAAGCAAGAATAATGATTGCTTGCCATTAACAAAGGTTCATGTGAAACAAAAACAAAAAATAGGACTTGATTAGTCTTCTGCAATATCAGTTCACACTTAAAATCATGAACAAAGTGCTATTGCAGGATCTTTGTCCTGCTTTGCTGCTTGACGTGTCTGGGTCTAGAATAGGGTCTTGCCTATATTACATACTACTTCCTTAGTATTACCATTGTGTTTCATAAAAAGATACATTTTAAATCCCTTAAATGTACTTGCAAAAAATATTTCCATGTTCCTGGGTCTATCCGATATATCCATCATAACGTCATAAGTGCTTTTTCAAAATCTTTAAACATTACTTTGAAGTTTCCAGCACTTCAGCATTTATTCCTCACAGGTCTTGATGAAATTTGTTGGTTATAGCAAATAATATGCAGTAGTTCCATCTTGATTTTAACATAATTTTGTGTTAATTCTGTTTCATTTATGATAATTTATTAAAAATGTATTTTTTATTTTGTGGCAAACGAAATCCCATACTTTTTCTTAAACACCTTGCTTTCAGTAGCAACTGCAGGATTCATTAAAATTTGCACAGTTGTTCTATAATATTTTTAATTCTGAACATACAGAGATAAAACTACTGTCATTATAAGTTCTCTCATAACATATGTCTCAGTGTCTCATGCAAGATATACATGCAAGATATAAAGACAAGAATTATCTCTAGAATGCTCTGCAAGTTTTGTTTTTGTTGTCCTAGGAGGTCTCATGTTGTTTACCACTTCACTTTTTTGTTGAATCAGCTTGATTCAACCTAAATTCAGTTTCATTCCTTCAATTAAAAGAGAATCTTTTCCAGATTGAGCTTGGTATTTTCTTCTTTATCATTTGAAGACACTTTGTTCAGTATCTGATCAAGTACCACATGTGTCAGTACTTGAAATATCATGTCATCTGCCACATTTACTGCTGTATATCTGCTGTGTTATTGCATTCTTTTGTTAAAACATTTCACTTACTGACCTTGTTCAAAAAGCTTGTGGAAAGATTTGTATCTGCTCAAGGCTGCATGGGAAATACACAGGTCAGATGATTTCTCACCGAAATCTGACTTGTTAATATTTATCTTTCTAATCTACAACTGGAAGTATGTTTGTTCTTTATCAAGTATTCAAAACTGAATGGGTGACAGAACAGAGTAATGTTATTTTAGTGTATTGGGGAATCCAGGCATATCCCGGTACTGCTATTTGTGAACTATGGCTGTTAAACTTATGAAATATCTTCCCTTTCTACATCACTGAGCCATTTGTTGAAGCAAGTGTAGCTAATATTTCTCTCAGAAGGCTACTGGTGCAGCAAACAAAAATGCTTAACTTGATCATAGTCTCAGTTTATGGAGGTAGCTACTACATGTGATGATCTTTTAGGATCAGTCTTCCTCTCTTTCTTTCCCTTCTTAACAGCAAGATTAGCTAAAACACAAGTGTTCTTAACTTACATGAGAAATGCTTGTGGAGATACATTTGCTGCCTCAGATTTGATTTCATGTCTACTTTCCTTTCACACCCAAGGAAAACACAATACAATTTTTCTCCTCAAGGATCTACCTCAGCTTTTGTGCTTAATCCTATGATCCTTCAAGGGACAGATAGCTTCATCAGCAATCATATATATGGGGAAAAAGAAGTTAATACTAAGTAAGTAAAAATCCAATTTCTTTTCAGCACTTCATACAGACAAAGTGAAATTCACTATCAAAAAGTGAAATTCACTATCAAGAAAGGGAGATTTGAGTGCTCAAATTCTATACTACTGTTCCTACCTTCCCCAAAATAAGCTCTAGTATTGGTAAACTCTGCTGCAGGATGAGTAAAATTCATTTTCTAAGTATTTTCTTGACTCAGAACTGATCGATCACTTTTTGTGTTCTTAATCATTATCATTACAACTGTTTAACTGACCAACTTTAGACTCTCCTTTAAAATTTATGGCAGCAGAATCAAATCTGCTTTGTTATTTTTTGTGTTTTGTTTTTTCTTTGTTCATGTTTTCATGTCAGCACTTGTCATTTCATTCACGACCCTTAAAAGTCCCTTCCAACCCAAAAACTAAAAAAGAATTAGTTTCATTTTGAATATAAAGCTCGATATTTTCAAATCTGTTCTAAGTTGTAAAAGTCCCTCTGTCCCCTTCAGAATACCTTGCAGAATACCTTGCATTACTTACAAAATGGTAACACACCTATAAGGTACTACTCATGTTCAAACTCAGCCAGGAATTTCTAATTTGATATACACATAAATTTAGGCATATGAGTCCTGAGCTATGTCTGATCAGAAGGTAGCAACCAGATGGCAGAAATCTGAGAACATACACTATCTCTCTGGAAAGAAATACAATCATTTTCACAACTAATCCACAGAGAAATTAGCTAAAACTTGTCTCCCAGCTGCCAATGAGGATGACCTGTGACACATTTAACAAGCTTGATGTCTGTTAACTTAGCTATCTTTATGCCCCACATTGTAGCACAACACAGACATGTCTTTTATGACAGTAAAAATAAAAATAAAAACTGTTACAATGAGGAAGATATCTCGTTTTATTCTTTTTTTTTTTTTTTTTTTGGGGGGGGGGAGGGAACAGTCTCTCTAAAGACTTCTTAAACTTTTTTTTCTTTTACTTTGTTAAAGAAAAATAAATCTCAGCTTTATGACATCTTTTTCAGTCTAGTTTCGTTACTTGTTTCTCTTAGTCTTCTTCCTTCATGTAATGTTCTCTGATTTGTTGTTATCCAAACACTTTTAATATGATCACTATCATTCCTAAGCACTGTTAAAATCTCACTGAAAAAAAAAAAAAAAAGTCATTTCCAATTGGCTGCTGTGGTAATTTGCTGTAGACATCTGTGCTACTTCTCCTACTGTTTGCAGTTAGATGGAAAATTCTAAGTTTCTTGTGCTTTCTTTCATTCTGCTTCATACAAACATAGAAGAGAAAGGAACAGAACATTAATGAATTTGAAATATAGTGTTAACTTTCACATATTCTTGTTTGGGAAGTATATAATGTTTTCTAGTTCTACTTCTACCTTATTTTTTCTGGACTCAAGTTCACACCTTACTTCATGAAATCTATGTTTAATTTGTCTTTCATGTGAGAAACACAAAATATGACTAAAAATAGAAAGTTTGAACTGATTTAAAGTAGCTGCTAAATGACAGCAAAACCCCTTGCATGACAAAATCTGAAACAGTTTCAGGGTGTGATTGACTTCTTATCCTATAAATCAATATCTTAACAGTTCTTCTGTTTTGTTCAGGTAGACTTTATCTCTTGATTTGATACTGGAATTTAGGCTGGAAGGGACAACATTTGGTCCAACTTCTTGCTCAAAATAAGGCTAAATCAAAGCAATGATAGTCCAGGCTGTTTTTCAGCCACTTTGTCATCCACTATATATACAGTCTATATCTCCCTGTCTTTGTGAGGGTAATATGGCAGATCTTGTCAATGACTTTGCTGAAGTTAAGGTGAAGAGCACCTATGCTACCTCTTCCTCAATCTGGTGAGGATTTCTACCTCATGATAGAAAACTCGCCGTTTTGTTCAAGCATTATTCACCCAAGTAAATCTGCTGACTGCTCCTAGTCATCTTCTTCTTCATGTAGCTGGAAATGGCTCCCAGAACGATTTACACATAATTGACTTATCTGTCTTATCTGGCTGGTCCCTCTCCAATATTAGGAAAAACATACCAGAGTCCATCCTGAACACAGAAGTTGACACTTATATAGTCAGAACAACAACTGATTTATTGCCCTGCTTCAAAGTATATAGATCAGGCACAGGACTATTGTATAGGGACATCCAGAGACCTTTGAATATTTGAAATTCTTCTCTATATATTCCCTTTTTACCCCTCAACATTTCACAAGTTCTTCCCCTTTGCTACACATTGTCACCTCCCCAACAATAAATAAATAAATAAATAAATAAACGTCTGTCCTTGCCTATATCTAACCCATTGATCCTGATTTTAACTTTATAATTGTATATGGTATTTATAATAGATTGGCCTGGAAATGACTCCTTCTGCCAAGCTTGTACTAAGCCCTCCCCCAAAACTTGCTTTTTAAATCTACAGTATTTTGCCTTGTTGATAATACTGTCTTTCAGTGATACCAGAGGTTGGGATTATTAAAATAAAATAAATGAAATGTCACTGAAACAAGAATCATTGGCTATAGAATTAAATTTGCAGGAAAATAAATACTTAGCATAGGTAAAACATTATTGACAGAGAACTCATTTAAAAATCATTTTAAAGTTACAATTAAAGTTTTGATTAGAACAACCAAAAGGATATTTTAAACAGATACAGTTTCAGAAATTCAGTAAAGAAATCTAGTAAAAGGTTGTTTGTTTATCTTGAATGTTTATCTTGAATGTTTGAATATCTTGAATGTTTTGTTGTGTGTTACAAATGGAGAAATTATTTTAGAGTGACAAGGAATCACTTCTAACAGATATATCTAACATTAAAACTACTATTCACCTTTGCCCAGCTTTGAAAATCAAGAATGATATTAAATGATCTTACTGCAGTTCTAGCAACTACATTGGCAAAGTTCAAAAGGTCATAGTAATGTATTTAAAAATAATAATAAATAAAAAATAAAGCAGATCTATGCCTTAGGCAGATTGCTAAAGTTATAAGAGCACAGCAAATTATTTTAGTTTGGTTTTGTGTATTCTTAACTATAAATATATATATTTATTATTTTTAATTTCTTTGAAAGTTAAATGGCTATTATTTGAGTGTAATTTTTAAATTAAAAAAATATATATATTAGCAAAGCCTTAGCAGTGGAACTGAATGCAGTTTTCCTGTGTACTTAATAACAATATGCACCAACCTTTACTCATAAAGCAACTACTTATGAAGACCCAAAAGTGAACTGAACTGAAGCTTAAGACAACCTAAACTTAACTGAAACTTGATTCTAATAACGTTTGCAAAAGAACTTGAAAACCAGATTGATGGAAATACTTCCTTGCTGCCACTTCTGTAAAAAACAGGTTAGTTTTGTAGGTAAGGGAATGGTCACTGCTCTAGTTTTTCACTTTCTGAAGATTCATTTTGTCTCTTGTCCAGGTTTTGTTCAAAGGTAGTAGAGGAAAGTTGAATGTAAACAATCACTTTACAGAGGATAAAATGAACACTCACACCACTGTTGCAGCAGCTGGAAAAGCAGTCATGAATTTTTACAGGCTGGCTTTAGAGGTCCTTGTATTCTGTTAATTGGCACTTACTGCTGATTTATTCATTTTCTACTCTTAAATTTTGGGTTTTATTTAAATCCACATTATTAATTTTTTTATGCAAATAAACAGGTTATGATTTTTTTCTTTTCTTTTGTGCTGTGCAAGATGAAGTAGAAAGTTCAGTCTAATCCACTGGCATTTTTAAACCACGTTGATCAGAAGTAAAGTTCTTGTGTGTAAGAATATCTAAAATTAAGGAGAGAGGAAGAGACACAAAGGGAGTAAAGAAGGGAGGGAAGAAGGAGGAAAGAGAGGGACAGGAAGAGAAAAAAAAAAAAAAAAAGAGAGAGAGAGAGAATGAGAGAGATACTGAGTGAAAGAAAGAGAGAAAAACAAACAAACAAACAAACAAAGTGAAAGAAAATTATTTCATTCATTCATGTAGGAACAATATGACAATATGACCGAAACACATAAGCTACCAGGCAGGAATGTTAAAATAAATAAATAATCTAGCTGCAGGAGTTCATCTCACCATGATTCATATTCAGCTAAATGGAATTGTGCATAGAGCAGAATTGTGAAGCTTCATAATTTATCATATCTTCATGTCTTTTCTCTCTGAAATTATACACTGTCTTGGACGGAATGCCCCAAATGGTGGTGGGTTCAGGGTTTAGCCTGACATTGCAGGCATCAGTGGATTTCTCCCCCAGTCTTGGGAGCAAAGCAGCAACTTTAGCTACTTCAAAGTTTAAGTATTCTGGTCCTTTTGCTCCATTAATTCTGTGAAAGGGCAGTACAGCAATGGTAATTCATAGGGAAAGTCATTATTTTTTGTGGTGACTATGTAAACTTACCAACAGTAATCTAAGCCATCTGCTTCAAATTTTGATGGTACATCTATAGTGAGATACTTCAACAGCTAACTGCATCATTGCTGTACACAATATTTCAGTAAAAGTTCATTAGTATTCACTGTAATCCTCTGGCTCTGTGATACGAGCAGAAAATGTCAAATTGTTCTTAGAATTTATAAGAAGGTATAAAATTCATGAGCTGAGACAATGAAAATTCCCAAGAAATTATGGCTACCATATTTTGTACTCATTTTGGCACATGATTTCTTTATGCCTACAGAAATGAAGGCAAGTCATCTAACCATTCACCAAGTCAGCATTTTCTGAAATAAGAGGATATGAAAAGTGCTTACTAATGACTTCTTGGCACCTATCCTAATACATCTAGAATGAGAGCAGCAAGGAAAAAATTACAAGTTCCATAGTATGGCATTCAGATCCCAATATATGCGCTTCAATAAAGATTCCCTCAGACTACAATGCTATTATGCTCTTGGCATCTTGGTCAGAAGAGGATGTTTAATGTCCTTCAAGAACTTAGAAATTTAACTTTTTTAACTTTTTTTTTTTAAAAATAAATAAATAAGATAAAGCCAGATGTCCTGGCTTTATCTTATTTATCTTATTTATCTTATTTAATGTCCTTCAAGAACTTAGAAATTTAACTTTTTTAACTTTTTTTTTTTAAAAATAAATAAATAAGATAAAGCCATGGGAAAAAGGGTACAAAATCTGTGTACTAAGGCAAAATCTAGGACTCCACTGAATCTTCTTGTGCTTAATTTGAACTCTATCCAAATTTCTATTACAAAAGACAATTTCCTAATTCTAAGGCCTGTTGCAGAAGAAATCAGTATTGATAGATAGATAGAGAGGAACCAATTATGGAACAAAAATACAGTGATTGTTTAGGTACAAATGGTTACAAGCTGATCATATTTATTATATTTTCTGCTCATAAAGGCCAGTTTCATAAACCTTGAAAGCAGATATGAGCCAGTTCAATTTGGAGAAAGAGCTCAAATGGGAAAATATGATCAGGAATGATTAAAATATTTTAATAGTTGCCAAAAGAGAAATAATCATAAAAAGAAGCTGGTATGCTTAAAAACACCATAAAAATTCAATCCAAGAAAGCTGTAGGTAATTGAAACAACAGAAGATGAAGGAATATTACATTAGATGAGATTTATGAGTAGCTTAAGCATAAAGAACATAGAAAATTTGGAAGAAAGATATCAGTCATTGCTGGGAAGAAATGTGGGGGATTTTTTGTTCTTTATAATATAGCTGTATATGTAAGGGACTCTGTTTTTTGTTGTTGTTGTTTTTGTTTGGTTGCTTGGTTGGTTTGGTTTGTTTGTTTGTTTGCTTTTCTCCTGTATTTCCTGTATTTGGAAATTTCTAGATACATTCAGATCTCAGAATAAAGATGACATGGTTTCCAATTCAATGTTCATTAGAGAGCTGTAAAATAAGTTATCTTTAAATCCTTTTCATCTTGAATTTACTAAAGAGAAGACAGAAAAATTCTCTAAAGAAGTTCTCAGCTCCTAATGTCTGCAGGATTATTTTCAGTAACTCCTGAACTGGAGTAAAAGTTTCAGAAAGGCAGAAGTTTCACATGGTGTGAATTGCTCACCTCACACCATAGTTCAAAACAAATCAGGATTTAAGTGGCTTATTGATTTGTTAATATCAAACTGGAATTCATGACCAATACCAGCATCAGTACTGGGATGCAAGACATTCACAAAATATTAACAAATGCTTTAAGACTTCTCTAGTGGTTACCAACCCTGCCCAGAGCAGGGGGGTTGAAACTAGATGATTTTTAAAGTCCTTTTCAACCCAGGCCTTTCTATGATTCTATGAAATCCCCTTCCAAAGCTAATGCCAGCAAAGCACTCCCCTCCTACTCTGGAAGATGTGGGTGCCCCAGCCACCCACTCACCATCCCAGAGGCAGAAGAAGCCCCGATGAGGTGCCCCACATGCCCAGAGTATAGGTCCCAGGGTGCCCACAATCTGGCTGTTGGCAAGCTGGAGGCAGTGGCTGAGGAGGCACCCACCTGTGGGGGGATCCACACTGCCAGGCCCAGGCAGAACTCCTATTGCCATGAGGCTACATCTGCCAGGGTCGCACCAACCCCTCTGCTGCCTTTCTCCCCTCTTCTGCCCACTATAAATTCTTATGTTTTACATGTATTGCTGTGTAGCTGACTCTTTTTAACCAAAAGTCTTCTGGTAATTCCTTGACTGATGTTTAATTCAGATGATGGTTCCTCTTTACCAAGCTTGGTTTTGGGTAAACAATTGCTCAAGCAGTTTGGTGTCCCACTTCCCACACCCTTACACCCACTTCTGTTTTTTTTTTTTGGCTGCTGCTATCCTAGCCTCTTTGCAAAGGGCTGGCCCTGTGATCATGCCCATGAGAAGAAATTGAATTTTAAAATGGCGAAGAGGCCAAGCTCTGTAACAATAGTTCTGTCATAATTGTTTTAAATTTCAAGGAGAGAGTAATGAAATTGCTGGACTTTGATCAAGAATGAGCACAGGGATAATCTTACTAGTATCAACATGACTTTACTGAAAATAGATCTTTAGAAATGAAAGATGTATCCATTTTATGCATATTTCAACACAAAATAGCAAGGTTGCATTGATGTAACGTATTTCTGCAAGGTACTTGATTCATTCCAAGTGGAAGTTTGATTAAGAAAGTGCCTTATGACATTGGTATGGCACATGACAAATGGATTAAAAACTACTCTCAAAAGACTTGTAAATGCAAAGTAATCATACAGTAGGTGTATGTTTTTCATGGTAGAATCAGTTTTTAATCATTCCTTCTCATAGTCTGAAAGAGAACAGAAATCACTGAGAAAGTAGAAGAAAACAGGACAAAGATATCAAAACAGAAAATAAATATCAAAATGGTAAGTTGGAACAAAAGTGTGACTTCTTTAAGTATAACATCTAACACTTTGCTGATGTGTTCTTCAGCATGGAAGACAAAGTGTAACAAAACCTGAAGGTTGCAACCTGAAGTGAGAACAAGGAAACCTCAAAACAGAGCACATATGTGAACATTAGGAATATTTTACCAAAAGTTTTAGTTACAATTTCTAATGTAAGTATTAGATGTTATTGCAAAGGAGATGTCCTATTTCATCCCATATTTAATTCAAGGAAGTTTTGTGGTGTGTTGTACCAAACCAGACTGGATCTGTCCAAGTGTTTTAGGTCATAGCTAGTAAGTCATGCAAACATCCTGGAAGAGTAAATAAGAAATGGAGTAATTCAGTTTTGCTGATGTAGCCAAGATTTCATCACAGACATGTGAATAAACAGTGATGTTCCTATAATCTGAATTTACCAGGACCCAGATTCAACCAGTGTAATTTGAGGTAAAGTAGCTGAGGGATCCACTCTTAGATATTTTATACTTGTGTTGGGGTACTGACTTCCACACAGAAACTTGTCAATTGAAGGATATTAATCTCTTAAAAGCCTTGCAGCTTTGGCATATACATATTCATTAATTTTTGACAGTTTTACATGCCACTCAGACAATTCAATTTCACATTAGCTTATTCTAGTCTTCTCTTTATGGATAATTTAGCGGTGACTTGACAACTGGCAGATAAGTTGTTAAACAGGGGCTTGCTTAGACTTCTATCAGAAAAAAAAAAAAAAAAAGATCATCCTATGACTAATTTAGGTATATTAAAATATATAAGCAAGAATATAAGTTATATATAATTTAACTTGTTTTAATAAACAATCACAGAATTAACAGGAAATACTGACGTGGAAAACATCCAAATCAGAATTTCTGTTAAATGCTGAATACTTTGTTACCACTGAAATGGTTTGGAAGCAACACAGAGACTTAAAGAGTACTTCATGTTGAGAAAGAGGTCAAAAGGTCACCAAGCCCAAGCTCCTGCTCAAAGCTAGGGCAATACTGAATTCAGATCAGATTGCTAAGGTCTCTATCCAGACCAGTGGTGGAAAATTCCAGACAAAGCTTCTACAATCTCTCTGGATAAAAAAATAAATCAAGGGGAAAAAAAAAAAAAAAAAAAAAAAAAAAAAAAAAAAAGTTTCTTAATTTTATTAAGGCCTTTAAGGCCTGTAGTGATTTGTGTCTGATATTAATAACAAAACTATAGATATTACACAATACACAGTCTTGTTATGTCAGCACCTTTGGAAATTAAATTAGCAATATCCACCTAACAACAAGCTTGGCTTAATTTAGCCAGCAGAAATAAGTAGTTGTTTGTGGTTTTTTGTTTGTTTGTTTGTTTGTTTTCCAGTAGCATTTACATTAAAAGAAATAAGGGGTCAGGTGGGATTCAGAAAACAGATCTATGTCTACACCATTTTTATTTACTTCTTTTCAGCTCTTTTTTTATATTAAAGTAGATATTCACATGACTGGTAACAAAATCTATAAGAAAATGGAAAAATTGTGAATAAGATCAGTCTTGTTTTATTTTTCTGTGCTACAGAAGTAGTGGTTTTACCCATCAAGCCCCTAATGTCTATTTTATTGCAACATGCTTTTTTATTCCAGACAAGCAGAGGCATACTTGCACCCAACTTTCTGACCATTATAGCCATAAAATTATTTGTCCTTAGGAAAAAAAGAGACAAACATAATAACTCCATTAGCTTAATACCATCTTAATGTCTTAAGTGTTTTTTCTTAAGATGAAATTAACCCTGGTGCAAAGGGCTACAATCCAATTCATTTGGAGAAAGTGCACTGTTCTTGCTAGAATCACTACTTCTTGAAACTTCCATTAGTGATCTCATTCTTCTTCTGTAGCTCTGTTCTACTTTAATTTACCACGGTACATCAGATGATGATCACACATCTACCACATCCCTGAATGTTTTCTCTTTAGAGAAGCCTTGCAAAATTTAGCAGAAAATACGATAGCTCTTTCAGAATTCCTTCCTCAAATGATTAATCCCTGATGGTTCTTTATTGTATGTCTGGGCTGACAGCAGGTCAGAAAAGATTAGGATTTTACTGCCCTCATATTTCAGAACCTTATTTTAGTAGTTGTAGCCAGGATTCTTTCTCTTCCCCTTATATCAGAGTGTAGCAATTACAGTCCTCTCACATTACCCTGAAATGCTGTTTCCCTCGTGGGCATCCTGTAATTTCTCTTCTCAAGCAGCAGATCTTGCAGGATGAGAGCTTAGCCACACAGTGGTCTTCAAATAATTTGAAATGTTTCATTATTGCATTTTTTCAGTTAGCTATTTAGCACATTTATAAAAATATATTTGGAAAGCAATATGCTTTTGTTTGAATCTGGGTAAAAAGTACTTTTAATACAGAATTTTGCAAACTATAATATTTGAAAATATATTTTTCCCTTCTTCATCCAGTTCTAGTCAGACTGTAACTGCAAAGGGAATTTGTTTTACAATGCAGGCTCATCTCTACCAACATTTTATGACACAAAAGCCCCAGTAGAATTTTAATTTGCATAACATTATGCATATTTGCATGAAATATTGCCCAATGGTACTAAGAGCACCAGTTTCTCCCTAAGCCCCAATTAATTAATCTGTGTCCCTCCAGACCTACATCAATTTATTATGCATTCTTAGTATACTAACATCAATTAATTATGTACTTCCCAGCCCCACATCAATCATTTTCTGCCCTTCAGCCAGCTTTGCACCCCTCACAGTCCCACATCTGGATGAAAATATACCCCTTGCTTTTCTCATAGTTGTGCATGCCTTTCAGTGATTTTGCCAGCCAGCAGAGAGCTTTAGGAGCTCCCTGCTCTTGCTATAGCCCATCATGGCCTGATACTTTAGGGTAGGGTAAAATCTCAGCAGACAATTTGCTGTCTGATGGAAGATTGTGAAAAACATTTTTTGTTGTTGTTCCCTTCCCCTTTGTCCCATCCCTCTTTCTGAACTGAATTAGAAACTTATTTATACATTAGTGATATTGTATATTATTGATTTGGTTTTGGAGTTATTTTTCTCCTGTTCCCAGTATATTTTGTCAAAAAGTTTTGGCTGTGACTGTGCTGTGTACTGAAGGTGAGAGTAGCCATTGACTTCATACTCGGAAAAAGTGGGAGAATCTTAACTTTTTAATTAATGTGCCCTTCCTTCCAACCCATAGACCCACCAAGAGTCAAACTTGGGAGCACCAATTTCTATCAGCTGCAAATAATCCAGACATTCAAACCATGATCAAGATATTGGTTCAGGTTGACTGGCACTTGTTTAAGTATAGGGAATGATAACATGACAAGAAGACATGACATCACAAGACTGTGTGAAAGGACATATGTAAAATGCATACTATAAGTAGTGACTGGAAAAAGATAGTGAATTAGGAATTGCTGACTACTTCACATCAACCTCTTTACAGAGTTGCCTTATTTTTTGTTTTCACATTTTATTTAGTTAGTTGTTTTGTTTTATACACTGTGTGCTTAGGGGAAAACAGAAACTCATGTCACATATTCATCACTTTCCATATTTTATCTGGCAATCAGTCTTATTCAACAAGGCTTGCAAAAAAGGTGAAGCTTTCCAAAGAATTTTCTTTTTCCTCTACTGTCAGTACAAAGGTCAAGCTCATGACTGCAAGAAAGGAGTAGGAAGGAACTGAAACTATGGTTTCATTCCCAGGGCACCCCTTAGCTGAGTAAGGTCAATACACCAAGGAGCAGCAAGCTGACCTGAATGAAATATTTAACATTTCTCTTCTATCCTTCCTCTTTTCTTAGCTTCCAGAACAACTTTAAATCCTACTAGTATGGCATTTTTAGGCCCCTTTAGGTGCACTATACATCATGCCTCAGTTCTGTTCATTAAATTTAAAATGTGCCTGTCATAAAATAGTTATGGATTTTAAGTTTGCGGGGGGAATATACCTGCTTTTTCCTTGTGACACTCTTTATATGTTGAATATTTATATCCATTTGTGTTTGTTCTGACATAAGAGTAGGCCTGCCAAGGGTCCCCTTGTGACTATAAACTAAAGCTTTTAAAAAAATAGCTTAGCTAAGTTTTTTTATTAACTGCTACCTATCACTATTGGATTGTCCTTATGCCCCCAGGGCTGAATCAGCACCTTCAATGTATCCTTCACCGACAGGCATATTTCTTCCAAAGATCCTGATGCAGCATAGCAGGAACAGGGCACTGTTTTAGCATAGCTTGCCCAGCCAGGACATATGATTGAAGAAATTATTCTCAAAGAGCTGTGAAACGATGTGTTGAAAACTACAGACAAGACAATTTGATAGGTATGGGAGAGAACAGACATTTCTATGCCTTAGCCTGATACTCCGCCTTTTATTTATTCCTCTTAATTCCTTATTTAGTGTCATAAAAAAGGAGCTAAAATGTACATGTGAACATTCAGATGTTCAGGTCCATTAATATTGTGCGGCTCAGTAACCGATTTTGTAAAATCTACTCCTTTCACAGGTTGGTTGTTTATTTTCATTTTAAGGAAAATACCCTTTCTTCTGATCCATGAAGTACTGTTTTATGGTTTTCCTACTAGACAGCATTCATTAAGAGCTGTATTAAGAATCTGTTTCCTCTGTTCCTCTCTGTGTGGTCTGCTCCAGCATCAGTGATGGTCCTTATTTTAAGATGAAAAAATAACTTATGCCATAGATATCCCTGAGACTCAGTAATGTAAACTGATCTTTTATTTCTCCAAAATTCCCCTCCAGGAAACTTATTTAATTTAAGTGTAGTAGATTTCTACAGAGTACATTCTTTCCCTACAAACAGTACTTTTGGTTTGTTCAGTATGTGGCTTCTGGATCACATCTAGTCCATGAGGCTGGAATAGATGATCTTCTGGCTGAGCCACAGTAGAAAAATAAGAAAGTGTTTCCAACTGAAAAGGTCAGTCTGTTGCTTGCCTTGTAAATTAGATGAAGACAAAACCTTGCTGGCAGCTGGAGGTTACAGTGGGACTAGTGCTTTGTGTGGGGTGTGTCATAACATGGGGAGCCACTGGGTGATAATACCTGAAAATTGATTGTTTCCCTCTTGTGGTGGGCAGCTGTGCATGGAGAATAATAGATGAAAGAGAAAATGGGGAAACTGAGAGCCTGGGACATTGAGAGAGATGTGTGAATGAGGGAGAAGGGATAGTGGCAAAAGCACAGGATTGAACATCTTGGTTTCTTTCTGGAACGGGGAATGATGAAAAACAAAACTATCCTCAAGGAAGCTTGGGCTTTACATGGGTTGTAGCTGTGAATGATACCAGAGGATATTAATGAAAAGAGGCTATGAAATAGCAAATGATGAAAATGAGGGGAAAATAACTTGGAAACAGTATGCTTTAGAAAACCTAATTGAACAGCTGGTAGACACTAACTGCCTCCCAATAGTGTTTTTATCCATCCTTCTAGCTGAGTTTCAGGCAAATGTGGGGATCCAAGACAACAGTGATAACCCTGTAAAACAATAGGCAACAATTAAACCCTTTCATTCTAGGAATACTTTTATCTCAGAGAGATGTTAAGGATTCGTAAGGTAGTGAAGACCCATTCACACAATTCCTGTCATATTCAAACAAGATAACTTTTTTCAAACCCTCACTTCTTGGACCTGTTTTCTTTTGTTATTCTACAAAAACTCTAGTGATATTACTGAAGGAGATTTTGAGAGAATACCACAAACAATATACGGCAAATGTCTAGTGCTATAGTACTGTTATAAATAAAGTCTCAACTCACTCTGAATTTAGTAACATAAAAGAATATTTATAAAAGGCAAGTAAACAGCGCTGGGTGCACAGGGAGTCTATGCTCTACCAACACGCACACCCAACCGTCGAACTTTCCAAATATATATAGGACATTGCTGTTACGTATTTACAAGAAACCTGAGTACGCCCATACATATGTATATCCTATCCCCACTTAATATTATAATTCTCTTTGTGGTGGTCATTGTGGGTGAAAGGCTCATGGTTTCCCCATCACCATTAGCAACCTTTTGTTCCAGACTGCAGGAGTGGCTTAGACTGTCTCCCTCTACTTCTGCACATGCTCTACCCACCACAAGGTTCCCAAAAGCAACAAAATGTGATTGCTTTCCCCGCGTTTCGTTAACTCTTGAAACCACACTAATAATATTATTATCATATAATATTAAACAATAAATGTTAACAGTTCTAACCAGAAACACCCCCAGCAACTTCCATGCCTTAACAGAGGGGAAAACAAACAACCCCAGACGGCAGGGCATTGCCTCAATCACCCTTCTTTATTTTCTCTAAACTCTTTACATTCCTGATGACCTCATCCTTAAGACTGATGTTATCACCAACCACGAGGCTTTCCGACCCCCATTGCCACATTCCCAAATCACCCCCTTCTTCATTAACATCAACCATTTTTCTGGCATGAATTACCACTCCATATATAACAAAAGGAATATTTATAAAAGGTATAAAAGGCAAGTAAACAGCGCTGGGTGTGCGGGGAGTCTATGCTCCACCAACATACACACATGAACATCAAACATTCTAAACATATAGAACATCACTTTTACATACTAAACACGAGTATGCCTATACATACGTACAATCAGGAAAGGTAACAAACAATCCTTTAAGTTCCATGACTTAGTCTCCATTTTCCATTCCTTTCCTTGATTACAGACAAGTCTCTATTTTCCATTCCTTTTGAACAATATGTTTTGCTTTAAGTTGTCAAGCAACTCGGTCTTCGGGCCTTATGTATCCTGTTCTTCCCAGATTGAAGAAAAGCATATCCATCTCCTTTTCAAGGCCAATAGGGTCTGGGTGAAAAGGCACGTCCAGGTCAACAGGGAAGGTAACAGCAAAGGCCTTCGATGGCTGTAGCAGCAGAGGAGCTGATGGCGTAGCAGTCAGATCAGTAAAGGAGCCTGCAGATCCCTCATTGTCTGGCAAACCACATGTTTCTGACTGTGGTCCCACATGTCTCTTTAAGGCCTCAGAGACCGCTCGCCAGGTGCTGAGCAATCCCACTGCAACCTTGTCGTTTCTAGTTGCAGTGTCCCACACCTCGACCTCAATTTGGTCCCATGTTTCAGGACCAGAAACTGTCCAATTGTTAATAAGGAGAATAAGCCGTAAGGTTACCAGGACAGTCTTTGTTCCTAAGGACGTATGATTCCCCATAATGCGCAACTGCTTACCAGCGAGAGGCAGTTGTGTGCACAGGTCCGCTTCTCTCAGCCCGAGCTTCTCTCCAGCTCCAGTGCACCTATTTTCAGCAACTTTCTGTATGAGCTTCTCTGAGCGGTTTGCTGAGTTTGGCTGAACCTATCTTCATGAGGCAATCAATGTGCCTGCTCCCGTCCTGGTCTCCGTTCTGCCAGCCCGTTCCTCTTCACTTCTTTTTCCTGCTTCATTATTGATGTAACTTCATCATGTTGCCTTTTTTATTTTGAGGGCAGGCTCCCCTCTTATACCCTTCTCTCCACAGCAGTTCTTTTCAAAACAACTTTTCATTGGTCAGACAACTTTGAATGTAACAACAACAGCAAACACCCAGAAACATCCATGCCTTAATGGCTGGAGAACAAGAAACCATCTGGATAACAAGAAACCTGAGACTGCATGGAGTCTCCTGAATCACCCTTCTATGTTCCCTCTAAACTCTTTTATATTCCTGATGGTCTCATCATTAAGAATCTAATGTTATCTCAGCCACGGGGCTTTCCAACCCCCATGGCCACATTCCCAAATCTCCCCCTTCGTTATTAATATCGACCATTTTCTCGACACGAATTACCACTCCATATATAACACTTCAGATAATTGCTTTTTGGGAGGGAAAGACAGAAACTTGGATTAAAAAAAAAAAAAAAAAAAAAAAAAAAAAAAAAAACTGTTTAAGACAGAAGCTTTCTTGACAAAAAAAAAAAAAAAATAGAAATAAACAAATAAAATAATAAAGGTAAGGCAATTCTGTTTAGTTGGGTTGGGAAATCTGAACAGCTGCACAGTACACTGTCATCACATCCAGCCTGAGTACCCTAATCTGCTCATCTTTTTTTTCTCATTTCTATTCTGATAATAGACATTGCTTGCTTGCTTTGCCTCTGCAATGTCAGTGGCACTTGTTGTGTTCAAGGTTGCTGTTGCATTAGATTCCTCACCTGCTTAAAGTTCAAAGCATTGGAGTGACAGAAGGTGATTTGACAGCACACATGCACAAAGTCCACCACAACTGTGGACTTTGAGATTTATGCATACACCCTGCAACACATTACACTCAGTACCCATGCTCTATCCTAGAAATAAATACATCATACCTAAACTTATATACATTTGACAGAATAGAAGACTTGACCTGGCATAACTTGATTTTGCTGAAAGGATTTACCAATTAATGAGCACAGGACTGGACAGATTTGACAAATACTACTTTATTGTGACTACTGATGTTAGGAAATATATTTTTATATTGTGTTCTGTATTTTTTTATTCTGAAGTCTTCTATATCAAAAATATATATTTTTTAATTTTTTCTTGCTTTTGCAGCAGGTGCTGTCATTCTGGTTTATTACTGATATTTATTATTTACATGCAATTAACTTTATAAATTTACTGTTTTTTATATATATATACACGTATATATACATATATATATACATACACATACATATGTGTGTGTATATATATATATATATGTATATATATATATATATTCCTTAATGTGGTAGATGTGTTTTAAGAAGAATAGATAGAAATTATTTCACTTATATCAGCAAGCAAACCTTTCTTTCTTTTCCTGAGTAATAAAAACCTGTCTTGGGCGAGTTGGTAAATGATTTTTCTGATGCTTGATTTTTTTTTAGTAGCCTGTTTAAAAGGGTTGCCTGAGATTAAACCAGTCCTATCAGTTATCTGTTTACACCATAACAGAGGCAATGCAATCACTTTGGCTATTATTTTTATGGTGGTAAATAATATAGGAAAGTCTTCTGGATATTTTGAATGTTTCAGCCACTGACTCTGAATAAAGCATATTTCAAAGTTTCTCTCAATATTAATCAACTCCAGTTCTTATTTGAAACACCAGCTATAGAAATCAAAGCAAAGGGATTTGTAGCATTATTTAATTAATGTATCATTTCAACTAGAAAAAAAAAAAATCTGCTACTTGTCCTAAATAATGAATTTATTCTTTTTATATAGAGCTATAATTGGTGATTACTAATGTTCATTTTTTACATTTTAGTATATGTGCTTACTTAACAAAGATTTTACATTAAAAAACATCTCTGGCTCAAAAAACTCATTCACAAGAGGGTCAATCTTCCTTTCATGTCTGCAAAATCTGTGAACGTGTTATGAAGTCAATCTCCATAGCAAAACCATGTTTGATTTCACTGAGTTCAAAATTAAACCTGATTGCTTGTTTAAACTCTCAGGAATTACATCACTTTACCCCACAAAAACAAAATAATAAGAAGGGTTTGAAATCATGTAGGAACTATAATCCCTATCACATCTTTGTGCTTTTTCTGTTTCGAAATAGTTATAGTCTATGTCTTTAAATAGTGGTAAGGATAGCCACACAAAAGAATGGAGTCCCTGAAGGCTCACTGCACAATGTGTGGAGCCAGGAGATCCGCTCATCTCTGCACACATTCAAAATGATGCCATCATTGGGCTGATGTAATCTTTCAGGATGCAACTGCAATTAAATAGAGGAATGTAACTTTTAAGAGGCTTTCTGATGTGATTAGGCTAAAATCAAAGTAATTAGGCCATCCATAAGAGCTACAAATATTTGCCAGAATAATTATTGGTGAAATATCTTAATGCACCTATAATGCCAAACTGTGGCATTTGACTGTACTCGATTCAGACCTTTATTTAGATAAAAGAAGCTTTAGATTTTTTTTTTCTTTCTTCATGACCTTTATATATCATTTGGTCTGAAAATTGACTACCACTCAGCATATTTCTTCTGTACTAAAAGCTATGACTCTGCAGGACTCACATTTAAATAATGCCAAAGCGCTGTTTCCTAGGAAGCAGGAAAAACAGGTTGCCAATCAAGCTACTTATGAGCTTGTTTTTCTATATCAGTTGACCGCAAAATTGTCAAATATTTTAGTAGACCACCTGTTTTCAAATTTTTTGGGTAAAATGTATAGAACTTTACAGGTAAAACTGTGTGTCTTGAGACCTACTTTCTCCTCTAGATATTTAAAAGATCTCTTGTTCCTTAGTCTTTGAATCAATTAAACATTTTTAATTTAACAATGTTTAATTGATTCAAAGACTAAGGAACAAGAGATCTACTTTATGTACTTTTGCATTTATACTTGTTTATACATGTATAACCGTGCAAGAACCACACTTAAACAAGAAAACAGTATGCATCTTCTCAGTGTTCTTTAGTTCAAAAATTGTAGTCTAATATCACATCATATTTTTTAGGTTATTCCTCCACATAATCATTAAACTAGAAGAAATGACAGGAAGCTTACTCTGAGAGGACAAGTTACTACAAGAAATGGTTTCTGTGGGTTTTTAGATTGTAAAACATTGTCATTAAAGCTGAGGCTTTTCTGCAGAACGGTGTCAGTTGCTGTGAAACCTTCCCCATAAAGGTTATCTTGGATCTAGATTAGGTTGTATGCCTCCCCTCTGTTCCTTCTGAAATAGGAGAGATATCCATTCTTGTGAAGAAAGAGAGATTCATACTGTAAAGCAATGGAGTCTTGCTATTGAGGGCACTGACCTGAGCTGAAGTCCCCAATCAGGCTGATACAATAGAGACTTGAATCTGGCTTTCTCAATTTTCAAGCAAGTGTCCTAATTACAAGGCTGTTAGCAGCTCTACAGACAGAAGCACTCCTTTTCAACAGAGAAAATTTCTGATTTCCATTATGGACTTTGAAATGAAGACACTTTCCACAACACTGGAATAGAATGAGGTGGAAAAAAGTTAGTTAGAAACACAGAAAGTGCTTCTTTCCATCATTTATGTATAGCTGTGTATAAGTCCAAATTTTACTTAGCTTTACATGTATAAAAGAAACTGCGGTTCAAAGGGGAAAAATAAAAATAATAATAATAAAAAAAATCTGCTGGCTCACTAATAGCAGTAGCTGTCACCAGGAAGTTAAGCAATGTAGGTCTCACTGGCTTTCTTATGCTGGTCTCTTACTCATTTCATCAATGAACATTGTTCCAGGTTTCCTTTGTTCTTAGTTACATCTATATGACCACAACATCACATATTAAATATGTTTGGGTTTTGTTTGTTTGTTTGCTTCTTTTGTTTTTGTTCTTGGTTTTGTTTTTCCTTGAAAGAGCTTGTTTTTGAAATTGGTTTTGCTAAAATTCCTTCTTGTTATTTTACTGTGTTCCTTAAGATTTCTTAAATCTAAATATTGAGATAACCAAACTGCATAGATATAAAATGCGTGAGAATTAGTATGTACATTATCTGTGTGCTTATATATTACTTGTATAATATATTGAAATCCCTATTTCTTCTCTGTTATAGGTGGTTAAAGTTAAGTTTCGTGAAATATAAAATGTCCCCAGACAGACCCTGGTAGTATGTACAATATTCATTTAAATCATGTTTTAGGTGGTTTTACTTATTTATTTTAGATTTTTTTCATCATTCATTAAGATGAAAATAATGACTTTACACAGAACTTCAGCAGCTACTGAGGTTAATCAGAAGTTTCATATTTAACTTCATCTTTGTTGAAATATTTGTCTATAAATGTTTTGCTATTTCTTAATTCTCTCTTCTTCCTGTGCCCCAGAACTGGAGACTACATGCAGGAAAACCTACAGTAATAGTCACTGGATGACCTTTAGTGGTGTGAAATAGTTTCCTGAACAGTTTTTGTGCTTACTTGACTATCAAATTGCCTTTGCGGAAGTATTTCCCTGACTGCTGCTCCTAGAACTTGATTAGCATTCTCTAGCACAAATGCTTGTGCTTACATTGCATTTGTAATTGAGAATTTTGCTGATCTCTTTATATTTATGGAAAAAAAAAAAAAAAGTATTTTTTTTGCAAAAAATATAGAGATTAAATACTAAGTAACATTTTAAGATAATGGTGTTTTAATTGCAAAATTGCTGAGCAACTATTGTAAATTATGTTACATATCACACAACTGTAAAGTGAATTAATTTATTATGATTAATGTTACAGTGAAAACCACATGTATTAATGATGACTGGCCACTTACTTTAGAATGTTTCCAAACTAAGGTAATATGATTGTGCCTATTAACTAATTCTGAACTACAATGGAACTTCTAAAGGAGAGTAGGCTCATTAGCAAGTAACTGCAAGCCAAATGAATTAGATATTATATGTCTGGCCAAATGAACAGCAAATCAATTTATTGAGAAAGGTCACTTTAAAAATTCAGTTACTTCTTTCAGGCCTCATCAACAATGTATGTATCATAGCTGTCCTGCTACAATATTGAGTTAAATACTTTACATGCATGATGTTCCTGCATTAGAGCTGGATGAGTGGTTTCCTTTCCTGATGGGAGAAGGTTCAGGTCTTCTCACTGCTCCTGTTTTGGCCAGGGAACTTCATGACTGTAATATCACTGAGTCTTCAAGATCTTGTAATGGTGTTCTGCTGTCTGCATGGTAGTAGAGATATACAGCAAGTAGTATAAAACCTAGTGTGTATTAGCACTGTGAACATCAAGGAAAGTATATCCAACAGAGCAAAGGACTTTTTGCCTCAAACTTATACCTGGTAGCACAGGCTTCTACACAAGTTGATATGACCCATACTTTGGGCCAAGGGCCATGTTAGCAAGCAAAGCTGTCTTGGATTCATCCAACTCCTCTGTTGAAACTGAAACTCTTCCCTAAACACTTTCAAATACAGAATTGAGTGTAGTAGTCTTCTGCATTTTGAGTAAAAAAAAAAAAAAAAAAGAAAGAAAAAATGGAAAAAAAAAAAAAACATATATGGAAAGTACCATTGCCAGTGATATTTCATGAATATATGAATATCCCATGAATATTTCATGAATATCCCTGGCATGGAAAGTACCATGCCAGGGATATTTCATGAATCATTGGCCCACTTTTGAAGAGCAGAATTTGAACTACCAATAAACTGAACTACGGTCATGCTTACCTCGTGTAAACTCTTCCAGATTCCAGAACGAGGTTACCTTACAACAATCACACACTAACAAGTTTGGACATGGGTTCAGAACACACAGCTCACCTATTAAATTCCTTGGCTACTGTTCTGTGGCAGTCCAGTTTCCTTTGCCACATGATAAATTCAGACTTGACTGTATATTGACCATGTAGACAAGAGAATGCAGCTGACAATGAGTAAGGCAAATCAGTACCTCAAGCCTATCTTCTATCTGCCTAAACTTATTTTCTCCTGTAATCCTGGCAGTAGTTGTTAGAGGCTGAGGTTTGTAAGAGCCCTTGCTTCTTATATCACCACAGTGGCTGAAGACTCTTGAAAATGAGACTTATTCTGTGGTCTAGTTGAATGGATTTTAGTGCCATTAAAGTTTTCTACATGACATTTTTGCTGAAAAATTATAAGAGTTGGGAAGGGTTAGAGAAATTTTATAAATATATGTCGTAATATAGGAAAGAAGCATAACTTTGAGAAGGATTCATAAGTCTTCTAAGTGAAGAATGTTTTCTTAACACAACAGATTCACCTGTAGTGGGTCCTAATTAAGAAATTATTTCATTAATGAACTTTCAAGTGTTTTTTTTTGTTTGTTCCAAATGTTACATTGTTTATTTTTAAGTCACATCTTCACCATTGGATGGTGCAAATGGTTTTTAGCAAAACAGAGAATCTGAAGACTTTGTGTTTAGTAACCTAAGGATATCTTAAGGTGGGAAAGCATCTCAAGAACTTGTCTCATTACCCTTTCAGTCTCAAGGCAAGAGCTGTAATACTGGATTATTCCTGAGACTTACTTTTAGGTGATTCTAACGTAACCTTAAACATCTTTAATGATTTGACAGAGTTAAGGGTTGGCATCAGAGGGACTCAGTGATCAGTTGCAGGATTTTGTTGTGTTTCTTATTAAAAAGCAATTTCTAATGACTCCTCTGAGTCTTGTCTGTGATTTAAACCCATGATTTCTCTTCCTGTTTACCATGGACACAAAAAAACAGATTCCTCCCTTTCTCTTCAAAAGCCTTTTCCTATTTGATGCATATTTATACTGATTTATTATTTTTTGCTTTGGAGTGAACATTTTTTTGTTTGTTTGTTTTTGTTTTCATTTTCTGATATAGTCATGTTTTCTCAGCATCTGTTGATTTAAATATGTTACCTTTCTTTTGCATGATCACTATCCCAAAGCATAGCTTATGTTCTCGATCTGTAAAGTGCCTTAAATAGTCAGTTATTGGTTATAATTCAGAGTCTATTTAATTTATTCTAAAACAAACAAACAAACAAACAAACAAAAAACATGTAGTAAGGCAATATTGAGCTTATGGCTGAATGAGGTATTCTGAGATAAACTGCTACATCTCAGCTGTTGTAAGACAACAGCTTTGGTAAGCTTTGCCCCTTGAAAATGGCCATTCTTTCACTTTTAATGTATGAACATGTTTTGTTTTACTGTTCTAATGAAATTCTCCCTATTAGGAGAGTGGAGATACTCTATTAATGATGCTCCCTACCATTTTACTTCCTTGGGGGCTAGATCTGCCCTAGCCTTTCAGAAGAAAACTGTACATAGTCAACCTGTTTGTTTTCACGCATGGACCCTAACTGTGAAAAGTTCACAAATTTAGCAGTTTGCAAACTACGGTCATGCTGGTTATGCTACTGTAGCCAGAAAATCTTTACTCTATCAGACTCCTTGTGAGTTTAACCAGTCATCTTCAACCAGAGTCCAACAATAAGCATATCATATCCATCATTCAGGGTCAGCAGTCCTCTGCTTATAACTCAGGAGGCTTAAATGTCCATACTCTATTTCAAAACATCAATACCTTTCACTTGTCAAAATTAAATATGTTTTCAGAAACCTAGCTATAAACATTACTTACAATAGTTTTAAAATGAGCCTCAGACTAGAATTCACCAGAAGACAATTACAATTCTCGTGACCAGTTTTAAAAGGATGCTTTTGTTCAGTACAAAAGGTTTATAAAAATATTTGTTGTAAAACATACTGTCAGATCATGGTTCAAATCTCTGGAACTGCTAGGTCAAAGAGTAGGCTTTTATGTATTGATCCTTAACCAGTCTAAATGAAGCACAGAGTAAACTGTAGACCAGTTCTATAAACATTTGGCTTCACAGATGCACTTTCTCTGAGACTATGTGACTAAAAACTCCGTTTGAATAAATCTCAAAAAAAAAAAAAAAAATCAATCAAAAACATATTTGAATGAAATGGGATTTTTTTCAGGAGTGGCTATTTTATTTGATTGCAGCAGTTATGTAGGTCACTTGTTTTTATAATAGTAGGAGTTCCTTTATTTGTTTAATAAAATAAAATCTTAAAAACAAACTCTCCAGATGCTTTTGTTACTAAATTAAAATAATTTTTAGATGTTGTTCAACAAGAGGAGTTATTTCAGTTAGAACTAGATGAATACCTCTTCTTCATCTTGTCCTGAGCTCTGTTAACTCTGAGTAGCTAGAAAACAAAGGGGTAAAAACTGATTAGAGATTATGGAAGTATAATACAACATAGCTGTTTGCACCACATTTTTTTCTTGTTGCTTCCCAAGCTGTAAATGGTTGCCAGTGCCAATTTGTTTCCATAAATTTTATATACCATCATTGACTTATAGTAGATTTTCTGATTTAGAATATTTAAATGTTCGTGGTGATTCAAAGATCGAAGCCGAAATTCCTTTAAGTGGTATATTCTTTATTGCAGCGCTGGATGCACGGGGGATCTCTCCACCTATCGTGCATACCCAAAGTGGAAAGCAGTCTTGAATTTATACAATCAATCTATCAATATTCTACAAGTGCCTATACATATTCATTACCTATCCCCGCCTTCCCTCGCTTCTCATGCTAATTAGCCTTTTGGCACCTTGCACCTGCGTAGAGCCTCCCAAGAATTGTGGGCAGGGGTCTTTGGGACGTGGGCAGGGCTCTTTGGGAGGAAGACCCCGAGTCTTCCTCACAGTGTACTTTTCACCTTTGGTCAGGAATCTGCTGAATTGGCAGGTTTCTTAATTGCAAGAGCTGGTTGTTGCTAATTCTTCCGTTTGTTGTATCTTTATAATGAATTCCAATGTCCAGTTTCGAGATTTATAGTCCTTACATTCATTTCTCTGTCCGTCTGCCGCTTCCTTATCATGAGTTCCAGTGTCTTGTTTCGAGATATACAGTCCATGTCTGGGGATTGCCCTTGCCTCCCCAGTACCTCCCCAATACCTCCTTAATCAGTGGGAACTGTACAAGTACAAGGGACTTTGTGCTGAATTCAGATTGAGACACTTAAATATCTTCACAAGAGATATTCTACTTCTAAAAAGAAAGGGAAACCTGGATTTCTTTCTACAAAATTATTCAAAGAATATTTATCATGGTGGCAGTATTTCTGTGCTCTTTCAGGTACTACTGCCAGTCTATAATTAGTTACTTTCTTGCAGCTGCAGCTACAGATGTGTACTTTCAGCACGCAGATGTAGGTGGACAGCTCAGTCAATACCAGTCTCTCCCTTTAAGTGCTGAACTCTCCAGCATGAGGAAGGGCCATGCTTGTCATGCAGGTAAATAGCAGAGAGAGCTGTCTGGCATGATAGATACAGACTTGGACATCTGCTCCTTCCGATCCATCAGTTGAGGTGACCGAAAGGGAAATTTGTGATAGGCCAATGTAAGTTTATGGTTGAGGGAAGGTGAAAGTCAGTTCTGCAATCTGAAATATGCTGACTGTTTCAGATAGAGAAAGAGAGAAATGCAGCAAATTCTTTGATAGATGACAAAAAATATACTGGGATGTTTCCCTTTTATGGCCACACTCCTACCAGGGGTGCAAGAAAACTTGTTTTTTAACTCGGCTACAGGTGCACACAGTCTGAAATGCTACTTCTGCAGCATTAACGCTGATACTTCTTAGGTATTGGGAAGCCCAAGACCTGCAGATACTTATGGTCCCCATTGTGCAACTGTTACTCAAATCTTGTTTATGGGCAAAAAAGGCATACATCTTGCTTATGAAGACAAGAAGTTATTGTTAGTACAACTGAAATCTCAGCAGTCTAATCATAGAATTGTTTTTCATCTGGATTTAACTGTTAAAGAAAAAAAGAATAAAAAATGAAATGAATATTACTATACAAGTAGTCTCAATAATACAGTTAAAATTGGTATACATGTACATACACACACTTCCTGGTTTCTACCTCTTTTTCATCATATTATGCTACTTCCTTTGTCTCTAAGATTGATGGTTTTAGCTGGGGAGAGAAAGGGTTGGGGGTTGTTAGAGCAAATTGTTGTCTGGATTCCTTCACTGCAAAGAATATAATGTTGTTTTTCCCTAACTATATGATCACTGAGGGTTATTTTTATATGTTTGCTAACACACTTTTGCACCTTTCCTCTTCATTAGTCTATAATTCCATGTTACATCCAAACATACTACACTTGGAGCCTTCCTTATGTTCTGTTACCCCTAAAATCAGATTTATCCAGCTCCAGATAAATCAGATTTATCCATTTCCTTATCTGACCATTGGTGATCCTGTGCCCTATCTCTTATGATCCCAGGCTTATAGTCCTTTAAATGGCTTCCTGTGCCCCCATTTCCCAAAGTTTCTGCTATCCTACCAGAATTGCATCTACCTTTGTTGCATCATTACATTAGTCATATGTATCTCTTTCTACACAGAGTAACTACTCTTTTCTTAAAACAGTATAAAACTGCAGGTGAGGCATACAAAAAATAAGCAAAATTAAAATTAAATTAAAAAATAGTAGTCATAGCCAGGTGGCAGGAATAAAAACTGTTACAAGTAAGATGAGTAAAAACAAAGTGTAGACAGGTCAAGACACCTGCAGACAGAGCAAGCCTGACAGCATCCCTTCTGAGGCCTTTCCAACTCAGTACCTTCAGCTTTAAGCTTCTATTACAAATCATCTAGAATTTGGGAATATACAGAAATACTACTTTTGCTTGTCTTCCTCCATCAATGAGCTTATAATTCACAGTCTGTTCTTCTATGTTGCTCCTTAGAGTGGAGACCTACTAGACAAACACTAGAAATGAAGTCTCAAGAGATATGGTTTCATTTGATCTTTTATAAAATTTGAATTTGGAAAGTGAGGGAGGGATATTGTCCATGCCCAAAACAAAATCTTCCAAAGTGTTACTGTGCACAAGCCATAACATAAATATGTGCATGGACAACAAATATCAAAGAAACATTGCTTACAGGTAAATAACTTTTCTGTATAGTGGTGCTCTAAAGGAGTCTACTAAGAATTTAATCATTTACTCAATGGACTCTGTTGTTTTCATCATAATAAGCTTCCTCTTGGCAGAGGCAGGAAGCTATTCTGACCAATATAAATGCAGGTAGGAAAGTTGCATTCTTTTTGCCTAGTGAAGCAAGCTGTTTTGTGTATATCACTGCTGGGCAAGCGTTAAAATGAATCTAAGCCATTCACAGAAAGCTTCTCATAGGCATGGCCTATTAATGTATGCATTTTAAGTGCCAAACATAACATATATTTTTGAATATTTAATCTAATAGGAAAAGCCAAATGACATCATTTTACAAATGGCATTCATAAGGAGGTCTTATTTTGGTGGTCAGGAGAAAAAATACTTCCTAAATTTCAGAGGTTTTTTCCAAAGAATGCTGTACCTCAGTGCCTCTCACCTTTAGCTCCAAATTAACATATATATACATATATTTATTATTATTATCCATTTATTTTTTGATTGTATTAGGAAGCATTTGAGATTGACATCAACAACACATGATTTAAAGCTGTCAAACTACCTCTCTTTGGTTCAAATTCTGTCCTCATTAGGCACTGGAGAAAGTGTGGCACATGCTTGGAGCTTCCAGTTTAGCTTCCTCCCAAAGTTATCTGGTTAGCGTGGACAAAAACCAGTATGTGAACGGAGGCAGCACACAGTAAGTGGGGACAATCAGGGGCTTCACTCTGAAAAGCTGTGCCAAATGCATCTGCAGTCAGAAATGCTATGCATTGTAATGGCAAGGACTGAATAAGATGATAAGAAGATAAGATGTCCTAAAAAGTAAATCAGAAACAAGAGTTTGTTTTCACTGTCCTAACATTTTGGTCACTTAAATTTCTATTTATTTATTTAATTACTTAATTATTTTGGCAGAGGGGATAGTGAAGAGGGGGCTTGATGTTGTCTGAAGCATTCCAGGCTGCATTCAGTACAAGTAATTGTGCAGACCTCTCTGGCTACCACAATAGTCAGTTCAAAAAAGCTTCACTGCTGAAAGCTTGCTGCATCCTAACAGCTCATTTGTCAGAAAAGCTCATGCTCAGCTTATTAGCAGCCCATTTTTACGGTCATTATCCTTCCTTCCACAACATCTGGCTAAGTGTTGTACTCCAGATTGTGGCTGTTCTGGGAAGTAGTTTTAGCGACTTGAAAAGGTTGCCTTAAACATGACTTATCATGTTTACAATCCTCATTCTGACTCTTATCAGAGGGGTCGTTCTTGGGAAGAGGCTGTCTCTCCTCTACCTTTTCTATGCCCTTAATAGGTGCTGAACTACTCTGAGTAAGGACCATCACTTTATTTGTTCCTGCATCTAGTTAAGTGGGTAGTCAACCTTAGATGAAAATTAGTTTTTGTGAGAATTACTTAGCAATACAGTTGTCCCTTTTCTAAACTATGGTCTCTGTGTAAGTGGTTTTGCAGTGCCTTAGATGATCTTGTAATGAACTGGAAAGGTTTTACTCATCAGTGTGTGTTCTTCATGCATGCCATGGCTGGCAAATAACTTTCTTTTGTAGAAAACTTTCTGCAGAATTAGGACTAATTTTATAGTTTAATTCTCGGTCTTTTTTTTTTTTTTTCCAGAACTTCAAGATATACTTTCTATATTACTCATTCATGTTTATGTTTTTAATGTAAAAGAGATAAAAACATTGTTTACATTTTGAACATTGTTTTAATCCCAAAAAACAATGTCCTGAATTCTGTGACTATGTAGCCTCTTATTTCCATTTACTATAATTTAGTCTGTCTTTTGTTCTAGTTTAAGTACTTTTCTCAATTTTTTTCCGCTAAAGCAGATAGCATACTCAGTTTGCAGGTAATGAAATACCCATTTGCTCATTCAGATTTCCAAACTTTCCTTTAATGCTTTGTCATTTCTCACCTGCTCATTCTTGGAAACAGTGTCCCTACAAATGACAGTACAGCAGACAAAATGTGATTGAAATCACTTGACTTGCAGAACATATCCCACTCTACCAGGGATGCATTGGAACCACTCAAACACTAAACAACTGCCAGTTGAGACACTGATTGGCATAGATAGCAACGATTTCTAGCCAACCTGCTTTCTGACAGCAACAAACTAGTTTTCTTCTCATGATTCTGTTGTCTTTCTTGTCATCTTACTCACTGAACTTCGGGTTGTACATAACAGCTGACAGGTGTTTTCCTGGGGGTGATAAAAATGCCTTGGTTCAGACATTATCTGACTGTGTTCAGGCTGTCCTATACCAGGGATGTGATAGATAGGCTGTAAGATAAGTAGGCAAACAGTTACACTTGGCACAATTGCAGGCTTCCTGGAGGAAAAGGAACAGTCAATCTCACCATTGTAGTCTGCCTGACACTACCCAACCATTTGCAAAGTGCATTCAGGAAGTTCAGACAGGGAATAGTGTTGACTGACAAAAGCTAAGCAGAAAAGGCTAAATGTCAGACTTGTTGTGGCAGCTTTGTAAGAGCCTGGCAGATGAAGTGGCATCTAGAATGAAGAATGACAGGAGAATGATGAGTGGCAGAAAGCAGGATGGCAGTAGTGTTACAAAAAGTTGTTTTTAAAAACTTGTATATCAGCTTTACTGCTTTTAAAAGGAGCTGCCAAATTAACTGTTTTTATTAACGCTGTTGATTTTTAAAATGCATGTGAGAACATGCTGAATTGCTATAGAATGGGATCTGTGCAGTTGGATCTTTCCCAGTCACGTTTCTTCAGCTTTTTTTAACTAAAGAATGGTGATTTGCACAGCAATTCAGTGTCAGAAGGAAACATACTTCATGAGAAAGCCCCATTTTGCAGTAATATGTATGAAAATACACAGAGTGGTGATATACTCACAAGTCTTTTAATACAATCTCTTACAGCATACTTATACATAAAACTTGGTGAGGTGGTGAAGAATTGGTGAGGTGGATGAAAAAATACCTGAACTGCCAAGCTCAAAATATTATGAGCAGTGGTACAAAATCCAAATGATGCTTTGGTACTAATGAAGTACCTCGGGAGTTGATACTTTTCACACTTTTTATTTGTGGTGGGATAGAGCGCCCGCTCAGAAAGGTTGTGGATGACATCAAATTGGTGATTTGAGGTGATTGACACTTTAGAGTCCAGGGCTGCTTTTCTCATAAACATGAACAGCATGGAGAAAAGGACTTATAGAAATCTCATTAAATTCAATAGAAGTGACCATGAAATCCCATGTCTGGAACAATCCCACACGATTCCACAAAGGCCAAATGGTTAGAGAGAAACTTCTTGAGAAAGGAACTGGAACTGTTACCAGGGCAACTATTATTAGGTCCAGTCACTATTCCATAACCTGGATTGTAAGAATGTAGAATTAGCATTATCTATTGTGTAGGATATCCTGGAATATAAGGAACTTGGATGTAGTAATCAACATGTGAAGGAGAATTAGGCCAAGTTGGCAAAAGGACATTAATGTCCAAAGGTAAACTTCACTCATTATAATGAGATTATAACTCTAAATAATACATACACAGGTTGAGAAAACCCCAACCCAGATGAAGACCCTTCCCCTGAGCTTGCGTAGATTTTCTAGATAAGGTTGTGCAGCTATATGTAAATTACTAACCAGTTAGAATTTAGTGGGATGAACTGATATGATAATGACTGTGTAGAACTGTATAAAAATCAATAGGGAAAGTCTGGAGTCAGGCCAGCTTTGTGGAAAACCACCTGGTACCCAGATTTGCACAACTCTGAAATAAACAATATCTCAATCTAGTGTGTGTATTTTTACTTCTTGCACACTGGGCAATGAATATGAACATTTTATCAGAAAACAGAACTCTCATGAGTAATTTTAGCCTCTTTAGAAAAGACAGCTGGTGGCATACTGATATACTGGGCCACATTAGGGAAAATGTGGTTGTCAAGAAGAAATGATTTTTCCCTTCTATCTGGTATTCATGAGATGGCATCTGGAATACTGTTTGGGTGCAGTTTGGGACTCCCCGGTACAAGAGAGTAATGTAATTAAGAGACTCTCAATGTACCAATTGAAGGTCCTTCAGTGCCAATGAAGGACCACCAATATAGTCATAGACAAGAACACATAGCATACAAAGACAGACACAGAAAACTGAGTTTGTTCAGGTTTAATAGAAAGCTCAGGGAAATCTTACTCAAATTCTTAATAGGTACAGAGGGTATAGAGAAGACAAAGAGAGCCTCTTCCCAGAGGTGCACACAGGAGAGAGGCAACGGACACAAGTTGCTACATCAGAAATCTATAAGGAGATATACATGTACAAGCTATAAGGAAAAAAACTTTGCCATGAGAGTGGTCAAACCATAAATATGTTGCCTAGAAAGCTCTGAATTCTCCCTCTTTGGAGCTATTCAAAACTTGACTGAAAAAGGCCCCAAGCAACTTAAACTGTTTGGCATTTTTGGACTGTAAGATAGGACTAGATAACCTCAAGAAGTTTCTTCTAGCCTAAACAATTTTTTGAGTCTATATAACAGACAAATATATAGTGACAAATATATATATATAAATAATAATAATTAAGGTAAAGGAAAAGGTTCTTTAAAAAATAAAGGAAAATTTCTTTGTTTCAGTAGTCTCTAAAGCAAATAAAATGTCCAACTCTCAGAACTTTGCATTATTTCCAGCATAGAAAAGGACAGCTTCTATTTCCACAAGTATTTCTGCAGTTAAAATACAAACACGGGACTTCACCCTGGTGCTGTACATCAGCATATGTATTTTGGTAATAAAAGTATATATAGATTAAGTGTTTAGATCAGTGTTTAACAGAGATGTAAGGTAAGTTGTTTGCCTGGTTCTTGGAACATTTAAGCAGAAGTGTCAGAACCAATAGAAACAGATCTAGCAATGAGCTAGATGGTAGTATCAAACCTTGAAAAGATGGTATAATACTACAGTTTGAGATGAGACACAACCTGAAGTATTTCAAATTGATAATGTAGTTTATAGGATGAAGAACTCATATATATGTGACCTAATACAATGCGGACTCAACTCACAACTGATTTTTTAGACAAGAGTGAGGAATTCAGATGGATATCATTCTTTCCCAAAAAAGCTACATTTGCATTTGGAATTTAAAATTAATTTTCTGAGAAGACACAAGTTTACCTGTTAAAGAGATTTTGTAAGATGAGCTTTTTAGAAATTTAACTTTGTTTTTACCTCTTTCATTATCTCATTATGGATTAACTAAAGCTCTTTAAGCTCCCATGGAGTTGAAATTCTATATACGGAAAGTGAATGTTTATAATTATGCTAACTACTAATCATGGCTGCTTCTAATTTAAGATAGAAATTATTTGAATTACTGGCTTGTCCCTAAATTGTACTTTGTAAAGTACAGCCTAATCCAATTTAAACAAAACTCAGCAGGCCAGTTTTCATATTGTTGTACTGTTTTCTCAGCACTGGTGGACAGTGAAGGACTAATATAAGATGCATATACACATATATTTGACAGAATAATCTATGTTTAGAAGTAGATATAAGAATTTTACATGGAGGTTTGGTGAGCTACAAACATCACCATGCTCAATGTGCTTTCTGAAAGTGTCTGTTCTATACGCAGATTAGATTCACTAATTCATTACATTGGGACACTTGGTGCTGAAAGTAAATTTATCCACTTTGGGAATCTGCTCAAAATATAAGCATTACAAACCTCAATTTTTAGTTATACCAAAATCTTAAGTATTTTTTCTGAATCTGGCCACAGTTAAAACTTTTTAACATCCAGCATTTTTCATCACAAGCTGATGGAAAAAGGAAGTCCCAGCACTCTACGCTACCCATGATAAAAAATGTTGAGAAGATAGCAGGAGTGTTTAAGAAAGCTCATCAAATATTAACTTAAAAACTCTAAGTAGAAATAATACTGAATTATAAAACTGTGTATTCTCAGACTTAAGCAAGAAATAAAAATCTTGTGTTGGTAGCTATTTCAACCTGGAGAAGAGAAGGCTGTGGGGTGACCATATAACAACCTTTCTGTACCTAAAGAGGGACTACAGGAAATCTGGGGAGGGACTCTTTCTCAGGGAGTGCAGTGATAGGGGGAATGGCTTTAAACTAAGTGAGGGTAGATTTATCTCAGATGTAAAGAAGAAATTATTTATTATGAGGATGGTAAGGCACTGGAACAGGTTGCCCAAAGAAGTTCTGGATGTTCCATCCCTGGAAATGTTTAAGGCCAGGTTGGATGGAGCTTTGAGCAACCTGGTCTAGGAGGAGGTGACCCTGTCCATGGCAGGGAGTTGGAATTAGATGATCTTTAAGGTTCTTTCCGACACAAACTACTTGGAGATTCTATGATTAGACAACAGATTTCTGAAATAAATGTTGTATATCTATTAGAACAATTTTTTTAAAAAATAGGGAAAAAAAATCTTCATTGTGAGGGTGGTCAAGCCCTGGAATGGGCTTCCTAGAGAAATGGCTGTTGTGGCTGTTGTTTATCAGTGTTCAAGAGGCATTTAGATGATGCCCTCATTAATGTGCTCTACAGGCTGTTGGCTGTTGTCAGGCTGTTGAACTACGTGATCTTTGAAGGTCCCTTCAAACTGAACTATTCTATTCTGTTCTAATCATGGAATTTAAAATATAATCTCAGTTGGGAACGATCACTGTGTATAGATTAATGGACGATCTCAAACTGTTCAGAAGTGAAATGCACTTATAGTGATTGTTGCTTACCTAAGGTCGAGTAAGAAAGACTCTTACCACACAAATATTAATAAAGAAAATATTTGTTTGAGCCATAAAATTTAAATATTTTCCAGTTTCATGAACAAAGTTCACAGGCTAAAACCATCTTTATAAAAATATGATTTTACCTACATTTCTGTATATTTCACTTTCACTTTTTAGTTTGATCAGTTCCTTATATTTTATGATGAAAATCAAGAAGATTATTCAATATTAATGACTTAACAGAGCAAACTTGCTATTCTCTGAGAATCAGATTTTTAGCAGGCTTCGCATGATTATGGTAATACAAGTATATTGTTAGTATATCATTAATTACTGATATATTTAGTTTGGACTAGAAAGAAGGTAAATTGTACATTCAACAATATTTGAATTCACAATATTTTAATTTTATTTGTTATTATTCAATAACAAAGTAAACAAAGTATTCAACAGTACTTTTTCATTTTTTGTTGTTGTTCTTGTTGTTATTGTGTTTTGTTGGTTGGTTGGTTTGTTTATCAACATTTGTAACAAAAATTTTAGACATCTTACTAAGTATATAATATTTAATACTGCCAGAAATACGTCCAGAAATACTTCCAGATATATTATGGCACTAGCAGAACATAAGCTAATGCTGTCCTCTGCCCAGTTTTGGTTCCCTTAAAATTTGTTCCCTCTTTTACCTTGTGGCCTTGCTTTCAGTACCTTGGTACTTCCGCCATCTTCCACCTTCTGTGTGCAGGGACTTAAGAAGTCACCTGCAGGTCTATGACCTTGGAGCTGAGCCTTTCCTCACTTACATTCCACAGGATGTATCTGTTTTCTACACGAGTTTCAGCAACTCATAGCAATTATTCATGCCTCACATTGTGCTCTCAATACCTACTGTAACTATTTTTGTAACTTTAAGACAAAAATAATAATAATAATAATTAAAAAAGTATGCCAGTTAATTAAATAAAATTACTTTATTGGGCTTACAGGGCAAGGGTTTGAACTGCAAGGGTGGCCTCTCTGAGTAGAGCTCAAGAACTGCCCAGCCAGATCCAAAGGGACCTGCCACTGTCCAGTGAGTGACACTGGTTGGGCTTCTGTGAAAGCAGATTTAAGAAAGTAGAAAAAAAAATGCAGCACAACAGCATGTGGGACAGAGGAGTGAGAACTAACCCTGCAGATACCAAGGTCAGTACAGAAGGAGGGCAGGAGGTGTTCCAGGCATGGAGCAGAAGTCCTCTGCGGCCTGTGGAGAGGCCCCTGGTGGAGCAGGCTGTCCCCCTGCAGCCCATGGGTCCCACATGGAGCACATCTCCACACTGCAGCCCATGGAGGAGACCCTGGTGGAGCAGGTGGATGTGGCCTGGAGGAGGCTGTGGCCCATGGAAAGCCCCTGCAGGGGCAGGCTCTGGACAGGAGCTGCAGCCAATGGAGAGGAGCCTATGAAGGAGCAGGTGAGACGCTGCCCATGGGGCACCCATGTTGGAGAAGTTCTTGAAGAGCTGCTGCCTGTGGGAAACCCCTGCAGGATCAGTTTCACAGAATCACAGAATTTCTAGGTTGGAAGAGACCTCAAGGTCATCGAGTCCAACCTTCAACCTAACGCTAACAGCCCTCCACTAAACCATATCCCTAAGCTCTACATCTAAACGTCTTTTGAAGACTTCCAGGGATGGTGACTCCACCACTTCCCTGGGCAGCCTGTTCCAGTTTGGGAAGGAGCTTAGGGATATGGTTTAGTGGAGGGCTGTTAGCGTTAGGTTGGAGGTTGGACTCGATGACCTTGAGGTCTCTTCCAACCTAGAAAATTCTGTGATTCTGTGACAGGATCCCATCGGAGGGACACCACACTGGAGCAAGGGCAGAGAGTGATTGTGAAAGAGGGTCAGAGGTGAAATGTTAGGCACTAACTGCAGCACCCATTCCCCATTCCCCTGCACCACTTGGGGAGGAGGAGGTGGAAGAGGAAGGAATTTTTAGTTTGCTTTTAGTTTCTCACTGTTCTAGTCTGCCACTGATAGCAAATAAATTATTGATCTCCCTATGCTGAGTCTGTTTTGCCCATGACAATAATTGGTGAGTGACCTCCCTGTTGTTGCTTCAACCCTTGAGCCCTTTCCATCATATTTTCTCCTCCTTTTCCTTTGAGGAGTGGAAGTGAGAGAGTGGTTGTGGTGTACTTCAGCTTCCCAGCAGGGTAAAACCACCACAGTTATATTCTAGGAAAACGCCATCTTAGAGATATATATTATAATGAATATTTCTTGCAGAATGATGTCCTACCTTCCATTACCTCTTCCAGTGAGTAGAAAACTGATGCAATGAGAGCAAATGCTGTTTGTGATTTAGTATCATACATAAGTGAAATGACTTTACAAAGAAAGCAACAGCCTCAGATCAGACTAACTGAGAGTGATACCTTTATAAGAAAATAGTGAGGTCATTTTGCTTTGGTTTTATGTTTTTCCTTATGAATTGCTTTTATATGGAGAAAGAGAGAAAAGACATGACCATTGGTCAGTTATTGTCCAATATGTCAGTCTGTTTAGTAGGGTAAGGTCTCATCAACACTGTTTCAGGGTACCATTCTTTAGCCAGCACTTGCTGAAATGGGTATTTCACCTTGTGAGCCTTGATTTGAAGGATGAAGGACCTCTGCTGTGTCATATTTCAGAAAGCACATTAGCATTCACTCACAAATATGTAATCCTGAGACTTCCCCCACTTCCCCCCCCCCTTTTTTTTTAAAAAAAATAAGCATATACCTAGAAATTTGTTTTAATAAAGAAAAAGGAGAATGAAAAATAATTCTCATTAAATACTAGAACTATAGGTGGTTGTGATAAGTAAAATACTAAATTTAGCAAAGTAATATAAACTGACCAACATCACAAGGTCAGTGAGAAGAAAGAGAAATGCATAAAGTCACGTTGTTGTTCCTTTTTTTTCTTTCTTTTTTTTTTTTTTTTTTAAGAATAATGTGATTTGATACCTAATCAATGTGGAAAAATAAGGGTTCAGATTATGTAGTTTCCAGATGTTTAGGAATCATGGCATACAAAAAACATGCTAATTCCAGAAAACAAAGATATATCCAGCAGCCTTATCTTGAAAGCAGACAGATCAGAACTGCTGAATATCTTCCAGAAAGAAAAAAAAAAAAAAAAAAAAAAAAAAAAAAAAAAAAAAAAAAGTTTTAATTTCAGCGCTAGATTATTTTCCCTGTTTATGCGTTTTTTGTTGGTTGGTTGGTTTGGTTTTTGTTTTTTTGTTTGTTTTTCCCTTTAAGACTAAGTTATACTTCCAAGAAAAAGTAATTTTAACTCACTGGAAAGCAAACCCTTTAGTTTTCAAAGTAAATCACTCCCTTCAGTTTTCAGGGAGTCTGCAAACCAGTGCAGGAAAACTGTAACATAAACACAGTAACTGCAGAAAATAGCTAGGACGGCAGTGCAATTTCACAGTCCTGATAATGCTGTATAACCATTTTACTTGGAAAAATATGAAAATAGTAGATTGAATTGTTCCATTTTTTCCTCTTCATTTTTTTTTCATCTTCTCCATAAAATAGCAGAGCAAGATAGTGTTGGTGAGAGCTAAGAGATCTGAACATCAGAGTGAGTGACTAATGTCACAAGCTTAGATGTGCAGATCTTCCAGCTAAGTTTCAAGATTCAGGGCTAGCTGATCATTTTACAGATACACTAACCATCCACCATGGTCATCACAAAGTATATAGTGCCAATGAGTTGTCCCTTGATTTTAAAGCTACTTGTCCATTACTCACATGCCGGTACTAAGAATTTCTCCAAACATCTCCATGAGTGGCAAAAGCACCTCAATCTAACCTCTAGAGATGGGCATCTCCCTTCTTAGTCTTTTTCTTAGAGAAGTCTCCATCCAGACTCCATCCAGATGATGCTGGGCAATAACTTTTCAAATCTTTCATTGAGTTTAGCTGTATTGCCTTCGGATAGAACAGGGTGTTTCAGTCACTTCCTAGGGGATAAAATGGTCTTGAGCATACAATTATCCTGTATCCCCAGTGTGTTCTCTGACAGGAGCAACAGAAGACGTGAATCAGATGTTTTTTTAGGGCATAACTGACAGTTTTCGAAGTCATATTTATACTGAGTTGAAAAACTTTGAAGGTGTTCTTGTAAAATGTATACATTTGGGGATATATTTGTGTCAAAATATCATTTCAAGTAGATCTTGCTACATGAGGGTATGGGCCACTGAGAGTGCTCTGTCACACAAGAACTTCACTGATCCCTGGCTCCCTTGTAACTGCTAGTCCATATCCATTGTGAGAAATCAATGCACTAGGAAATGTCACAGTGAAGAGTCAATATCAAAATGTCCAACTGCTTAAAAAAGCATGGTTCTCCATCTTGAAAGAGAGACTAGTCTTTCCCTTTTAGACAGAATGCTAGAAGACATGAATTAGTCCTTAGAGAAAAGGAAAGTCTAAAAAACCTTAAAAATATATAGAGAATCTTGAAAGCACAGAGGGAGATCTACAGTAAACCTCAGTAAAATCAATGAAACATCTTATTTCCATAAAAGCTTCAGTGAGACCTTATAGGAACCTTCCAGTACCTAAAGGGGGAGTACAAGAAAGCTGGAGAGGAACTCTTTATCAGGAAATGTTGTGATAAGTGGTTTTGTTAATGGCTTTAAAGTAAAAGATGGTAGATTTAGATTAGATATTTGGAATAAATTCTTTATTATGACAGTGGTGAGGCACTGGCACAAGTTGCCCAGAGAAGCTGTGAATGCCCCATCCCTGGAAGTGTTCAAGGCCAGGCTGGATGGGGCTTTGAGCAACCTGGTGTAGTGGAAGGTTTCCCTGCACATGGCAGGGGTGTTGGAACTAGGTGGGCTTAAGGTCCCTTCCAACCCAAGCCATTTTGTGATTCTATGATTGATGTTTGGACTTGATAATCTTTAAGATCTATTCCAACCTAAATGATTCTATGATTCTAGTCTATGGTGCTAATTTGTTCCTTCTTAATTTTGTTCTTGAAATATCTTGAAAGTGCCATGCTGGGTAAAATGGGAGGAGATAAAGGTGAATATCCTGACTTTTTTCCCCAGAGCAGAAGGCTATAGTATGTGCTTTTGGCTGTTAAAAGAGACACTTTCTTGTGCACGTTTATCTCTGAGATTTCTCAAAGATGTGACAAATGTGAAAAAGTTTTTCAACTTTTCTACCTTTTTGTTTCCTCATCAGTTCCCGACCCAGGTGAAAATTACCAATTAATTGCTGGGCTCTATAAAAGTCAACTTCCTCTTCCATCCCTTCTTCAAGGGTGAAGCAAGTATCCATAACCCTTACCTTGGGTGGGGGCAGTGACTGACTCCCACAAGCCAAAGACTTTGCTTCACTGGTTCCATACAGTTCTTGTATCTGTTCATCACTTAGCTATAGGTGATAAAGGTCAGCAGTAAAAATAAGGTGGGAAAGAAATACAAAGTCTTCCCTAGCTGGTGTGAGCATATTCTGTTGTTCAGTAAATATGCAGTCCTTATAACATGTAACATTTTAATGAACCTACTTATAGTAAAGATGATGGTTTGCATCTGTGCTGGAGACGAAATAATTATATTTACAGAACTGCTACCAAAGTACATGATGAAAATGCCAACAGAAAATAAATAAATAAATAAAATCTGTATGCTGGATTACTATTGAAATCATGTCTGCTTTGATACAAGAGGGTCTAGTGGCCCTACTGTGATAATGTTACATGGCACACTTATCATGTGAGAGTTAAAGAGATTAAAACAACCATGAATGCATGCTGTGTTTCATAAAAATATTAAAAAGTCGTATATTTGCATATTATACAGCTGGCTGCAAAGCCATCAATCATCATATTATCTGTACATTGAGGATGATAAATGGTTTTCATTCTAATGAGAGAATCTAATCACATGGAGAAATGAAGAGGGCAAGCAGCATAAAAGCTTTGGCTCCAAAAGCTATAGATTATTATTAATAATATACATTTCTCTCTAGTTTGGAAACTTCTCGTTTGTACACATGCCTTTCTACAATCATGGCCTGGGAAAAGGTCATGTCATTAATTTTTTTTTTTATTCTTAATAAAATAACACTGGAAAAACAGAGAAAGGTTAAAAGTATTAACCTAGTTGGAATCACCTAATATGAATTTCTCTAAATTACTTTGGATAGACCATTTATTTTTCATCTTTAATAAAAGTGACAGCATAAAAACTGATAAAGGTTAAAAATTGGAAGGTAGAAGCCTTTTACCTAGATATTGTAAAGTATTTAACACAGCTCTATAGCAAATAACAATGCACTATCTTGCTTACCTGCTAAATGAGAAATTGAGCTACTTCTAAGAGTATAAAATATATATTCTTCTTAAATATACTTCTAAAATATAAACTATTCCATATGTGGCAGTTATAACAGAAGATACCTGCTGTAATTAGAACTATTCCAATAACAATGTTTAGAATTCTGACTCTTACAGTCCACCTGGGAAGTAAAGCCACACAGTATCACGTGAAAGGATAAAGTCCTAATTTTCTAATCAGGTGTAATAGATAGAGACCTTTGTCTCTATATGGAGAGGAAAAGGCAGAACAGAGAGATGGCTGTTAGCTCATTGGCCAACAGCATGAGCAAGCAAACAAGAAAAATATCCAAAGAAAGTACTTCACAAAATATGTGCATTTCTAAATGTATTTTTCAGAATTATTTTGTGATTTTACATCATACCTCTGTGTATTTAATACTCTACTGAATTCAGAAATTCAGAAATTTAGAAAAATGCAACTAAACAGTTTTAATAATAAATCCATACTATACAAATTGGTAGGGGACTTTTCTCTAAGATGTAAGAAGTGTACTGAACTGACTCCAGTGTATTTCAATTGCAGATAAATGAAGTTTTGTAGTTTCAACTCTGTAAGTACAAACAAACATTTATGTTCCGGGAAGATCTTTGAAAACCTTCTTTGCTGCCAGTAAGAAGTGATACTGTAGCAGTGATCTTTATTGCTTGCTGCTCATCAGCTTTGTGCCAAACAGTGTCTCAGACTGGCATGGTTTAAATGATAGAGATTTGGAATGTTCAGATACAAACAGAAAAATTCACTTCCAGGAAATGTGTCTATCTTAGAATAGATGATCGTCTGGTGTTTGATAACTGATTCCTTAACTGTTTAAGGAACATGCTTAATGCAACTCAGGGAATATTCCTTTTCTAGGAATGAAAATGAGCATGGGATAAGGGGAAGGAAAAAAGGAAAGAGTTGCCTCTGGAAAAACTGTTTGTGAGGAGCAAATACTGGTTTCCATCAGCCTGTAGCAATTATATGTAGCTTGCCATAAAAATTCCTCCAGTACCTTTCCTGAGGAACCTGATGCTGCTATGTCAAGTGAGGGATGTAAATGCACACTGGGTCAGAGGATGTCACTCTCATCCTGAAGTGGGCAAACCAGCTGCTAAGCATAGGCCAGTCTGCACTGCTTCATCTGGGGCAAACAATAGCACTCCAGAAGGATTTTTGTAGGACAGGACTTCCAGTGACAAATGACAGACTGGATATGTTATTTTCATGTTTACTGAAGTCCTCGGGTTAACCAAAATCTTCACTCCATCATGATATCAAGGCGATAAACCAGTGGGATTTTCTTTAAAATGGATTCCAGTGATTTTTCCTCTCTGAACACATCACTTTTTCAGAAACAGAAGAAGAGACAGGATGAAAGGAAAAGCTTTAAAGTATATATACCTTGGTCTCATTTTTGATCTAGAGTAAGAATGCAGGTGAGCCAGAACCTGGCCCTAAGCACTTGGGCCAAATGTAAACTGTGTCTTGGAGAACCTGGTAAATCTCAAATATTCACATTTTCAGCTGGGGGCTTGTTTATTGCTCATAGCTCGTTAGAACTGTCATAACATTTAATATGCTACATCATAACAGTACGATCATGGTCCTTTTTGCTTTCTTCTCCCAGCCACAGTTCCTCATTGACATTCAATACAGTTTCAGTGTTTTAGACCCTGAATTGCAATAAAGAGATGACTTTCAGGAGAGAGGAAATTAAAAGATTCTTATATCAAATAAGAAGCTGTTATTAAAGCTTTGCTTTAAAATCTGATTAATTTTTTTTTAGACATTTATCCATGTATACAAGTTTAAAAAGCTATTTAGACTGTAAGTAATAAATAGAATTCAAATATCCCCTAGTTTTTGTCACAACTGCCATAACTCCCTCAAAAACTCTATATATTTGGTATAGAACTGGATGCTCATACAGCTAAGTGTCTTCTGATAGAGATATCTTTATTCAGCCATGTGTCTTTCTGATGTATTTCTTGCCTTTTTGGTTATAAAATTGCAGCTGTGAAGCATTCATTATTATACTGATGCTTTGCTGATGTGTTACTTTCAAAATATAATATGTTGTAATGTATCTACAGTATTTCTTTTTTCAGCTGCAAAGCTCAGCAATATTCAGTTCAGATTACGTACAGAAACACTCACTTCTGATTTTTTTTATTCCCAAATATGATTTTACCTGATATATGTTAGAAGTCTTTGTGATTCAGAGTCTTCATTGAAAATGTGGTTATTGTTCAAGTATTACATGAGAGTAAAAACCCATAGAGGATTATTTTTAGTGAATAACTACAATTTAATGTTTACTTTAATACAGCATATATTTTCCAATATTAAAGTTTGTGCAGGACAAATCAGGAGAGAAGAGCAGCCATCCCATGAGAGAGAAAAAAAAATACACCATTCATTTGTTTTTTTTAATATATATATATATTTTTTTATTTTTTTTTTTTAAAAAGGGCATTTATGAAGAATACTACTGATTAAATAAAAGATGTCAAAAAAGATCTGTAGTGCTAAGTGGATTTGCATGACTGCTCTCCAGATTTAAAAGCAGAACATATTTTTGGTTGACTTGAAACTAATGGGGAGGCCAAGTATACAATACTATATTATATCTGCAAAGAAATAGAACAAATCTGACCTGGCCTTAAAGCAGTTTTTGCTTACAGGTGATCCATACAAGATTTCTTACGCAGCTTATCCAGGCAGGAGAAACTGAAATTTAAACTGAAACAAAGTGAAATAAAAATATTAAAATATTAAAATATTAAAATAAAATAAAATAAAATAAAATAAAATAAAATAAAATAAAATAAAATAAAATAAAATAAAATAAAATAAAATAAAATAAAATAAAATAATAAAATAAAATAAAATAAAATAAAATAAAATAAAATAAAATAAAATAAAATAAAATAAAATAAAATAAAATAAAGTAAAAAAGACAAACAACCTAAGATGTCAACGAATTCCATTTTGTCTATCTCTTATTCTTGATTCACACAGAAGGTTCAGCATTGGTGTTTCTTTATCCAGGATTCCTACTGTGCAAGACATTTAGGCCACACATGGAGTACTGTGTCCACGTTTGGGGTCCCCCAGCACAAGAAAGATGTAGACCTTTTAGAGCAAGTCCAGAGGAGGGCTAAGGAGATGATCAGAGAGATGGAGCTCCTCTCCTGTAAATGAGAGAGCTGGGGATGTTCAGCCTGACGAGAGGGCTCTGGGGAGACCTCATTACAACCTTTCAATACTTAAAAGGGTCTTATAAAAATGATGGAGAAGGTCTCTTTACTCGGGTAGATAGTAGATAATGATATGACAAGGGTGAATAGTCTTAAACTAAAAGAAGATAGATTTACACCAGACATTAGGAGGAAATTCTTCACTGGAGGGTAGTGAGGCACTGGCACAGGTTGCCCAGAGAAGCTGTGGATGTCCCATCCCTGGAGGTGTTCAAAACAAGGCCTGATTGGGCCTTTAGAAACCTGACCTAGTTGGTGGCATCCCTGCCTGTGACAGGGGGGTTGGAGTTAAATGATCTGTAAGGTCTCTTCCAACCCAAGCCATTCTATGACTGTATGATTCTATGATTAGTTACACTCTCCTTCAGTACTTGATACTACTTGATATTTCCAGTTACCTGATAAGTTTCTGAATAGGAGTCTAATTTGATGGTAAAAGGGGTTACATGATGTCACCATTCAGTGTAACAAGGGACCAGGCCCTTTCACATTGAAGATTTCTCCAAGCACATACAGAATTGCTTCTAGGCATGAAAGATGAATCTATAAATGTCAACAAATTAGTTAAAAGAATTTCAGTGTAACCAATACCTGGGAACTCATAATGAGATCTTAAGCCTTTTAAGAGAAGAGAAGAGAAGAGAAGAGAAGAGAAGAGAAGAGAAGAGAAGAGAAGAGAAGAGAAGAGAAGAGAAGAGAAGAGAAGAGAAGAGAAGAGAAGAGAAGAGAAGAGAAGAGAAGAGAAGAGAAGAGAAGAGAAGAGAAGAGAAGAGAAGAGAAGAGAAGAGAAGAGAAGAGAAGAGAAGAGAAGAGAAGAGAAGAGAAGAGAAGAGAAGAGAAGAGAAGAGAAGAGAAGAGAAGAGAAGAGAAGAGAAGAGAAGAGAAGAGAAGAGAAGAGAAGAGAAGAGAAGAGAAGAGAAGAGAAGAGAAGAGAGAAAAAGGGACAAGCTTAGCTGGCCACCAAATGTTGGTTTGTAAAATAGGAAATCCTTTTCCTTCTTAAAGAATAACAAATAGCTCAGTTACAGCAATGTAATATTACAATGTAATGAATACCAAAGCCTGCTTGCATTGTCGTTAGGGGAAAACGTGTAACCTTAAAGAACCTTTCTTTCTCTAATGCACTCTTTAAATCTGTAATTGCATTATCTTCAGTATACATCTCTACAAGGTTATGCAAAACAAATGCACTGTATAATACTGCATTATGTAATTCATAAATACAGGCTTGCATATGTATTTTCAGGTAGTCAACAGATTGATAGACTTTTTAGCCATAAAATATCCAAATTGCTGAAGCTTTGCACTGGACTTAATCTGTATATGAAACCTTGACTTTTCAGAATAATAATTTTATTTAATAGTGAATTGCTTACTGCTTCCAAGAATTATTTTTATTGCTTGTCTATGTACATTAACAGCAGAAATCAATCAGCTAAATGGGGTAGAGTTTGAAAGTGAAGACAGTAATAACACTGTGACCAAAACCACACATCTGCAGGCCTGTCACAGATACCAAATTAATAAAAAAAAATGTGGTACCAAGAGGACTTCCAGGTCACACTGAAGAATTAGCCTCCTGACTTATTAGTTGCTCCTATAACCATTTTTATGCAAGTTTCCAGTCTATTTGAATCCAGATCCCAATCTACAGACCGTAACCAATATACTTAATTGAAGTAGAAGTAAATCATTAAAACTAGCCTTCCAAATAGGATTAAATATCTCTGTTTGGTAAGTGACCTTACATGCACAGTCTTTTAATAATGGAAGTGTTTACAAGTAGCAGACACTTGGAGCTAGAAGACTGAGAAATCGTGTGATACCTGGTTTCTGAATGTGGAAGTTTTCAAGGCCAGGCTGGATGGGGTTGTGAGCATCCTGGTCTAGTGGGGGGTGTCCCCGCCCATGGCAGGGGGGGTTGAACCAGATGATCTTTAAGGTCCCCTCCAACCCAAACCATGCTATGATTCTATGATTCTGTGTTAACATACATAGCAGTGGAAGAGAGATGGTGAAAATTTTATTGGTCTCCCTGTGTTTGAAAAAGCTCTAAATGATTTCAGAGAAAAACCAACCAACCAACCAAACATGTTTCTGAAGAACAAAATAATTGAAATAATGTTCAGGTACAACTCTACATTGAGTTGAAGGATGCAGGAATAACAAGATCACTACATTTACTTTCAGGGTCAAATCCATGAAAATGTAGTTCTTGTATGCTCAAGGCAATAATATATTGATGATGAGTTTGTGTTAATGAGCATGTGAAACAGACCCCCAGAACCCTTCATTATATCTTTCCCTACATTTCAGTGTATAATGTGCCAAGGATATAATTATTTCCTCATTGATTTGGCTATGATGGTGCAGTTCTTAACTGATTTTTTTTTTCCAAAACAAGGATATTTTTTTCAATCTGCTTTCCTGCTTCCTGAAAGTCAAGCTTTTCAAGTAGGTGGTTAGTCTAACAATTCCAGCTGAAATTAGTAACAATTAAATCATCTGTACCTGTCACTTTGAAGTTTGGAATTGGGAATAATTAAGTTTTAGGTTAGAACTTGTGCACTTCTCTGTACTGTTAAAGAACATTCCACTACTGCAGTAAGTACTCTGGGCTATTTCTGTTTCATGTGGTCCTCTCTTTCATCTTCCCACGTTCTTAAAGGAAAATGAATATGAAAGCAATGTACCATGATCTGAGAGCTGTTACTCTTTTTTATAAACATACAGACATATTTGTTCTTACTGAAAGTAAGATTAGGATTATTATTATTTAATTTGGAATAGAAAACTGTGAAATTTCTGATTATTCCAAGTTCTTTTCACAGCCAATGGGTGATCTGGGAGAAATCTGTCTTTTATAAAAATGAATCTCCCATTTATAATGGAGAGTTTCACAGTACACACACAGACACACAAAAAAAAAAAGTCTAGAACTCCAAATGGTACCCTATGCTGGTACCACAGATCTTTCTGCTTCAGTTCCAAACCATTTTATATTTTGAATGTGATATGGTCATCCCTGTCTCCAGAAGGAAGACCCTATCCTGTTTTCCTCTTTGGTTTCTAGTGCTTCAACATAACCTATATCATATCACTTTATGTTTGAAGTTTATCACATCAGGCCTGGTATCTTCATTAATGCCAAACAAGATTCAAAGATAGGCAGAATGCAAATGCTACATGAGTAATTTGGTCAAAAAGTGATACATTGTCTAATTACTGTGATTTCAAATTTTCATATGGCATGCCTTACTTACTTGTAAGTAAGTAAGATGCTTACTTACAAGGACCTCATAGCAATCTGATCCCACTGTGTTTCTGTCCAGTTTCTCTAACAGGTGGGAAAATGATGGAAGTGAGACAGGCTAGGCACCCTTCCTTTTTCTATTAATGCCTAAAGAAGATTGCCCTTTCAGCAAGAAAAAGGCTGAAACAGACCAAACCTGTACTGTGGTACAGATGGGTAGGTCCCGTGACCAGTGGTCCCAGACCGCAGGAAATGAATGAAAAGAAATAGCCCATTTTAAATAAACTTTTCTAAGTGCTATGATCAAAAATCTGTTCCTGAAAAAGTTTCTCAGGAGGTCCATTTTTCTATTGTGAGTTTGAACCACCAATTGTGGTTGCATCAGCACTTAGCAGCCATTTTGCTCATGTCTTCCTTGCACTTGCAATGAAGATAATTTTATAATCTCCCTGGGAAATACATTTAACATTAAATGTCTAAATAAGTAATATAAATCTACTTATGAATATAAAACTGTTTACTTATTTTTAGATTATATGTAGACATAAATAACATTTGATCCTTTTGATTTTTAAAATTTGGAGTCTCTCTTCCCTGAACATATTTCTTACACTACCTCAAAAGTGGAGGCTGTCCTACTGGATGCCAAACTGTTGTTTACTACAAAGGAATAACATGTACAAATTTACTTAAAAGTAAGTATGATTTTTTTTTTTTTTAATCACAATATTGAATGTTAGATTTTTTTTAAATGTTTTGTCAATCCCTAGAAGTTATTATTACCTAGAATTGATATTCTCTTAGGTAAATCCCATATGATCAATGCTATCCAATATGAGTAGCTCCTTACAGCACCTGATCTTTTCCAGCATTATTTTTAACTAATAATTTTCAAGAAACCATTTATTCTGCTGGTTGCAACTCAACCAATTTTATGGAATAAAACATTAGAATATTAAAATACTAAAAATTAGTATACTATACTAATATATATAAATATATATAAATATTGACAAATGCCACAACAACAAGGGAAAGTATGATCAGAAATGCTTTATACACCAAGATAGCTATGGATTAGTACTTGAAATTCCCTCAGAAATCTTGGGTAGGGTCAAATACAGTTGGATTCACCAAGAGCATTATAGTGATATTTTAGATTTGGCAAGCTCAGACACATTGTCACTGCTTGTACTTTTTCCACAAGGATGATGGCTCCAAGATGACCTTTACTGCCTTTATTAGAGAAGTGCTTACACTTAACCTAAACCAGAAGGGCAGAAATAAAACACAGCCTGTTAAATTGCGGTAATGTATGTCAGCCCTCTACTAGGTTGTCAATCTGACCTCATTTCTTATGAGGGTGTTTCTTATGACTCATAAAGAGCTTTTAGAAAATTTCAAAGAGTCAACTCAGCAGGAGTTCAGCTAAGTACTTCTGAAGCATCTCTGTGAGGCACATGGATGCAACTGGAGAAATCATAGATGTCTTCAGAAGACCCTACAAACTAGGCTACCACTGAACTAGACACCTTCCCCTCCAAAAAATCTCTGTGACCTTTCCCAGTTGTTCATAACCTTAGTATCAAATAATCTGTGTTGTTCAACACTTTGTGAGTGTAGTTGTATTTCCAAGGATGTTTTTTTCCTCACATTACTATTCTGAGAAGCATCATAGAGCAGCTATACACAAAGCCTCACATACAGGGGGAAGGTCACTCCATGTCCCTACTAAATATAGGTTCAAATACTTTTAATGGATAAGTATAATTCCTAGTGGAAATTGTGTTTTGATAGCACTGCAATGTATTCATGGGGAGAATTAAGTGCAGGGTGGGAAAGCTCACAGGCAGTTAATGTAGTTCACATCATTTAGTACATGACCCTCTAATGTATGGTTTCATAGTTTTCTATCAGTGTAAAGTATCACATGTGATTTTTACAGGGAAAAAAAAAAAAAAGTGATATTTTTCATATCATAGCTCTTAGCTGTATCATCTGCTTTCTAAACTTGGCAGAGAAACAGTAACCTGCTAGGAATGTTTGGGTTCTGGAAGGAAACAAACTTGCAAGAATAACACCTATGTGTATACTGGTATGATGGCATTAGAAATCTGTAGATTAATTGGCTGAGATAATATGTTTTCAGTATGTTTGCATGAGTCCATTTGTTACATTTGACTTGTTAGTAAGTATATGTCTCCAAATATTCTTTTTGTTCAAAGACCCCCAAACTCGTGGGTGTATTTCCAAGACCCTGTTTTCTATCCAGCTCTATGAACAGTCATCCTTCCCCACAACTTCTGTTTCTTTCTGAAAGAACAGGCAGGCACGGCAGCTTAGATTCCTACTAATACTGATGGCTATTTCCTTCCTGGGGAAACAAACAAACAAACAAAAACCTTCCAATCTTATCACTTTCCATTAAAACTGAAATTTTGACTCAAGGGATGGACCCCTTCATGATGCAAGGCAGACCTTGGGTGTCCAGAGATCCTTCTTTACAGCTGCCTATTGAGAGAGTACTGACAGTTCCTTTGATAGCTTCAGACTGGAGGAAGTCTCTGTGTTGCCTAGATGTAGAGTTGGTGAATTAATACTAGGAAAGCAGGAAAGTAATTAAGCATTTGAGTACCAAGGTTGATACCTACCTATTGCAATTATAAGACTCTATTATTTCCTATTTTTCTAGGACTCCTACTGAGACAAGTACATTGTTCTCAGTGGGAACAGATTACACTCTGAGTTAATTGCTCACTAATTAGTAGACTATCCCCATGATTTCTTGCCCCACACTTTCTCCTGCTGTAATGTTTAGCATAAAACACTACATGCCTTATAAAGCATTTTATGGGTAACATTTGCATCAGGAACTGGTTGTTTTCTCCCGCCCTTTCTTGCTTTCTGGCCAAAGCATTTTTACATGCCTCTATTATTCTTATTTGGGGCAATAGAGAAATGAAGCTACCTTCAGAAATTGATGATTCAGGCATAGAAGGCATAGGGACCTGATTTGCACATGTTGGGGGGGGGGGGGGCAACAGCAAAAGTTTGCAGTACCTGCATTTTAGCTGACAGGAACTTCACAGTGCTGGCTTGGACACCTAAAGTTCTTCTACAACTTAGAGATAAAGTCAAGTGCATTGCAAGGGGATTTATAGCAGCTGGCATTCTATGCTGGGAAATGCCTAAATTAATACACTGTTAATATCAAGGACAGGCACACATCTTAAATCTTTAATTCTTTCATTCAGAAAGGCTTCTGTCCTTCCACACTGTGGTTATTCCTGTCTAACACAGTCTCTATTTTAGAACGTAGGGTCAGTCTCTATTTTAGAACATAGTAGGAAGAGGGAATGCCCTTTCTTCACACCTTATCTACAAGATCAACATTTCAGCACCCATGCTATGTATGGAAGACTCATTTTCAGTGTCATCCTGGCCTATTTTTCATGCTGAGGAGGACAGAGAGTGCTCATTATTTCCCTGCACAGAACAGAAATGAATTTACAGTCATGAACACCTTCAGAAACCTTTCCAGATTTATAAAGAAAGGTATGCTATACTTAAAACTATATCTTGTAGACAACAAAAGTGACTGTAAAAACATGGAAGTGTTATATATAGAGTGGTAATTCGTGTCAAGAAAATGGTTGATATTAGTAAAGAAGGGGGAGATTTGGGAATGTGGCCATGGGGGTTGGAAAGCCCCATGGTTGAGATAACATTAGACTCTTAACCATGAGACCATCAGGAATATAAAAGAGTTTAGAGGGAACATAGAAGGGTGATTCAGGAGACTCCATGCAGTCTCAGGTTTCTTGTTATCCAGATGGTTTCTTATTCTCCAGCCATTAAGGCATGGATGTTTCTGGGTGTTTGCTGTTGTTGTTACATTCAAAGTTGTCTGACCAATGAAAAGTTGTTTTGAAAAGAACTGCTGTGGAGAGAGGGGTATAAGAGGGGAGCCTGCCCTCAAAATAAAAAAAGAAGGCAACATGATGTGATGAAGTTAAATAAAAAAGCAGAAAAAAGGAATGAAGAGGAACAAGCTAGCAGAATGGAGACCAGGACAGGAACAGGCACATTGATTGCCTCATGAACATAGGTTCAGCCAAACTCAGCAAACCACTCAGAGAAGCTCGTACAGAAAGTCGCTGAAAATAGGTGCACTGGAGCTGGAGAGAAGCTCGAGCTGAGAGAAGCGGACCTGTGCACACAACTGCCTCTCGCTGGTAAGCAGTTGCACACTGTGGGGAATCATACGTCCTTAGGAACAAAGACTGTCCTGGTAACCTTACGGCTTATTTTCCTTATTAACAATTGGACAGTTTCTGATCCTGAAACATGGGACCAAATTGAGGTCGAGGTGTGGGACACTGCAACCAGAAACGACAAGGTTGCAGTGGGATTGCTCAGCACCTGGCGAGCAGTCTCTGAGGCCTTAAAGAGACATGTGGGACCACAGTCAGAAACGTGTGGTTTGCCAGACAATGAGGGATCTGCAGGCTCCTTTACTGATCTGACTGCTACGCCATCAGCTCCTCTGCTGCTACAGCCATCAAAGGCTTTTGCTGTTATGCCCCCTGCTGACCTGGACGTGCCTTTTCACCCAGACCCTATTGGCCTTGAAAAGGAGATGGATACGCTTTTCTTCGATCCAGGAAGAACAGGATACATAAGGCCCGAAGACCGAGTTGCTTGACAACTTAAAGCAAAACATATTGTTCAAAAGGAATGGAAAATAGAGACTTGTCTGTAATCAAGGAAAGGAATGGAAAATGGAGACTAAGTCATGGAACTTAAAGGATTGTTTGTTACCTTTCCTGATTGTACGTATGTATAGGCATACTCGTGTTTAGTATGTAAAAGTGATGTTCTATATGTTTAGAATGTTTGATGTTCATGTGTGTATGTTGGTGGAGCATAGACTCCCCGCACGCCCAGCGCTGTTTACTTGCCTTTTATACCTTTTATGAATATTCCTTTTATGAATACTGAATTCAGATTGAGTTGAGACTTCATTTATAACATTTAATAATTCCTCCGTTAACGGTTTTTAAAAATATTGATCAAAATTTTTAATAAGAGTTCATCACTGTGATGATGCAACTTGGACGTGCCTCCCACTATACATGTATGTAAGTATATGTATGTATATGTAAATATGCATATGCATATGCATAAGTATTATATCGAAGACCACAAAGTCTCATATTATCTTAAAAGCACAAACAAGATTTAGTCTGTAATACTTCAGATCTATGCATATTTTTCTCACTGCAGCTTTGGGAAATTTGTCACACTTTTATTGTAGATTCTGCTCCTTAAATAGAAAAAAATCTGAAATTTCCTTTAAATATTCAAAAATGGAATGCTTATGATTATGTGACACCCCTGAGTGGACTGCTCACAGCAAATAAATCTTTATTTTGTAGAAAACATTTTCAATCCCTATATTGCCTCTGCAGTGATGCTAAGTTTGCAAAAGATGGAACACTCAACACCAAGAAAAAAAAATAAAAATAAAAGTTTGCTGAGAGCACAGGAACTTTCAAAATGAAAAAGGGATGCTGTTCTCTTTTTTCCTTACTCTTTCTAGCGTTGAGGGCAGTTTGAAATCATCCTTGATTCTTGCAAAGATTTTTCATCCCTATTAGTCATTGCCTGCAAAAATTCTCAGCAATGTCTATTGCTGCAGAGAGCTTAATGACTCTCAGATCATTCTCAGGTTGGAATTTAATTATTACCTTGCAAATCTTTGCCAATTTCTATTGATAATTCTTGGTGACATGCAGACTTGTATGTTTTCTATGGTGGTTTATGACACATTTATCGTAATTATTTCTAAAGCCATATGGCCTAGTTTAAGGACTCTAGACTAGCTCTATTTTTAGGTTTCCACCACATTCACAGCTCCTCTTTACTGCCTCCATGTTACATAAAACTGCCAATACAGTAAAGGATTACCCTGAGTCATCCATGTGCCAGATTTCAGAGATCCCCTAATGTGACATTTTTTGAACCATATAAAATTGCATCATTGGGCTCCATTAGTTGTGGCTGTGTTCTGGGATTTCTCCTGGGTATCTGAAATGTTTAACTCTAGCTATATGAAACACTGATTCGTTTCTGTCTGAGTTGTTCCAGGTACTGACTGAGTGTGCTACAAACTTCTATTTGTCATTTCTCTTTACTATACTTTAGTGTTATTTTCTGTCCATAAAATTAAAAACTGCATGTATATCTTATTTTCAGTGCCATTATCATTTCCTCCTAGCTCCTTTACAATGTATTGCAAGCTTGTTTTTCTCATGGTATGAACTACACGTGTATGATTGCTTGCACAGACCAATCTAATAGCATTTGCAAAATGAAATAATCTTTTGGAATGAGAAACTTTTTTTTTTTTTTTAATCAATTAAGATACAAAATACATTGGCCTTTTTTATTGATTTTCATCCTATCTGGATGCACTATGGTGTTAGATAACACTGTTTGTATATATTTTGTTAATAAAATCCTGTGGAATGTCCTGTGCCATTAATATTCGGGAAGATTTCTTTAGTCTTGCTGAGATAAATCAGGTAAATCAGTAGAATAGAAGATAATATTTTTGTTTGATTTTCAGATGGTTTTCTGTTAGACTTACTGATAATGAAAGATTGTCACATTTCATTTATGTGGATTTAGGCTTGCTGCTTGTGTTCAGAGTAGCTTGTTTCCTCACCAGTTTATTTATTTTCAGCAGAGCTGTGTTATACCAAGTTTTAGTGGAAGCTACCTTGAGTGCCAAAACTTAACAAAGTTGACTGTGCAGGGATCACAGCTGTTCCCTGTGCAGACAGCAGGGAAATGGAAATGTTTTCTCTCATCATATTGACTATTTGAAGTCATAGTACAAAGGTTATTGAAGCTGTAGCAACTTAAGGGGAAGAGAAAAGTTTTGGATAGGCTGCTTGGGGCTCAATGGCAGAATGTTTGAATCAGAACTTAAGGTACCACTTTTCATGGAGGGGACCTGATGGTAAAAGTTTGACATTGCCTACCTATATTTTACAGAGAGATAATATTAATCTCTATTCAACTGAATGGATCCATGCAAACTAATTTAGCAGACTTTCGGACATAGCACAGCTGAATGATGAGACAAAGTAGGCTGTCAATGTAATTTGAATACATTGCTCAGTTTGGATGCCATTTAGGAATATTTGCATGTTTCACCAAATGTATGGGAGTGACCTGAGCAACAGTGGGAAGGATCTTGCTGATCTGGAAAAAAATTGTAATACAGAAAAGAATACCTTAGGAAATTATTATTTGTCTTCAATTGGTTTACCAGACCCAGCTACTGTAATTAGCTGTTTTGGTGTCATTGCCCATACATTAAGGAACAAAAACTATTGGCAGTTGTGCATGTCCAAGAAAAAGATAATTAATTCTTTCCTTCATCTCTGTGCTCTCAGGACAACTGTCTGTGCTGATATTTGGCATTTTCCACAAAAACAAAAGGGAATTGCAGAAACCCACTAAACTCCTGCCACAGACAGTATGATGGAGGAGATAGGGAAAATATTATGGAAAGTCTGGAGCAGCAGAAGTACGCATGAGGCAGAGAAAGGAAAGTGAGACAAATGGTCATTCTAGCACGAGGTACTAGTAGTACTAGAGCAGCAAAGATTTGAGGAATGAGGCATCACAGAGCCTTCATTATGAATAAGTGAGAAGACTATCAATGAATCCCTAAAATGTAGAGAATGAGAGGCAGATAGAAAGAAGTGTGTGTTTAAGGTGGAAAACTATAATGTAGAGGGATGCAGGATCCTCTGATTGATCCAATGAGTTCAATCTACAGAGGCAACAATGTCGTTTGACCCCCTATCAATAATTTGGAATTTGCTGAGTTCAGGCAAACCAACAGTCTAAATGTGAGAGGATATATACAGTTGGCTTGATTCAGATATACAGTCTCAATCATGCAGCTTCTTCTGTTTGGCCGGTTTGTGGCGCCCAAGCACTCTCCCTGAAATTATTAAAGCTCTGTGAGAGCACGTAGGTCCAGATACAGAAAAGTCCTTTCTAGCATCATTGTCCTTTTCTGAATATTAAATCTAAATTATAAGCTTACCCCAGTAGCAATTCAACTAAACTCAATGAATGTAGGGCAGTGATAGGGATACTAACTGGAAAGGATTATCTTGGTGCGAGTTAGTGTGTTTTGATATGAGCTGTATTCAGCTGTCATGAAAGTCAGTATCTTTCTGTGCTGTTTTTCTTCTCCTTCTCCTTCTCCTTCTCCTTCTCCTTCTCCTTCTCCTTCTCCTTCTCCTTCTCCTTCTCCTTCTCCTTCTCCTTCTCCTTCTCCTTCTCCTTCTCCTTCTCCTTCTCCTTCTTCTCTTCTCCTTATTTCTCCTTCTCCTTCTTCTATTATTTTTTCTTCTCTAGTTTAATACTACTTTTCTTTTGCCTTTCTCTTCTTCTGCAACTATTTTCAAGTCTCTTCTAGGTAACATCTGACCTTGCTGTTAATTATTTGCCCACAGCTGTGCTAATGGAGCTGTAGTATAATGCAAAGCAATAGTTCTGAACAGAGCAATCCATCTTCAGCTTCTTAAATTATGAAATCTCATCTGCAAATAATGAAAATCTCCTATGCCCTAAAGGTTCTAGATCAGGTTTGATACCTTTCTTGCAACTGAGACATAGAAAGTGCACTAAAAGGGACCTGCCTGTTTTGTCTGTGTTGATCCCTGTTATGTCAATGATAATTACTGATAACAATTTTAATTTTGATAATAATACAGTCAATGTTAGAATTTCTTTAAACACCGAAGTAAAATAATTCAAGGAAGTTATCATTTTCCATTTTACTGAGTTATTTCATCATTCTTTTATATATTTGTGTGTTTAGTGTCCTTTTACTTACCCATTTGTCTTTTTCTTCTATTTTATTTGACCGTGCTGAGATTTAAAACCAATTTAAAGAGTTTTGTTTTGTTTTGTTTTGTTCCCCCCCCCCCAAAAAAAAAAAAAAAAATAAACCACTTTCTCACTACTTTTTCTCTTTCTGAAACACATGCAGTAAAATATTTACTCCTAATCATATGTGGTACTTAGACATAAAACAGGATGAGCAGTAAGTATGCTGGATAAACTGGAAGGCTAAACATTGGAAGGTCCTTTGCTGCCACCATGTGATACAATCTTCAATTACAGCATTTGGTCTTATATTACTTACTTTTAAGAACTTCATGAATTAGGAAAGCCCGGATACATGATGAAATCTACAGATGATCCATTATTACAAATATACCTGGAAATTAGATTTTAAAATTCAATTTGTAACATTAAAATTCCCAAATATGATCCCTTTACAATTAATGCAGACAGCCTAGTTTCTCACAAAGGAAATCACACATTCCCAATAGCCAAAAGGGGAATGTGGACGCCAACCAGCACAAGACACCAGAAGGAGGATCCTACTTTCTGTTTTAGATGCTACTGAGACTGTGATTCTGATCCTACAAGAGAACTGAGGAGTGTCTGTTTACATTTGTGGTGTTTTTACTCAGATGTGCAGCCACACTCCACCACAACTGCTCTCTTACTCCCCCTCCTCAAAGGGAAAGTGGGAGAAAATACGATGAAAAGGGCTCAGGGGTTGAGATAAGGACAGGGAGATCACTCAACAAATGGGAAAAACAGACTCAGAGTAGGGAGATTATAAAAAAAGTATTGCCTATTACTAACAAGCTAGAGAAGTGAGAAACAAAGAAAACAAACTAAAAACACCTTCCCCCCATCCACCACCTTCTACCTTCTCCCACCGAGTGGTGCAGTGGAATGGGAGGATGAGAGTTGCAATCGGACTACGGCACTTTGTCTCTGCTGCTCCTCCACAGTCACTCTCTGCCTCTGCTCCACGTGCAGTCCCTCCCACGGGATGCCATCCTTCCTGAACTTAGCCTGTGGGGGCTGCCCACAGGCAGCAGCTCTTCAAGAACTGCCCCATTATGGGTCCATACCAAGGGGTCCATCCTCCAGGTTCAAAATGCTCCAGCACAGGTCCTCCATGGGTGGCATCTCCCCCCAGGCTCCCTCCTCCTGCATGGGCTCCTCTCCACGGGCTGCAGCTCCAGCCCAGAGCCTGCTCCTGCAGGGGCTCTCCATGGACCGCAGCCTCCTCCAGGCCACATCCACCTGCTCCACCAGGGGCTCCTCCACAGGCTGTAGCGTGGAGATCTGCTCCATGTGGAATCCATGGGCTGCAGGGGGACAGCCTGCTACACCAGGGGCCTCTCCACAGGCCACAGGGGAACTTCTGCTGCATGCCTGGAGCACCTCCTGACCTCCTTCTGCACTGACCTATGTCTGCAGGGCTGGTTCTCGCTCCTCACTCTCCTAGCTGCTGTTCTGCAGCAGTTGTTTGTTTGTTTGTTTGTTTGTTTTTTCCCCCTTTCTTAAATATTCTCTCACAGAGGCACAAACAACACTGTTTATTGTCTCAGCTGTGGACAACAACTGGTCCCCTTGGAGCCAGTTGAAACTCATCTAACCTTGGGCAGCTTCTTTATTCTTCTCACAGAAGCCACCCCTGCAGCCCTCTACTACCAAAACCTTGCCATGTAAACCAATTTTAATAATTGCCTCATGTTTTCTCTGACACAAATGGTTGGAATAAGTTAGATATTGCCCATAATGCAGGATCAGTTCCCTCCACAGGTGAGAGGCTTTAAAAAATAAGCGTTCTCTTTTCAAGGATAACCCAATGTCATGCAAGCCTGGGATAGTCTACAGACAGGACTCCTCCTGTTGAAGCTGCTGGGGAAAAAATAAGGCATTCATGGTACAAATGGCATCAGTGATGTTACTCCAATGATTGAAACTATTTACACAGTTTCATAGAATTATAGAATCATTAAGGTTGGAAAAGACCTCCAAGAACATCTGGTCTAACCATCCCCCTACCATCAATATCACTCACTAGACCATGTCTGTAAGCACCACACCCAACCTTTCCTTAAACATCTCCAGGGATGGTGATGCCACTTCCCTGGGAAGCCTGTTCCAATGCCTGACTATTCTCTCTGAAAAGAAATGTCTCCTAATTTCCAACCTAAACATTCCCTGGTGCAACTTGAAACCATTCCTTCTAGTCCTATTGCTAGTTATATGTGAGAAGAGGCCAACCCCCAGTTCTCCACAACTTCCTTCCTGAATGTCCTTGTACTCAAGGGCCCAGAACTGAACACAGTGTTAAACTGAACACAGTGAACATCTGTGTTAAAGTTTTAGGTACTCCACCACCTCTTCAAGTCACATCTTTCAACACAGTCTGTGATTTCTGAAAGTCAGTCTTGCATTTTTGTCTAGTTATGCAAAGAGTTGGTCTGGTTGTTTGTGTTTTGTTTGTTTGTTTGTTTGTTTGTTTGCTTTGTTTTGTTTTGTTTTGTTTGTTTGTTTTTCAGGTATATTGAGCATTTGAGTTGTTCCACTGTAGGAAACAGTTATCCTCTGAGCTATCTGTGTCATCCAAGTGTTACACCCAAGGAAAGGTCATTCATTCCACAGAAGATGTTAATTTTTCATTTCCAAGTGTCAATGTGTATGTATACATATACTTATTTGTAACTTTATAACATCGACACAGTCTTACTGTGTCAATATTATAAAGCCAGACTGCTTTCCCCCTAAAGTGATATGTCCTTAAATGCTTAAGCTGTGTGTGACGTGGAAGCAGAACTGGCCACAGTAAAATGAACTCTCTCTGAACTCTCTCCACACTGAATTCTGTATATTTCTAACATTGAAAAATAATTAACTTGTAGAACAGCAGGATCAGAGTGTTCTGAGTGTGGTGATTGAGGCAATTAGCCCCTATCAGAACCATTGTTAAAAGCTCTTTGAAAAGTCAACTCAGAGTGTTATTAGCTAGCCCTTTGCAGTTAGATGAGCCAGACAATGTTTTTTTAGAAATAAAGTTGGCATTCTGGAGCACTTTCCTGTGACAGGGTGAATTCAGTAACAAAGGTCACCGTCAGACCATGTATGTGGTCCTAATTGTGGTATTTACAAAGCCAAGAGAAGACAGCAGCTTTTTTTTTTTTTCCCCTCCTGATTGGTGTCTTTTTATGTGCCGCTGACAAACATGTCCTGTCATCAGTGTTTCAGGATCTTATTGTATTTTCATCCTTTCCCCCATTGCTTTAAGGGTGACAGGCACAATGACATCCAGTATCGATACTAAGGCTCCTTTGCATTCTTTTCTTTTCTCAGGTTCTTTAACAATGATATGTACAATGCATGTAAGGTTTCTGCTACATGGAAGAACAGATGAGAATTTCCATCAGCTCAGCAAAATTTATAACTTTGACGTTGTCTGCCCACATATAATTTCTTGATACCATCCTTCAAAACACAATAAAACAAGAAGGCCTTTCCCTTTGTTCTGAAGTTGACCTCCATCAGAGGAGAAAAGGCTTCCCAGTGAATGATGCTTCATTGGAAAGTACCTCACAATCATCGATGAACTGCCATAATTCCCACAAGGATAGAACTTTTTTCAACATCCTTAGTTTTGAAACATTTCAGATAGCTTTTTTTTTTTTTTTTTTTTTTTTTTTTTTTTTTTGTGATATGATAATTCTTTTTCAGTCAGAGCTATTAGCTTACCAAGAATGGAATGAATGAAAATATTAAGATTTCAAAGCATTCCCATTTTCAAAGCATTTAAAACAATCCCATTTTTTGGATGTCCCACAGCTGAATCTATTTCAGTCACACAACTTGACTTTCCTGCCAGACACAAATGCAGTTATTTTGTACAGAATTATGCAGTAGTGTGTACTTTCTATACTTTTGTGCACTACCATACAAAAGTATTAATTGCTATGAGAGACATTCACTCTGCATATTTGAAAGGCAGGGAAAGCTGAAGAGAGACACTTTATTAGGGTTTGCATTAACAGGCTAAGGAGTAATGGTTTAAAACTAAAAGAGTTTGTATATTTACATTAGGTATAAGGAGGAAATTCTTTGTTGAGGGTGGCACAGGTTGCCCAGAGAAGCTGTGGATGCCCCATCCCTGGAAGTATTCAAGGCCAGGTTGGGTGGGGCTTTTAGCAACCAGGTCTAGGGGAGGTGTCCTTGCCCATGGCAGTGGGTTTGGAACTAGATGATCTTTAAGGTCCCCTCCAACCCAAACCATTCTATGATTCTATGACTCTGTGACTTGTACATCTTCAGGCTCCTTAGCTGGTCTGAAACCTGATCTTCTCCTACAGTGCACAGGTCTTTATTCACCTTTGCCTTCTTCAACTTGGGCTGTGTGGCTAGAGCACTTGCTGGTGAAAACTGAGGCCAAAAAAGTCACTGAGTACCTCAGCTTTCTCCATATTTGGGGTAACCAGGTCTCCCATTATCTTATGGACAAGGTCCACACTTTCCCTATTCCTTTTATTATTGATGTACCAATAGAAGCCTTTCTTGCTGACCTTGATGTCTCTGGTCAAACTTAATTCTAACAGGGCTTTAGCTTCTGCTAACCCGATCCCTGGCTGCTCAGATGATTTCTCTGTATTCCTCCCAGGCTACCATCTCCTTGTTTCCACCCTCTGTAGGCCTCCCTTTTCTGCTAAAGTTTGGTCATGATCTCCTTGTTCATCCATGCAGGCCTCCTGGCATTTTTGACTGACTTCCTTTTCATTGGGATACATCACTCCTGAGCTTGTAGGAGGTGATTCTTGAATATTAACCAGATTATTTTTGGGCCCTTCTTCCCTTCTGAGCTTTCTCTCATGGTACTCTACCAAGCAGATTCCTGAAGAGGCCAAAGTCTGCTCTCCTGAATTCCAGGGCAGTGAGCTTGCTGTACAACCTCCTTATCATCCTCAGAATCCTGAACTCTATCATTTTATGATCACTTTTCCTTGCAGTTCAGTTTGTCTCCCCCATATCTAAACAACTAGACATTCTGATTCCAGAGCTGTACCCTGCCATTTTTCACTCCACCTGCCCACTTCCTGATCATTGGTGGCCTGGCAAAATTTTCTGTCTTATTGTTTAGTAATTTCCATGATTGTTTGTAAACTAGACCACAGGGGCATTGCTTGTAGTGATTGTATATACCCTTAAGGTTGTTTTTAATGTGTAACAAGCAACTGTTAAAATTAATTATAACCAAATATAGTTCTGTCTATATTTTGGTATATATATATATTTTTTTTCCTATTGAATGAACCTTCACAACTTTCAAATGAATTCTTCATATATGTCATTAGTAGGGTTCAGCTGAAACAGGTTTTGAGGATCAAACATCAATGCTTATATTCAGAATACCAAATTATTCTAAATATTCATGCAAAGAAGCTAATCTCTAGGATAGAACTCAAATTAAATCCACGATTCAATAATAACCCACAGGGTCCTTACATGTGACTTGATTCATTGTAATGATTTTGGGCTATGATTGCAAATGAACTGCCTCTACTTCAGTTTCAACATTGTTCTAAGGGAACCTGCTTAATTTTGTAATATAAAGTTCATAAATCATGAAAATTTCCTAGAAATAAATCTGTTGACTTGTCTTACCTACTGTTGCCTCCAGGTAGGGTATAATGTGTCTAGTTTTCATTGCAAAGGATCTGAGAATTTTATTGGCAACATGTCTTTTCTTTTGTTAAAAATTTGGGAGGTCACTGTTGCCAACAATTTTTTCCACTTCACTTGAGCAGAGCTCAGTCACCATGCTAACTGCAGATTTTCACATCCTAACCTTTAAATGTTGTTCTATGAGAGATGTTAAAGTAATATTAGAAAAAATCTTCTCTAGCTCTGTAACAGAAAAAAAAAAATAAAAATATTACCTTTGATTTGTGCAACATATGTTTATTTTCCTCTTTTAACACCCCCAGGTCCTTTTCACCAGGGCTGTTCTCAATCCATTCTCACCCAGCCTGTGTTTGTGCTTAGGATTGCCCTGACCCAGGTGTAGGACCTTGCATTTCGTCTTGGTGAACTTCATGAGGTTTTCACAGGCCCACCTCTCAAGCCTTACAGGTACCTCTGGAGGGCATCCCTTCCTTCCCATATGTCAACTGCATGAAAGAGCTTGTAAAGTTCAACATCATGTATCTGCGTTGAGGCACTTTCAAGCACCAATGCAGGCTGGGTGGAGAATGGATTGAGAGCAGCCCTGAGGAGAAGGACCTGGGGGTGATTGTTGATGAAAAGCTCAACATCAGCCAGCAACATGCACTTGCAGCCCAGAAAGCCAACCATATCCTGGGCTGCATCAAAAGGATTGTGACCAGTAGGTTGAGGGATCTGATTCTCCACCTCTCATCTGCTCTTGTGAGACCCTACTTGGAGACCAGCATTTGGCTCTGGAACCCCCAACATAAGAAGGACATGGACCTATTAGAATGAGTCCAGAGGACAGCCACAAGGATGATCAGAGGTCTGGAGCACCTCTCCTATGAAGATAGGCTGAGGGAGTTCAGCCTGGAGAAGAGAAGGTTTCAGGGAGACCTTATAGGGGCCTTCCAGTACCTACAGGAAAGGTAAGTACCTCTAGGGGCCTACAGGAAAGCTGGGGAGGGACTCTTTTGGGGAGTGTAGTGACAAGGGTGAATGGTTTTAAACTATAAGAGTGTGTATTTAAATTAGATCTAAGGAATCTTTAAATCCTTATTAAATCTTTATTATGAGTCTGGTGAGGTACTGGCATAGGTTGCCCAGAGAAGTTGTGGATACCCCATCCCTGGAAGTGTTCAAAGACAAGTTGGAAGGGACAACCTGGTATAGTGGAAGGTATCCCTTCCCCGACAGGTGGTTGGAATTAGATGGTCTGTAAGGTTCCTTCCAAGACAAACTATTCTATGATTTTATGAAAAGAAGAATTAACTTGCATTTACTTTTCACTGACAGGCTTATTTTTAAAAGCCGCTGAACCTGATTCTGATTTTCTCTCTCCTACATTGTTGGAGGTCAGGTCAGAAAGCTACTGGAGAATAAGACATTGCTTGCATAAATTAGAAAAGTCATTATGACTGTGCACTGGTCAGGAAGCCACAAATCACCAGAGGATTGATATAGCTTTTTTTATCTATCCATCATGTCATGTGATAAGGCTGAGAGAGGAGTTCTGTGGTCAGCTTGACTATGAGGAGCATTTATTTCCTTGGGGAGTCTCCCTACAGGAAGAGAAGTACACATTACAGCTTGCCAATATCCTTGTGACAAGCACCTGGCAGCAAAATCTGCCACCTTGCTTTTACTCATTGTGAGAATTTTAACTCAAACATTTCAAAAGGTTGGGAATCACAGACAATTTGAAAAACATCTACTTTGCTGATTCATAGCAGCATTAAGAGGTTTTCCTACCTCACCTAAGCGTAGATTTTTATGACAGTTTGCTTACATGTATACAAGGACTGAATATCTTGGTAAATTTCAGCTATTTTTTCAAAGGAAAATATTCTCTGAGTCTTCATGGCTTAACAGAGCTGAATCCAAAAATTTGCAGCCCACCCTAATTCATTCCTTCTTGCACTGAGCTGTTTCTATCCTTGTATCCTTGTTTTTGTTTGTTTGTTTGTTGTTGTTGTTGTTGTTGTTGTTTCCCTGAAGTACTGGTAGAACTTTTTAGCGTGATACTTTCTTTACACTTATATTTTTTCCATTTTTTTTTTTTAATTTCCTGATGTTACAGCTTCTCACACACTGACCACTATAGAATTTGCAGCTTGTTCAGTGTTTCTTTGACTGCATATCTACAGATGACCACAAGATGGCAAGATTTCTTCATTTTTCTTTGACAAGAAACCTGTTTGAGGAAAAGGAAAGGGGAAGAGGTGCAACAAAATGGAAACAGGATTAAAGGAGGAAATAAAAATAACGACTACAATTCATCTTGATACATTTAAATGTATGAGCAAAGAAATTGACTTTAATTGACTTTTCTCGGTTTATTGAGAGTGGCATTTATTTTACTGACAGGAATTTCTGAATGAATCACAGAATCACAGAATTTTTGCTAGCTTTAACCTATAAGTTTCTAACCTTTCATACAAATTCAATTAATTTTTAGAAAATGAGTGCTAAGTCAATATTTACAGACACTTCAGAATTGCATGAATGTAAGATTCTCTCTGAAATGTATTGAATTTCAGCCACAAGTTTTCCTTTGAATCACATAGAAACAGGAAATCTGATAAATAAAAGGTAGGAAGGAGGGAGGCAAAGTTCCAGGATTTTGCAAAATGTTCAGATTTGTATTTTTATCTTGAAATGACAGGAAAGGGGTGACAAGTCCTGTATATTACTTTCTTTCTATTACATATCTATTTTTTTCATGGGTATTAAGGAATATCACTATTTAGCCTAGGATATTTTTGTCTATAAAAGAAAATCGTGAAGAATGCTATAATTGATAATATATATATATATATATATTAAAAAAAAAAAAAAAGCTTTTAAACTGTTTTGGGATCCATTTATGATTAAACCACTGACAAACACTTGAATCATTTCAAAAATATATTTTTGTATGATAAGATTTTTGATTTGACTAGTTAGTGACACATTGTTTCTCAAATTCTGTGTAAGTAGCATTACCAAAGAGTTTGTCTTAAATTCATCTTTGTTATGTCACAGTTACAAGGACTTATTACTTCTTTTTCATTCACTTACTTTTAATACTTCATTTTAAAAATTTATTCTCATATGTTATCTATACTACCCATTGAGTAGCTACCTTTGTTTCCAAAGATCAATAGGCGTAGGAAGGAGACTTTTTTTCTTTATTTTTAATGCATTTGTTTTGTTTTTGGAACAAAATAACTATATTCCATTAAGACCACTTGTACAGCTGATGTAATGAAGTACCTCCCTGTTCTCCCCCATATGTACACACTACTTTTCACTTAAATATAGAGAGAAAGATTTTAATTTACAAAATATCATTTAATAACTCCCAGCCTATTCACTAATTAAACCTACAAGCAGAAAGTTCTGTTCACTGCATTCATCTTCCAAGGCCCAAATCCAACTCTTGAAGCATGTGTTAGGTATCTGTTGTCTCTCAGATCTATTGCCTTGTGTAATAATGTGAATTAGAAATTGTTGAGTTATAAAATGGTGTTTAGAACTGATGCTAACAAAAAAAAAAAATGGCAAAGGTTCAGATACAATCCCTGTAAAATGAGATTTAAAGAATAACTAATCTTCTCAGGCTTATTAAGATAAACGTGTCTTATTCCTTCAGTATTTTAAAGAAATTTTAATAAACAAGCTCTCATCTAGAAGATATTTAACTTGAACTCATTGATAAATAGCTTGATCTAAAGCTGATTGAAGTTCATCCAAAAATTCCCACTTCTTTCAGTAAGATATACACCTGGAGCTTAGTACATAAAGCTGTTCTGCTCCTACAGGATTTAAATTTAATACTGTGTTTTCCTATTACTAACAATCCTGTATCCTTGAGAGAGAACTCTTGTCCAAATGAGGCTTTTTTTTTTTTTTTTTTTTTTCCTTCTGTTGAGATTACTCTTCCAATCTCTTTATTTTCTATCTAATTCTGCATGGTGCTTTTTAAATAGTTTTAAGAAGGCCGACTTTGCCTTGCCTATTGCCTATCTTCTCAAAAACCTACTTTTGAGGAAAGTAAAACTTTTTCCTCTTATACTTACTACTTTGATGAAAGTAGATCTAAGGTAATGAATTCTTAAATTCATTTAGGCCATTAAATGTGATAGATTTTTATAAACAATTAGCTTGTCTAGTCCTATTTAGAGCTGACACCCCACACAATGTACTTGTGTGCTGTCTGCTGTGATCTGTGCCTCCTGTAGCTGCTTGTGACTCTGGAGCAAGGATATTATTAAGTGAGACTGACAGGATCTGAATTCAGTATCTGACTTCCTTTTTTTTTTTTTATAAGCCCAAATGAGACTTTTGCTGCAGTTCTAAGTGCCTTGCATTCTTGAATTTATAAAATGAGTTTTCTAATATTTTCCTGTGTTGCTTGTTCTTTAAGCGTGCTTTGTATATTTCTCTACCAAATGGTGCTGTCTCATCATTTCTGGTAGCATTACAGAGGCCTAGAGACTTGATCTTGACTTGTCAACCTTGCTTACTCCACTAGAGGGTGCTTCCTTGTTATTAAGGCTCTACAGCTTATCTACTTGTGTTCACTGTAACAGTCGAAATGAGAAAAACAGTTATTGAATAAGAGGCAAATGGGTTTTTAAGCACTAAAAGACATGAGGGATCTGTCTGTTGCAAATACCTGGTCAGAAATCAACACACGAGGGAAATCAAAACAGAGTGTACTTCTCAGCATCCTCCTCAACCATGCAACTGATGTTCATGGTTTTAATGATCAAATTTTAATGATTTGGGGAAGAAATTATGGTTTCAGAGAAAAAGGAAGGATATCCTTCTTTTTCATAAAGAATTCTCAAAAAGAGTGTTCTCAAAAAGAGAATTAATTCTTCTCAAAAGAATGTACAGACTAAAGATGTCACTGCAGTGACATCAAGGTATGCAGCTATTAGAAGGGCCCAGAACTGGTTGCACTGATGTCTGCATCCTACTGTTAATAAGACTGAATTCAGGCTAATGGGCTTTGATTTCAGTCATTCATGTACAGTTGCCTTTGAAAACATGTGAACTCTGTACTGATCTCTCTCCTTCTTAATGCTTCAGTTTGTGAACACTTTTTGACTTTTCCCCACTTCTTCCATAATACTTCTTTAAAAATGCTTAGAATACTCCATTGAAAAGAGGTATCCAGTATTTCTTGCTCACAACAAGATAGCTGTAGTTCAAGAACATATCTTACTGTCTTGAGATGCAGAACTGCTCTGTAAAGGAAACAAGGATCTCAGTTTGTAGTAAAACCATGCTTTAAAAGACCTGCTTTTGTAGTCACCAGCTGTATTTGTCTTTTCCATTTGTTTCATTATAGACATCTTCCGTTTCAGGAAAGTGCACTCGTCAGTGTAGTTGCTGTGATATTTCAGTCTCATTCAAGGCTCTCTGTGGAACTGCTTATGCTTTCAGTTCAAAATATAACATAATAGTCTTGGTTAAGGCAAAGCCTATACCATTTATGATCAAAAGAATCACTTTCAGAACTCCCCAAATGTTTTTTGTCCCCCAAAGCAGGGGGATTTTTTGATACCAGTATAGTTGTTCTTCCCAACTTCAGCATTGGAAGTTATCATTATCATCAGGGTCAATATATTTGCTATATGCATCATACTAAGTCTCTTAGAAAAATTGCAAATCTGAGCAAACTTAAGTATCTCCCACTCTTATTACTGGGTTCACAGTTGTCTTGAAGTCTTTAATATTTAATTTATCTTTACATTTAATTGTTTCTAACACAAATTCTTATAACACTGCTTCTGACAACTTTTTCAACCAAGAATTCTAAAGAAAAGAGACATGGAAAATGGGATTTTGAATGGGAATTTTGTTTATACTCTGTTTCTTAAGATCATCTAAAATGATTACACAGAAATGCTGTCTTGTAAGAACTGCTCAAAAGTTCTGGTGAGCTGCCTCAGAGTTTGAACTAAAGAAACTTATTCTGTTTTTGTCCAAATGCTTGTCAGGGAACTTCTGTTCACATCTCTCTCTCTCTCTCTCTCTTTTTTTTTTTTTTTTTAATTCCCCAATATATGTTCTCCATTTTATCCAGTTTTTCCAAAATGTAAAGGACATTGCTTGAATCTTGTGCCTTCCCACTCTGAGGACCCACCTTAAAATGTTAGACTTAAACTGTAGTACAATTAAAGCCAAGATCTTCATGGGTGTAAAGGGTTTTCAGACAGTCAAAAAGTAACTCAAAAACAGCAAGCCACAGAAAGTAATTGTAATACCAGATTACAACCATAGGGCATAGGGTTAGAATATCCATTAGAACATAAGCAATCAGGTCGTACTGAATCCATAGCTGGCTATTATACAGAATTAATTTTTTTATGCTATACATTAAATGCCTTATTTAGTTTATAATATAACGCCAAGATTTTCATATTACAACTTTTTCCCACTTGCATGCACAGAAGAAAGACAGAATAGTGTAAGCATCTTCATTTAAAATGTATAATCGCAATACAGACAAGTAACACTACTGAAAGGCCCCTACATCCCCACAAAGGACATCATAACTTTTTAAAGTGAATTTAACCGCAGTTATAACAACAATTTAATTACATCAACAGCAATTTAATTACATCAGCTACCACAGGAACAAAGCTCAGGCGAACTTGCCCCTGGAGGAACTTTTCTTTTGGGAGTTGCAATTGAAGGCTGAGTCAGCAGGTGGCACTAGAGACCCAGCTGTGAAACCGAAGCCTTAGAGAAACGGCCTGGAGATTATTTATTTATTTATTTATTTTTCTTTTGGGCAAGGTTTCATAGCTGAAGGTCACTCCCTGTGGCTCCTATTATAAAACCTTGTGATGTTGGATCTGTCCAATCAGTGTGTCACTGATGCTTCATAATCTGATGTTTCACCGATGTTTCATAATCTCCATAAGAGAAATTCAGGCAGGTTAAAAAAAAAAAAAAAAAAAAAAAAAAAACTTCATTTTGTGATATTTTAATCTTTTGAAGTCTGCTGTTTGGGACACAAAAATATTTTCTAAAAAAAAATACAATAAAATAGAGAAAGAAAAGTGTCAGATGGGGAGGAAAGAATGGAAATAAAGCAGAAACATTGCTTGTGATACAGACCATCATTATTTAATAAAGGCACACAAGTGTCAGAGGGAGACATTTAGAGAGTCTGGATATGAAAACTGCATAAGCAGGTGAAAAACAGTTTTGATTTCCTTGGAGATATTTCCTTGAGATGCTGAGTGTCTTTTTAAAGACACCACCCATATTTGGGTAGTTAGGGAGTATGGAATTTTGATCAGTACAAAGCAATACTGTTGATCTGAACTGATGAAGGCAAAATGCCTTGTGTCAGATTATTTTGGCAATATTTAACTTAAAAATTTGATAGAAGAATTAGATGTAGTGCCTCATTCCATCTTTTCCATGTTGTTATCCTGTTTCTCCCTTTCTCTGTGGCTCATCAAGTTCAGCAGTTCTTCCTTACACTTGCATCGTTTCACTATTTCTCTATAGGGTCTCATTCTTAAATTTTAACAACTGTTACTTAAGACTTGTGTTAGTTACATACAGTTTTCTCCAGCATTGTTTCTCTGCATATATTTAACATGAAACCCCATTTCATAAATACCGGAGCAAACTTGATGTTTGTTCGTTTGTTTTTGTTTGTTTTGTTTTGTTTTGTTTTGTTTTGTTTTTTTCAAGTGGGCTATAGGAAATTAAGGAAAAATGTTAAGTTTTGCATATTTGTCTACAAATATCTCCCAGTCAAAATTCTTACATTAAAAGAAAGCAAGAGGCATCCAGTGAACAGTAATAGGATAAGAGTAAATGAAAGAATTCTTATGAAGAATTTCTTATGTCAACTTTAAAGTTTAAAATATGACATATATAAGAAAAGTGAAAGGAAAAAAGGAAAAGCAAATAAAGGCCAAATTTGTTTGTGCCTGTGCAACTGCCAGACAAATACTGAACACTGCATTAGAAGAAATATCTGTGTTAAACTGACAAATAGTATTTTGTATCAATTTTGCTTTTGATAACAAAAATAAATGTAATAAAAGGAGAATTTTGTAACTGATATGGGAAACAAGTGAAATCTAATCACTGCAAGAATATGCATGAATATGAAAGACAGCCTAGTGTCAAAACTAGGAAAAAAATAATCTCCCAGATTGATTGCAAAAGGTCCCATCTATCTCACATATTCTGACAAAATGTTGAAACAGGTAGGAATGACAATTTGGTGTAAAGAAGCAAGAAATTCCTTTGGTGCCATGGTCAAAGAGTTCCTCAGCTTGCACAAGAAATAACAAAATATATTATCGCTATGGAGGCCAAATATAATGAAAAATAATATGCTGCAGAGCACTGTCAAAAATGCCTTAAAAGCCATAAACCGCAGCTTTAAAAAGACATCACAAATCAAAACCAAGCAAAACAGGTAATGGTCATTTATGGAAATTGGAAGAAAATCCCCTATCACTCTTACATTTTTTTTGTTTGATTTGATTTATGATCTTATTACCATGTTTAGAGTACAAATGTCTCATGTTCCAAATTTGAGACTCACTGGAGTGCAATTATTTGTAATCTGGATAGGAAATGATGAATACTTTCATGATAAGTCTCTACAATTGTCTGCAATCTGCTATGTAATGAACTTAAAAATTAAGGAAGGAACATTATCATCTTGGTCATGACTGGGTTTTTATTTAGAGTATCTCAGATTTGCAGTTCATATTCTTGGTGAAGCCAGGAAGGGGACCGGTAAAACCGCTGTATTGGACTTCCGGAGAGCTGGGACACTGGTTGGCAGAGTCCCTTGGGAGGTGGTTCTGAAGGTCAGTCCAGGAAGGCTGGGCACTCTTCAAGAAGAAAATCTTAATGGCGCAGGAGCAGTCTGTCCCCACATGCCCAAAGAGGAGCCAGCGTGGAAGACCGGCCTGACTGAACAGAGAATTGTGGTTTGAGCTTAGGAGAAAAAAGAGGGTTTTGGAAAAAAACTTTGGAAAAGAGGTCGGGCCACTCAGGAGGAATATAAGAATGTTGCGAGGCTGTGCAGGGACAAAATTAGAAAGGCCAAAGCTCATCTGGAGCTCAATCTGGCTACTGCCATTCAAGATAACAGAAAATGTTTTTACAAATATATCAACGTAAAATGGAGGACTAAGGAGAATCTCCATCCTTTACTGGATGAGGGGAGGAACTTAGTTACAAAAGATAAGGAAAAGGCTGAGGTGCTTAATGCCTTCTTTGCCTCAGTCTTTAGCAGCAAAACCAGTTGTTCTCTGGCTACCCAGTACCCTGAGCATGTGGAAGGGAATGGGGAGCAGAATGTGGCCCTCACTATCCATGAGGAAATGGTTGGCAACCTGCTACGGCACTTGGATGTACACAAGTCGATGGGGCCAGATGGGATCCACCCGAAGATACTGAGAGAACTGGCAGAGGAGCTGGCCAAACCACTTTCCATCATTTATCAACAGTCCCGGCTATCGGGGGACATCCCATTCAACTGGCAGCTAGCAAACGTGATGCCCATCTACAAGAAGGGCCAGAGGGTAGACCTGAGGAACCATAGGCCTGCCAGTTTGACCTCAGTGCCAGGGAAGCACATAGAGCAGATTATCTTAAGTGTCATCACGCGGCACTTGCAGGGCAGCCAGGTGATCAGGCACAGTCAGCATGGGTTTATGAAAGGCAGATCCTGCTTGACGAACCTGATCTCCTTCTATGACAAAGTGACGCACTTGGTAGATGAGGGAAAGGCTGTGGATGTGGTCTGCCTTGACTTCAGCAAGGCTTTTGACACTATTTCCCACAGCATTCTCCTCAAGAAACTGGCTGTTTGTGACTTGGACAGGCGTACGCTTCGTTGGGTTAAAAACTGACTGGATAGCCGGGCCCAAAGAGTTGTGGTGAATGGAGTCAAATCCAGTTGGAGGCCAGTCACTAGTGGCGTCCCCCAGGACTTGGTACTGGGGCCAGTTCTCTTTAATATCTTTATTGATGATCTGACACACGCACCAAGTGAGGTGCGTGTGTCGATCTGCTCGAGGGTAGGAAGGCTCTGCAGGAGGATCTGGATGGGCTGAGGTCAACTGTATGAAGTTCAACAAAGCCAAGTGCCGGGTCCTGCACCTGGGGTACAACAACCCCAAGCAGAGGTACAGGCTGGGAGAGGAATGGTTGGAGAGCTGCCAGGCAGAGAAGGACCTGGGGGTGTTGGTGGATAGTCAGCTGAATATGAGCCAGCAGTGTGCTCAGGTGGCCAAGAAGGCCAACGGCATCCTGGCTTGTATAAGAAGCAGTGTGGCCAGCAGGTCTAGGGAAGTGATTGTCCCCTTGTACTCTGCTCTGGTGAGGCCGCACCTCGAGTACTGTGTTCAGTTTTGAGCCCCTCGCTACAAGAAGGACATCGAGGAGCTCAAGCGACTCCAGAGAAGGGCGACAAAGCTGGTGAGGGGCCTGGAGAACAAGTCCTACGAGGAGCGGCTGAGGGAGCTGGGCTTGTTCAGCCTGGAGAAGAGGAGGCTCAGGGGCGACCTTATCGCTCTTTATAAGTACATTAAAGGAGGCTGTAGAGAGGTGGGGGTTGGTCTATTCTCCCACGTGCCTGGTGACAGGACGAGGGGGAATGGGCTAAAGTTGTGCCAGGGGAGTTTTAGGTTGGATATTAGGAAGAACTTCTTTACCGAGAGGGTTGTTAGGCATTGGAATGGGCTGCCCAGGGAAGTGGTGGAGTCACCATCCCTGGAGGTCTTTAAAGACGTTTGGATGTATAGCTTAGCGATATGGTTTAGTGGAAGACTTGTTAGTGTTAGGTCAGAGGTTGGACTTGATGATCTTGAGGTCTCTTCCAACCTAGACAATTCTGTGATTCTATGATTCTATATCTCTGTTTCAAATATGTTCCCATTTTTCATATAAGTGGAGAATAATCCTATGAATCTTATATGCACTTGAATAAAGGAGTTTTCTCATTCAGCTATGTTGATCACTTTAAAATAAAAGGTTACATAGGCCTGTTCCATCCATGTTCTCTGAGTTTTTTATGTAGTAACAGGATGGGCCAAATTTACCATAGATTACCTCCCTGTGCCTTTCAGTAATTTTACAAATTAGGTCCAACAGACCTGTAAAATTAATTTTAGAAGGGAACTCAAAGCTTGGAAGATGTGTATTTTTTGTTATATGGCACCCATTTCTGATATTTCTCTGGTACAATAACATTGCACACACACACACACAGACCAACAACAACAACAAAAAACTTCATTAGTTATGTATCCACTTATTTAAAGTACTTACCATTTGCTGACAGAGTAAATAGTTGTGTTTTTTTCAGGGATTTTGTTGTTTTGTTATAATGGTGCCTTTGTAGACTAAATCATATATTTCATTTTAATCACTATATTTTAAAATTAGATTGTTATGAAATGCTGCTGGAATGTTAAAATGCAGTGATATTTTTTGTTTAGGTAGAATGGAGCAATCTGAATATATAATAACCCATGATGATAATATTTCAATAGATGTCATTTCTTCTAAAATGCTAAAGATAAAATAGAAGTCTTTTTTTTTTTTTTTTTTTTTTTTTTTTTTTCAAATAGCTGCAAAACGAGGAAGTATTATCAAAGGAACCTTAAAAAATGAATTTGTCATTATGACAATATAATTTTACTTTCCTTGGCATTATTTTATTTTGCTTAACATGAGATTGTCCATATCTTCCAGTGTCTCAAGATAGATCTTAGTGTTTTAAAGATACATTGTTTTATAGCTGCAATTACTAAGGGAACTCCTAAAAGCACCCTTGTTTAAATTTTAGACACCTACTTTTCAGCAGTTTTCTGAAAAGCTGGATGTTATTATTGTCTAGTACAGTCATCCTTAGAAATATTGACTCAGTTGAAAATTTCAAGACTACTTTCAATAACATTCATTTACCAAAAGAGAAAGACTGGACAATGAAATGGCATGACTATTCACATGTTTAGCCAGAGACACCATTTACCGATCAAATTTATCTCTCTGTTTGAAAGATTAGGCTATTAAGTTCACTGAATTGGAAAATTAAGAAATGTGAGCTGAATGTTCAGTTAATTTAAATTAAAATAATTTTGATGATTTTCCTGAATTTATACTGTATAATGAAGAACCTCCCACATCATGGAACTCAGTCATCCATGAATTCAGGCAACTGAGTCATATAATAACCTCTAATTTACAGCAGCTGAAAATGTGACTATTTTCTTTATCCTGAACACATTAATAAAACCCACTGCATTCTTGAACCTCAATCTATGTTTTCAGCATGATAAATCATAAGAAACATTTCTCCTTCCCTGAATTCAGGTAGTTTAAGGTTATTTATTTTATGTTATTAAGAAGCTATTAATGTGTGAAAATAATTTTAAAAACATTTAGTAGTCTGAATGAGGGCTGTTCAATAGACTTGTGTCTTGCTAGCCTCGTTAAAAATAAACTTTTTTAAAAATAAGCATCACATATTCTGCTGCTCTTAGAACTTTGTGGAGTTTGCAGCAGTGTTCTGCAGGGAGAGCTGTAATTATGAGAAAAAAATTTCAAAAGTTCACTTGACAGGATTGTATTTCTACACTGGATTCTTCCATCCACTGTATTGATTTCTAACACCTCTCCTTTCCTTTGGTCACATGTGCTACATTTTGACTGCTGTTAAAATAACTCATCTGTAAAGTGTTGACAGAAGTCATACAGAACTCTGGAAAAAAAAAATAAATCATTGTATTTTGTTTTCTGGTCCACAGCACAACTTAGGGAAAGTGTAGTGTTTTCTGCAATAATTTTTATGTCAATTAACCTTAAGTCATTTTTTTCACATGGATTTATTATTGCATTTACTGGAAGTTCCTGAAAATGTCAGTCATGGTTTTCATTGTGTGTGCTTTGGCTTAAAGTTGAACCAATTTGATTTCTTCACATGATCCTGCATTTCTTCTGCCCTGTCTTTTCCAAGCACCCAGGAATGTTTGACAGATAAAAGCAGTCTACTCACTCCATGGGAAATTCTGACAGTGCAATTGTTTTGTTTGTTTGTTTGATTGATTGATTGATTGTTTGTTTGTTTTGGCTTTGTTTTCACGGAATCACAGAATTGTCTAGGGTGGAAGAGACCTCAAGATCATTGAGTCCAACCTCTGACCTAACACTAACAAGTCCTCCACTAAACCATATCTCTAAACTCTACATCTAAACATCTTTTAAAGACCTCTAGGGATGGTGACTCCACCACTTCCCTGGGCAGCCCATTCCAATGCCTAACAACCCTCTCGGTATAGTTCTTCCTAATATCCAACCTAAAACTCCCCTGGCACAACTTTAGCCCATTCCCCCTCGTCCTGTCACCAGGCATGTAGGAGAATAGACCAACCCCCATCCCCCAGTTTTGTTTTGTTTTTCATTTAGTTCTTGTTAATCTCAGATGAAGCTCTTAAAATCACGGTGAAAGTGTAAAACCACCAGCAACAGTGACTGAGGCTACAGTCAATACCAATTAGAAAAGCAAAACAAAATCTTCTCATGCTCATTTTTTTCTAGTATTTGATTCTAAATTAAGCTGGATTTTGATTCTCCAAACTCTATTTTCTTAAATATATGGGTCATAAGTATTGTATTCCTACAAAGTAAAACTGGCTCATTTCTTCATTTTCTGAATGGAATAGTCCAGGTTTGGGATCTTTAAGATTGCAAAATTTCACAGCTTTAGTTTTCATTTTGCAAAAAAGTAAACTGAATCCAGACTGGTTTGGATCTCCATTCAGAACAGTACTGTGTAGTTCACTTTAAATGAGAGAATTTGACTTAGTGTAAAATGTGGACCATTCTGAGCAATTTTTATTGTTGTATAAAGAATGTACAGATTAAGGCTTTGTCTGATTTTAATTAGCTTCCCACAAGTTTAATATTCATATCATACTTTCGAGCTAAGGCACTCATTTTAGTGTATTCTAAATATTATTCTCCTTTCTGTATATTACTGCTCAGAGGGAGGGGAAAAAAAAAAAAAAAAAAAAAAGGAAACCTTTTACCTTTTCCTACCTTTTTCTTATTTTTAGAGGTCAATGAAGTAAACACTTAAGACTGGTCTTGTGCAAGCTTATGAAACTACCTTACTCATTTGGCAGGTGGACCAAATATTTTTAGTGGATCCCAAATTAGTTAAAGTGGATCCTGTGAGTATCAGTTTAAAAGTAATTTGCTACACCTTTTATATTCTGAGACATGAGAAGGTATTTCACTGTAGAGTTAAGTGGTGAGTTGTAATACTGGCTTTCTTAAATCCTTCTCTCTTTTATTGCTAGGGCATCATGGAGGATTTCTCTTATCTGTGAAGCCAAACTTTGTTAAAAAATAGAGACATGCTTTGTTCAGTCTAGTTGAGCTTTTGACCAAGAGTAGAAAATTTAAAAACTGAAAATGATGTAGGGACAGATTTTTCAAAAATTACATTGGATATCCCCATGCTTTTGATATCTTTGAATAGATTATCTCCAGAAGCTGCTGTCACCATGCTGTCTGACAGTGTTTTACCCTTCCAAAGTGCCACAGATCAGAGAATAGAAAATTTGGCACATAAATTCTTCAGTGACTTTGATTTTAGGCTGGATTTTGATAAAGCATTTTGTATACCTTCATGTCATATTTACACACAGTCACTTACCTTGATGAGAAAATATTTCTTCTTGGCTCACACAAGAATAAAAATATTCTTTATCTCTTCAGTTGTACTGACATTACTCTTCAGTTTGTCTTTCAGTGATCAAAAACACACTTTGTTTTTTGGGGTTTCAGGATTGAAAACCCCATTGAAAAGAGTCACTTTGTGCATTTTCAGCATTTAATTTGAGCATGATCTGATACACAGTAGTAAAATCACAAGGCGAGAAATGCTAATGCTAACTAAGAGTTGCTCTTAGTTACTGTGTTCTCTGACACATCCCTAAAAAGAGCATGTGTTTGATTTGGAAATTCTTTATCATGCAAAAGGGTATTTTAATGCTCTTCATGACTAACAAAGATTTTGTTTTGTTTTGTTTTGTTTTTGTTGTTTTGTTTTGTTTTAACATTGGATTTCTTGTAGCAAGACTTTTTTGAATACAAATTGTGTTTCATGTGTTTGATATCCTTTTCCCAAAAGGTTAACAAATATATTTAAAACTTTTTCATTAAAAAGAAAAAATGTTGATGTTAAATGCTGTATAGCCCTGGTGTGCTGTAATACCTGTATTGATTAAAAACTTATTTGAGCTTAACATAAAAAAAAAAGTATTTGGCTTAGTATTATATATCCCATTTCTACATAGCGTAGTGATGGCTTAGACATTGTCTTTGATGTAGTTGTAATATTTTGAGAATTTGCTGTATGGCTGGCATACTCTAAAAGATGAACCTATGAATTCAGCTGAGGCAGAATGTATGTAATCCTATGCAGCCTTGTTTATTCCAGGGAAAAGATGCTTCCTCCTCACCCACCCACCAGTCTAAAGAAGACTTTAAATCAGAATTTTGATTTAATAAGTCGTTGTCAGAACTTTCCCCATTCTGCCACTCCATATAGACCCCTAAAAATAAATAAATAAATAAATAAAAGGATAAAGAAAAAATAATGAAGTAGGAGCAGTTGTAAAGTTGGAACTCCATGGGTATTTTGTATGGAACAAGCAGACTCTTATAATTAAAAGGATGTTGTTGTGTGTGTGCCAATAGTGTTACATCTTTTGCTGTGGACTGGAGGTGAATTGATATAATACAGCTTTTTCCATCTCTCTGAAAATCAATCTTCTTCTTCTACTTTTCATCTCTGTTAAAGGCCTTATTCTTTCTCTCAAGCCAGCCATTATACTGATTGATTATGACTGAAATTGTCTTGAATCCTACACAGTGAGAAAGAAAGATCCCATACACTGAGAAAAGAAAGTGGAACATTTTCAGCTTTCTCGTGATTGTTTTTATAAAAGCATTAGTCTGCAATGAGAGGTTGAAGCAGCAGCTGTTCATTAGCTGTACCATAAAACATCACCAGTTTGTATTGCTGTGAGCCCCATATTGATGTTTTAAGTGCCTAATTTGTTCACAAGAGGTTCTTTCTCAAGCTCTCCCTGTTGCTTTGTAGAGAAAGTGATATACAGTGTTCACTAGAGTGAAGAAAGAAAAATTAATTTTGAATGTGATAGAGCTTTTTAAATAAACATATAAAAACTTTAAAAGAGGAGTTTTTTCTTACTCTAGTGCAAGAGTAGACAGGAAATGGTTTCTTCAGGTGGTTATGTCCAAAAAAACTATGGGGTATTCAAATACCTTAAGCAGAATCAAGATACATGAATTTGAGGTGTATTTTTGCAATGTTCTGGGGTTATGCAAGAATGGATTCTCTTCTGAGGGTTTGTCTCATTAAATTTAGCACATTGAAGTGTTTCATCAGTGTGATAATTTAAAGGAATATGAAAAGGAAAACAAGCAAGCATAACATTATATGTCACTAATAAAATTGAAACAGATATCATCCATTTGAAGTATATGACAGCCAGTGCAATTCACAGTAAAAACAACTCTCTCTATTGAAATGGAATGATTTTGTAACTTAAATAGTACCAAGATAGATTAATAGAAAAAGCTGTCCTAATTCTCTCATGAAAACTCACTAGTATTCAGCATGTTCTAGAAACATGTATGAACATTCTGATTAAATCCACAATTGACCATGTGCTGTGAGACTATTAAAAGCCAAAATATTTTATTTTTTTCAGCTGAGCCGTTTTTGCTTTAAATTTGGTTATTTCTCCACCCTTTTGTATTGGCAATATCCTCCTGCAAGATCTACCACCTCTGAGACTATGGGAACTGGTGTCCTCTACAGCCACCACAACTTATTTTATACTTAAGAACAAGCAATAAAAATACATATATATATTAAGAACAAGCAATATATATATATATGAATATATATATTTATATATATATATGTGAATATTAATTCATATTCACATATATATATGTGAATATATATATATTCTGCCAGTTTACCACTAGGAATAAAAATTTACTAACTGGGTAAAACTGTTACATTTTGAAATGCTAATTCTAAACTGATTAGGATTGTTTGAAGGTCCTAGGCTAATACAATTCTTAATATATTACTAACTAGCACAGGTAAAGATTGTTACCATAAAGATGACAGCCATTCTTCTATGGTTTTATATTAAATGAATACATTTTGAAGGACAGAATTGTGTTTGTGCTGTATTTAGGAAAATCTCTGAGTTGTAACCTTAGCATGTATACAGGGTTTAAGTGGCAAGGTTTTGGTAGCAGGGGGCTGCAGGGGTGACTTGAAGCTGCCCCATGTTAGAAAAGGGCCAGTTTCAGCTGGATCCAAAGAGACCCACCACTGCTCAGAGACAAGCCGATAAGCAATGTTGTTTGCACTTCCGTGAGAGTAGATTTAAGAAATGGGGGGAAAAACAAAAACAAAAACAAAACAAAACAAAAAACTGCTGGGCAACAGCAGCTGGGAGAGTGAGGAGTGAGAACCAGCCCTGGTCAGTGCAGAAGGAGCACAGGAGGTTCTTCAGGCATACAGCAGAAGTTCCCCTGTGGTCTGTGAAGAGGTTTCCAGTGGAGCAGGCTGTTCCCCTGCAGCCCATGGAGCAGATCTCCACGCTGCAGCCCATGGAGGAGCCCCCAGTGGAGCAGGTGGATGTGGCCTGGAGGAGGCTGTGGCCCATGGAGAGCCCCCACAGGAGCAGGCCCCGGGCTGGAGATGCAGTCCATTGAGAGGAGCCCACACAGGAGCAAGGGGTCTGTGGGGAGCTGCCACCTATGGGGCACCTGTGCGGGAGCAGTTTGCTCCTAGGGGATGGACCCCGTGGTATGGAGCTGTGTGGGAGCAGTTCTGGAGGAGCTGCTGCCTGTGGAAAACCCCCACAGGCTCAGTTCGGGAAGGACAGCATCCCATGGGAGGAACCCCACATGGTGCAGGGGCAGAGAGACCTTGAAGGAGCAGCGGAGATTAAGTTTTGGGGACTGACCACAGCCCCCATTCCCCTGCACTGCTCAGGGAGAATGTGGAAGAGGTTGTATGGGGGAAAGGTGATTTTAGGATGTGGGTTTTTTTTTGTTGGTTGGTTGGTTGGTTGGTTTTTTAGTTTCTCACTACTCTAGCTTGTTAGTAATAGGCAATAACTTTCTCTAATTTCCCTACACTGAGTCTGTTTTGCCCATTAAGATAATTGATACATGATCTCCCTGTCCTTTTCTCAACCCCTGAGCCCTTCTCATCATATTTTCTTCCTCTTTCTCTTTGAGGATGGGGAGTGAGAGATCGGTTGTGGTGGAGCTCAGCTGTCCACCTGAGTAAAGCTGCTACAGCATGTTGTGCAAAACATTAAACATTATGATCATCGGAAGGACTACAGTAAATGGGAAGCTTATGTGTAAAAGATTTTCTACTAATGTGGCTCCGAAGTGGAATTACTAGAACATAGTTTAATGATCAGAAAAATACAGATCACCTCTCTATACAACATTTGCATACCTTGAATTTAATGTGTATTCTGAAGAAAAATGTTTTGGGATGGAATCTTGGTTTATATTTGGAAACTAAAGAGGGACACACCTTCTACCTCCTTTCAGTGGAGGGAAATGTTTTAGTATCTGAGAATTTTAGAGTAGACTGTCTTAAGACTGTGCCAACTGTTAAGCAGGTGTGTAGGAATACTGCGAAAGTAACTAAGTATTGTTACCAAGTGGTAACAACCTGATCAAGATGAAATAAAAGATAATGAGAAGTCCCATCCAAACTAGCAGCCAAGGCTTGTAACAGACCAAAAAAAAATAAAATCTGTCAGGGCTAGATATAACCCAGTTAAAAATGAATTAAAGATGAGATGAAAAGAAGCCTTGATTTGAAATAAATAAATAAACAAACACATTAAAAGTACTCAAGAACAAGAAGAAACTAGCCAAGAACAAAGTTGTCAAGAACTGAGATGGATTAGAGAAGCAACTCATCTATGATGAGGAAAAGCAAACTTGAATCTTACTGTGTCAGAAGCAAAGGAAATAGAATTAAATTCATTTGATGTTTTCCACAATTTTCCCACTTGCAAAAGCAGAAGAGGTGTTTTTCCATTGTAGAATCTATCATACAAAATATCTAACTCTAAAAGCCTGAGGTTTGATTTTTTGTTTGTTTGTTTTTGTTTTTGTTTTTGTTTTTTCTTCAGATATTTCAATGAGGAATTGCTTTTTGTGCCTAGTTTAAAATAATAGCTAAATGTTCCTCAGATCGAGGAACAGAAAGCTTTATGTTATCACTACTAGTCTAAAGGGACCTGTACTTACTGTGCACAGCACTTTTTTTTGAAAAAAAATAAAAGAAAAATGAAGAACTATCAAGCATTCATGGCTGCATGATTCATTTTTGGAACTCAGAACAGAATACAATAGGTCAATTTTCACTCAAGAATTATATAAGACAGCATTAATAACATGGAGGGAGCTAAAGATTGGAGGGTACCAAAGCTCTCTAGAGCTTCTGTCAGTCTTTGGGACTGTGGAGAAAGCTGTGGAGCTGCTCTTCATCAAAAAACATCATTCTGAATTGCAAAGTGGAAAGTACAGGCTTCCAGTGTTACATCTACTGTAGCTCCTCTGAGTCTTGTGAAAGTTACCCAAATGCAATTGAGAACATATTCAATTATTGAAGTTCCAAAGAGTATTTGTGATGTGTATCCACAGATGCCCAAGATACTAGACCAGTTTCTCTAGCTTCTCAACAGTCAGTGAAGATAATATTCAGATCAGGGTTTAATCACAGGTGGACTCACCCATTCCCATCTGGACAAGCCCATCCAGTGTCACTAGTAGAGGCTGGTCTTCCTGGATTTCCCTGAAATGAGTAATGAGCATTAGATTCTTCACATTGTTTGGTGTAAATTCTCCCAGTGTCATGCTAGTCTCCCCCATCCAAAATGCTCCATTAATATTAGGTAGGCTCAAAAGCTAGCAGACCAAACCATGTCTAGTGCTGGACTTGTGGATACAGCACCTGATGATGATTAATATTTTATATCACATGTGGGATTGCAAGTAAGGCTGGCTAGTAAGGCTGGCAAGTAAAAATATTATTTGATCTATCCCTATGCAGGCTCCTCTGAGATAGCTAACCTGTTCTAAAATCCTCCACTGTTTTTCACAGTTCTTAGGTAAAATATTGCTGCCCTTACCGATAACAAAGTTAGTTTCCAAATGACTAATTTAAATCTACATTGCTGTTGCTTATGCCATGACTGTTCTGCTTATTCACTAATTCCTCCTCTTTTTATTTTTTTCTTGTGTCAACCTTTAATGCACTTAAGGCCTGATATGAAGTTCCTCCACTTTTTTTTTGTTTGTTTGTTTGTTTGTTTTTGTTTTGTTTTGTTGTTTTGCCATTTTTATTTTTCCCCCTAATCTTTTGGGATTCTTTGAAATTTCTGTCCTTACTAACATTTATCTGTATTCACTTTCAGACATGTGGATGCCAGTTCTGACCTTACATTTTCAAGAAATGACACTGTAAACTTCAAAAACTGTTAATTAGAAAAAAATAACCAAATGAAGTTTAATGCCCTTGGAAATATCAGAACATGCTGTGAGCAGGGCAAGGGATGGGAGAAAGAGCCAGAATGGGCTTCTACGTGAGCATGAAGGTGGCAGACTTTGTTTCATACCTTTGTGAACAGATTTCTAAATGGTAATAGCGACATCTGATAAAACATCTCAGTCTAATGAGGGAGGCTTGACAATGAATTCCTTAAAGATTAAAGATAAATGGTAGTACAACAATGAGACAAATGATATTCCAGTGAATATGCTTCATTGAAAAGGAGAAAATTGCCTTTGGTGAAAGTAGGACCAGTACCTTGGGGGCTTTCCCCTGCTATCTAAAAAAGAATCTTTTGTAGTGAAGTGTCATTACTGTCTGATAGTGCTAAAGTAAAGTAAAACAGGTCAGGAGAAATGTAAAAAATAATAGAGACAAGGAACAGCCAAATTGTTTTATAAAAATCAAACAGCTCTAGCAAAAACTCATTTCTTCTGATGTCTTTTCTAAATTAGCAGATGATGGAAATACTGTGAATATAACAAATTTAATTCTAATACAGCTTTTGATGAATACTTGAAATTTTCATGAAATCTTGCAAACTGTGTATTCTTGAACACTTTGGTAGAGTAAAATCTGGGTGAAGTAAAGGAAGGTTGTAAAAATACACTGTCTTTATGACATTAGTAAAAGGAAGTACTTCTGATTTAAAGCATTACACTACATTGTTTTCTTCTTTTATCCACACAATCTTTTTACCCACACAATCAGCTCTGGATTGTCTAGTAACAAATAGTGGCCTTTTGAGGATAAGGATATTTAAAAATTCTCGGTCATATGTCAAATCAAAAGAGGATTTGCAAAGCAAGATTTCTTCCTCTCTCCCACCTGGATTTCGGTGGATCTCTGTAGCAGTCTCCATACATACAGATCATCTTTTATGGGGTCAAGACTTGAGAGTTCATGTTGGTTTTCCTTGGAAAAAATGACTCTAAGAACAAAAAAGACAGAGAATAATGACAGTTATGAGAGAGGGTGGGATATAAACGTTTTGAACTGGCTTCAGCTGCCTAAATATTTGCCTAGAGCCATGTAATAAGACCTTGTTTTTTGCTGAGTGCCCTAGAAGGCAGTTGGTTTTTCCATAGGTCCTATGTCATATTTTCTAGCACTGTGTGAATATCTCAAATGCCAAAATACTGTAGAACATCAAAGGATAGACATCAATATTTAGGCTGCTGAATTGAGCCTATTAGTCTACAAGCAATTAAAAAAAATAATTCTCTGACAATCTCACCAGTCTTCATTCTTCCCCATTTCTGGTTTGCTTCAGGAATGCAAGCCAACTTTGTTCTCTTTTGAACAGCATTTATGAAACTCCTAGATTCTTACTAATAGTTGTACATTTGTGATATATAAACTTTCTTCTTATTCTCTTTGCCATAGCCAGTAGAGTATTGCAGCAGTTTTAGTTAGGAGTATGATTTAGCCAATATTTCAAGCTTTGTCCACATTATGTCATATAGGGAATATGTTGTCATAAACTTGTCTTAATAGCTAAATAGCAGTTAACAAGCAGTTAAATCTTGTTAAAGAGAATTTTTATCTAATATAAACACCACATCAAAAAACACTACTGTCAGATAATAGACCTGACTTTCACCAATAAAAGTGAAACACATTAAATGCATTATTTTAATGTATCAATAATTGCATCAAGTAGTGCTTGTTACTTGGGAAAGGTTAAATGTTGGCACCTATGTATATAATTTATTTCAAGAAAAAATAATTTTTACTCTTATATGTGTTTTTGTTTTTTGTTTTTGTTTTTTTAGTTAATATAATAAAAATAACCATACTGAAAGTCTTAGAAGGGCATTAGATAAGGACAGTCTTTGGGTGCATAAAATTAAACTCTGAGAGACAGAACATACTTTAAGCCTCCCCCATCTTCCTTTCTTGTCTAAGATCTCATTAAAAATAAAAGTGAGGATACAGCCCAGACTAAGGGTTTACTGATGAGTAATATGTGACATTCAAGTCAGCAGCTATATTTGTAAAATATCTGATTTTTTCTTTTCCTCTGCTTCTGGAACAGCTTGAGAAATATGTTTCAGTACTCAAAGAAAAGCTCCTTATTGTAGGTACATGTAGGTAGTAAGGAGAGAACAGTGAAAGGTGATGTGGGATGTGCAGATGTGAACATTGTTAATTCTTTTACCACCAACAAAAATGAACTGATAAAATTCATTGCAGAAGTTCCAAAAGATAGTTTTAAAATTATTTTAATTTTCCTCCTACCTCACAAAGCTTGCTGCAGTTAACTAGCCATATGCAAAGTTCAGATTTATCTAAAGACATAGTAGCATGAAACTGAATTTTAAGCTCTTCTAATAGAGAACAGTAGCATAGACAAGCAGGAAGCTGTTATGTCCACTCAAAGCTGGCCAGCACATTCAAGTGCTCTTTAAATTTATTTTTTTTAATGAACACACCTAGAGTGATTCACCGAACACAGTGTATTTACATTATTATTAGCAAACACATTTAACTGTACTGAAAAAGTAATCAGAGTTGTAATTAGAACAAAATAAAACCAATAAAGACTGTTTTCAGGCATCATTTATTTAAATAAATATAAATATAATTCTTGTCTCATGAAATTTCCATTTTGTCTATTATTATTCTTTTTTATCATGCCATTGCCAAGATATGTGCATACAAGTACATGGTTGTAATAGAATATCGCACAAAAGAACAATGGAAAGGCATAAGCATTATTGCATATGTTATGTATATATAATATATACATAACATATATATAATATGGAGAACTAGTAAAATACAAGTAGCTAAAAACAATATTAAAAAAAAATATATTAATTATAAGGAAAAGGACTGAGTTCTATAGTCTAATTGTAATGCAGGCTGAGGAAAAAGATTGAGGACATCTTGCCAAAACAATGAAAGATGGAAAATTTGAACTGAATGATAAAGATGAGAGCCTTCATATAGAAGTAGGGAAGAAAGGGAACAACGATGGCCACATGAAGCAGCAGTCCTAAAAGGAGACCATAAGTCTCTGTGGTCTGAGTCAGATCACAGACCTGATTCAACTGGAAATTAACTCAGAGGAAAAAATAAAGCAGAAAAATGGGGAATTATCTTCAGCACATATAGATTACAGCAGAAAAACGGACTTCGATATATATAAATTGGTCAATGCTGTTTAAGTATATGGCATGCAGAGTCTTTCTATTTGGTACATTTTGTCTGCTGCTATGTTTCATAATGACTTGGCCATTTTTGGACTTTTTTTTCCTTCAGTTTGATGTGCTTTGCAATTTCCCACTTTTTTGCTGACCTCCACAATAGAGATGGTGTCACTTCAACTGTGGCATTTTGAGACAATTGTAGTTGAAATACTAAATAAGTCTAAAAATGCATCCATTGCTTTCGCTTTCTTTAGACTACACTTTATCCTTAGCTATGCTGATACAAACCCAAGGCAAATGAAAAGATATGTGGTCAGGTTTTGACAGAGGGTGGAAAAGTAGATGAATAGAGCCAATATAACGATCTGACTTCTGTAGCTAGAGGTATGCCAATGTGAGGCTAAGTGAAATACCGAACAGCTGAAAGGAAAAAGAAATGATACCGTACAAAGCTAAATATGGTTATACTGCAGATAGGAGAGGGAAAAAAAAAAAAAAAAAAAAAAAAAAAAAAGAGTAGAGTTTAATTTTAGGGTAGGGAGTTTTTGTTGTTGTTTTAAGAAAATAACTGCAGGTCAATGTTTTTAGACAATGGATGCTGCAAACTGTAAACTGTCTTTGAAAATGATTGCTTTTTGCCTTCTGGAACATGAATGATCCATAGACACCAGATTTTTTTTTTTTATTTATTTTTTTTTTATCTTAGCCAAAAATATTGGTTTTAGGTTTCTTTGAGTAGTTTAGAGAGCTGTTGTCAATCTATGCATTTCAAATATCAGTAGGACTGTTATTGTGTTATTTCACAGAATCACAGAATGGCTGTTTCAAGACATGTCAGTCACTATCATTATAGTCACTATCATTATTTTTTTCATTACAGCACCCTTTATTTTTAATCCTGGGACATTTCTGTATTTGTGATATCTATCTCAAAACATGAAAGGCCCAATTAACAAATACTTTCAAACAATTTTATTGAGGGCAGATTTACTGCAGAATGAACTGGAATTCCTCCTCTTTCCAGCTCCAGAGATGCCATTGGCATCTTCTTTCTTGGATGTCATCATTACTGTCATCTCTTTACCCAGGCAAGAATTTCTCCCCCTTTTCTCTGCTTCCCTTAGGGAGATGTCTGAATTCACTGAAATGGTGACATACATGTATGTGGAAGATCATACTATGCTGCTACTTTTTTTTTCTTCTTATAATTCAACAGACTACAGCAAGCAGTAGTTATAAAAATGAGCAATCGGCAGCGTGTTATTAAATAAGCTTCCCCAGATATAAAAAATTGAAAGATAATGCAGAAATAAATATAGGCATGGAAAAACAAAACAAAACAAAACAAACAAACAAACAAACAAAAAAGAATAGGTATGTCATCTGTTATTTCCTGAGTAATCTAGTCATGAACGCAGGCCAGAAGTCAGGATTTCATTGATTAACATGTTGATTTTCTTTCCAATAGTAATTTTGGTTGAAGATTTAGTTCAGAATATATTAATGTCCTCATGTGCATGATTCTAAGACTTCTATATGAAAAGTTACTTTTTATTAGTTTAAAAGGTCATTTATACAATTTTGGTGTGTATCAGCTCTGAGAAATCTTTTGAGGAATCTTGTTATCAGACCATTGAACAGCACATCACCCCACTTCGTTTATATAATTCTTTCTTCTCTGGATTTTATTAGTTGCTATCAAACACATTGGATAAAAATATGAAAATAAGTATGTTTGTTCTCTGAGCTTTGTAGCAGAGAAAATAGTTAGAGCCAGAAGCATCTCCCCTGGATTTTAGGAGAATGGTATTACCCTGCCTTTCTCAGAGATTGCTGGTTACCTTCTGTCAGTGAGCAACTGTCTCACTGCAAAGCAGAAGCACGATCTCTTCTCTTTTGTCTGTGTTCAAGGCAATTACTTCTTAGAAAGTGGAATTTCTTCGGAATGACTATGTACAAGAGCAAACGCAGAAACCAAAGATGTAAGTAAATTGTAAACTTTTTAAAAACGTTTGTAGATAGAAGGGGGAATAAATCTTCAGTTTCATTGAAAGCCATGCCTTGCTTTACCGTGCTGGGGTTAAATAACACCAGAAAAGCAGGAACAGTATTCCCTGCCAATTATCGCACTGTCTCTGTATCTTAAGTGCATGAAAGAGCTTTAAAACAAACCAAAAAAAAATCTCACTTGTTACTATGGAAACCCACAGAAGTGATTGCTTTTTAATATTGACAAAGAAACAGAGATCAAATATAAGTTTATTTCAGACCAACATGCTTTATTAGGGATAAAGACTAGGTAGTTATATCCTTTGCCTTGATAGGGTTGGCACACTTCCACTTGATGGACTTCTTTGTGTGATGTAGGGAGCTAGTATTACCAGAACTTTAAGGGTAATTGATTTTCCCTCACCACAACTTTCAGAGGAATTGACTAGCTTTGCTTAAACCACAGAAATAGAAACTGGGGAGGGTGGCATGCATGTCTCTATTGTGTGTTTATGATGCTCCAACCCTGAAAATACACTGTCATCTAAATGCATGAATTTCCAGGCAAGCACCTGTTTGACTCTAAATCGCTATGGCATCAGCTGGGGGAATTTTAGTAACAATACTGACTCTCTCCTCCAGAACATTATGGCAGGGTGATTCTTGCAGGTCAGCTCATGAAGTATGAGTTACTGTAAGGAAATCTAGCAGGAGGCCAAGTTATAAGTGGAGAACATGTCTGTGGATGAGAAAAAAAAAAAAAAAAAAAAAAAAAGAAAAAGATATTCCACTAAGAAAAATGACATGTAGGGACTGTGTGCTTTAAGGGAGAGAGTAGGATGGGAAGGAATATCAATACAAAAGAAGATAAGTTTGGACTTTATTTGGACAGGGACATTGCTGCTGTTCAGAGTAGAAGGGATTTATACAGCTTTATCACTGACCTCGGTCTCTGGTCCTTAGAACTTAGTCTGTACAGCTCTCTTTCAGTCTTTCTTTCCCAGAACAAATGGATGTGCTGCATGTAGAAAGTTTGCACAACAGATCCCTGTTAAAATTTCTGCAACAGAAATCAATCTGCTTCACATTAAAATAAAAGGAATTATCATAAAGTTTGTTCCCATAGCAGCAGTGAAAGACAATTATTTATATACAGTCAGATAATAGATAATCAAATTCACTTTAACATACTAATTACTATCAGTGTTATTATGTAATAATAAGGACATCTTTATATTGTCGGCTGTCTTCTTGCCTTTTCTCCCATGCGAGCCTGTTTGTGGTGTACAATAATGACATTTGTAACTAAGTAACTAAGTTAGATTTTTTATTTGTTGTAGGGATATAGCCATTCATGAAAACTTTGCACAAGATGCTTTTGAGAATGTTTTTATGAAGAGAACCTGCCTTCTTCCCCTTTCCTTTCCATTCCTGCTGACCCCAAGGAGAATCTGTGATTTGCCAAGGGGGAAAAATAAGAAAGAAACATAAACAGAATCAAGTTTGCAACTATGGTTGTGGCTCTTGCACTGTTTTTTGTTTTAAACTGTCTTTAATTTTAGGATCAATAAAATATCTCAATAAAACTGTCTCTGTAATATTAGATACCAGTACACATGAATGCTTCATTAGTACCTCTTAGTTAATTATCAACTCTAAAGATCAATTTCAACAAACAAATCAATTTGGGAAATTTTGATATTGCTCCTCTTCATATTATTCAAAGGCCTTTTGAAGGACAGATTTCATTTTAGCAGTTATTCTGAAATACCAGGCATAATGGTAGCTGTGTTGAGCAGTAGACTAGTACTACATTTTCTGTTCACTTAACTCATGGTTAAGTGAACACTTGCATCCATTTTTGGTGGCCCTTAATAAACAATAATGAAACATACTTAGTTCATAATTTCCACTATGCATAAGGTAAACTGTTTTTTGTTTGTTTGTTTGTTTGTTTTTATCTCCTCACTACATCTCAATAAAACTCTTGAACATCTAGCATAAAATAAAAATGAGCTCTGTGAGTTTTTTTATTCATTGAAGTGCTGCTTCTGGGTTAGGTACATGCTGAACAATATAGGCATTGCCTTCCAAAATATTTTTTTTCTCTAATGTTTGAAGAAGGGTATAAAGGCATTTTGTACTTCAAAGAATTTGAAAATACATCAGAAGAGGAAGGAGGTTAGAAAAAATAGAGACATTATGTATGACCTTTTGTAACATCAAATATGAGGAATCCCTATTTCCATTTTCTGTCAGAGGAGCAAAATTTTTGCTGGAGATGCCAAAAAACAAAACAAAAAACCACCACCACCAAAAACTATTTACTCTATATGTCTAAGCTAAATAGACTGTGTCTATTCAATTTGTCTATATGAATGGCATAAAAGTTCCCTATATATTTATTTCTGCTGCAGCAGCACATATAACACTTCTAAATTTGAAAACAGATTTACTTGCACTGTACCTTTTGGTTTTAATTCTAGCCAAAGTAGCACCCACATTAAGTAGTTCATATATTTTATTCTTTCCACACATGGTTGTAACTGATGAGAACTAAAAATAAATATCACAGTAAACTGTGAAACTTCCACATCACTAAATAAGAAAATTCAAATAAGGCTATTTCTGAATGTTTGTGTGTACCTACATACAAGCACACATACTGAGTGTCTGGACATACATACATGTGTCTGGACACCCAGATTTCTAGCATGCTTTATTCATAATTCAGAATGTTATCAGATATCTGATAAGTGGGATTCTCATTTCATTACATGGACATAATGACTGAATGAGAGGAAACCATTGTAAAAATACAGTCTCTTTAAACACTGAAAAAAAAATGTTAAACACACCTGCTAAAGCTTTTCTGAAATAAAAGTTCTGAGTCAGACTGACCTGCCTTAGGGCACCAGCTACTGAGGAGCTGAGGCCAGGCTGCAGTGCATATGTGGGACTTCTCCATGGACAGGCAGTCATTCACATACTCCAAATCCATTTTTCACTGGAAAAAAAATGGACTTCTATATAAACTAAAGTTTATTAGTTGTTAGTGCAAAGCTTCACACTTTAAATTAGGATCACATCCTGAAAGATTGTGTATAAACAGCATAAAATATGATAATGACGTTTCAATCTAACACCATAAATTTGACTAAAAAAAAAATAAATTAAAAAATTAACACTATAAATTTGACTAAAAAAAAAAAAAAGGCAAAAAAAAAAAAAAATCAAGAGGAGGGAGACAGTAATGGCCAAGATGGTGTTTTAAGGGTTTGTAGCAGCACCCAAGAGGAGATGCTTAGATAATGCCTGTGGGGAGGCATAAATTATTTTCCAAAATTGTGAATGTAGGTGCTGCAATGTAGAATGCGTGTGACTGTTGCAGAAGGTCATAATATATTTGGCAGTATTTAGAGGTGTGCTGCCCACAGGGATAACTTGATACGTTTTTTTTCAGGTATCCATGCCTTGTTGGAGAAAGAACTTCTTGTATGCCAATAACAAAAGTTGAGAAATCTGTGAAATTCCAGACAGAAATAATATTTTATCCTATCAGCTGTTTTTGATCTATTGCATAGCCTTCTACATTTTCTTTTATCAATAAGGTCCTATTTGCAATCTTTTCATCACAGGTTTGCTGCTCTCATCTTTTTTGTCCACCTTTGCAGATAACATGATTACTTTTAACCATATAAATACATTTGGCATCTGTTGAACCTTGTTAAATCAAAGTTAGATCAGCCCATGATAACTTCCATCTCTTTCTTGTCTATTAAGGCAACAAAGACACCCCACTACTGAGACTGCTGCCGCTCAAAGAAAATAGCAGCCTTTAATAAAGTGTGTTTTAGGAGTTAGTGACTGGAAAACCATCTCTCATTGGGGAAAACAAGTATAGTTACTGACCCAGATACATATAAGAAAACTGCTTCTTTCTCTAAAACATCAGAGACTCAGACAACAAGGGAATATCTCTTCAGCATGGTATAGAGACAGCTTTCTTCATATAAAGCTATCCTAGAATAGCCCCAGGACATTCCTATTGCTTCATACCTTTTGAGGAAGTAGAGTTCAGCACAATTAAGAGTATCATTAATAAGGCTGAGTAAAAAGACACTCATGACCTTCAGGAGTACAAATGTCATTGAATATTCACATCACATGGATAACATCTTTATAGAAAAAAAAAAAATATATATATATATATATAATTTCTACTCAACAACTTAGGGGCTTCAGGGATAGAAGCACACTTTTCATAACTTTGAAGGGAATTCATTGTGACCTGAGAAAGTTGGCTTATTTGAAATTATTCATTTCCCAATGTCACTAATAGTAAAATTTAAAACTTATGTCCCTCAGTGAAGCATGCAGGATAAAAAAGCTGGAATTTTTTCTTTGACACATTTTCATGTCTGCTGTAGACTTCTAATTGCTTGTCTGCTTCTGGACTGTGTAAGTTACTCAAAAGCATTGAAAGGTATTTGTTTCAAAAAACGCCTTTTGAGATGTTTTTGAGATTAATAACCTAACCGAATTCTGTGTGCTATACTTGATGCTCCCTTCTGCTCTGTTGGAGTCTACCTCAGCAAGAAAAGTAGAGGTTTTGTCTCTGTAGAGTCAATGCTGTGAAGAAGTACTAAAAATGAGGAGGAAAACTTATGGAATCACGAATTTATTTGCAATCTCTCTTGAATGTAAGACAAGGAATAATGTGTCAGAACATATTCAGAAGTGACTTACAAAAACCTATTTGAGAGTCAAAGTCAGCTCACCTGAAATGTAGCTGGAGATGGTAACAAAGAAATCCAACAAATCATTTCAGCTTTATGGAGAAAAAACCTAGGGCAACAAAAAAGCCCTTAATAGTAGCTTAGTCTATGTTAAAAAGGTTATGGTAATAATGTTAGGATGGGTTCCTTACTTTGCATAAATAAAACAGTAGAATAATGGACAATAACTAAGCTTCAAAAAAATATAATCATTGGAAATTTAGACAGACCTCATAAAAATACATCAGCTATAGTTTATGATGATAAAAATTGAATTATTAAAAAAGATGAACATATGCAAATCATATAATTTGGATTATGTGATTTGAAGAGTATTAGGGGAATTAGCAAATGAATGTACTGCATCATTGACAACTTATATTTGAAAGGTCACTGAAAACTAAGAAGGTATCAGAAATATAAATGTAATACTTGTTTGCACACACGGTAGTATTGTAGTCCCCAGCTTTACTCAGACTGGGAGAAAACTTTGCTGTGTTCATCAGCGGGATAATTTATCATTAGTGAAACACCACTATGTGTGCTGGTTATTCTCCTACAAGGAAACAAAACTTACATGTTCTAGTACTGAAGCATTCCAGTAAAAAAATTATAAATAAAATCTATTAAAATAACAACCAACAGATTATAGATAATCATAATCTAAAGCAATCTATGTAGGAAGACAATTCTGGCTGTTGAAATGAGCAAACATAAGTCCAGTGAACAGATGGAATAAAGTTAGACTAAAGATGACTACAAGCTAAGATACACATTCTCTGACAGTAGTCAGTCATGGAGACAAATACATGCAATTTCTTCCCTCCATCACTTGGTTTTTGAATCCAGATTACTCATCTATTTTTAAAATCTCTATTCATCACATACTATGGACCTGATGACAAAAAATTATCCATTCAAACATTATAGTACATGCTATTGTGCAAGTCATAAAGAGTATTATTATATAGTCATAAAACCTCCAAAGTCTCTAAAAGTATGGAAATCTTAAAGGTACTCCAGACTTCCTCACTACATGATACTCTGTTAGAATTCCTGTACTCTGCTGTAGAAGAGATGTCTACCTGTCTGCTTAGTAAAAGAAGAAAAATCCCTCTGGGATTCAGACCATATAGTCTGCACTCTTCAGGCAAAATCCATTACTGCTTACTTTCAAAGTGCAAACTTTTTCTAAATAAAAATAATAATAATAATAATAAATAAATAAATAAAAAGCTTAAAGGGCTTGTATGACTGCACATGTAGGCAGAGCAAGTCCTGATTTGTAAGCACATTTGCCGACCTGATTTTCTTCTATTCCTTTTCATGTACTTTCTCTGTAGAAACAGAGCAGTAAAGAACACCTCTATTCTACCTCCAGAGCCGTTCTTAATTTCAGACACAGCTTGTAACTCTGCCCCTTTCCATAATCAGAAATGTTGACAGACTGAAATATTGATTTTTCTAATATGTGCAATCTCTTCTCAAGCCATATACAAAATTAAAACAAACAAACAAACAAAAAAACCACCTTCTACTAAATGTTATAGTGCTATACTTCCAGCTGTAACCAGCAGTAAGACCAAACAGAATGTGCATATTAACAACAACAACTTCATAAGAATATATATATATATATATATATATAAAGTTTTTAAAAATAAGTTTCATGTCTCTCAAATCATTACCCCAGATCAGATAAAACCATTAAAGGGATGCCTACAAGTTGTGAAGCATCAGTCAAGATCTAACTGCTACAGAAAGTGTAATATCTTTATATCGTAAAAGCATAATTCTTTCATATTCTTAGAGGGCATAATCCAGCAACATTTCTAGATGTTCCTCAGGAAATATTCCCCCTCCTTCCTTCACACATAGCCCAGAAGGAATACAGGTTTCAGGTGTATTAAAGGGGCATTACAGTGAACACTATGAGCACATATGATCAATATTTTGATTCAAATTTTATCTGTGGATCATTCAGTTTCACATTTACAGTTTTGAAGAGTTCAAATATTTAGGCCTTAATTTTCTGTTTTTCCCTGTTCCACTTTTTTTTTTTTTTTTTCCAGTTATTACTGTTATATTTCCAGTTATTCCAGTTATATAAACATTCTGAAAAATAGGCTGTAATGTTAACTTATGTTATAGCTTACAGTTATAGATTTATTTTCTGGCCCTTTTCAAAAAAGAAGAGGTATCTTTTCCTTATTATCCTTTGCAGAAAGCTGAAGTGATCTCTACTGACTGTTCATTCATTTCTTTTTCAAACTCCCCACAAAATAAAGTCTGCCTAGAGCAGCTTTTCAAAAAATAAAAATAATTTATGAATACATATTGTGTTTTAAGACTTCTTTTGACCCTAATGAGTTAGAAAATCATACCTTAGAAAATCATCCAACTGTAATGCTTTAAATACTATACCCATTGTTCTTCAAATTGGTGGGCTCTGTCTTATTAATAGTCTCCAGACAATGGTATTGCTGATTTTTGTTCAGCAAGTCTGTCATAAAGCTGGGTCTAGGTGGTGTCTGGGTCTAGAAGGTGTGACCTTCTAGCCTGGTTTTACTGCATGTATTTAGATATTATTTCCTTAGGACCTACTGAAGATTTGACACTGCTATTTGCAACACTTTGGGTTTTGCTTTATTTTTATTCTGTTACCGCAGGGCAACATGTGGTATCAGGACAGAACTGAAACCTACTGCCAAAAATTCTCAACACTCAGCAGTCTTGGTTATTATTCTGAAAAAGACTTTTTCCATTTTATTTGCTATCATTTTTTAGGGCAAGATTTTTTAAAAATATTTTAAAAATAGTCTATCATTTAAAAAAAAAAAACAAAAAACAAAAAACAAAAAAACACTTTCAGTGTGAGATCTCTGGGGGCTAGAGGGAAGACCCTTCCTGCTTGCCTTCTGTGGATAAACTAAAATACAAAGAAAAGGTCAAGTATTTACTACTGGTGGCTTATAAAATTCCATTCCTGTCCTGAGGGGGGGAAAAAAAAAAAAGAAAAAAAAAAAACAACTTATGTTACAATTGCATTTTTGAAGCACTACACACTGATTTTATTGCCTTTCCCACTGGATTTCATTTTATATTTGCTATTTAATGTTTTTGACCAGGACCAAATATTATAAAGATGGATTCAAGCCAGCATGTATTTAGATGTAGCACTTTTTTCCTTACTATACATTTCTTAAAATTAAAATGCTTTTCAAATATTGAGATACAAATTCTACAAATGTCTACAAATTCCTTTCATGAGAGCAGGAAACCTATCAAGCTTTTTGTCATTGTCTCTACATTTTCGTTGGTACTCACTGATCAACTTTCAAGGACATTGTTCAGTGTCACAGTCCCCAGTAACATATATTTGGATGTATAAATAACATGTATAAAGATATATCACAGATACTGTGTTGTATTTGACGATGCAGATGTTGCAACTAGAAAAGTAAGTTTCTATTAAAGCAGGTTGACTAATGAGTAGGTAATGGTGTGCAATGTGGGAATAGCTTAAGACCACCAGCACCTTCTGTAATAGTTTGAGAGTAATCATGAATATACAATGATTTTTACTTTTGATAAAATATGGCTTAAAAAAAAAAAAAAAGTCTGCATGTTTGCAGAAATCATTGTATGTGTTGCAGATATTTAATGTGAATTTGTAGTAAATCTTGATCATCACAGACAAGCTCTCATATGTTCAAAATGAGTCTACTTTCATTCTTTTTGATTTCTGTCAAATACAAAAATAGTTTCCTGCTACATGTCACAATACATATTTTCCTTGTACTTGACTAAAAATGCTGAGAATAAATTATTTCTAGCCTATAGAGGTATGAATATTAATATCTATGCTTTCATGAAGTATCTCCTGTATGTAAAAAAATTCCTTCAGTGATCAATTGAAAAATATTTTGTTTTTCTCAAACATTGTGATAAGAAGCCTAGGTAGATTTTGAAAGTAAATATGTTCTTTTTTCAAAATAAATATTCTATGTTGGAATTTATGTAACATGTTGGATTTATGTTTTTTCCATGGTCTTTTTAAAAAATGAGGAAGGAGCACATCTCATGAAATGCAGATTCTATTGGTTGGATCTGCCCATGAATTTTGCATGAATTGTAAATATTTGTATGGCTAACACAAAATCTGATTTCTTCCTCCTTCTTCATAAAAAATAAATTTTCATGTATACTTCCTTTTTTTTTTTTTTTTTTTTTTTTTTTTACTCAGAATGGCTACTATAATTCTATTTTCAACATAACTGATTAGCCAAAGATGCTATTAATGTTGGAGAACATGTTTACATTTGAAATTCAAAGTTACTTCTACAAAATGTACTGTTTGTATTCAAAAAATAGAGATGTGCCAAAAAATTATCTGCCTTTTACTCTATGATCAGCTACTGTCCATAGATCCTGGTAGCTCAAACAGACAATTTGAAGCATTTAAATAATCTACAAAAATTTTTACTTTCAAAAGAAGTTGTAGCTATATAAGCAGGAAAACAAACAAAAAACAAAAAACAAAAACAAAAACAACAACAACAACAAAAAAACATGCATATAATCATCATAACAGGAAGCTTAGAATTTTTGCAGAAGTTTAAATTTCCCTTATACAATTTTCTTCCTGCCAGGAATTTATAACTGGGGAACATGAAGAACAAGTGCTGTATGTTGAGAATTTAAAATTAAACGGAAGTGGTAGATATATACATAATTTCCCATTATAACTTATTTATGACTTACATAATGTAGTTTAGAATCAAAGATATTCTGTGCATAGTTAGGTTATGTGTAAATAATATACACTGCCAATGGCTGAATGTAGAATTTACAACATATACCAGAGAGTGGAAACATTTGGACATTTTTCCAAATATCTAGTGACAATTTGCCACCTAATGTCTGATGAAAGTCAGTTCTAGCAAGTGCTTTTAACAGCTGTTTGTGCTTCTCCAGATATTTTGTTTTGTTTTGTTTTATTGATTGCTTTTATACGAATCTAAGGTTTTGGTCATGCAATACTAAAATCAATGGCAGAATTCACATTGATTGAAATAGTGTTGAATCAAAGCTTTATTGCTAGGGAAAAAGTTGCAATTATGTTGTCCTACACACAGTGTTCACAGAAAACAGCCATATAACATATCCTGGGAGACCTTCCTTTGGGATTTAACTCATACTTGAAGGGAATGTCTTGCAAGTCAATGCTTGTTTATTCTGTTTCTTCAGCTTCAAGTCTCTGTTGAAATGTCCAATTTACCACCATTTCCTGTAGTGCTTTGTTGAGATGTAATGTAAACTGCTGCAATTGTTATATACAAATATTAATGTTTTGGAAATATTACAGACTTACATGTTACAACATCAAAAAATCTTTTAATCTCCCAAATAATCTAATTTTCCTACCTGCAACTTTTTAAAAAGCCCAGGATCTACCTTGCATGTAAACAATCTTAAAGTTATTACCATTCATATACATGTACGTAGATACACGTACACACTAAACCAGCATTTAAACTGACCTCTAAAGTCATTTCTCCCCAACATCTATGTTAGGTGAGCATCTAGGTTGGTCCCATCAAACCCCATTCTCAGGTTTTCCTCTGTTGAAGGCAGAGTCAGGAAGTGACATGAGTGACAAGTTCTCCCCAGCATGGACATGTAGGCAGGAAGAAAATTAGGTCTTCTGGTTGAAAGCATACCTTTAATTTGGGCCATGTAACTGTCCTATTGTGGACATCAGCAGAAGCCAAATTGGGTCTAAACAGTTGGCAGACAACTTGTTTCTTCGCAAAAAAAAAAAAAAAGCGAATTAATGAAACAGTATGATAATATTAAATGCAAGCTTTTGGGCAATCCTCCTTGGGAAGTTGTAGTATGTAAGTTATGTCTTAAGAATTTATTGTACAAAAGAATTTTGCTTTCTAAGAGGCATGGGTTTGGGGGCATTAAGTGATTCTTCAAAAATTATTTCTAGCTCCATCTAAGGTAAAAGAAAGTCAGTTTTCTATGTCTTCTGCTAGAAGGGCATTGAAAAACAGCAGATGTGTGTATGTATTTTCATTCTCTCAGTTCTGAAAAGCTACCAGTCAAATCAGTTTAAAACATTAGTAAAGGAAAAAGATATTTTGTTGTTGTTGTTTTGACTAACCAAAAACTGCCTGTGCTTCAAGCAAATGCAAATAAATTAAATAACCTATAGTAAGAGATTTTTTTAAGGGAAACTGTAACCCATCCTGCATACACTCATACTGATTGCACTGATGCTATAAATTTTCTGAACATAAATTATTCAGAAACTTTAAGACATTAATGCAATTTAACACTTCATGTAGATGGGCATGGTCCTTTGTGCTTTAGAAAATACAGGATGAAAACAAAAGGGTTTTTGAGAGTGGTCTTGTCTGTATTGCAGTTCAAAAGTTTTGACACTATCATACAAAGGTGAAGATTTCTAAAAGAGTAATTAATAGGCTTTTGATGGAGACTCTGGAGTCAAATGATCTTTCTTTCCATTCAGTGTTGTCATGGCAGAGCTAATGTGAGACACTGAAGGATTTGTCCAACAAAAAACGGAGGTTCTTGATATTTGAAAAACTCTTGTTTTATCCTTACTAACTTGTTAAAAGTAACACCAGCATAAAACTTGTAAAAATGTTCTCTAGAGAGGTTCACAGTTACAGCCTATATCAACAGAATATTGTCCAAGTCTGTGATCTCAAGTCTTGAATCTCAACCCTTAATTATCAAAGGTAGTGACAGAACAAGCTGGTTAAAAAACAACTTCAGAGCCAGACCCCTCCTATACAGGGCATTTACCTCAGATGTGCTTTTATTTTACTCCCTTAGCAACAATTCATTTCTGTTTATACTACTTTAACAAAGTAACCATTTGTCACTTATTTCTTCAAAAATATTCTGCAAATAAAATGCTGTTTGATCTTTTGTGCATTAATTTGCATTTCTTGTTATACATCTTACAATAAGTCAGGTGTAGGGAAGAAGAGAGAATGGTAGAGAAGAGAAAAAGAGCTCAGGTCAGTCTGTTCTGTACTGACAGAGATATGTTGTTCTGGTCGGTAACTTGCATTTGGACAAGTATACATTCTTCTCTTTACTTTGAAGAAATAATGTTGAATCCAGTCTTGAAAAGAGTTAATAGCATCCCTGGTTTCTCCTTGGAAGGATATCGCATGCTTATAGCCATACAAACATCTTCACTGAGAGAATTTTGGAATAATTCCTTGTTTATTCTTTAAAATTTGTACATGGTCCAATTTTCTTTGTTTGTTTGTTTGTTTGTTTTTTAAAAAAAGTTCCCATAATTCATAACACAAAATGACAATGAAAGATTATAAATCTACATTACTTCTGTTATGGTCTTCTTCAGCTCATAGCTTTACCTAAAAGGACCAGGGATTCTTGACCTAAAATATGGCTCAAGCACATGGAAATTCAGAAGATTGCAATGAACCCATAAATACTAAAGATAGATATAGCACCTATATGTTTTTCATCAATTTTAATTAGTTTCCCCAGTGGAATGTTTTCAAAGCTCCTCCCGTTTCAGGTGATATTTCTAAGGCCTAAAAAAGTTGTATTCTGCAGGGATTCATTAATTATGGAGCATAACTTCATCACTTTTCTTTTTCTTTTTTTTTTTCTGATGTGCAATCAAACCAGTATTTATCATGCCCTTAATTTTATGGCATGTTAGGCTGCTCCATACTCTTAAATAATGTGTGTCTAGTTAATGCTCCTTGATCTCATCAACACACGAGATACTTATGGCACCTTTCTATCACTATCAGTGCCCCAATATTGTTCAGATGTGGTACATAGCAAGCATTATTTTTTTCCTTGACACACAAATCGTAACCTTATCCTGTGATGTATAGCTACTGGCAAGGTCCTTAAATAAAAAATGAGACTGCAGTCCCATGACAAAAGACCAACCAAAAATACATGCAGGTCACACCTGTTTCATTTCCACAGTAGAATAAATTTGTTCTGTCACAAAGCCAGTTAATTATTTTGATCATCAAATCAGTGTAGTCAGGAAAGTAGAAAGTATTAAACAAGGGTGTTGATAAGCTTGGTATGTGTCTGTGTGAAAGAGTAATTAGCTTGATGCATGTTTTAATCAAAACTGTATGCATGTGGCCTTTGCCAGATATTATTTCTGCTCACGCACAGAAGAAATATATTTTTCAACAATTTTAATATTAAACTCCTTTAAGAAATGTAATTTTGGTGCTTACCATGATCCTGATAAGTGTTGCCATTAAGTTTCTCACTGAAATATAATTGTGAGTCCCCTGGATTTAGGAACACAAGTCTTTGTGACAGACCTTAAAAGTGCCAGGCCCTGGATACATATAGCGAAGTTCATAACTAGTGTCACTGAAGCTTGCATGCTAAACCTGTCAGCATTAGCCAAAAAAGCAAAAAGCTAATCTGGATGATAAACAACCCACATAAGCACAGTTTAATCCCTCTCTGCATGTAAAAATATCCATAGGTAATATTCTTAACCTTTTAAAATTCTTCAGTGTGTAATCGCTGCAGCTTACTGGGAGGGGGGGGTTACTCCAAAATCTGTATATAACGCTTAGTGCTAGACTTGTTAGCGCCAAACAGGACTGTTCAACAAACAGACATCTCAGAGGCTATGTGCAAATTAAATTGGAGAATGAACACTCCAATCAGAGTGGTGATCTCTAGAAAAATTTCCATATTTCAAAAACTTTGTGTGAATTTTGAGAAACAAAAGTATATATATATTTTTAAAACAATGGATATATTTATGTTAATACAAAATAAGATCACAATTGTTCTTTTTGTTGAATAATTCTTAACATGAATAAAGCTATATAAATATAGATATATCCATGTTTAGTGGCTGATTTATTATCCAGTTTGTGCATTTTCTAGTTCTACTGCCTAGTACAAAATCCTGTGAATATATTAATCCCTCTGTATCAGAACTAAGCCGTTGCCAGCTGGGGTTTAAGAAGATATTCCCTTTTCAGCAGATATGTGCTGACAGCATTTATCATCTGAATCCTTATACAAGGTGTTTATCATGGACTATGTGCTTCCAGGGTAATGGATTTTTCTTATTTGAACATAGCCACCTATCATAAACACACCCCATATAGAAGATATAATCCTCTGTCAAATCTCCAAGTGGAAATGCTCAGATGCTCTTTGTGAACAAGCATCCAGTAAAGCTCTGAAGAAGGAATTTTGCTGGGGCATGCTGACGATTTCCATGGGGAGTCCTCTTGTAGTAAGAGAATCTATGTTTCAGGAGTAAAGTAAATCACCATTATTTACATCTAGATCAACTATGAATTTAATCAGAGATAGTGTACTTCAGCAGGGGCAAGGAATTTGCTATGCATCTGTCCTCGGGTTTGTAAGATCATTCAGTCTTCCTTTTGAGAATCTCATTCCACCATTGGGTAAGTATTAGAGATGTGGAGGAAGAAGGAGGAGAAAATAAGACCTACACATCTCTATATCTATCATTTCATTACTCTGGTGGGAGAGGAGTAAAGTGCTATTCTCATTTTGCGGGTGGGAGTTGGCAGTGGCTTCCTGGTATCCCACAGATCACAGCTCTGATTTTCCTCTGGGCTCTGCGCTTAGGTAATGTTGGGTTGATGGTCTCAGTAGCTCCTTCTAGCTTGCTTAATCCTACCAGCAGAGATCCAAATTGTTCAGAAAAAAACATAGTCATCACATTAGTCATACAATTTGACACCAGTGTCAAAGTCAAATTACTCATAAGAGTTTTTCCTGTCTATACTATGCAGTTGTTATTTGTGTGATCAGAAGGCAGACATCTCTTTCACTATAGCTACTTATCTTGAAAGATAAAAGTACTATGTTTTTAATTAACTATATTAGAAGTTTGAAATTAGAGATAACCATTTTTTACTAAGAAATTAGCTATGATGTGGCTTTCTTAAGGTTATTTGCATTAGAAGGATAGATTTCTGGTATACAGCAAATTGTTTGCTGTCATCGTCAGTTACAGCAAATTTACAGAATCAGTTTCCATGAGGGCAGAATGTATCAATAACATATTTTCACATGGCTTCCAGTTTCTCCTAGCCAACACTTCATACAGTTGCTTGGTTTTGGCTTTTCCTTCTAATAATATTTTTATAGCTACTAAGAATTTTTACTATCTCTTTATTATTTTTTTTCTTGTTTTAGAATTATCTTAGAAAAAGTGCAAGAAAAAAAAATACATATATTTGCTTTTATGATGTTCTTTGCAAACAGCAGTACAGAAAGCTACTAGAGCAGTAATACTCTAAGTGATACTTACACAGTCTGAAAATGTTGTATATTTTTAGTATGTAAGTATAAGTGAACCTTGTATTATTCACACCAAATTTCTTTCAATATCTGATTATTTTAAACTAAAGCAACTCAACTAGCAGTAGCAACTGCAAGGGTTTTGTGTAATACAATGTTTAAAAGGATGAGTTCTGCCTATGTTACAAATCCTGCAACAGTACAGTTAATTTTTGAGTAGCCTGAGTAGCTAGCCATTTTGTGTTTTAAAGCAATAAATAACAGTTTGTGTCCTTTAAACTTGATATTTGCATTCTGTCATCAATGGGGAGGACTTGAGTATGCAAATGAAAATTACAGAAGATAACTCAGTCAAAGCTTTTATGTGGAGATTATTGAGTCCAAGTTTGTTGTCTCTTCTTCTTGAGAGGCTGGTGTTATGCACACAATTTCCTAATGCCATAGCTATTGGCAGGAATCCAGGAATGCAGAGATTAAAAAACATATTAAAATAAAATGTGATATAAAGAAGATACCTGTTTCTAAATTGTCATTACTATCAGCATATTCCATCTGTTTTTTGTTTGTTTGTTTTTGAAAAGTAAACAATCCTTTTACCCAACAGAATCATATCCTGTTTTCCCTTTTTACAGAATATTTGCCAAGGCCACAGCCCATGAGTCTGTATGTGCTACGTCTTCTTTCTTGTTTCTTTTTTTTTTTTTTTTCTTCAGATTTCCTTCTCACTCAGCATCATTTTATATAGTAAACAGACTACAGAATTGTAATTGTTTAAGTCAAGGTCATATCAATATTACAACCATGTTACAGCTGATCCAAGCTACCTCAAGTGTATCTGGGTATTCTCTGTCTCTGTATAAGGTCACTTGTCCTGTTTTATTAAATATCCACATGAAGACTGATTAACTCAGACCTTCCCTTGTTTTTTGCTTAAAACCTCCTATTTTAGGCTCTGTGATCTTCCCTGTACTTTAATTTTTTTGCAAATCATTATTTCCTGCAAAAAGTCAGACCACTTATTTATTCCAAATTTTCATAATTCAGCTATCAGAGATAGCTGAAGATAAGTGTTAACCCCAATGAACCAATTTTTAGAGAGACAAGAGACATGATTTTTTCTTATATCATCTTCACTTTCTTTTTCTTTAAATTGAATATGAATCAGGATGAATATAAATCTTCTGCATTTCTATTTATTGAAATATGCAAAAGGGCAGGTACTAAACCCGAGAAAATTAATTAACATGGAAATATTTTTCAAGAAAAAGTGAAGAAAATAAATTAATACAAACCAGATTTTTTGGTAACAATTTTTACATGCAAGTCTTAAATGTTGTATTTTTTATGTACAAAGTGAAATATACTATGTTGAAATCTTACTATCTTAAGTAGTAATATGTTTGAGATTTCAGTAAATAATAAATAAAAGTATTTATTGAGTAAAAAATTATCTATTTACTGACAGAAGATTACAGGGCAATATATTAAACTATGACATTGTTCTTAGGAGAATATAAGTCACTTTAGTTTTGTGCATGTCAGTGACTTTATCTTGAAGGCTACTAAAAGGAGATCAGCTGGTAAATGTGCTAAATCATAGCACGAGGAGCATCAGTGCAGTCAGAAGGAACATGCACAGAACTCAGTATGAGCATGATGTAAGTGGGACTGACAGGGCTGGGTGCAATACCAGAGTGTGAAAAGGCAACATTTAGAAAAGGTGATACCAGCCAAATATATTGTATCACTACGCTCTGAGCTGAAAAATCCCTATTTAAACACTTGTTGACAAATTACAACATGTTTGTAATATCTGTGTTGTTGAGGTTTTCTTTCTAGGGAATGATTAGGAAATACCAGTTTCTTAGTTCTTGTGGTATTTCTCACTTCCTGTTACAGCAAGCTCCTCCGCTGCTGAGATTGTAGAAAGACGTGATCAGTGCAGTGTATAGGTGTAATTAGTCTTTGTGATTTAGCATAGCACTTACATATTGACAAGACAGCAGGTATACCAAGTACAGAAAAGCTATTCATTTATAAAATGAACTTTTAATGTTCATGAAAGATGATATTTTACATCATGCAAAACTGTAGCTAAACGTGGACTTTTGATCAGAGTTTATAGGATATTTTTTGTGGTATTTATTATCTTGTGCATTTTGTAGTCTGGATGAGTTTACACTTAAATTTCCACTCTTGACTGTTTCTGTTTCTTCCCGTCAGCTCTATACAGCTTCTAGACCTTGCTACAATTTTTTCCCTCTTTCTTGGTACTTTGAGTAAAAATATTCTTAATTCTGTGTCAGTTTTACAATTCTACACACGGTCCTTTTTCTTTAAGTGGAAGTCTTAACACATGAATAAATGCCTAAGCTTGATAAAATCAAGCAACAGCAATAGTCTCTGAGCTATATTTCTGTTTCATAAATATGAGCATTTTAGATGTCAAGAATAAACCAAGAGTTTTTTTTTCTTTTGAAATAATTCTGCTCCTAGTATGACTAAATGATATGCTCCAGTATTTACACTTCCTATGCCAAATGGATTTTCCCTTTGGCTTTTACAGTATTAATATATGTGATTTTTCAAATGCAAAGGTCTATAATTTGGGACTTCTGGTACTTTCTGTGTACAATTTGGGAAGATTCTGGCTTTTCCTTCGGCCACCATGCTAACAATTATTATCTACGGTTACAAGTAAATAAAAGGTATGTTTAGGATGGAATTTAGAGACTACTTCTGTTAAAAATGGGGAAAATAATTACTGTCAGTGAAAGGCTGTTCATGATTAGAAGGGAAACAATAAGCAGGAAGTTCCCTGCTTTTCATTCTTAATCTCCTGTTTACAAGGCTTCTTTATGATCTTGTTTCTAATTTATTTCAAAATGGCAGGAAGGCTCGCATAGGTCATACATTAAGAGTTTTGATATCCAAATAAAGACCAGCATTTGACCGGAGATCTCACTGCAGTGAGCTTTTCTTCATTGACTTCCCTGAAGAAAGATAACAAAGCCCTTACTTTGGGTCCTAAATAAAATGGCAGAGAAAGCAAAACGCTTCTTCAGGAAATTATATATACATGAGAAATTTAAATTGCATATAAAATAAATTCCTTATTGTTATTCATTAAACTCCAAATCCCAGTTGCCATTTTCTTCCCAAAGTGTTTACAGATTTAACTTTTTTTCTGAAATCCGTTCTTGGTTCAGTCATAATCTAAAAAAGAATTCAAGTTGCAGTAATAATCAATTTCCTTTCAGTGGAGTTCAAGCTGAAGAAAAAAAATCTGATTTGATTTGGGCTGGAACCTAAATCAAAATAATAATAATAATAATAATAATAATAATATAGAGTCATGTGCCTGGATACATTTGCAGGAATAAGGCCACATGACACCTTTCACTTATGCCAGAGAATTGAAAGGAAGTGGCCACAAGATTTGGAAATGGATAGTAGGAGCATCTCCATGGACATCCTTCCCACTCCCAGTGTGGATTGGAAGTTGAATTAAAACAACTGGGCTTCAGCCATCCATTGTAGTATCCCTTGTTAGTTGGCTTTGTACTGTAACCTATTTGGATTACGCAGCTTCCGTCCAGCAGTAATGGACTCACTGCAGATACTCTGCAGAGACAAAAGCCTCCTTGAATTTTTTACAAACCTCTGTTGACCATATCTGTGCTATCATATAGCAGTGTGCTTGTTTATCAATTTCCTTTGTAATATTCAAGTTTGGGACAATTACTTTTCCAGTTCCATGTGGAACCATAAAGGAGATGGTAGAATATAGAATGTGATTTAATATATTTTAAACAATTGTTTTTTAGTGGTTTGGAAATGTGCCTTTTGGCAGTAATTGGTTTAAAGATGAACAAACAAATAAAATTGTGGGTTTTACTTTTTGGATGCTCAGTGGGTGAAACCGTTAGAACCAACATAAATTTTGACACTGCCAACATGATTTTTAATTTTGGAAAAGTTACACACCAGTTTTAGAGAAATAACACAATTTCTATTCTTACTTAAAACAGTTTACTATTTCATATCTTGTTTTTGGATTGTAACTCATGTATGGCTATTTCAGTAAAAGGAAGCTGTTGCTGTTGTTGATCTGTGAGAAAAAATACTGCCTTTATTACTGAGCCATATCATGCAGTGATAAAGTCAATACTTCCTTTAACATTGGAGAAACCTGTATGAAATGTTCCTGGCTGTGTGAACACACTACACCTCCTTAGTGTGTTTCCTGATGTGACATGACATAATACAGCTGGATGTGGTGTGTGTGAGCCCGGAGGTCCATGTGGCTTGAATGCTTTCATGACAAATGGATGTGGGGTATGAAAGACAGAATCCCATTCATACCGAACTAGCATCATTCATTTCCAGTTGGCACAATAAATGTGAAAGCTCATTGTGTAGTACGGGTCCTTACAGGGTAAAGTGTGTTCAGTCTTCATTACACAGATAGCCTGTAAGAAATTCTTGGTCTATTCTACTACGTGCCCAATGATAGGATGAGGGGGAATGGGCTGAAGTTGTGCCGGGGAGGTTTAGGTTGGATATTAGGAAAAACTTCTTTACTGAGAGGGTTGTTAGGCATTGGAATGGGCTGCCCCGGGAAGTTGTGGAGTCAACATCCCTGGAGGTCTTAAAAAGATGTTTAGAAGTATAGCTTAGTGATATGGTTTACTGGAGGACTTGTTAGTGTTAGGTTAGAGGTTGGACTAGATGATCTTGGAGGTCTCTTCCAACCTAGATGATTCTGTGATTCTGTGAAATCTCTGTTTTTTTGTAGCTCACTGGGAGAAAAGAACAAATTCTCAGAAGTGATTAGAATACAGCTAGTCCTGTTCTTGGGAATGAAAAAGGAAATGAAAAAAGGGTGCTGACTTTTGTAGATGTGTAAAAGAAAGAAGGGGATAAAGATCTGTATTTTAAAAGTAAATAAATTTGAGCTCTTCAGAAAATACAGCTAATTCTCTGGTTCTGTTGTTTATGTTAGCTTGTTCGTTTAATATTGCTCATAAATTGGAAATCAGTGTAAAGACTGAAATAATTCCTTCCAAAATGCAGAATTTGGGGTATTTTACTCACTATTTGTCAGTGTTGTGTCTTTCCTTTTGCTTATTTTACAAAAGCATGGACCTTTAACTTCATGTCCCCATCCACACTATACAGATTTAACACTGCAAGTTTCTTGTACAGCTTCTGTTGCTGGATAAAGGGGAAGCTATTGAAATAATTTATTAGTTAAGTAAACATAAATATACCTCACAAAAAGTAGAATAAAAAGAGTATTTTCTATTGTTAAAAACAATGTATGTTTAACAGATTGAACTTGAAAAATTGGTGCTAAAGTGTAATATAATATTTATTTGATATTTTTGGTAGATTCCTTTTATTGCTGGGATGCCAATGACGTAACTATCTGAACAAAAAGCCTGTGATTTACTTCTCCCCTGATGTCATCCTATATCAAAATATATGTTCATATTTAACTTTTAGTGGAACTAGTGAAAGCAAAAACTAGTGAAAGCCCTCATACTATTCTGCATAAAAGGCAGAAGTATACTTTATACTGTAGAAGTATAAGCAATTCCTGTATTTAATTTAAAATATTAATATTTTAAATATTTACACATTATGTTAATTTATATTTACACTTAAAAATTTAAGATGATTATTTATTTATTGTTATTTAAATTTAGCACATATTCTGAATTTTTCTCATGTTATAAGTAAATAAAAATTGCTATTATTAACTTAGAATGATTTGTAAACAAATGACATAGAAATATTCCTCTAGCATGGTAGCTTTTCCAGTGTTGTATGGGTTTTGTACATGGAATGCTATCTTTTACATTTTCTCTCAAATCAAAAATAATTAAATAAAATTGAATTCAGCTAAGGATGTGATAGCTAAAACCTTTCCTAGATTAGAAAAACTTGGAACCTGGCAATCTGTGCAGGGGTAAGGTTTTTCATATGGAAATGCTCCGGCACTTCTTTCTGTTGGTAATACATGAAAAATACATTTGAGTAAATGTAAGGTTATGTGCATGCCCCGTAAAACTTCATCATACTCTTGTATGAAAATCAAGACCTCGGTTTTGCCTTTGGAGTCCAAGTGGTTGTCTGTGCCACACTGCTGTAATGTACTCTCACACATACCAGAAATTTTTTCACAGGCAACCCACAGACTCGTATGTGAGCTGCCTGTGAAGCAGTCTGAGGTACAGAGAAAGGCAGAAGTAAAGCAGGATGCACTCATCTCATTAACATTAGGAGACCTGAGTGGAATATTTATATGGTTAATGGGCTGGTGTTGTGGCTCACGTGCCCTCCTGTTCCCTGTTTCCTACACAACTGGCTGTATCCCTCTGTGTCAATGATGCAACTAATCCCTACTGTGCTTGCTCTCACTCATTGTTCTGCCATGGCAGGACAGCTATTTCAGTTTTGGCTGGCATCCTAACAGAAAAAAATAAGCTGTGCACAATCCATCATGATCATCCCAATCAACATGTGTCACAAGTGGTAGATGAACCCAAAGAACCCACTGAATCCAAAACCGAGTCACTGTTATTTCCAAGTGAATTTCATTCTCCCTTGAGCATTGTTCTTCATATTCAGCTGTACTACCCACCTTCTCAAAACTGCAATGCCGTCAGAAATACCAAACACACAAGTTTTAATTTAGAGAGCATAGCCAGACACTAATTATTCAATGTAATAACTTGTCAACATGTTTATTTTGTACATTTTGGAGAGAAGGATTTATACACTTTAAATGTTTGAACAGCACTTGTGGAGCTGTGATCTCATGAGTGCAGTAGGTCTGAACACTGTTTTTATTGGGAAGTGTCTAGTATAAAAGTAATTATTGCACTCTGGGTTACTTGCAGCAAACAGAGGAAAACAAAACAAAACAAAACAAAAAAGACAAAAAAAAAAAAAAACAAGACAAAAAAAACAAAAACAAAAACAAAACAAAACAAAACAAAAACAAAACAAAACAAAAAAACTAGCCTTTATTTCCAGACAAACCTAAATAACTGTGCTGAAGGAAAACATTAATCTACTCCAAATAGTGATGTATTCCTTCCACATCAGAACTTGGAAATACCTTGAAAAGAGCTCTGGTTTTCTGGTAGGTTACTGATGCTTGATTATAGCAGGCGTATATGAGCTCAAACTGAAAAAAAGCATTTCCATGTTCCGGTTCATGATTTTCTATTAATCTCAGTCTTCAGAATTGTTTAAAGTGTAAAACAAAAGCATTTGGGAAACAACGCAAAAATAAAGGGAAAAAATGTGCACACAAAAAAGAGTTAATTGCCATTATTGATCCTGGAGCCATTATGATGGTGGCTCAGTATCCTAGAGAGTGGCATAAAAATGAAGTAATGAACACATTTACTAAAATTTATTGTTTCACAATGTTTTAATTTATTTGTGAATCACTCTATAAAAAGAAAATATGCTGGGACTGGAGGACAGCTGCTGCTAAAACTGCACTGAGGTCTTGTGTGTAGCATGCTGACTGGACAGTACAGATCACACAATGCCATGTACTTAAGTAGACAGCCATTCTTGATACAACATTTTTTCCCCCCATTTTCCACCCAGATGCAACCATTATGGAAACAGATAGACTTTCCTGTTATTTCTTCTGGAACCCCTTTATTACAGGCAGTTACATCTGAAGTCCCTGGGAACTTTCATTGCTGGATGTATTTTTCTCCAAAATAAGGCAGATCAAGATGACAATGACGATGTGAGTAAGCAAGAGTCAAAGATAAAAAGGCCAGGGTGTTCTTCCTGCTTATGGGAGTTTACTAGATTCCACCCTAGTAAGTTTAATATGTATACATACACATATATATATTCTGATTATCATATTATCATATGATTCAGCTGTGAAGAATAACAGTACTGATCTAAGTTAAGTTACCACATACTTAAATGGAAACTTATACTAACAGAGAGCTTTCAAAAGCCTCTTCCAAAGAGCTTTCAAAAGCCTCTTCCAAAGTTCTCTCCTTTCTTACATGAGCAGTACTTTTCCAATCTGGCCTAATTTATTGGAAAAAATAAGTACAAATATTTTTAAATACAGAATTGAAAACAATAAGATTGATAAATAACATCAAGTATTATTGGAAAGGATTGTAGTGCTGAGGTTAAGCAGGGTACAGGTATGTACAGGTAGCTTTAGGCTGTTGGGCCAATGTGTATCAGGCCAGCATAAATATTTTTAGGGTTTAGCTGTTGTGTTTCTGGCTATGCTTTCAAGCAAAAAGTATGTCATGGTGTTAACAGCAGTGTCTGATAAGAAGATGAACATTAACAAGTGAAAGATTAGGAAACACTGTGCTGAGGCAATGTTGTGTTGAATCACATTCATTTTTATTCAGGGGGATCATTCAGCCTAGTACTTTTCTCTGGCCATTTTTGTTGCAATGCAAGGTTTAGGGATCACTTTTAGACTTTTAAAATAAGGATGGTAAAGCTTTAAAAAGTCTGCCCACATCTTTGCTTATATTCCCTTCCTCATTTTAAATGACAGGCTTGAGATTCGTGGTTTATGCAGTATGTCCAGAAGATTAATAGTTTTAGGTGAGCTTAGAGAGTTGTTTCATTTGATCAGCCACTGAAATTTCTTATTGTATTGGGGGATTAATATATATGTATATATATATATGTTCTAAAAGCTTCAGGTACTGGGTACTGAGGTTTCAGATAGGTCTATGCCACCAGTCTTCTTTTAACAATAACGATAGATAACAATTTCAGACATGACATTTCTGAGAATAAAGAATGTTTTGTTTGCTATATCAAAGCAACTAATTCCAGCATCCACTTAACAGCAATAATTTAAATCTGGCTTCAGAAATTCAATATCCTCAGTGTTCCTTTCTGACCTTCTATTTTCAGAAACTGTGTGATAAAGATGAATTACAGAACTTAACAAAAAAAAAAATCCAGTTGAAAATGTAAGCTTATATTGTGAATATGTTCATAGGCAAACATACATGCATAATCATAGGAAGGGAAAGGTAAACACAGGAAGCTTCAACGGAGGTTAAGAACCTGGGTGAAAATTTTAATCTTTAAATTAATCTATTTTAACTTCATGACCAAGCCACCAAACAAACAGTCTTGCTTCCAATGAGACCCTTTGTAAAAATAAGTATTCTGAACTCCTGGAATGAGCTGAAAAACCTTCAAGGTTTTGGAAGGAATGCCCATTGGGTGTTTATCGCCTTGTCTAGCTCTGTCTCTCTCTCTCTCTCTCTCTATATATATATATATATTTTTTTTTTTTCCAAGCTGAAGTAGAGATTATTTTCTGAAATCTTTTTTACAAATATTTGTGCTGTGTGTGTATGTGTGTGGTTTAATCAAATCATGTGTTCTGAAGAAATGAATTGGAAATCTCATGGGCCCAAAAATTTCTGGTGAAAAGAAGTAAGTCAGAGTGACAGAGTTCTTCATTCCTACATTCCCTGAGCCAAAATCATGTATTTTCCTCATGAGTAATAGAGACCAATTGGTTGTACAGAAAAACTAAGGTAGGCAGAAAGTGAAACTGGAAAGCATAGAAGAACACGTGTTCACTTTATGTAAAGCTTTGTGAATGACCCATTTGAGAACTTTCCTAGCACTATGTATTAATATTCATGATAATTTCATCTTTTTTTTTTTTAAATTAAAATTATGTTGTCTTGTGTAGTCTTTTTTTTGTAGTATTTTTGATATTTGGACTAGGTTTGATGAGTTTAATAATAATTACTTTTTTGCTAAAATTATTTTTAGTATCCTACTACAATGCCTCCTGTTAGTGATTTAAAATATACGTAAATAGACATCATTAATAATATGAAGCACACCTTAATAATTACTTGCCAAAGAATTTCTGAAGCAGCATATGAGGTGTATCTGCATGCAAGACCAAACATAAGTTTATAGAAGCAGACAGCAGAAGTTAAATAAATTGAAGAGAGAAAAATTATGTTTTATGTCTAGAGAAAAGACTTCTGACAAGATTTTGGTTATTACAGTAGTTAAAAAGAATAGTAGTTGAAGAAAGGGTTAAGAGGATGAAAGATGGGGAGGCTTGCAAAGCTCACTTGTTGATGAGAAACACATTTTTGCTAATAATAATAATATATATTATTAAGAATAACAGTGATTGGACATGTATGTGGTTAGCAAGGCTACTTAGAGTATTACTGATTTCCAGTTCTACTTAGCAAAATCAGTATAGGAGGAAAGATAAAACATCATGTTCTAGGATCTAGGCTAATCCTTAACTATTTAACATTTTAGGAGAAGAATCATGCTGGGATGATAAAAGAATGGAGGGAAAATAATATTGTATCTAACCAGTTTGAGGTTCTTATGTCTCCTTCTAAAACATCTAGGACAGCTGGAGGCAGAAAACTAGAGTATATGAACCATCAATCTGACAAGATATTATATTTTCTCTATTCCTATAAACTATTTTTATATTTTGTTTGCAGAAATGCTAAAGAAAGCTCAATAAAAGAACACTGTATAGCGTTTATTTTAAAGCTTGTCAGTATTTCCAATTGTTATATGTCCTGCTTTTTCAGTAAGCTTCTATGCTGCTGCAGTTTGGTTGTTAATATAAATTAGATCCACTGGTGAAATGCATTATTGGCAATGAAAGTGTTAAAACATTGCTATAACCAGAGCATTGCTTATACAGAAATATTAGATTCAGCATATTGTTTATTTTTTTAAATCACCTCCACAATAATGCTTCCTCCCATGTGCCAAATTTCACTGGAATTTTCTCCACTTCTGCTGTCATTTTATCCAATGTTGTTAATAAAAATGTATCCAAGTTGTTAATAAAAATGGTAGACTTCAGAATAGTGAGTGTCACAGTATATTCCTTTGTAGCACTGCTATATTAGTCCGCAATACACTTTTATTGTGCAAGGAAAACAAAATTTTAAAGTTATTACATGAAAACATATGAGCTAATTCTGTGGCTATCCATCATCACTTTTATAACGGTTTTGTTACAAAGATGAAGCTTGTCAGAACTCTAATATGAGATATTCCGGACACAAATTTCCGTAAGTTTGGCACAGAAGAAAATACTATATCTCAAGGAAAGTGATGTAAGACATGGTATGCTACTCCAAAGTGTATTTGGAATTTGAAAAGAACCTCTTTCAGAGACCCCTGAAACTAGATAAGATACATGTATGTAAGTAGCAGCTGAGTTCAGCTGAGCTTACTTGGTTTGCTCAGCCCAGAGAAGATGAGGTTTGAGAGGCCTCATGGCGGCCTCACGAGGTGAGCAGAAGGACAGGCACTCAGCTCTGCTCTCTAGGGACAGAAACAGAACCCAAGGAAATAGAATGGGGCTGGGACAGGGGAGGGTCAGGCTGGGTTAGGGAAAGGTTCTTCATCATGAGGGTGGTCGGGCACTGGAACAGGCTCCCCAGGGAGGTAGTCATGGCACCAAGCCTGCTGCAGTTCAAGAAGCATTTTGACAGTGCTCTCAGACATATGGTTTGATTTTGGAGTGGTTCAGAACTGCCCTTGAAGGCTTTGACAACAAAGTTCAGGGTATGAAAAACACACTGATCTGTCAATAACACCTGTTATGCCAGCAGAACCTAGAGGCAGAAGCAGTTACACCAGGCAGACTTTCAGATAAGCACGCTTTGTCCTCCCACCTCTTAGCACCTCGAAAGTGCCCCTGAGTTGAGCTTTGGAAAGCACTGCCCTGGAAACAATACTGTTTGCACCACCCAGAAAGCATTGGGAAAGTACACTGTTCAAAATTATGGAGAAACACACTTTAAAATTAGGCAAAATTTGTTGGAAAGTCCAAGAAATATCAACTGCAAATACAAATAAAATAATGTCAGTAATTTGTGGGAAAATATTGTTATTGCTATGGTTATGGTTATTTTAGGAAAAAATAACCATTGTTTACATTTGCATTAATAAAGTTAGCAATCTGCAAGATAAATAGTAAGAAAGACAAAGGGATTGGGGCAATGGGGACTGAATTCTTCTGTATTCAACAGATTTCAATTGTCATGAAAAACTATTGCTTGGAGCATGAAGCTAACATTAGTAAGAGTGAGACAAAAAATAAAAAATAAAATTAAAAAAATAAATAAAGCATTTTGAGGAAGATTTTAAAATTACTGAGGTTCAGGGCATGTTCCTTGGGGGGAGGGGGGGGAATAATATTGAAGTATGAAAGAGTTAGACAAGGGACTTTCATACTGTATCCCCACTATGCAGTTTAATGTTGCTGCTCGAGGCTAATTGCAATGCTGAGAAACTCAGACATCTAGTCAACATTAAACTTTGTCTAAGTCTCATGGTAATAACTATATTTTGTTAACAAAGAAAAGCAGCAGACAGTTTGTTGGCTGCTGCCCTGTAATGACTGTGCTTGATCTGAAAGAAGACAGGTGCTCTATTTTCTTTTTGTAAACACTATCTTTATTATGTTAACGAGAAACCAAAGAGAGAAAGGTGCTACTTGCAAACCTCACGGTCTGGAAAAATCTGTAACTCAAGGACCAGTTGTTTCCCATTAATGGCAACAATGACAGTGAAAAAGCTGCAGCTCAAGGACCATTTTTTGTCCTTTCAATGTCAACAATAAGATGCTACAGTGTGAGCAGGTACTAGTGTCATATAAAACGCTGCCTGAACTTTTCTTTTGGCTAGCTAAACTCATATTAAAACATTTTGTTGTTGTTGTTGTTGTTGTTGTTTTTTTATTTCGTTGTTGTTTTTGTTTTCCTGAAGGTAGCAGAAAGTTCCTGATGTGCTTTTCTATTGCTTTCCTATATCCTTATGTCATTGTCAATCTTCTGTGTGTGCAGAATTAACTAGTCCATGTGTTAAACAAGCACAGGCAGGTAGAAATCTTGTTATTTGGGTAGGTAACAGGGTGGCTGAAAACTTGGTTAACTTAAAAGAGCCCTTTTGCATAACGAAGACTACACTTGCCTACTTCTAGATTTTGGCTCTGTTGGGGTGAAGTGCTCATATGACTGCCAGCTTCATGGTCGCTGTAGCAAAAACCAAAATTAGGGGTTTCCACAGTTAACACTTAAATTCTTGTAGCCCTTAGAGCTGATCTGAAGATAAGTGGCTATGTCCAAGTAGTCCCCAGCAGACCAGTCTGAATCTCTTGCAACCTGTAAAACAGCAGTGTGGATTGTCCTGTAGAGAAGCCTGCTGATCTAGTGCTAAAGAGGAGGAATAGTGGGGAGGATAGTTACCAACACGGCTTCCTTTCCAAAGGAATCACTTCACAAGACACACCCCTTTCTTGTGGTGTCCCATCTGCCACTTCCCAGTACTCAGGAGTGACTCCTGACTTGTCACAGGAATTTATCTGCTGGAATTCAAACAGTGGCAGAGAAGCAGTTTGAGAAGTCTCAGCCACAGCCTCTGCAATCTCAGCAGAGTCCATGGGGAGTCTTCAAGAGGCCACAAAATTAGTGTTCTCCCCTTCCTCAGGCTGCAATGTCTCTCCCTAGACATGCTATAGACTGCTGCTGGTTGCACACTCTACAGGAAGTGCTGCCCAGTGGCTGTAGTAGGGCTGGGAGGACAGAGGAGGCAGCAGGCAGACAAAAATCAAGACAGACCAACGCTCTGCATCAGCTGTGAAGCACATCAACGTCTGTTCTGCAGCTAAGGGAGAGGTTGCTGCCCTAGAACCCTGAAGGAACTGTTTGCAATGGGTGGATAGATAGGACAGGATGTCCCATTTTAGCAATCGCCTGTCCTCACGCCAATCTGGTTCTCTGGGAAACAGAAAACGACTCTCTGGCATAGCAATGCTTGACACTTCTGTTACTGAATGGTGTTAAGAATGATAGCTTATACAATCCTATAGCCTCATTTCATTCTACCAGAATTTACTGAAAGAAGAGATGACTGAACAAAGCAATTTCATATACTATTCAACCAGCGGCTCTTTCTGAAGCATTAATAGGTGTCATCTTTGTAAATTAAAATAAAAAAAAAAAAAAAAAAAGAAAAGAAAAACACACAAAAAAAAACTTCTAATTACTACAGGGCTAAGAGAAAATCCAAATGCAGCTGAAAGCCCCAGAAGCAAATTATTTTTAATACTATTAAAAAAAAAAAAAAAAAAAGGGGGAAATGTGTAACCCAGACCTTCATTTAATATTTTACTAACCATGAAATTTAATTTGAGTTTGTGTTCAATTTTCAGGGAAGTTTCTTCTTTACAGCTGCACAATTTTGGCACAGAATTGAACAGAACTGAGAACTGTCTTCTCTCTGCATTTTTCACATTTTATTGCTAGAGATGGGGAAAAGAGAGGAGATAACACGCAATTAATGTAACATATATAAAAAAGTCTGTGATGTAAAAGATGTCATATGGCTTCATTAAAATTCCTTCAGTATGCAGCAGGGAGGATATTTATAGGACTGGCAAAGGAAAGAACATAAAAGAAAGACAGTTCAGCTTTGGTTTTGCTGATGTTCATTTATGCTATAAATCACATGACTAGAGGCTTCTTTAAATTGCATCTACCTCTTGGTCTTTCTCTTTTGTCCCATATACTTTGGGCCATGTGGAAAAAAAAAAAAAAAGAAAAAAAATAATAAAAAAAAAAGGGGTGGGGGGAGAAAGTGCATTTCATTTTCACTATACCCATATCTATCTGGATATAGATTTTACATTCATCGTGTGAATGCTTTCTCTTACCTTAACTTTAATTACTGTTTTGAAAAGTGTCCAGTTTTGTACAAAGTTGTGTCTCCTAGCACTTCAGTTAAAGATTAGTCTAACACAGAGCTAGTCTGGAAGTACACAATTATATCCTTTTCTAACCAATATATTAAGTCAAGAAACTGTGGGAGTTTTCAAGGAATGTCTCCTCAGTCATTCACAGGAATGGGTGGAAGACCATCTGACGAAATAAGTTTTAGGAAATTAACTGTTGGGCTACAAGGCCTTCCTTAGTTCCAGGTTTGGGCTCTTGGTCTCTCTGACATGCAGCCCACACTCAGAACAGCATATGTAATATTTAATTATGGATATCTGTGACCATTTTTTGTCACTTGGCCTTACCTTGAAAAGCAAAGTGGTCACATCTAAAGTGCCAATCAGCAATGGTCCCTAGTTTATTTCAAGTCTCTACCTATGTCTAGAAATTGCACAAGAGAATACTTTGTTGCCTCAGGCTAAAAGTCATACCAGGAACCGCTCTAACAAGTCAATACAATAGATACTAAGTTCTAGTGCCTGGGAATGGGAATATTTAATTTTATAGCAAACAAGCCTGAGAAATGAGTCCTGGATTTATAGGAGTGGAAGTCCCAGTTTTCATGTGTTGAGCCTGTGCCTGTTGAATCTGCTAGTTCACAATATTTGTTTTTGTGAGTCAAAAAGATAGATGGGCTTTGGCTACTTTTTTTTCCTCTACAAATAAAAAATTTTAAAGGATCTGAAGGACATTTATACTGAGGACTGAAATACTCGTGGTGTGTGAATACAACATTTTTGGTATCATTGTTTACATTTACAAAGCCTGTTTAAAGGTAACTATGCATTTGCCCTCAGGACTGAATTGTCAAATGGCTTAAGCAGCAAATCTGTGAGCAAAGCCCCAAGGCTGGCTGATACAGCCTCTCCAAAAATGGAGGGTTTGTGCACCATAGCCTTTTTGGTCATTACTATATAGCCTAGAGGAGGTAGGCAGTCAGTAGTAGGAAGGAGTGATAAGAGAAAGATAATCATGCTGTGCTGAGTTGCTCTTTCAGACTGGTTTATGTAGCTCTGAATACAAGTACGCTTCTCTCTAAATTGCATTTTCTTGCATTTTCTTTAAGTATTTTTTTTCTCATTAATTGCTAGGAATTTTTCAGTATAACTATAAATAAAAACATTATGTTTTAAATTAGATAATTCTGCTGATGACACACAAAATTTTATGAAATGTAGTTCTAATGCCTTCACCTTTCCTATGCTAACAGGAACAGATAGATGCATTTCATTTAATATGGAAAGTAATCATATTTGATTTTGAAAGTACATAAGGAGCAGACTGCTGTATCACAATTGTTTGCTCAGTCACTTTCCTATTCATATTGATCCCTTAATATTTTGAATTTCAATGTTGAATTTATCATAATGTTGATCTGTAAGAGAACATTTATAGCATATATGTTCAAATGATATGAGCAAATAATATGAGTTCCCACACTCCTTTACCCTGTGTGTGCTTCATCAAGTTGCCTAGTTCATATTCCTGAACAAACACAGTTGCTAATTTTACACCGTAAGGAGTGATACCTCTCTGCATTCCTCAGGGTGGGATCATTAGTGCAGGTAAATCTCCATGCTGCAGCCAACAAATTTATCTGACACATGGTTTATGACCTACTGGATGTAAATGTCTGCTGCAAAACTAATGATGGATGAAGCAAGAAAACAAGTTATCTCACAAGATTTCCAGTAGCGCTAGAAATAATCTATCCTGTAAAATGTTGACAGATTCACTTCTAATCTTAGTTAGAAAATTGAGGTTGGAATAGATAGTGTTGAAAAATAATGGGATGAAAATCTGTTCTAACTTTTCAAACCATTTCTTATGTACATTCTTAACTTACTACAAGGTGCTTAGAGAGTTGCAGAGCTATTCAATCAGTTTCATATTAAGACAAAAATCCCATGTGTATGGCTTTACTATGAAATATTTCCTGTGTTAAAGAGAAATTCAGGCTATTACTGTCTGTGCTACATAGTTCACTGTTTTCTGCTAATACCTTTAGAGATTTATTTATGTGCCAGGGAATCTTAACTGATTCTGTGTTTTCTTATAACAATACCTTTTGACAGTATTTGATTAAAATAAGGTGAACACATAGCAAACAGACCAAGGTCTTCTATACAACACATCTTTGTTAAAAGTAGGTAAATGACCTGCAAATGTAGGTCTACGAGAATAATCATCTAGACAGTATTGATTTGTTCTGGAAGGATGTGAACACGTTTTGAAAGCCCTTTACTGTTCATATACCTAAGAATGGAGACCTGGGCTGTGGCTCTGAAAAAGAAGAGATGATAGACTTGAAAAATATGTGAACGTGAATCCCACAGCCTCAGGATTTTCACAAGAACAAATTATAATTATACTTTTATTTATTTATTTATTTATTGTTTTTCTTCTAAAATCTGACCTTATTTTAGCAGGAGATGGTGAAAGTCAATAAAGACAATTACCTTAAAGCTGACATATTAAGAGAGTGGGGATAGGTCTAATTATCATAAGGGTCACAGGATAAAAAATCATTCCAATTTTGTTATTTGCAAGAGCCAATGGAAATGCAAAACACCTATCAAAATTCCACAATCATTTTCAAGAAATGCTTGATGTTTACTTTGTTGGGTCAACGTTAGTAGAATTTATATTCTTTTAAATAAAGTTATCATAGCTGAGTGATTAACAACCATGGAAGAGTAAGATTAATATATATTTAATAAAGCACATGCTCTAAGTTAAGGGCAGAGGAGCATTTCTACAAAGCATGAAAACTGTATCCAATATTCATCCAAATTCAGAGAGATAAGTAAAACAATAAATTTAATATTTTATGAAAAACTATGGTTTAAAAGCACATTCTTAAAGAATACATTCTACAATACAGTAGAATGAAGGACAATCAGAATTAATTCCAAACTGCTTCTTATAGAGAAGATTTTACAAAATAAAAAATTATCAAAATTACAGAAAATAGGCCTATGTAAAGCAAAATTCATTTAATTTTCAACATTAAATGTGTTGTTTTATCTCAAAATATTGAATTTAAATGGAAAATATGTTTACAATTATTTTAATGCTTGAAGCATGAAATTTCCAATGGAAAAATCTCTCCTTTCAAAAAATCTCATGAGCACATTTCAGTGTTTCTGCTTACTAAAAAGACGGAGGAACGTTTTTCCTACTTTGTTCAAAATAATATTCATCAGTCTCAGGCTTTTACTGCAGCTTTTGACATAGAAAATAATGTAAATAAAAATGTCTAGTTTTTTAGTATCACTACACTGTGTAGTAATAGTTCTTCATTCAACTCAGCTTTCTACTTCACTTTTTCGTCTACTATTTTCAATTTCAGATTAAACACAGGCTTTACTAAGAACATGTACTTCCTCAAAAGTCTTGATCACTAGGTAAATGGGATATATTGTTCTCTTACAGAAATTTAACACTGAAATATCTACTGATTTCCTGATTTTGTTGAATGTTATCCTTTTGTCTGTTAGTGAAACCAAGCAGAGATGTAGCTTCAGCATCACTCAAATGGCATGGAATTTGCTTTACTTTATCCATGAGATATGTTGTAAAGTACAACACCCAGTTTGGGTGCTTTTAATATAAGTTTATATTTAGACTGACAATTTTCCAATCTTGGGCAAGGAGAGAAAGGGAGAAAGAGAGAGAGAAAGAGAAAGGGAGAGAGAAAGGGAGAGAAAGGGAGAAAGGGGGAGGGAGAGAGAGAAAGGGGGAAGAGAGAGAAAGAGAGAGAAAGAAAGAGAGAGAGGGGAAGGGAGGGATAAAGCGAGCGGGGAAGAGAGAGAACAAGAGGGAGGGGAGGGGGGAAGAGAAAGCGGAGGGAAAGAGAGGAAGAGAGAGACAGAAAGGGAGAGAGAGAAAAGGAGGGAAAGAGAGGGAGAGAAGGAAGGAAGGAAGGAAGGAAGGAAGGAAGGAAGGAAGGAAGGAAGGAAGGAAGGAAGGAAGGAAGGAAGGAAGGAAGGAAGGAAGGAAGGAAGGAAGGAAGGAAGGAAGGAAGGAAGGAAGGAAGGAAGGAAGGAAGGAAGGAATTTCACAAGATTTCTGATGTTGTTGAGAATTATGAGTACTTACCTAAGATAAGGTATATGCAAGAACAGATTTTCTGTTGCCCCATAAAAATTTTAAAGATAGTTTGCTTCAACACTGAGAATAATAAAAAGGATGCATTTGGGTTAGGAAATCGATACCCTTTTCTTTGCTCTTGAAAACTCTCTTTTCGAGTAGATAGCGAAGTCTCAGTTAAAAATCCATCTACTGTTTGCAAGATCTTAAAGAGTACTAAAGAGTACTTTAAAAGTACTGCAGCCCTCCACAACAGTATATGGCCTGAGTTCATCATTTGTCTCTACATCTAAATTGCGATTCAAGTTTGTGCAGTAGAAATATATTATTGTTTTCAGCATCATGAGTGAAAATTCCTGTGCTTTTTAAAAAAAATATAAGGGTCATTTTTTCTCTCTCTCATTTTGCCTAAAATCCTTATGTAAATAAGAACAGTAAAAGTTCTTATGTAACTATGTAAAGTTCTTATGTAAATATGTACATATGTTCTTACGTAAATTATGTAAAAGTTCTTATGTAAATAAGAATTTTTAGGAAAACTTTATAGCATCAATTTAAAAGTGGTTAAAAACTAGATCAGTGTTTTATATATGCTGTCCATTTTCACTGCCTATTGCTCATTTTCAGTGTCATGAAGGTGCCTTTGCAAAGATTCTCTAAGGTCCAAACCTTTAGCTTATGAGTTTCAATGTTTGCTTTCAGATATCAACATGGCAGGAGAACCAAAACCATACAGACCAAAACCTGGCAACAAGCGGCCACTTTCAGCACTTTACAGGTAAGTTAGATTTCATGTTAACTTAATGCAAAACAAACTTATTCAAAAAACTATGGTAACCTGCAATGTTTCGTTTTGTTTTCCAAATATGTCCAGCAATGTCACTGTGTAGGACATGAGCTAGACAAAAGATTTTTCCCCATTTATGGTTTGATTTTCATAAGAAATATAATCAAGCTCTTGTACACACCAAAAGTTTCTGAATGTGAGTAAAAGAGCCAGGACAGAAGTGTCTGACGCTATGTTTATCTACATAATGCATCCAGAGCCATGGTCTAATTTCCAGAGATAAAGACTGTATGATGTTCATAGCAGAAAAAAAAAATAAAAATGACACCAGCTAGGAATAAGCCCTGCAGACAAAATCCTTGATCAATTCTTATATGAAATGATAACCATATGCAAATAATGCCTCTCTTTTGGTTGGGGAAAAACAACAACAAAAACAGAACTTCTACTTGCTGGAAAAAAAAAAAAAAAAAAAAAAAAAAGAAAAAGAAAAAAAAAAGGACCACTTGGGTGTCCAAATTTTAATGCACACATTCAGAAGAATAGATAAAATAATCAATCATATCAGGACTTTATTTCTTAGTGAAAATACCTTCCATTTCATGGAGGCCAAAAACCTGGTCTCTTCATCCTCCATACACGTAGATGTTTGTCAATGCAAGAACTATCCAGAAGACGGAGCTGCAACTTTAAACTCTAAGTATTATACATAGAGTATTAATATATTAAAATGCTATTTGAAAAGATATTTGACAGTGACAGTCCTTTAGGATGAAGCAGTAGAATGCAGTCACATAGGTTTTGTTCTAGGGACAGTGATGTCATCCGCATTGTGCACAGTTAACATTCAGTGCTGTAAGACCACACTCAAGTGTTCAGTCTAAAATTCAAGCTTTGAATTTTAAAATGTGATGTATCATAAAAATATGTATACATTGTATTTATTTCTGTATGCACTGGTAATATAATTTTTCTTTCCTCATCTCTCTTTATTTTTTCTGAAGGGAAAATGACAGCAATGGAGAACATAAGACTTTAGCCCCATATAAAAATGCAGCATTTCACAAAATTATAATGATGTACACAATAAAATTATAAATCTGTCATTTGCAAAACCTACTGATACAAAAAGACAGTGTGATGATTTGTGAACTGTTTATTGATGTCTCCACTTCTGCAGCTACAGTCAATAATTTATTTTGTTCTTTTAAGTATATATATACACATATATGTATCAGAGCAATTTCAATTTTGAATACTTTACTCTTTATTGCCTGACTATGGCCTAGTTCTTGTGACTTTGTATTTGTATGATTCGGTGAAATGGCTCATAATTTCAGAGCAAAAGAACTGGTTTCTCATTGATCTGTGTGTAAAGGGTGCAAATCAATATCTAACAAGACTAGATTTCATCCTTAGGTGTTTGGGACAACATTGATAAATATTTGAAACCCCTGAGTGTGTTTCTTCTATTCCCAAATGCCTTTTTTTCATACATCTACAAACCTGAAAAAACACCTACTTTTTTTTTCTTTTTAAATAAAAATCAAATATTTAAATATTTTTAGGGTGATTGACAGATAGACATGCATACGTGCACTGATGCTCACTAAACTCCATTTTCCTTAAAAGTACTATAGAGTCCACACTCCAGATCCATGAGAGGAGTTAGGGCTGATTTCTACTGTGGTTGAAATGCAAACACACAGGTTCTGAGAACGGCAATTCAGCAGTGAAATCAGAGGCTGGCCTGGTCTGAAAGCATCAGAGGAAAATTCAAGAGTGAGATCTCAGAATGAGACAGGAATGAGCATTTTAGATCTGAGTTGCTGTGAAGTTTTAGCACATAGCTGCCCTTCGCAAAAGTGTTAGGAATATTACTTTGGGAGAAGAGAGCTTCTGCTTTATCATTACTCTCAACTGCAACCTGTTAATCTTTGTAGGTGTTACTAGTAGCCATGGGATTACTATGTTGCTGTGTGAATATTTCAAAAGATTTTTAAAAATTTCTGGCATTTATATCCACTTCCACATCTGAGCTTCTGAATAGTTTCTCATAAATCCTTGTTCTACAGACAAGACAGAGGTACATTACCCGTGGAAAATTCTGAGGGAACTTTAAAGGGAAAAAGATTTTAGGTTGTGTTCTTTCATGGATCTATCACAGACCAATTCTCTAGAAGATTAAAAAAGGCTTTTTTTGAGCAACTGACAGAAGCCTTCATCTGAAGGTAATAGAGAAATTTCATTATCCCTGTATCTGTTAGCAGAATAATAATAACTGAGGAAATCAATGGCTTACAAAGTTATTGACAAAGTTAACGTTTTCTTATATAAAAACAGTATACTAGACCTGGCTGGTATGGATTTAACTTTCTTCAAGGGATCCCCTATGCTGCTGTGTTTTCAATTAATGACTAAAACACATCAATGTTTTGGCTATTGCTGCACAGTATATGCACAGCATCAAGGTTTTCTCTTTTTTCCACTCTGCCCATGCAGTGAGCAGGCTGGGGGTGGGAAATATGTTGGGAGAGAACACAGTTAGGACAACAGGCCCGAACTAGCCAAAGAGATATTCTATAGCGTCATGTCATACCACAAAATAAAAACTGGGGAGGTATGTCTTCCAACGTAGCCATTGCTTGGATGATTAGCCAACTGGATGCTTGGGCATCGTTATGTTTGTGGAAGGTGAAAAGTCATTGCCTTTGCATTACTTGTTTTTACCTCTTCTTCCTTATCATATTATACTGCATTTATCTCAGCCCATGAGATTTCTTTGCTTTTACTCTTCCTATTCTTCCCCATCCCCTGGGGAGGTAGCGTGGGAGGGTGATTAAGCAATGGAAGGGGAGTCAGATACTGACTGTGGTTGCTTAGATGCTGGCCAGGGTCAACCCACAACAAACAGAGAAATTTAGGAGGGAGAGATGTTACTTTAGATTTGATTTTGACTACAACAGTCATTGGTTAAAAATTCACAAGATATTCATTTTGAGAATGTGAGGACTGTAAGAAGTAGGATGGATTTCAAAAAGGACAGACTTCAATGAACTCAAAGGAGCTGATAAATAGGATATCTTGGAAAGAAATTTTAGAATCACAGAATTGTAGGGGTTGGAAGGGACCTCAAGAGATCATCGGGTCCAATCCCCCTGCCAAAGCAGGTTCCCTAGAGCAAGTTGCCCAGGTAGGCATCCAGACGGGTCTTGAATACATCCAGAGGAGGCACCACAACCTCCCTGAACAGTCTGTTCCAATGCTCCATCACCCTCACCATGAAGAAGTTCTTTTGCATATTGGTTCAGAACTTCCTGTGATCCATTTTTTGGCCATTGCCCCTCGTCTTGTCCTCACAAATCACAAAAAAGTGGTTGGCCAAATCCCTGTCTCCCACACTTAAGTCAATTATAAACATTAGTAAGATCCCCTCTCAGTCGTCTCTTCCAAAGGCTAAACAGACTCAGGTCTCTCAGCCTTTCCTCATAGGGAAGATGCTCCAGGCCCTGTACCATCTTTGTGGTCTTCTGCTGGACGCTTTCCAGGAGATCCTGAAAAGTGAAAAGGAATTGTACAAAATGTGGAAACAAAACCATATGACTAAATGTGGGTAGAAAAGAACAGCAAAATCATCCATTGGGAAACCAGAAAGGCTAAGGCACATAGCAGTATAAGTGGCCACAAAAAGATTGTTAGTGTAACTACCTTTTTATAATTCTGTTACTTTTTACCATGCTTCAAAAGAGGATAGCAAATGATATAGAAAATTAGATGATCTAGAAAAGGTTTCTTCTGCATTAGCAAAAAAGGTTAATTGACCAGCTATTTAAGAAAATCAATTTTATCCATAGGGATGGAATAAAAGAAGTGGTTAAACAGTATGTGAGTGTAAATTCAATGGAAATGTTATGATGAAATTCACCCTAGAGCATTTAAAGAACTGGTTGAATCTGTGTGTGAACAATTACTAATTGTACTAAGGTTGAAAGGAGCAGCCCATCTTTGATTCCCAGAAATGTACTAGGAAAATAAATAAATAAATAACTTCATCAACATCTAGAGGATAGTAAGTTGGTAAGAAAATCATCATAGAATTATGAAGAGTAAAAGATGTTGAACCAATATAATTTCCTTTTTTAACAAGACATCTGATTTAGTGGGAAAAAAGGAAATAGTAGATGTGCTATACTGTTATTTGAACAAGCTTTGGCACTGACCTTATGTGCTGTTTTCATAAGCATGTTCAAGAAACATGGACAGAAGAAACTTCTTACACTAGACATCCAACAAATTGGAAAAAAAGAGTGACTATGTACAACATAGTATTAAGGGTAACAGCTGTTGTTTGTTCAGTCTCCGTTGTTACAGATTTTTAAAGAGTATTTTAGGATGTTGAAGACATATTGAAGAACAATTTTAAGGTAATCAGTACTGCACAGGGTTTCATGATTTTATTTATTAAGTGTTTCAAGGTTCAAACACATTCAAAGAACTCTGTGCCTCTGAAGAGAAATCTGCGTTACATTTATAGCAGAATATGTTACATGAATCAATACAGAGCAACCAATCATAGAATCATAGAATATCCCTAGTTGGAAGAGATCCATGAGGATCATCAAGTCCAGCTCCCAGGTCTGCACAGAATCACCCAAAAAACAATTCATATGTCTGGGAGAGTTGTCCAAATACTTCTTGAACTTTGGAAGGTTTGGTGCTGTGACCACTTCCTTAGAGAGCCTGTTCCAATGACCAACCACCCCCTTGGTGAAGAACCTTTTCCTAACATCCAGTCTAAAACAGCTTCATGCTGTTCCCTAAGGTCCTATCACTGGTCACCAGAGAGAAGAGATCAGCATCTGTCCTTCTGCTCCCTTCATGAGGAAGCTACAGGCCGCCATGAGGTCTCCCCTCAGTCTCCTCTTCTCTGGACTGAACAAACCAAGTGAACTCAGCTGCTGCTTATCTATCTTCCCCTCCATACCCTTCATGATCTCTTTAGCCCTTCTCTGGACACTCTAATATTTTTATGTCCTCCTTATGTTGTGGTGCCTCAAACTGCACACAGTGCAGTGCAAGGTAAGGCCACACCTGTGCAGAGCAGAGTGGGACAATCACTTCCTTCAATCTGCTAGCAATGCCATGCTTGATGTTGGCCCTTCAGTCTGTCAGGGCACACTGTTGACTCATATTCAACTTGCTGTCAAACATTGCTTTTGAAGTTTTTTTCAATAACTCCCAGAATAAATTTCTCCATAATTTTACTAGGCACTGAAGTGAGACCAACAGGCCTGTAATTACCAGGGTCTTCTTTGCTTCCCTACCCAGAAATCGTAAAAACATTTGCCAGCATCCAGTTGACAGAGACCTCTCCAGATTCCCAATACTGTTGAAAAATAATTGATACAGGTCTCACAAAGACATCAGCCAGCTCTTTGAGTACCTTGGGATGAATCCCATCAGGCCCTATAGACTTAGATGCATCCAGCTGGAGCAGCACATCCCTCACAAGTCTGGAGTTGGCTGGAAGTTTGTCATTTCCCCGATCACAGCCCTCCAGCTCATGGTTCTGGGGTCCCAGGGCCCATCATCAGTGTTAAAGACAGAGGCAAAGAAGGCATTAAACATCTTTTCTTTGTCTATATCCATATTTGTGAGGTAATTTTCTACATCAAGTAATGAACCAATGTTATCTCTGCTCCTTCTTTTGCAGTTGACATATTTTTTAAGCCCTTTTTACTGTATCCCACAATATTGGCTAGTTTCAACTATGATCTGAGCTTTGGCTGCATGAATTATGTCCCTACAATGGCAAACAGCATCTCTGTAGTCATCCCATGTCACCTGACCTTGCTTCTACTGTCCATACACTTTTCTTTTCCACTTAGGATCCAGAATAAAATCCCTTCTCAGCCAAGTCAGCCTTTTGCTCCATTTGCTTGACTTCTGACACTTTGGAGCTGCCTACTCTTGTGCTCTTAAGAGGTGGTACTTAAAAGTGAACAGCATTGATGGATCCCAATGCTTTCAAAAGCAGAATCCCAGGGGACCTTAGTTCCCTGAGCAACCCAAAGATTTGTTTCCCCTTATTCAGGGTCAAACTTTTTCTGGCGGTTTTCCTTCTGTCACCAAAGATTCTAAACTCAACTACTTCATGGTCACTGTGGCCAAGATGTCTGCCTATCACCACTTCACCCACAAGATCCTCTCTATTCACAAGCAACAAACCTAGAAGGGAACCCTTCCTAGACATCTGTCTACCAACAGCCTTTCACCTGTACCAAGAAGTTATCATCAATGTGTTTTAGGAATTTCCTAGATGTGTTTGTATCAGCTGTGTGGTATTCCCAGTTTTGTGATGCCCTATAATATGTTATACAATACAACTTGTTTATGTATCTGGGTCATTAGATCCACTTCTGTTAGGAATGGTATCAGAAAACTTCATTGTGCCTCAGTTCAGGAACTAAATTCTCATTTTATCCTTTCTAGTTTTATAATTTGTGTGGGAATAATTTAATTCAGTCTCACCTGTATAAACTTTAACATGAGCCTAAATGTCAGACACATTTTTTTTGGCTTTTGGGATAATTAGATTCGAGATAGATAAGTGTATATCGTTTCTTCTTTGACTTATACATAAGCTCATTCACATCCTCAAACTATTTGTTCTTTCTTATTTCACTTATATTTCTTTTTACATCTATTTGATGCTAGCATTCCTCACATACACACACACACAGGGGACAAAATTAAGGGTGATGCTTAGAATGTAAAAGACATCATGGACCTAATAAAGTCAGCAGAAAGTTTTGCAATTCTCTTCAGTTGGACTAGAATTTACTTCCACATCTCTGTTAAATGTAATTTAACAGATCCTATCAGCTGAAGATCCTATTAATCACAGCCTTTGACTTCTAGAAAGCAGACTTGGCTTGCTTGGAACAATCCCTTGAGAGACAGTCCCAACATGAGGAAGGGTCCAGGAGAGCTACCTGATTTCTGAGGATCACCTCCTTCAAGTTGGTTCATCCTGACAAACTGGAAATCAAGAAAAGTTGGCAGGTGGTCTGCATGGACAAGCAATAAACTGATGAATTAAAACATATAAAAAGAGGCATACAATAGGTGGAAGTAGTAACAGGTGATGTGAGAGTACAGAGATGCTGTCCAGGTCTGCAGGAATGTGATCAGAGCACTGTGGGGGTAGGCCAACATTATTGTTCACCGATACTTGGAAAAGAGAAAAATGTGGGTTTTGCTTCAGAATGTGGTTAAACACATTATTAGTGTTAAGCATACTCTCTGAAAAACTACAGATATGCTTACGATAGCGCTCAGGGATCTGATTAAATCTAATATAATTGTTCGCATCATTCCTCCTGATTTGCAATGCTGTTCAGTACTTGAGGGGAAACCTAAACCCCAGAAGGTTCAAAATTGTTGTGAGTTTCCTTTTTTTAGCACAACACTTCTGCAGAAAAGCAGAAGCTTGACAAATCTGCATCTTAAAATTATTTTACAGTATGTTATTTGGGTTTACCCTTAAGCAGAAATTAATTTTACTAGCTAATCTTCATGTCTTTGAAACACAAAGTGAAGATTAAAGGTGTTGACACATATATCAGTGTTTGGAAGCTTTTTTTTTTTTTTTTTTTTCATGATAAAATAAAGGACCAGACTATGTCTTTTTAATTTACTGGTGTTTTGGTCAGTAGTTCACTAAAGCAGTTCTGTGTCAGCATATGAAAGTACATATACTGTTTGTTTGTTTGTTTATATATATATATATGCCCCAATACCAATAAATACCAATATTGAATTAAACACAAATAATCTAATAGACTAGTACTCCATTTCTCTACATCATAAAATAATTTTTAAGCTATTTATTTTTCATTTCAACCTACTACCATGTTTTACAAGGTGTTAAATATATGGTCTGAAAGCTTTAGCAGCATGAAAATATGTATGGCTGCTGCAGGTCCCGGTGTGCGAGATGAGAAGTGGGACTTGCTGGAGACTGTGCAAGGCACAGGGAGCCATATCTACTGTGATGTTACCAATACTGTTGGGAAGGAATTAGGAGCAAACTGTCCCAAATATCATCCAGGTCTGCTTGTTGAGAAAACTAATTTGTGTGCCCCAAACAACCCCCGCAAGGAGTGAATTAATGTTAGTATAATGTAAGGAACTGGGGGACTAGGATTTGAAACTTAATTGGGAAAGCAAGTTACTCAGCACTGCAGAGGTGTCTGTTCACTCACCTGGCTCAATGCCATTCTAGGTGACCAACAAAGATTTTAAAGAATTATTTATTTGTGAACATATAAAGAGTTATTCTACATTACATGTTCTTCCTCCTCATGTGAGTTATTTTCACCTGTGACACAGTTCAAGCTTCCTTATAAAGCCACATAAGCAAAACTAGTTTTGCTCCAGAACCACATCTTGAAGGCTCAGTGAGGAATTATTACAGCCCCACTCCTTACAGTACTCCCATTGCTGGCTGGGCATGAAGCCTTTGAGCCTGGGATCTATCAAGCTCAGGCATGCCCTGAAGTGAGACAAATAGTAGTTGATGGATTAACAAAACCATGAAATACCAAGTAAGATTGTCTCATGTTGCCTCAGCTGGCTTGACCTCCACCCTGTTCTGGTTGGATTCCCATGGCACTACCCATCTATTGTAGCAATGGGGAAGGTGTCCCCAGAGGGCAAGCACTTTCTATGCTGTTCTCTGAAGTTTTAGGCTTATAGTTCAGCTCTCTTTCAGTGGTATTAAATTGCACAGTTATTTCACATTCCCAATCACTTCTTTATGTAATGGAATTAAATTGTATATTCAGCAAGTTTAATTTCACATGCCACTACTTAGTCATATAAAGCAACCTTTACAATTTCATAAGTCTTGTGGCCTCTGGTGGATATTATTTTATTCAGAAGTCTAATATTACTATGCTGAAAAGAGATATCTTTTTATTTACAGGATATGATTATGTTTATGTATTGAAGTTTGGGTGTGTTTTTTGTTGTTGTTGTTTGTTTGTTTTTTGACAAAAATACTTTGTCATTTTACTGAGCACATTTTACTTTCATGATGTCCATCACAAAACTGATTGAATTATACTACACATCTTTCATTTTCTTTCATTTTGTATCTTTATTTCATAGTGAAGTCTTAAAAAATTGGTTGCAGTCTTTCCCTACTTGTGCTACACTTCTCAGATTTGCATTAAGATATAGTTTATAGATTTTGGTGTGACATGGTATGCCTCTCAGTCCACACAGTCATTATTTTGAGTTGTTGTACTGAGGACTCCCAGGCATTCTTTGTTTCAGGAAAAAGTGTGAAGGACACAGTGATGGGCAACCTAATAATTTCTTCCAGGGTAGGAGGCTTCTTGAGATCATTCCTTCCCTTTGAAAACATAACATAAACTCAAACAAGCACAATTTGAATACTGCAGTATGTTGCATAATCCATGCTGTAGTATTGTCAGTATATTAGCAATATGCTGTAAACTACTGGCATTTAACAAAAATAATTGAAGGCATAAGGACTTTTCTTGACTGAATATCGTTCTAGTTTTCTTATAACATTTTTCTTTATTCCTTCTTTCTCTTATTACATTTGTGCATTCACTTTTATTGTTGGCCTACAAGAACCTAAAGCCATAGCCCAACCAACAGAATGAATAAATAAATAAATAATTTTCTAATACTTTACACTTAAATTATATTTATACTTAAATTATAATGCTCACTTAAATTACAATGTGAAAACACCTTTCTCTTTTTTTTTTTTTTATACTGAATAAAATATATACATGCTTATGGAACATAATCTTATGATGAATGCATCATATTCAGATTGCATAACTTGATTTTTCTTTTGAATAAAAGAATAAAAGCAAAGTATTTAATTTTTACAGAAATGTATATTATTGGTGCCTTTATTTGCCTTCCTTCATGAAATAAACTATTTATTTCAGTGCAATAAATCTAGCTTTATCTAAATTCTAGATAAATCTAAGATGATTGTTGCTCTACAGTTCTTCCAAAAAAAAAAAAGACCTATCTTTCATAAAGCAACAGCTCTAGTCATGTTTAAACCAAGATAATTTTAAGTCCTATAAAAGTATAATTCAATATAAAAGCATTCACTGCTTTAGAGAAA